>NW_023503164.1:1200000-1800000 GCF_014466165.1 Pleurotus ostreatus | reverse complement strand
TTTAGAAGTTCATACCCGGACCTCAACAGTCAACTTCGGGACCTCGTCAACTGCACAGCGAAACTCACCTTGACCAGAGCCATATCAACGTCGCGACCGTTGGAATTTGGCAAAGGTGACATTGTAGCCGGATCAATGAAGAATGGGGGGTCTGTCGTCGTGGCAGAGACTGAAGCCGAAGTTGGTGGAAATGAGGTTGTTGACGACGGTGACAGTGATGATTCCGACATCTCTACATCCAAGCGTCAGGATCGTTACAGAGTAGAATTCTAGAATAAACCAATGTCAGTATCTCCAGTATTGGCTTCACAATAATCCTGGAATATTGTACCTTTGGTATGGGACTGCAGCCTGGCAGCGCGCACAGTGGGAGCGAGTAACTTGGGCGCCTAGTGCGCCATAATTTAGCCTGTCGCGTTGCTTATGTAAGTCCATTCTGTTGTCCAGCCGAAGGTGACCGAAACGGTGTGCTTCACATTATGCGGCCATCACTTGCGTTGCTGAAATCTGGTCGTTCTGCCTGGAAAGGTGAGCGTGTGGCAAAGAGCCATGGCTCCTGTTACTGAAGCTCATCCCTAGGGCCTTATTTCGTCTCATTTCCAAACCTCCGTGATGCTTTGCAGAACCATGTCCCCATAAAAACACAGGCAAGATCCTGTACAATTCTGCCAAATTTCGTTGGGTGAGCCTTACGCTTGACACAACAATCTTCACGCGTCTGATGCTCTGGCGCCAGAATCCGGTTCATGGTGCACAATGGGAAGGACTATGTACCCGTACTGGTGACGCAGGATATGGTCGGCCATAAGCTGGGAGAGTTTTCGCATACGAAAAAACGTTTCGTTTATCGGTGAGTGGTCTCCTGCGAATACGCGACGCGTCGAGCTGAGCTTGCTTGTCAGTCATACTAAGAACAAGTAATCTTAATATGTTCTACATGAACATTTGCTGCATATTACACTGGATATTCCGAAGGGTGTCGGGAGTGGTGATCAATGTCTGCCTGTGAGGTCATTGTTTGCGTGGACAATGTAGTCAGAACGGTGCGAGGTACATAATGCATATTAGACATTCACTGCTCTGCCACCATCCACCTTTCAGAAAGCCTTATTGGATTCCACTACCGACGTCCCCTGGCCACAGTTCAACCTAGACACACTTGCTCTTCCGCCGGATTCGCCTCAATCCGAGCTTGCTCAAAGATGATTCCAATCCCCATGCGCTCCAGCTTTCTCTGTTCGCTCTCTTGGACCGCCATGACGTTCAGAAAACATCCGCCAGAGTACGTGTCGCCGTAGACCTGAGTATCATACAGCCCAGCTACGGCATTACACCGCGGCAGAGTGATGAGCCGCAGATCTAAAGGAGACCTCGTAGAACGTGGTAGATATATGCGACCTGCAGCAGGGAGGATAGCGAACACTTCGTATCGTGCGTCCTCATTTACTTGAACCCCATTAATCCGCTGCGCCTTGAACGTCGCGGCTGTGGTTCGAAATACCAGGGCACCTTCGCTAGCATGCGGGGCCTGCTCTGGGTCGGTTCTTTCACTCGGAGGTACGTACCTCCTTCGACTCCCTTCTTCCGGAAAACCCACTCCAGCGATTGGCCGTACGTCGAGTTGCGCTAGTGCGCCGTGTTCGCAGATGTACCAAGCACGGATAAGAGATTCTACAACTATTGGGTGGCCCAGGACGGTGGACCACGGGACGCGATGCTCGACAGGCGCTCGCCAACCCGCCCACGACCAGCTCGGCGATGGCGCCTGCCCGAGTATGTTCCTACGCGTGAGCAGCACGTTCTGAGCTGGCTGCCACAACAGTGCATGGTTCAGGTCCGCCAGCGCCATCCCGAAGCGGAATGCCTTGGAAGGAACGCTACCTAGCTTGAACGCTTTTGTGAATGCGTTCGTCAGTGCTGATACCGCGTTGATGGTGCCGGTTTCGTTGGTAAGTTCCCGCTGGGTGTATTGACTAATCACTGACGCGTAGCGGAGGTCAACGTGGTCCATTGGGGCTTTGGGGCTTTGAGGGTGGTGAAGCTGCCCCCGCCCATGTATCGCAACGGGTGATATGAGCGCGGTGTACGGTTGCTCTTTGCAAGCACATTCTCGCACCACACCTCCCGCCCCTATTCGAAGTACACCTGGTGCTCAGTAAAGTAAAGCCGACGCCGGGACAGCATGAGCTCCTGGTACATCCACCCGCGGGTTCTCCACACCGATTGAGCTAACACTGCTCCAAGCGTCGGTAGCGGAACTGCAAGGTGGACCTCTTGGATTATCTCTATGTGCTGCTTCTTTGCGCGAGTTCCCTCTCGAAGGCCCGGAGGCGCTGGGACAATTGACAGGGCATCCACGCCCACCTTACGGACAGATTCCGGGAGTCTCTCGTCTCCGTCTCTCCACCATACGGTTTCGCATGCGTCTTTGTGATGTCTACCGCATATCTGCAACCACTCTCTAACCAAGTCCAAATTGACTATGTCGTTGATCACCCTCCCATGCACGTCCGGGCTCCTACCAAATAAGGGCGCGTCGCTCGCCTGACCTGGATGTCAAGCAAGGCTCATGCCCACTTTCTCGGAGAGCATGGCCCCATAGATGTCGCGTGGTCTATCTGAAGGGAGGATGTACAGCCGGTGGCAGAGCTCACCGGTTGGAGGTGCCGGGTCTTGCAGACACCCACATTCTTCTGCGAAAAGCGAGCAGCTAATCCCAGCGAGATTCACCTGAGGATGTTTATCCAGTGACCACGAACGTCGGAAGGCTGTCTTTACGAGGCGGCAGAAATCGCGGTGCTCAGCCCTTTCGAGTATGGCGATAAGAGGACTGAGCTGGATGGCGGCTTCTCTGGAGACTCCTTCATGCAGAATTCAATAGATGCTCAACCCTGAGCATGTCGGACACGGCGACTGTGTCTCACTATGTCCTTGCGGCGTTGGGACACGCCTCGGTGATGGAAGGCGCTCGTGAGACGATACCTTTGATCAACTGCCCCAGTTTACACATTCCCCCAGTGGTGTCAGCTTCTGTTCGCAACGTTCGCTCCTGCTGTTTTTTCTGCGTTGAGTGGTGTCTAGGAACCCGCTGTCGGAAGAAGGTGCTTCATGGGAAGTCTTGCTACGAGCATGAGAGTGGAACGTGTACATGGTGTTGAATGTCGAACTCTTACTCATCCTGGCGCTCCGAGGGCCACTGCAAGCGCAGAACCGCCCAATGATACCTTCACTAGCTCATGGAAACCAAATCCTATCTACACGACACCCACAATACTCGAGCAACGATTCATTTGGCGTTCGAGGTTGGAACCTAACGCCATCCTTTACAAAGTGCGAGATTTACGACTGATGGTGATGATGGAGCGGGAACGACAGTAATATGGCACGTACTACATCATGCAGGGTCAGCGCTCTCCGCAGTAGCGCTGAGTTAACCTCAGTATTTTATCACAGTCAGAAAATACTGACTTTGGCGGACTTGGGCGGACTTTGCTGGACTTAGGCCGAAAATTTGACTGTGAATAGACTGGAAATCGATTTTGTGGGTCCCCCTCGCGTATCTGAGAAATACGGTCAAATCTAGTCAGCTGGCGTCTAAGGTCAGTACAGATAAGTCAACACAATTGACCTGCTGTTGGCACTGTCGCACGGTCAGTAATAGTCAGGGTTAATCGTTACACGGTCAGGTACGGTCAAAGGGTCGAGTCTTTGCAAGTCCTAGTAAGTAGTCTCACGGTCAGTATCAGTCATTGCAAGTCGAGTAAAGGGTCGTGGAAAGTCACAAGAGGTCAAAATAAGTAGGGCAAGGATCCGTCACTTCAGTCAATGTAAGTCCATTTATGCCATGAAGAAGTCATCCAAGGTCTGCCGAGCATCGTTTCCGCTGTCAATACTAGTCTATCACAGTCCTACTACGTCTGTTTAAGTCTGAGATTTGTCATTTTGATTCTGTTTATGATACTTCACACAGTCAAGATTAGTTGTACAATAAGTCTATGCGAAGTCTTTTGAAGTCACAACTCGGTCAACTTAGGTCATGAATGGTCAGAGAATAGGTCACTTCACAGTTCCCACAGTCATTGTAAGTCAAATGAAGTCATGTTTCTTGTCTCTAACAGGTCATAAGAAGTCGTCCAACAGTCTAAAAATGCGTACAGAAAAGTCATAAAAGGTAAAAAAAAAGTGACATCTCAAGTCAAGAAAGGTCGCAAAAAGTTAAAATATATCTATATGAGTCAGAAAAAGTGAAAAAATAGTAAAAATACGGCGTACGCGGCCACATCAGTTCATACTGCTGGAATCGATGGTGGCGAGATATAATTAGGAAGCAAATTCGCCGGCATTTACGATAATGCGAGAGGCGCGAGGGGTTTGCGACAGATTGTTTGTGGATTCCGCTGCAGCAGAGCTGCCCAATTTGGCAGATTTTGCCCCAGGAGCCTTTATCTTCTTGACACAGGCACGCTGTTAAGAGTAGCATATTAATATAAATAAAGAGCCGTTGCGAGTGGAATACCTTCGCGATAACGTCTTCGAGCTCATCCAGAGTGGGACACATAGTGGGTGGGAGAGCCGCGAGGGCGGATGCACCTGTATCAAATAAGTTAGATGTTCAACGGAGATCCCAATGACCTACATGTTTCCTTATTCATATGTCTTACACCGGGGATCTGCTTCTTGGCAGCAATTGTCCGGAGCTCGGGTACATGAAGAGACTGTAGCCAAGGTATTAGAGGTATACCCACACACGATGTGACACCACTTACTCTTAGCTTCGATTGCAGCGCTGTCGTATCATCGTCTGGGAGCGCGAAAGGGTCGTCAAGGTTGCCGTCGGCCATTGGGTCCGCATTTCCAGAATTATCGAGGCCATCTGCTATGGCGAGGCCCACGCTTTGTTCCTCTGTCGGTGAAGCGGCTGGCGGCGCAGGGGGCAACGTGGCTGATACTGCTGGACGTTCTATTACTCGAGCCTTGCCCTTGAAAGACGGCTGTAAAGAAATTAACATACAACGTTAGAGTAGGAGAATATAACTTACCCCCCCAGATCGTTTCCACACATCGGAGAGCGTTGATAAAAGTCGATCGATGTACATATCATTCAAGTAACTCGTAGGCTTCGGAGTATGGTCGAGGCACAACAGCCGAGCGGCCTTGCTGGTAGCCAATGCCGCGGCGATCAGTTGACGTGCCATGTCAGTATTGCCCACTGCGGACCAGGATGTGATGACGGTGCCAATGGTGAGAGACCCTGACGTCCATTGCCAATGCCCCCAGCTTTCATATAGATCGTCCTCGTTGTCAACGCAATTGGGATCAGCGGTTTTCACGCGCGCCAACAACGCTTTGGCCTCGCTCGACGGAAAACCTTGGCCTCCGTGTGTTGGGGCATGTTCCATTGCATCGAGAAGCTCCAACCCAGTAGTAACGACGGCCTCGGCAAGCCGGAGCTCGGGACTTTGGAGTGTTCCTTAAAGGGAAGTTAGCAAAGGTCGAATGCAAGGGCAATCGACCTACGGCGAAGGTTTTCATCTATTCAAAAATTAGCTAAAGGTTGCGTGAAGTAAACGAGGCAACTTACAATTATCGTCGACTTTCACAGCAGCGAGAGACTTGGTTACAAAGGACACCTGAGAAGTGGGTGGGGCGGGTGCTGTAGACGACAGAGGAAGGGATGAAGTAGATACTACAGACGGAGGCGGAAGGGACTTTGGAGCTTCTTGGGTAGATACGTCTGATAAAGGCCGGTTCGATGATGATGGAGACATGTTGCGAAGGGGAGAGTGGAGGCTTTGAGGTCGGGTTTGCTTTGTCGGCGAGGCGGGGGGCAGCTTCGATGATGCCTTTGCTGCTTGCCTATGTTCTACAGCCTTTGGGGAGGCAAACCCTGTGAATCGGCGTTAGTATGAAGATACAATGATATTTTAACAGGAATTACCGGTACGATTTCGCTTTGAGGGTCCGGGATGTAATGGCGTAACCTCGTTCGCGGTTCGCTTAGACTTCTGAGGCGTGGCGGGTGCATTCTGCTGCGCATGCTTTCCATCGTTGACAGAGCCGTCGCTATCGCTCCCAGCAATCTTGGCCGAGCGGGCTCGCTTGGCCTCCCTCGGGGGGCCCTTGATTCGTACCATGGCCTGACCAAGCAAGTGGTCTGCCTTCCAATGGGCAGAGCAGATGGCCACATCCCCGTGCTGCTCTTCAAGCAGGATGATGGCGCCGTACCAGAGGTGGGGACATTTCGTTCGGTAGTAATCGCGAGGCTGGTTCTTATTTGCCTGATGCTTGATTGGGTGAAGGGCAACAATGCGTCCGGCGAGATTCAAGGCAGTGCGTTTGATGATCGAAACGAGCGCGGAGTCGAGGGGGTTTCCGTTGGAATCCCGAAGTGCTTTGCCAAACGAAGGGCGGTAGGGGTTCGATGTAGAGAAACCGGCGTCGGGGCCTACGGCTTGGGCCCCTTTGAAAGTCCAAAGCACGGAGTCCGGTAAATGTGCTGGCTTTTGAGAGGGAGCCGCCTCCCATTGGTAGCGTCGGTATGCTGCCTGGAACTCCTCGCTGTCAGTTTCTCCATTGACGCGTGAGATGGAGTCGCTGGGGGCTAGAGAAGGGGTAGACGAGCGTAGTCTAAATCAAGGTTATTAGCTACAATCTAAGTAAATGGTCTCCAGCTTACCGGAGGGACGCGTCGAAGCTGCTGAGATGCATTTCAGCCATTTCTCTCTGAATATAGTAGACGGTCTCCTTCAATGCGTATAGTTCCATTCGCAAGACCTCGTAATCGTCTCTGTCGCGACTGTGCCTAGGCGGCTGGCGGAAATCATCCTGTGCGCGCCAAGCATAAGCCATAGGTGGCTGGACATGCGTGATTTCTTCAGGCTGTCCGTAATATCCGGCGGGGGCGGCTGGGGCTGGGGGACGAGGTGGGTATTTGTCTTCATGGAAGGGACGTGGGGTGTATGGTCGATTGGTTGGAGGCAGAGCGTCAGTGCTGGAGCGTGCGTCACGAAAATCCCTCGTGGTGGGTTCTTGGAGCTGCCCAGGAACTCGGGGGCGAGGGTCGAGATAGCCAGTGGGGACAGCATGGCGCGGAGGTGGTTGTAAACCATGGTCCATCTGGATGGCATCCCGCGGGGCGTCCTGGAAAGTGGGAGCACGGCGATTCAACTGCGAGTCATGCCAGTCGTAGGCAGGAAGGCCACGGGGCTGAGTATGAGTAGAAGGTGCTGCAGAGTACTCGCTCGGCGTCGAAGACGAACACTGGGATTGCTGGTCAAAACGGTAAGTAGACATGTCGATGGCGCGAAGCGTAAGAGACCAACAAACGAAGCCGAAACTGGCGCGCGGGTCACAACATCACACAGCGGTCACAAGATCATACAGGGGTACAGGGGACAACACAGGCTCCTTCTGCCTTGCTTTTGCTTACCGTACTAGACAGGTGCCGCTGGCACCTTATTCATCTATATTCCAATTCAAGAATGAGGACCTTGGAAAGCAATCTCTGCACAACTCGCAGGCCTTGAGAAAAGCCGGCACACATATAGTCAGACACCGACAATCTTGTTGAGCAGTTTCTCCTTTAATTGCAAGCTACACTTGCGATAATTACATTTCTTCCTATAACTACAGTGCTCCATCATATACAGTCATTGCTGAGTGTTTTCTGTGAATATATATCCGGCCTTCCTTTCCATGGGATATCCCAATCAGGTTGATTATTGACCGCACCTCTTGTACAACTATTTGATCACTTTGCTCTCCCCATATTGAAACACCATCAAATGGAAGGCCATCCAAGTTAGTGTTGCCGTGGCTCGGCAAGCCTGAGCCGAGCCGGTTGAAGCCACGGCTTCACTCGGCTGGCTCGGCTTCGGCTTGGCTTAAACTCCCAGGGCACGGCTCGAGCCGCAGCTTGGGCTTGAGCCGCAGCTCGAGCCGGTGTACGTCGGCTCTGCCGCGCGAAGTGTCGAAGCCACAAGATTCATCAGTTTTCTATTAGATACTGCAAAGATATGTATGGAAGGAACTACAGCTGCATGAAAGGATGTAACAGAGAAAAACATTTCGTACAGTATACTATGCCTAGGGCTCTCCTGTACACTGATCCTCTGGTTCTGTCTCTAAGTCATCCGCACAAAGGGCTTCGAGCAACGACCCTGAATCGGGCTTGAGAAGCTCAGAAAGAAGGTCCCCACCGTTGTAGTCGGAATCGCACATCAGGCTCTCTGGAGTTTCCCACCCGCTCATAAAATCAAGCCGTTCCTTCTTCAGCGCGAACTTCAGCATCTGAAGGGCCTCCATCAGTTCGGGCTTGATGCGATTCCGTCGTTTGGTATCTGTCTCGGCGCTTGACGAGAAGACACGTTCACAGGGAACTGCCGAGGCCTGTATGGGGAGGTAGTCCATTGCAATGTCGAACAGGGTGCGGTGGGTATCAGTATTAATCTATAATTAGACCAGTGTGTTGGCTATGGTTCTTGTCGGATTAGATGCGGCTGTGCGTACCTCCCAGAACTTGAGACTGTCAGTTCCCTTAGGCGAGAGCACGCCGTTGGCATATGCCCTGAATTCATCATCGACACTTTGATCGCTCCCCGATTCCGATGGGCCTATGTTCATATCATCAAGACCGTACTGTTGTGCAAGAGTGTCGAAGCCAAATTCGGGCCGTGCCGCAGCGTGCGACGATTGGGCAGCTGACTGCGATCCGGAAGCATCCCTTGAGGGTCTTTTGTCCCGGTATGCCTTCATCTGGTGCCATAGAGACAAGAATGAATGATGCATATAGGAAAACCAGAGCTACGAGTACTCACAAGTGTCTTGATGATTTTAGTTGCCTTTTGCACATATGTTGATGTCCAATGAGCTCGCATCCAGCTCATCCGGATGGTCGGGTTGAGGACTTCCAATTAGTTGTTAGTGTATTAACACTGGAAGCCAAGCATCACATACACATGGCGACGATGTATGCCTTCGTAAGATCCATGCGGCTGTAGTATTTATTAGCCCATTTCAATCCGACATCTGTCCAGTGTTTGAGGTGTGGATTCTTTTGACCAAGCAACTCCCACGTCGTAATGAAGATTTCGAACGCCGGAAGGGCCCCAGCTAACACAGGATTGCGTTCTCTGGACATGACTTGTTGGACGCGATGTGGTATCTAAGTTCAGACCGTTCAGTTGCGGTGCAGATAATCATTGTGATTGACAATCACCGAAAGGATAATTTCAAAATCTTGGAGAGATTTCCATTGTGCGTTGTCAAGTTTGTAATCAGCAATGTCCTTGTTGGTCGGCGTGGATAGAAAGTAATCTATAGCCTGTTGTGTGCATAAGTCATCTATTTGGTTACCACAACCGGGGTGCTTACCGGTCGAAGTTCACGGAGACGGCGAATCATATAGAAGACAGAATCCCAACGAGTCTTGACATCGCGCAGGAGCTGAAGGTGGCGTAAGTGGATGGGGTCCCCGTTTGTGTCTTTGCCAAACCAGTCCCTTTTGTTGCCAAGGCGAATGATCTCATCGAAGTCGTCACGACGCTGTCCAGAAGCCCGCAGAACCCGTACGATATCGCGTCCGAGAGCAATGGGGTCTCCAGAACAAAGATCTTCGTACTTTTGTCTCTCTGGATCATCGGCGGGAACAGCACTTAGAAACTCGTGTGCAAAATCAGCAAGATCAAGATTGGTGAATTCTTCGATGACGTGTTGCGAGGAGATGTTGATGATGTGAGGAAAGCACATGATACGTTGGTCAACTGCATCAAAGTTTATATCGCGCTCCTTGAGCAATCTCTCAAGCTCGCGCATGAACGTCTGATTGTTCTCAGCGTTATCAAGTGTCCAGTGACCGGCCTTGAAGTACGATAAATCACAGTGACACATTTCTAATCTGTTGTCACGTACCTTGACAGTAATGCCCGCACGGTCTAAGATCTTCAGCGCAATCGCAGCCAGATTCTTGCCGTCGTGTCTACCAAAGATGCGATGAAACGCGATCAGTGCCGATTTGAGTTCGAGTCCCTTGGTACGCTCATTTCGAGCAATCCAATGTGCCGTGATTGCAAAGTAGGGTCGGAGGCGCTGATCTGACCAGATATCGGCAGTGAAGCAGATGTTTCCGAGCGCTTGCTAAACATGTACGCACTTAAAAATAGATGCTTTCGCTACCGTTGGGATTGGAACACACCTGGAGATCAATCTTTAAACGTTCGAACCACTTTGCCCAAGCTTTGATTATCAGGCTACGAAGGTGAGTACGCCGTGGTATATCTGTGTCCTTGAGCTCTTCGTGAAGAAAAAGAAGAAGACCACGAAACTCTGGGCATTCTACAACATTGAGAGACTGACGCAGATGCGCAATCAGGAAACTTGCGCAAGGATCAGCTGAGAACGGACTGGCGCACTTGATCATCGGCAACGACGAAGTTCACGAGTTTAGCATGCATCGCCTCGATGGAGAACTTGATCCGCTTTGCATTGGCGTTGGCAGCAGCCTGAGCTTCTGCTGCTTTGCTGTCTTGCTTGCGTTTGGGGAGCATACTAGGCCATCCATGCTCCTCGCATGCCTCATCATACTTCTCTCGGTGATTTTTTTCAAGATGGGAGCGAAGGTTGGTTGTGCCGGTGGTGATTGAATATTCAAACGTCGGTTTCCTCTTTTGTGGATTGCTCGCCGGATTTGCGTCGTACGCATCACTACAATTGAATGTATTCATAAGTTATAGGACAAGTAAAACCATGGAATCTGAGACCATACCGGCACGTCCAACATACTGTCTTTGTCCCAGCCTGCTTGTCGCCCCGGATGAAGAAATGGTCAATGTCTGGTGTCTTATTTTGCGATGAGGTGCTGTCGGCAATGGAAGCTTGAGCAGGAGAGACACCAGGGGTACGGCCAGGCAACCCGACTGGATGGTTGACAGCTCGTTCAACATCTGCGCGAGTGGCAGCACGACCACGAGGACGAGCCTGAGGACGCTGGTCACTTGCTTCGCTTGAGGATGCCGAATCCTGGGCATTCAGCTCGATTTCCTCGTTGGAAGATGATGGGGGCGAAGGTGCCAGTTGCCTGCGCCCTGCCCGCCTTCGCGGGGAGCGGCGTGCCACAGGCGCTGGCAGCACCTCAGTATTGGGGCTTGGAGTCCTTTGCCGGCGCGGGGCCATATGTAAATAAGCGCAGCAAGTATAGGTTGGCTTCTTGCTCTCCTGTGTAGTTAAATACTTAGTACAGTAGTTCATCCATGCGATGGTCGTGCAGCACCGCAACAGTATGCTCAAAGCAAACACATGTGAAAGGTGATGAATCAATAAGGCACATAAGCTAAAACCAATGAGGCCTGAGGGCTGAAGCGGCTGAAACATGTAGGTAATATGGCGACTGACGAGTCAAGGGTTAAGCGAAGCCTCGCGCAAAAGTGATGGTGGTGGCGGATACAGTCGAAGCCTCCTTCAACATGGTAAATGCATGGCGCAACACAGCAGGTAGCGGAAATGATAGAGGAGGTTGTAAACAGGGAGGCACTACGCGAGCCGAAGTACAAGGCTAGTGGTGAGGTGATGACGCCGACATTGCGAGCACGGTGGTAATGTGTGGCCTGCTACAATAAAACATCGCGGATTTGGGGTGTTTCACGCATGAGCAAGGTGTAAGACTGATAACGATGGCTGTACACACCTTTAAAGGTCCATCTCGACTCTGAGGGTGTCAGCCCAGCTGCCTCATCTGCGGTTGATATGTTGCGGTCACAGCTGGAGGATTCAAAGAGAGCATGTATATTCAGCATGAAGAAGAGCCTCACAGAGGTTAATATGAGCGTACCAAGGCGTAGGAACTTGAACGGGCCCGTCGATGAGCAGCGAGGAACAAAAGAGAAAGCAAGAGGAATAGGCGCCGATGGCCATGGAAAGGCGGCTTGAGCAGGCTTCAAAGCCGGCTCAAGCCGCAAAGCTGTGGAGCGAAGCCGTGCGAAGCTGGGAGGCTGGCTCGGCTTCGCTCGGCTTCAACGTGGCTTGGCTCCGGCTCCAAGCTGGCTTCAAGCCGGAGCCGCGGCAACACTAATCCAAGTTGATGAAAGGGTGATAAACCACAAGCAAAGAGTTTCGGTCTGTATCTTGATAGAAGGCCAGTGCTTCTCCAAACACCAATTCTGTCCTAGTGGCACCATGCTTGTAGGCCTACAACTTATGTTAATCCTGAACATGTTATGCATAAATCAGCAACTCACCTCAAAGTATCTGGATGATCGAGTAACTTTCCTCCCAATCTTTGATTCATTAAGACGGCTGCGCAGGTAATCACCACTCTGCAGAGGCACTTTTCCAAACCTCTCCAGCCAATCTGCATCTCCATTGTAGGGCATGTTCAACCATTGACAAATTGCCTTTAAATGTTGGACAAATGATGAGAATGGATCATTTCTCTCCTTTCTCTTGATAGGAGCTTTGCCTACTGGCACCCTTGGTTTTGCAGGCTCAGGAGACATATGAAGAGATGGGTAATAGAATAGAAGATTTTTAACTAACTGTTCTTCATAGATCTTATTGGCCAAGTTCACAAATGGCTCCTTTCTGGACCTGATTTTTCGTTCCAGAACACCAATGTGTCTTTCAAGGGTCCCCTGAGAGCCAATACGATAAGAACCATTCCAGCGAATGTGATCTGGTATATACAGTAGGTGAAACATGGAAAGGCGCATTCTTGATGCCTTTGTAGAGTCAACACCAACATATATTTCCTGAAACTCATGCAAGAATTTGACAATTTCGGTGCGGATCATTTCCAGATCATCTTCAGTTCTTCCAGTGATCTCCATAGCAAAATTCACTATCCGGACAAAACATGCGAAATTGTAAATGACAGCCAGGGGCATTTCAAGTTCGATGAGAATAGGAATTGTAAGCCAATGGCACAAAGCCTTCCATTCAAACATCTTGTATTGAGTATTTCTTTTGAGATGTGGGTCACGAACAGGTCCTGTGAATGAAGATGGTATTGTGGCCATGGCCCTTGTGACACGCTGTCCAAATAATTCTGCTCTAGCAGTCGATAGATGTGGAATTTCATCAGGGCCTGTAATTGAAGTCCACAAATCCCAGAAGTTGGCCATATTGTTCTCATACAACAGATGGAATGGATCGGAGAAGAAGAAATTTGGCCAAGCAAACGTTTTGAATGCTGCCAACAACGGAAGTCTAACAATTCCATATTTTTCTGTAATAAGCTTCCTCTCCTTCTCAGTCCTTGCAGATTCAAGTTGGGTAATCACATTCCAATACTCCTGTTGTGTAAACTCTGGCAGATTATTAAGATCATAATCAGGCCTGCCTGGGTTGAACTTTTTTGCTCCCTCTGGTACAGTAATACACCAGTAGATGCGCTTGCAGCCCTTAACATCAGATCTCATTCCAGTCAACTTCAAGTTGAAGAAATTTCCATGAAGAGAATTGATCCCAAGATGGCCATTGTCTTTATTTTGACCAGGCTGATCTGCACTTTGACCAGCAACACCTGCACGGTGCATGATATAAGATGACCTAATGGCATCCCAGATCCAAATACCTTCACCCATTTGCAGTAGTTCCTCTATGACAGGATACATAAATGTGCTCAGATTTCCTGGAGGCTCTGGGCCCAGTGTTGCAAAGACAGTTATGACATTCTCAGCAAGATACCGTATCTCAGGTGGCAAGTTAAGGAGAATCAAAATAAGAAACCAGCAATCAGATTGTTTCTTGAGTGTGAGCATAGCCCCATCAATTGACATGATGTAAAGCATATCACATTCATCTTGGAAGAGTCCTAATTTTCTGATATGATCCATGTGCGTTTTGCTATTGGCATAATCTGAGTATTTCACTTTTGCCCCCTCATTGAATAGTTTAATGGCAGCTTTGACAAGATTGTCTCTATAGCGCAACAGTCTTGATTGTTCTTTATTGGCAAACATCGCCCGGATGATGGGAGCTATTGGTAAAACCATAAACTGTGCTGCTGGCTTCTCAGTACCAGGCAGATATCGATCTCTGCCACAGGCAACAGGAGCCCCCTTTTTTGGTTTACGCAGGAAGTCACAAACATGTTTGTCTTTGTGATCCCCTGTAAATGCTATACATTTTCCAGGGCATATTGAAATGTATTTTGGCATAAAGTTTGTGAGTTTTTGAGCCAGTCTGCGGCACCGCTCAATACTCATTATTGGCTCATCTTCTCGGGCTGAGAATAACTCAGAGTATCTTTCATGAGCACGTCTAGTGGTGTTTGTTTGTTGAAACACCACCCAATGACTAAGGCTATAATTCTGAAGTTTGGTCAATGCAATTGGGCGTAGACCAACTTCAGGAGGCTCGGGCTCAGGCTTATAGCCATTCAAAATTTTTTCGCGGAGAGCCTGTTGGGACTCAGGAAGTGGGAACTGTGCCTCAACTTCAAATTCATAATTATTGTCTCTATCTTCAAAGTCCCAGTCTGAATTGGCATCATTTGCAGACGGTGAGCCAGAATTATCATCCGTAGCAGCACTATGGGCTGAGTCATAATCATCTGCAGATGCAGGATAATCTGGCGATGAGAGCACACTTTCATCGGAAGATGCAAAATCATCATCATCAGAAGGCAGGTCGTGCGGCTGCCATTGATCAAATTTCTCTGAGTCCTGGTAGTAGGGATCCAGTTCAGCTGGAAGTTCCTCGGTCTCTATCTGTATAAGTAACAGACTAGTTAGGGGATGATAATAACTGTCAACCAGACGCCGACACTTACTTGATCAAGAAATGGCATTGAGGTATTGGTGACGTCAATGCCATTTAGAACCTCTGGTTTCTCTAATAATATAGTAGATGTAGATTAGAATCAATAAACAAGGTAACATAGTGATATACTCACCCTGATCTGACTGATTCTTGCCGTCGTCATCTAGAAAGAAATGTGAGAAACTCATTTCAAGAAAAATGTATCACCACTGGCAGAAGATACAACAGTGATAACCGGTGATACTCACCTACTGTCGTATCTATCCTGTGGGTCAGTATATTGTGCGAAGGATTCGGCCTCATCTGCTTACCCAGAAAGGACACAGGACCGCCGGTGTCATCCACATCCATGGCTACAGTAGCATACAGTAAGTTATAATACCAAACTGATAAGCTATCAATGTATACCATCGTCATTTGTATTTTGCACAACTAACAAAAAATCAATTATTTAATGACTGCGCACGCAATCAAAAGTATCACCCACCGCGCTGTTTTGATCCCGCAAGCAGCTCCTCATTTGCCTCGATACAACGTTGAATGAATTGAAGGGTTGTTGGATGATGCGAATATTTCTGAAGCAATTCTCTGTCTTGCCTGAGATGTGCTTGTATTGTTCTCCTCACGCGGGCTCTCTTGCTGAACCCGTAGCAGTTCGAGCAACAGCAATACATGGCGGTACGAGTGGAAGAGTGACTTGATGATAATGGAAAGAACACGCACCGTTCAACACATGTTGTTGTCATCTCACGCATAGATAGGCGCCTTACTTTACTTCCCGCGGCGCCCTACTTTACTTCCCGCGTCGTCTAATGCTCATTGGCTATTCTCACCTTTGCCTCAAGTTGAAGCCTTCGAAATCGCACGAATGCTTCTCGTGTCCATGACCCCTGCCTTAGTATCATACGCCTCAAAAGACCCCATTCACACGGCGATTCACGGGAGACAACAACGCAATCGAAGTTACTCTGTGTACATATCACTGTCCAACTTACATCCACCCCTTGTGAGCGCAATCCTTCTCCAACTCCTCAAACTAGCGATTTCTCTCTCCAAATCACGCTGTAACAGCCCTCCAGCAACAAGGACTCAAGGCTGTCTCCTTGCCATCATGATCTTCATCTATCGCCTGATCATCAAAGCTGTTGAACGTTTCTGGCAGTTCCGACCCATCATTCCACCTGTCAATTCCCTCAGAATACCAGCGAGCGACTGATCCCTGGTCCCCCGGTCCGAACGCCATCGAAATAGTTTTGCGTGTAGTACCAATGTCCAACTTCCCTCCCCCACTCCCCAACCCCACGCAAACTCCCCTCCCGACTCCTTCTTCAACGTCCCGAAAACTAAGCCTCGACTTACAGCCGTCGAAATGAAGGAATTCGCATTCCATTCGTTATCAGCCTGAAAACCCCCGTCCTTACGTTTGCCTCACCACAATCGCCATTCCTATAATCCCAGCTCCTTTTCTTTTCTCGGCCTTCTACTACAATCTCAACTCTCTCAAATATCGAATGTACGCCGTAACAACCTCATTCGCCCACCGGGCCCCCCCTGCAACACGGACTCGAGTCAGGTGGCAGCCTTATTCTGCCCTTTCCTCCTCCTCTTCTTCAAACGCCTCATCATCATCATCGAATGTCTCTTGCCGTTCCCCGTCGTCCTCTTATTTAAATACCCCTGCTTCCTCTGTATCAAGCCCTCCATCTGTCAACACTCCCAACGACCCACGCCACGCCACCCCTTCCCTATCCCACAGCTTAAAAGAGCATCAGTCACGCGATGCAAACAAACAGCAGTACGCTCTAAGCCTTGTTGGTAAGAGTCTCACTGTCTGACACAGCGGTCGGATATCTTAACTATTCCCCATCAGACCAAGCCGTAAAGGCATTGTCCGACATATGGCACCCCCAAGATATCCCTTCTGTCTTCCTGACGTCCTCCAGAGCGACCGTACCCCCAACCCCGCCCCCGCTTCAGACGCCATCGACACTACTTCGCGACACATGTCGCCGCAACGTCCAACTTCCATCCCCCATATCCCCCTCCACTCGCAAACCCCCTCTACCCCTCGACTCCTCCTCCGACGTCTCAGAAATCAGACGACAACCGTATCACCGACACTTCTGCTAGCGCCAACACTCAGCATGGCTTGGTGCCAATCAACGGGTTTGTCCACGAGGTTCTCAAGCGATCGCGGACGTCTGTCTGCGTGCTACAGACCGCCCTCTGTTACCTCGAGGCCATTCGATCGAAAACCCCCGAGCTAGTATGACAGGAAGCCCTTGGTGAAGGGATTTTTCGTTAACCTGAAACCCAGAGCAGAGTTATTTCCGCCAGCCACCTTGATCACGACGCCGACTACGAGTACCTTCAAGATTCAACTTCTCGGAAAGAAGGTCTCCCATTCCATCCCTCCCCTCCCACCGATGGTGCCATTGCCACCTGCAGCGAGCTTTCCTGGCCTCTTAGATCCTTGCTTCAAAGTTTACTCAAGGTAGATCAGGGCATGGTTTATTGAGTGCATCGTGTTAGGGACTTCATTCACATAGCGCTATCTATCTACGTATCCATCAAATCCAGACACCTTTCCTCCTGTTCAAAGCCTCCACTATCAGAACGAGGACTTCGTTACCGTGTACACGTGATGTTCCCCACCTTGTTCGCTTACTTGCCGTACGTTCGCTTACTTGCCGTACACGCTCGCTTCAGAATTCAAACACACACGCTTGCTCGCTTCAAAAAACTCGCGCTCTTCAAACACACTCGCTCGCGTCAAACGACACATGTTCTACTCGTTAGCTGGAGCACCGATGTACGTCCTACGCCATGCTATCTACAGCTGACCTCACCTGATTCTACAGGTGAGTACTTATACAGCAGATCTACCATTGCCTCACCCGGTCTTTCCTTCCCGCCATGGCCCCTGCTACGCATGAACTCATATTTCTCACCAACGCTGCCGCTTCCAACGTCCGAGGGCGCCCAGACCGGGACTCAACCTGGTTGGGCATTCCGTCGGTCAACGTGTATGGCGAAGTCACAATCAAGAAGGAGTATAACGCATCGTTCTCTGTCGTAATACTCAAAGAAGGTGTTGTGAGTACATCCGTACCTGACTCTGGTACATATTTACTGATATCCGTAGCCCACGGCGACCGTCCTTGGCGCCACTTGTGTACGGACAGTGATCGACATCGGAATGTATGAAGAAGGTTATTACGCGGACAGCCTTTTTCTCCAGAACCCCGCTACGATTCGCATCTCCTCCCCTGACGGCGTGAAGAAAGTAATTGGTAAGAAAAATCCTTTGGCTTCATTTATACGCTAGCTAATGAATTGTTAAGCCGCGGGAGGCCTCATACAAGCAAGAGACGCACAAACACTTATCGTCCACGCTGACGGCATCTTATGTGCACGACGCAAGAAGGAATCCAGAAGTCAGACGCTGCGAGTGAGTGCTTAATTGACATGTCTTTTAGCATTTAATTTAATTACAGCTAACTATGTACAGGAACTCCGGCAGCTTCTTGAAGGTGCTATGAGTACGCTAGATAGCTTGGAAACCAGTGACCATGAGAAGGCGCTTGCGAAGCAGGTCGGCGAGTCCATGTTCGCAGCCTTCGCCGACGCCGCCATGAAATGAACTTCGTCGATTACTTGTTGTCTACTCGTTCTTTACATAATATATCATGTGTTTGTCGCACACAGTCAACCTCAGTCAGATTTTTGAGCGACCGATGAGTACCCTGAACTGACTTAAAAATACATGAAACTTTGCTTAGAGATTCCGCAAGATACTCCAAAAGGCAAGTGCTGTTTTTTTTACTTAGAGCTTACCGAAACTGACTAATCGCGACTACAGGGAACCTTTCGGTGATACTGACTGACTTAGGTAAAATACTGAGAGTTAACCCGGAGTGGTTCGGGGTCGCCTGTCATTCTGCGTTGCTTGTGCTCCCTTTCCCGTAGCTCTGGTCGTACTCAGCTCAGCCTAAACGCCACGTTCGCCTCAGGATTCGTCGCCCTCGAGAAGCGCGTTTTCGACTTCGTCCATATAGGCGCTTGATGACCGGGTCCTCTGGGTCGTGGCTGAAGCCACAATTACTTAGTGTTCGTTCGTTCTTCGTGAAAAGCGTCATACGACTCGTACTCGTACCTGCGGCGGCGATACCTGCCATTCCGGCGACCGTAAAAGGTGCTGAGTGGAAGCTGAGATCGGACGATCTCGGGGCTCGCCAAGTTGCGAACAAATCACCAACTCATCTGCGTCAACAGTACTGCATATCCGCAACTAGATTTACTCGCGATGTACCTCTATCTTCAAGCTCTCCCGCGAGCGCAATGTCAGCCATACTCTCGGCGGCGCGCTCGACGCTACATCCAGAAGACTTCTTCATTTGGATATCTTTGTTAAACTAGTGGACAGGTGACCAACAACCATATGTTCTAGTTCCACGCACTACCAATAAGTAAGTAACGTGAATGTGCGACCTGTTGAATATTCGTGTGCTAACCTCGTTCCTCAATTACAGTTTGACTCAACGGTTAGGCCTTTAGGCTCGATGCTCATATCTTTAGGAGGATTTTGGACGCCTGCATGCCACGGCTCGCCACTGGCACCCAGGCTGGTTGCCGATAGGGCATGGCGCGGGAGTATCACACGGTGGTAGCACTAACTCACACCACGGTGTGTCATAGTTATCGGCATATTGTCGCAGTGCGTTTATAAACGGGGCGTACCGTGGCGTTCCATTCGATTGCTCCCCCACCCACGATTGCCCGAATCATGGAAGCTAAGCAGATAGCCAGTCACTGGCTGAATAACTTCGCCGAGCACGTCTACGCCGGTAACGTAGATGACGTTGTCTCCTACTTCCAGCCCGACGGATGGCTTCGGGACATCCTTATCTTCACCTGGGACAATCGCTCGCTGGAAGGCCACGACAAGATCAGGGCCTACTTACGCGATACGTTGACGACGCCCAATATCCGGGATATCAAGCTCGACGAGCGCCCCCATGTTGGGCCGTACTTAGGCCCAGTGACGGCTGCGCATCATGGGGTGGGATTTGGTTTCACCTTTCAGACAGACATTGCACACGGTCGTGGTTACATTCGCCTCACCCAGGCACAAGATTCGGGGGAATGGAGAGCTATTTCCGTATCTACGGAAATGATGGATTTGAAGGGCCACGAAGAAGAAAGATATGAATTGGGTGTCTATGGCGGGCATACTTTGGCGTGGGAGTCGGTGAAGAATTCCCGCCGCGACTACGTCGAGGAACACCCACATGTACTTATCAGTAAGACGTTCCGCTCCGTTCGTCTAGCTACCTCTGTAGACTGACAATTCGTCGATACCCAGTCGGCGGGGGGCAGGCCGGCTTGATAGTCGCAGCGCGCTTCAAGCAAATGAACCTACCTGCGATCGTACTGGAGAGGACGGCTCGTGTAGGTGATGTGTGGCGGAACAGATATCCAACTTTGACCTTGCATACCCCTCGCAACCAACACCAAAGTATGCATTATATTTGCAACACACAAGTCCGATTGTGTTTCTGATGTTGTTCTTCAGTGCTTTATCAACCCTTCCCAAGCACATGGCCTAGATTCACACCAAAGGACAAACTTGCCGATTGGTTGGAGCAATACGCTGTTACCCAGGATTTGGTGGTCTGGAATAATTCGCAACCTCTCCCCCAGCCAAAATATGATCCCCTGACGAAGACCTGGCACGTTAAAGTCGCCCGTGATGGGAAAATCGTCGAACTCAACCCAACTCACATCGTAGTAGCCACAGGAACGCTAGGTGCACCCCGCATCCCCACCATCGAAGGGCGGGACGACTTCAAAGGAACTATCTTTCACAACGCAGACTTCCATGGAGCGAAGCCCTTTGAAGGCCGGAAGGTTGTCGTTGTCGGCGCGGGGAATACATCTGCGGACATTTGTCAGGATCTAGTCTTCCATGGAGCCGCCTCTGTCACCATGGTTCAGCGGAGTTCATCGTGTGTTGTGTCTGCCGCAAGCGCGCACGTTGGCCTCGACATGAGATTCCCCGAAGGCGTGCCGGCCGAGGTTGCTGATTTCAAGAATGAATCGCTTCCATTTGGGATGGTGAAGAAACTTCTGTCTCAAGATGAGCAGAAGGTCTGGGAGGACCATAAAGACATGCATGAAGGTTTGAGAAAGGCGGGACTGAAATTAAACATGGGTGTAGATGGCGCTGGGCTTCCCAGCTTGGTACACCAGCGACTGGGCGGTAAGTGTACACAATTCTTGAGACCATCGCGACGGTTGATCGATCCGTTTTCTAGGTTACTGTATGCCTGGTTCTATCCTGTTCTAGCGATGTTTTCTAATCCAGTTATCAGGGTTGGATGTTGGCTGTTCGCAGCTCATCATAGATGGGAAAGTCAAAGTCAAGCAAGGAGTAGAAATCGCCCGATTGTCGAGCGACTTAGTCCACTTTACGGATGGTTCTACTCTCGAAGCTGATGTTGTTATCCTTGCGTAAGCCTATTCACAACGCGTCCCGGATTTCTAGGATGACGCTCTTTGGCAGGACTGGGTACGAGAACATTAGAGAGACGATGCGAGAACTCTTCGGCGATGAGGTCATCGACAAAACAGGGCCCGTATATGGGCTAGACGAAGAAGGAGAGTTCAGGTCCTCTTTTCGCCGTTCCGGACATCCTGGTGTTCGTTACCTTCCTTTCCGTCTCTCTTGCATCCTCTGATTCTCTGGCAGTTATGGTTCGCAGCAGGCGATTTTGTATATTCCAGATTTTATTCAAAGAGGCTGGTATGCGTGCGCGCTGTCAACCCCGATTACTGCTGATACCGATATATTTGCAGGCACTGGAGCTCAAGGCCATACAACTTGGTTTAATCCAAGCGTAAATTTCAGTTCGTACGGGCTGCTAGGTGTTTTAGTCGTGAACATCACTGTTTCACCTCGTGTCGTTGTGTCTTACGTGGAATTCCTGCTAATCGCGGCGTTGGATGCATTGATCAACCTTTCCTGAAGCCTCTGTCTGCTAGACTCGGACCTGTCTTCCTCTACATCGCCCTAAGTCCTTGTGGTAAGCTCATAGATCACTAACTCGGATGAGACGAACATACGTAAGGGCACGGTGCCTCCTAAGCGAAACCCCTAGTGTAAGTTCAGACAGAATACATCGGTGAGGGAGACGTACATATACTGGGACGGCGGGTGGAATGACAGAAAACCGGCAAGTCCGTTAGTTGTGTGAGCCAGTCATACGTAGGAGTCTTGATCATACAGGATCACAGGGCTTTGCTACATCGGAAGTCGGTAAGATCATCTGTTCAGATGAAGGCAGCTATATTTACTTGGGGGATACAAAGTAGACTGTTGTGATGGTTTCTTCCCATCGTGATGTGGGGCGGGGGGCTTAGGGGGACACTGGGAAGCCATCTCTTGAAGACGAGTTTCCCTTCGCTGAACCATGAGCGGGATAATGACTTTTAGTCATCGTCAATGGCATCGTAGAATAAAGGCTCTGGGAAAAAGTCGACGCAGTTTAAGGCTTCCATCCCGGTCCCTTACGCTTGGGCTATGAAAGCTGTACCACATAGCCAGGCGCTGATTGAAGGCTGCTGGCGTGGGGTATAATCCATACGTTTGTACGTTCAATGATTGGCGCGCCTTAATTCACGAACCCGGGCGTCGCCGAGGACAGTCCATCGACGAACTATGAAAGGAAGCATCTATTGAGATTCCGAGATACCTCTACGATTAACGTTTCATAGTGAGACGCATATTCAGCGCATCTTCTCCGTCGCCGTCTGGAAGAGTGTATCAGCCACCACTCCTCAGCCTGCGATAAGCGGACCCACAATATTTTTGCTCCACCGAAACAACCTCAAACCCTAGGCTATCTCTATACAGGCCTATTGCCGCCTTGTTGGACTTGCGTACGTGAAGCGACACGAAAGATGCTTTATATACATCCACCATAGCCTCTTCTAAAGGTCTCATTAACACCCAGGGCGGTGCCATACGGTTGATTGCTCACGAGACAAAAGCATCAGTTTCTTCGCCAGACCCAGCCGCCGATATGATCGCAACACTGAAATAGAGTTAACGTGGCCATGCACCTCCCCCTTATCGGCGGATTCGTCGTCTCTATGGCGAAGGGACGATAAGCACCTGGGCCCAGTTGTATATGAATCCGCACATTTTCGCGAGCACGTAGCCGACGATGCGACCTTTGTGGTCCTCTGCGACGAAAGAAATTTGAGGCCATGTTGCAGCATGATATATCCCTGATGCATTGATCGTATGTTGAGTTGCATGCAGTGAAGTGAATGGAGGGACCTACAGAATTTCATCAAGTAGTTTTCAGGTAGATTTTGGAGATTTGTCGCTTGCATACCAGGCAAATCGTCCATCTACGGTGCAAGTGTCAACTTAAGGTGTTTGGCACGATGAATGCGATATCCTGCCTGACCTTGTGAGTAGTAGCATTAGTAGCGATCCTTTGCGTTGTAGTCCTCCACGAAACTCACCCTGGCAAGTCGAATATTCATGGTGGCGAGGCGAGGAGCCACTATTAGCTCCACTATTCTAAGGTTTGTAGTACGAGCCGAGGCTTGGGAGAATTCGGACCGAGGTCTTGAACTCGAACCATCACCATCTCGTTGTTTCCCACGGTTCAACCTCGGATACTCGTCGCTTCAAGCTTCAAAGCTTCAAGTTCTACAGCCATTGCCGTACTAAGACGGATGGCAGCACAATATCCTGCCAACTGTGGCGTTCCCTTTGTTAAAAGAGCTTAAGGTGGGGATACCCGCGCCCTCTGAGTCCTAGAAGGCCTTGACTCTGCTCGGTCACTATGACATTTGGGCTCGGGAATTAAATCCACCGAAGCAGCTCTGAAATGTTCCTTCTGGTTCAACTCAATCCTGCATGCTAAACCCCGCAACCAGTCATATCACTCCGCACATTGTAGCTTTGGTCAGTGGCCACATGCCATTGCCCGTTTTGACCTAGGTTTGACACGGTGGCCGTGTCAAAAAAGCGCACCCAGTATATTTATCTCATCAGACGATAGGGCGCGATATAAAACTCTGAGCTTGAGTTTGGAATCAGTTGACACTCACGATCAGTTGGCGTTCGCATCATATCCATGACCGTAGAGAAATCGGGATACGCACCGTTTCGCGTTGGGACAGAGACGTACCAAACTTGGTACAAGGTTGTGGGCGAGCTGGGAGCCGGACGTAGACCGATCGTGTGTCTGCATGGAGGGGGAGGAATGACACATCACTACATGTTGTATGTTTCATGCCGCATCAAGTTATCCGATCATAAGCTCACCATCTACCTGCACTATCCCTCGTAGACCACATGTCGCGCTCAACTCGCGCCTTGGGTGAGGATTAAGATCTCATTGTCCGTGTCTGCGAAGATCTGTCGCACACCTGACGTGGGTCTTGCATCAGCGTTCCCGTCGTTTTCTATGACCAGTTGGGGAACGGCGAATCAACTCACCTCCCGGACGCGCCTAAAGACTTCTGGAAGCCCGATCTATGGGTGGACGAGCTTAACAATCTCCTCCTATATCTGGGTATCTCCGATGGCTTTGACCTCCTTGGAAACTCTTGGGGAGGTGGGCACTCATACTTCTCTCTTCAACAGTGATCATCGATGTCCACTAATCACTCCCTTTCTGCACAGGCATGCTTGCGGCGCATTTCGCATCAACGCAGACGACCCCTGGCCTAAAGAGCTTGATAGTATCCAACTCCCCGGCGTCGATCCCTTTATTAAAGGAAGCGACAGAAGCATTGATCGATCGATATCCCGACGCTGCTGCAAAAATGCGGAAGCATGCTGAGGCAGGAACTTTCACCGACCCAGAATATCGATTAGCTGCGCAGTCCATCCACGCTCAACATTTCTGCCGAGCCCATCCCATACCTGAAGATCTCATGACGTCCCTCACTTCGGTGTCCAAGGACCCGACAGTGTTCTCTACCATGTGCGTGTGTCCCGTACCTTTGATCGCGTCGTCGACATTCATCGTTGACCAGGGTCGGTCCCTCGGTATATCACATAATCGGGAACATAAAGACCTGGTCCATTATCAACAAACTAAACAAGATTTCTTGTCCCCTGTTACTCATCAGTTCTCCGCATGACTTCGTGCAGCCTAGTGCGATCACCCCATGGTTCCAAGGTGTCCCCAAGGTGAAGTGGGTAGAGCTGCAGAATAGCACCCATATGCCGATGTTTGAGGAACCTGAGAGGTGATGTCCGCGTGTGTTCTACCGTTTCATAAAGCTGATGGACTTGTATAGATATTTTGATGTCCTAGTAGCGTTCTTAAATCGCGACGAAGGAGGCTGTCAGGTCGAGCCATCATAATCAACCCCACCGCTTCACTGTACCGTATACTTAGCTCAATTGAGCGGTTAGTTCCGCACGTTAACTGGACGGGAATCTATCCAGTGCTGCAGATATGGTTTTCCGTGACTGCAAGAGCGGGCTCATGTCCCTGCCCTTTTCCGACACACGTTTGACACGGTGGGCATGTAAGAAGGTATATGTGATCTACCGGTCTCCCACTCCTGCTCTAGGTTGAGAGCTATCACACGGTACGACATGTATAAGATCGTCGAGATGGGAGGACATCGACACCATAAATTATTCTTGCAGATAAAAGGTAGAAATAGAAATAGAAATAGAAACGCCACACGAAAAGTGAAAGTCAGGGTCTCGCAGTTTATTTTGGTTTAGAGAAAATAGAATAGTTGAAATAAAGTAGAAAATGGCCTTTATTGACGTTTGATCCACATAGAACAATAGATGATGGCCATATAGGTCACCAATCGGTGGGTAAAATGGCCTGGCACAACAACGGGTGGCCCCAATGAGCAAGTGGAACAATGTGTGGCATATGCGCGGGCCACTGAACGGCAGACATATAAAGAGGGTGTTCTCATACTGCGACTCCCCATCGCCCATTGGCATTCTCCCCTCCAGCATGCACTCACTAAGCTCATTGTTGGCGCGCATGCAAACACTCAGCAGTAGCGAGTGCCTTCTCGACTCCATGACGATCATCGATGTCCTCCGTTTCATACAAATCACGCACCACATCAAGTCCGAGATCGCGCTGCACATTCCCCATGGTTCTCTTGCGCCTCCTTCGTTTCTGCCACTCTATATCCAATGCCTCTTGATGCTTATTATCGGGTTTCCTGAGGCACATGTAGTGCTCCTATGGTCAGTATTCAAGGACACTATTTGGGACTTGGATATTTCAATGCCACTGTGCGAGCAAGACATCCAGCTCATTAGCAAATATGGTGATGCACCAGAACTCCCAGGTCGAGAACAACTAGGTATGTGTCTTTGAAATTCTGATTAATTCAGCTAATAAATGCGCTGAGCTCTTGAAGCGGCCTTCATGTTTTACCCACCAGTATCATTGTGTACGCTCTGTAAGATGCCCCTCAAGTACTCAAAACTCTCCCGGTATCGTGTCACCTACTTCTCGGTACGCCATGGCAGTCAGCACGCATACATGACTTCAATTGGTTGTCAAGGTAGATCCATCCCTACACGTGTACCACTATCCTAATGCATATTCATTAGCATGTACGGCTAGATTCTATCCAACATACTACACACATGGCTCCATGCATCACTACTACTCACCGCAAGTACCAGAGATCATTCAAATCAAGGAGCATGCCCTTGTCTCAGCCGATCTGTGCGAACTATTTACCTTTTGCATGCTCTTTGCATGGGTATCATCGCAGAATTGTAGCCACATATTCAACACGGCACTATCAGGAGTGGCTGATGGCAACCCACCTTCTTCGTTGGTCCTTACATCGGAACAAGTCTCAAGGGCTTTCACATATAATGCACTTCATCGCGAATCGGCCGAACAACATCGACCACTCGTGTTGCGCGCCAATACAGACAATGACACCAGACTCAAGGAAGTGATGGAGGCCCGCAACGATGAGTATATTATTCATGGCCAACCACAACGGATGCATGCTTGTATGACCTGTGAGAAGCCTCTTTCAAGAGGTGATAACATGAGACCATGTATACTTCAATTCTATGTGTTACACTTCACAGGGCTGATGCATTCTAATTAATTAGACTCCTTCCGTGCTGTTGTTACAGACGGTATCACTCTTGGTCGGCCATGTTGCAAGGTTCATAACTGCACACAACCCTTACCCACCAATCGAGCCCATTTTTGCAAGTTTCACGAGAAACTTAAACAGCAGTGTGTCTTTGTTGATTGCGACCGACCTGCTGAACAAACATTCCAGACTTGCTCCGAGCCTGCACACCGACAAGCAGAGAGTCATCACAAGGCCAAAGGAAAAGGCTTCTTTCAGTTGCGAAAGCGACTCGAGCGGCATAATATAGCACATCTTGAAGACTCTGTGGCGCCACTAGATACGGAGACAATTGCAGACGGTCAAGACCTTCCCATGGATCCAGTCCACAAGTCCGATGCCGGCAATCAGACAGTGAAGGCACGGTTTGGGCGTCGTCGAACTCACAATGAGCAGCTTGTAGTAGCTTGCTGTGGAGTGATCACAGGCCGAGCAACTATGTTTGGTGCTGAGGCCATTTCTGGTGTGAAGGTACTTGCCGTGTTGTCCGATTGAGGAGTGGGCAATTGACACATCTCTTAAGGATGCCTTGAAGTCTATCTACCAGATGCCACAAGATCTACCAGATGTTATCTTCTTCGACAACAACTGTAGCCTACAAGCTCATCTTCAAAAGCAACGTGATACTTACTTCCAAGGCACCTTGCTTCCAGTTGATGTATTCCATTTTTCGAGCAAGCACAAACTCTCCGACGACTTCTGCCAGCGACACTGTAACCCAGCACAATGGCCGGAATTGGTTAATGATGATGGCAGCTGGAAATTCAATTCGTCAGTTGCTGAACAAACCAATGTATGGATGGGAGGTTATATTGTGATTGTTCGTGAGATGCTCCCACATCGCTACGAGTTCTTCCTGGATGAAATGATCAAACGTCGCAACCAATTGCTGATACGTCGACTCCGAAATGAAGGCAAGGTGCCATATTGTATTCCTCAATATGTAGTAGCATAGATTGAAAGAATGTATTTTGCCAATTGCCATGTCCCCTCTCATATACTGCACATTGCTTTGTCTAGATGTGTTGCTGCGTGTACGAGTCGGTGGTCGGTGGACGGTCCGTCCTTCTGTTTCTGTCATTGGAACTCAATCAGTCGCGGGTTCACTCGGTCTGCGGGCACAAATCCATTCACTCACACTGACGGTCTCACTCAGCGGCATCTTGCACTTGCGCTCAGGACAACCCTCGTCGTGCGCTTGGAATTCCCGTCGTTCAGTCTCCCGGAGTTGTCCACGGCACATCTCGACCGTTGACTCGTCGTGCACGAATTGAACGTCCACCGCCATCTCGCTGGCGTTAGCAAGTGACGCCAGCAACGATGCACCTGACGATGCTGACATCGTATCCCGGCCACTCGAGGCATCAATGTCGACGGTGGCGCAATGCGCGTTGGAGTGCACGTCTGAGGGAGGTATTGGGGTGAGTTTAATCGGTGTCTTGAGAGCATGCTCGACAACATCCCAGGCCGCTTACGTTGATCCAGAACATCACCGAGCTCACGGGGCGTGAAACCCGTATTGGACGAGCGGCGGACATTGTCGGCGATCCCTGTACATGAGGCTGAGCAAATTACACGGTCGTAGTGACAGCTTGGCCTACCTCTGTGCTCGACACCCCACCCGTTCGCTGTCAACATAGTTCGTCGTCATGCACAGCGACGGACAAGTCATGGACAAAAAGTCCTGGTTGCTGGACGTCCGTAGACTGAAAACATCACTGCATGGCATATGTGAGCGAGAGTCTGCGGTGTTTCCGCTCGTTCTCGTGTTAAACGGTTCTCGCGTTAAATCGCGCACGCAGTACCGTTGTCCGCCTTCCGCACAATCGCCTTTCGCACCGCAGACGCCGTTCTGACAGTTGCACGTCACAGGTGTGTTCTTCACCGGCGAGTCCAGGCAAGGTCAGTGTGACAGCCTTCGTGTGGTCCTAATCTCTCGGAGTTTAAGTATTTCGGGGTACGAGATGTGAAAGACGCTGGACTCACAACAACGTGAGAGACAGCGCGTTTGAGATGACAGCTGAGCTCAGAGTATGGAGTGCTGAGACTAGAGACTGTAGAAGGACGAAGGGTTCAGAGAAGAAGAATCCACCCAAGCTTTCGCCCAGTTATGACGGGTGCTCCCACTGCAGAGGCCGAGCGTCTGGGGTACTGACTGAAGGGTGGAAGTCCAGGGTACTTTCTCGGTACTAAATATACCACCACGTCACATGATCCCGTTGACGGTTGCGCCGTCTCATCTCTCTGCTCTCAGCCTCTCTCACTCACTCACTCAGCGTACACTCCGCACTTCGCACTCAAATGCCAAGATCCCCAACGCTTACAATGCTCGCCAACCGGTGGATGAGCGCACAAGCTCGACGAGTTGTCGATACAGCCTTGTCACCCACTGCAACGCCCATAGATATCAACGAGGAGGAGGAGGCAGGAGAGCTAGTGGTAAAAGGTGAGTACATGTCTCAGGATAGTAATGCCCATGATGAGACTCACCGGAGAGGATCCACTGTAGGCAGTGTGAGGAAGAGACGACAAGGCAGCTGTAACCCTTCCGCTGCGCGCGACGAGCCCCAATTCCACGCGATCAAGGATGAACATGGTGTTCTCCCCGTCGAACGCCAGCTCAGACGGCGGCACGGCGATCACGCCGAACATGTTTGCGCAGGGCCAGCGCGGCACATTGACACTCTCGATGTCGACGACAACGCGGGATAACACGTCGCTTGCATGCGACGAGCCCCAACTCCACGCGATCAAGGATGAACACGGCGTTCTCCCCGTCGAACGCCAGCTCAGACAGCGGCACGACGATCACGCCGAACATGTTTGCGCGGGGCCAGCGCGCGACGACGACGCAGGATAACACGTTGCTTGGCCGTCCCTCCACACATCCCCTGGGTCCATTGCACAGCCCGAAGCTGTGCTACACGTCTGCGAAGACGGGGTAGGGGGTGCGGGAGATCTTTGAGCAGCTTGCGCAGGTGCAGCCCTCAGCGTCGCTCACATCGTCTGGAAAACAACAAATCAGCAACTTGAAGGTCTCCCCATTGCTCCCCATCAGTACCATCGTTTCTCGCCACTCTGTTCACTCCCTACGACAATCCAGGCCTATGCGCTCTGTTGATTACTTGATTATGAGCAAACATCGCCGCCACATCGACATTACTCCCAATCACCAACGCGGCAAATACCATCGCACCGGGGACTGGTGGTTCCATCTCCGTCAGCAACTTATTGCGGAGTACAGACACAAATTATGGTCGTTTTCTACAGCAGATAACCATGTATTCTCGTAAACACATACTGTATACACATGTGGACCTTGTAGCCTACAGGATAATCATAACTATTCTACTATAATCACTTGCCGTGGAACTCTCAGACCAGGAATAGTGCCACTAAAAGCCTCTTTCACATTGTGACGAAAGGTTTTCCACAAACTATCCTCTTGTGCTAAGTATTTTGACCTCAGAATATCCGAGGAGTGGACCCAAGCAGCGTAGTTTGTGTTCCAAGTACCGGTAGCGGGTTTCTTTGTGATGTGAGGCCAGACCTTTGGAAACTTCTCATCGTGAGTTAAATTAGCGATGGATTCGTATTGGGTGAAGCCATGGGCCATGATCTTGAAGTCTTTCAACGGCCAGTTTGAATGGCCAGAACTTGGGGCCAGGGTGAGATTGGCGGTGTTGGTCGAGTTGGTCGGCGTAGGTTTCCGGGCTTCAGAGACAGGGTTGGGTAGTGTTTTGGGGGTAAACAATACCGCAGCTGGGGGCCGTATTGCGAAAACATCGTCATCATCGTTGTCAGTAGCACCGAAAGAAAATAAAGATGTCTCCGAATTTGTGGAAGGTTTCTGTGTCGGTGTCGCAGGTGCCCTAAAGTGTGACCGCTCGTCAAGTCTTGGTTTCACGCGACGTCCCAGTTCCGGAGTAGACTCTGCGGCATGTTTGCGGGATGGTGTGCACATTGGAGTGGCCAAACCTCTAAATGGCTTGGCGGAGGAAAGATCGTTGACCTGTTCGGCCATACTATCATCTGTTTCAACCCCAAAGACCCTATACAGGATCTTGTCGCGATCGCGGATGTCACATCGAACAGAGGCCGAATCAATAATTACCCAATTGCTATCCTTGGGAACGAACAACTCATATACCTGCTGATCAAGCGCAAGGAGTCGCTTGACAGTTGAGCTGCAATCATCAAGTGCAAATGTTGGATAATTGTATGCCTCTGTCTTGACAACGAGAGGCTTCGCCGGATCCTGTACATGATGAGAAACCAGGGGTGCGTAGAAAATGCGAGCACATACCTTCCATATATAAACAGTGATGGTGCGGGCCATAGCCTGCTCGGCTCGCTTCTGATCCATCAAGCGTGAGGTATCTTGCTTTTGCTGAGCCTGGGCGTGTGACAGAGCTTGATAGTGCGGCTCGCGCATGACAGAGAGTTTCACCGGAGTGATCGTAGTGGGAGGCTCGGCGGCAGCACTTGGCGGCTTGGGTGGTGATGCAATGGGGATTTTGTGAACTGGACATATCTTGCTACTTTGTTGTTGGTGTAGGTGGCAGCATTTCTGGCAGTATTTATTGATGCATGAGCTACAGAATCGAACAGCCTTGCCTAACTTTTGACAGCGGGGACCATTGCACGATTCCTTAAGGCCGCCTTTGCCATTGGGCATCCATCGTGGCACATTTGGGCGTGGGGACAGGTCCGTGAGAGCTGTGGGAGCCGGAGAAGAGTGTCGGTTAAGCGCCAGATCAAGATCACCTAGATCAACCTCAAGATTAACGCCCAAGTTGGAAGTGATGGTCCCTGATGCTGAAGGTGTTGACTGAGGGGTAGACAAAGTACCGGTGCGAGGGATATTGGGAGTCAGAGGGTTATTCAAGAGACTGGTGAACGTGGGCTCTAGAGTTGCTCCATAGTCGGCCTCAAGGAGCTCATAGTTCGGCAGCCATCCGCAAAAGTGGTCTCAGCCGACACATGCCTGATATATCCGGCCCCGATGTTCTGGATTTCGCACCCCTTGGCAGCGCCGGACGGAGAGAGAGAGATGGCAGCGGTGATGTTCTTCCCACCCCTTTTCAAGATATCCGCATTGGGACCTGTTAGGCAGAAGGATGGAAAGATCAAGCATGGCGACGGAGTTGGGAGGTGTTGACCAAGGTGTGATACCCCACACCCGCCGTTCTTATATATTTTCTGTAGTGGCCACAAGCCACAGTGGATGGTGGGCCAAAGACCACAGTGGATGGTGGGCCAATGACCACAGTGGACACACTGTGACTGCAATCATTGTCCCAGACGGCCCAGAGGGGGACAATAGACCTTCACATTTCTAGTTTGCGTTCTATTTTCTATTTTCTACCTTTCAACTTTTCTTTCACATTCTCTGGTGGGTTTGCAGTTTTCAAAAACTGAATTCCAGTTTCTATTTCAGATTATAAAAGTAGAAGAATAATTTCTACTATCAAAGTACTGCGAGATGGGGCCCATTAGCTAGTATTCACACCCAACGACCCCAAGAATGCCAGCAGAGAAATCTGGATATGCACCTTTCCATGTCGGCACACAGATCTATCAAACCTGGTACAAAGTCGTAGGCGAATTAGGAGTAGGCAGACCAATTGTGTGTCTACACGGAGGGGGAGGGTTGACGCACCACTATATGTCGTACGTTCCGACGGTATCGCTCGACAACTGACTTGAACTTATAATGATTCTTTCGTGCCATTCGATAGACCCTATACTGAGCTCAACTCGCGTCTCGGGTGAGAGATGTCTATCCAGTGGCCGACAATCTATCTTATCTACTTCTGCACCAGCATCCCCGTGGTATTTTATGATCAGTTAGGCGGTGGAGCATCATCCCATCTGCCACTCGATGCGCCCAGAGATTTGTGGAAACCCGAGACATGGGTAGACGAGCTGAACAACTTGCTCGAACACCTGGGTATCTCCGACGACTTCGATCTCCTTGGCCACTCCTGGGGAGGTGAATAATTGTACTATGTTCTATGTTCTATGGTCTCCTGTTGACCGCTTTCGTACTCTCGAGTAGGCATGGTTTCTGCGCTGTTTGCTACTCGGGCCCCGCCTGGCCTGAGGAGCTTGATAGTGTCCAACTCTTTCCCCTCGTTCCCTTTGTTTGCGATGGGGACCGAAGTGATCATGGACCTCAATCCCGACATCGGTGAGGTTGCGCGGAAGCACGCTGCGGCGGGAGATTTCGCCTCCCCGGAATATCGAGCAGCGATTCAAGCTCTTCACGCCAGATACTTCTGCCGAATTGATCCCATGCCAAAAGACCTCTTGACATCCTTTCTCTCAGTAGACAAGGACCTGACCGTATTTTCCGTTTTGTACGCTCCATTCCTTCCTCAGTGGTCACAACGGGTGAATTGCTCATGATTTATTAGGGTCGGTCACTCTATATATCATGTGTCGGGGATTCTGAAGGATTGGTCGTTTATCGACGAACTACACAAAATTACTTGCCCAGTGTTGGTCATTAGCTCTCCATATGACGTCGCCCAACCTAAAGCGATTATGCCATGGTTCCAAGAACTTCGTCAGGTTAAGTGGGTGGAGATGCAGAACAGTACACATACGCCGATGTTTGAGGAACCTAAGAGGTGAGGAACATCTATTTCTTATACTTCAGGACTCAACCATCTTAACCAGATACTTCGACGTCCTCATTGCTTTTCTATGTCGTGATGATAACGCTAGTCGCTAGAGACCAAATAGCAGAGAACATTACGATGGTTCTACGCTTACTAGTGAGAAGACAAAAATTACGAAGACTACCAACTTGAAGGCAGAGACACCCAGGGGGATTAAACACCATAAATGATCCTTAGCTGACGGAGAGTTGGCTGACTACCGTCGTCTATGGCCTGGAAATTGCTCCACATCTGTGTGCGAACTGTGTAATCCTGGCTTTCAAAATATTGATGCCAGCGTGATCGCCTTTCATGCCTCCAAAGGCCTCAGGCTGCTCTGGTTTACCCGTTAGTCACACTGGGTTCAACACTCCTATGCCATTAGGGGTGGGATCAGTGACCGTCACGTGTGTTGTGGCTACTTCAACGCGACGCCGCCGCCATGATCAGCACCTCAGCTTCAGTACGCAACCATCAACAGCTCCAGCTCTTTAAGCAAAGGGACATTGAGTACGCACGTCTAAAGCTCTGTGTACTGCACTTTTAGCCCGTAATTTCAATAGCGCTTACGCAACATGGCGCATTGAGAAAAGCCTGCACTCTGCTTCAGTAACCTGCTGAACAAAGAACAAATCGACATGAAAATACAATCGCTCAGACTGCAGGTTGTGCAGATAAACGACGAAATACGCAGCCTCGAGGAATACAAGAACAACTGATATCTTCCAGTGTCCAAGCTTCCTCCTGAAGTCCTGTCCACTATCTTTGAGTTTATCGCTATGACGATTGAGGATGATGTGGAACCATATTCCGACCTGCTTTCAGCTACACAAGTCTGCCGCCTATGGCGCCAAGTAGCTCTTCATTCAGCCAGAATATGGAGTTTCATATATTGCTCAGCGATGCCCCGCCTCGTGGACCTATTTTTGGAACGCTCGAAGTCTGCGCCACTGCATCTACTCTACTCAGACGACAATGTTCCCTAAAACGTGCAGAAGGTCCCGAACCACTTACACCGGCTGAAAGCAATCAACCTCCAGGGCCGTGAAGCCGATTGGTCGAGTCGTATCATATCCCAAGGAGCTCCTCAACTCAAAAGCCTTTCGCTCAGGAATTGTGGGGAAATTGAAAGATTCCAGCCTCCCGCCGACGGTTTTCCAGTGTTACAATATTTGGAGCTGAGTGGCTTCGTCTACACATCCACCGTGGGACCTCTTACCACTCTGCGCTCCCTCACCATCACGGCTGAGGGCAGTCTCGATAAATCACAACTCCCGAGCGGCTTTGAGTTCCTTGCCATATTATCATCTCTCCCCAATCTGTCCGACCTTTCCTTGACAGAAGCCTTAGCCTCACTGGATGGGCCCTCACCTTTGTCGTCAGTGAGACTTACCCACTTGACGAGGTTATGCATCCACAACGCCGATATACGCAATCTAGGAATGGCGGCGTGCATCACGGCACCGCAGCTCAAAGTCATAGATCTCTGTCACTCTGGCAAAGCGAGCGCCGAGACTGCTACACCCATCGTGGCCGCTATCTTCGAAAAGCTTCTTCCGACCTTCCCCGCGTCCTATTCTGAACTCTCACTGTGTGTCGGCAATTTCTCTGGTACGCGCGTCAAACTATGGGACAATTGTGTTGCTACCGGGACCGCAAAGCGTGCACCGTTCCTCAACATGGTGATTCTTGGCACGGGGGATCTTTGTAAGGGGACACTCCTATCTTCTCCTATTCCTCCTGTCCCGCCCCCTTCCTCCTCGTTCCTTTCCCCTTTCCTTCATTCCCTTTCCTTTCCTTTGTCCCCTTACCTTTCCGCTTCCCTTCCGTTCACTCCCTTCGCATCCGAGCCCCATCCGGTGACTCCGAAGTCTTCCCGCGCTTCGGACTCGCCTCGGACTCGCTCGGACACTTCAGACTCGCTCGGACTCGTAGATACACTTCGGGGCTCGTCCGGGCTACCTCTATCCTCCTTTCCCACTTCATTACTCCTTGTCCCCACTTCCCCAGGTCGCTGGCACGACTCCTGTACATTCCCCTTCCACTTCATTATCACATGCCCCCTTGTACCTTGTGATATTCGTTCGTACCTGTGGCTGGTGTACTGTACAGTTACCCTTCATTCCTCCCACGCTACTACAGTATATACTTCGCTTCCTAGCATGGAGAATCCCCATCCTGTTCTCTTTGGATTCTCCCTCTGCTAGGTGAGCAGCTCTCTCATGTATTGTAGTTAGTCTTATTCATTTCTTTGGATTCTCCCTCTGCTAGGCCTACGCTGTCGGCCATCTTGAGGTTGCCCTTACAATCTTAGGACAGAAGAATCAGTCTTAACTCTCTTTCCGCCTATCACACATCCACCGGCCCTTCATTTTTCTTCCGATATCGAAATGGCCAGCGACCATGTTCAATATGCCCCCCTGCAACATGTTCTCCGTCACCTGACGCGTGTAACGGAAGTTTGGACCAGCGGTTTGAAGGCCTTAACTAATCTTCTAGGTGTTACGCATCCTATATCCCTCCCATCCCTCAAGAAGATAGTTCTCGAAGACGATTTCAGCCGCATACAGAAGCCAAGGTTGTTATCCAAGTTTGTGGAGCAGCTGAAGGTATGGAAGGGGCTACACAGCGTTGAAACCGAGACCTTGGAGATTTCTGACATATATTGTCAACTCACATCCGCCGACTTGAAGTTATTTGAAGGTCTCGTTAAGGTTTCGAAACGTAGAACCAAAAGTCGGAACAAACGTGTTTCTTAGTTATATCATATTGGAGTGTTGTCAGATAATATATACCGGAGGAGGAGGGGGGTTAAATTCAATATTTTTTATTTTCCAGCAGCACTTTCCAGTACAGCTACCTTGCTATGACTTTTGAGATGTTACTTAAATGGGTTAACAGATACTAAATATCTTAATATAAGTGTTTTTTAAATGCAAAAATTATTATTTTTTATACTTAAATAAAAATATATAAATAAAAACTACCTTCCTCATCTTTTGGATAAGGGACTAGGAAAAAATTAAATTAATAATTTAAATTTCTAAAATAACAAAATTAAAGAAAGGCAAACTTATATTAAAGTTTTATTTTCGTGGCAGTTTCCCCCAAGTTAAGCTTCTTCCCAGCGACAGACAGTTAGTTCATCACAAATGCTAGCTAGATTTAGATTTAAACAAAGTATAAAAAGATCAGAATAACATTGTCTTGGACTCGCACTCCAGTACGTCCATCCCTCCAAAGTTCCTGTCGCGTGAATGAGCCGTGTATGAAAGAGACAATCCTCCGAAATTTACCCTCCGTAGGATAGACTCCTCGTGGGAATACTCTGCAAGACAACTCCTCATTCTGGCGCTCGTTCTGGTATCATCGACACAATGTTTCGTGCAGCACTGCGCCCGGTAAGTTCTACCCTGACACCTGAATTTATGAAGCTAATGGATGGATTCTAGCGGCGCGTTGCCTTAGCTGCAGCCACTGGTATTGCTATCTCCACGCCTTCGTCGCAGGAGCCAGAAAAGGTGCACAACTGAGTTGTTCATTCACCAAGAAGAGACCGGTACTGAACTTTGTGATTCGTATGCTTTTACCAGCTGCCCATTTATCCTTTGAGAACGCCCGACGTCCTACTTGTCGAAGAATCAACACCCTTGGAGAAGCACATCGGGATAGCTCGGAGGGCGGTCACGCAGACATATCATGACGCCTACTCCCAGGTGCAGGGCTTTGTATCGAAGTGGATTGGGGTCGAACACGCCGTCGAGCGTACGTAGTCAGCTTCACCTCTGCTGGACCCTAATTCACGCAGCACAGACCGCGTAAAATCAATAATCGCACCGGACGAGCCACTAACCCCCGCCCTACTTTACGTCGGCATCTCCACCCTCACGGGCTCCATCCTCGCACGCAACCGCGGGCTCCCGACCCGCATCCTCCTCCCGCCGGTCTTCCTTCTCGCCTCCCTCAACCACTTCCTCCCGAAAACATCCGCAAACCTCTCGGCGTACTTCTCCGCACTAGAGGAGACGTATTTCCCGACGCTGGCAGAGAAGCATGCGATTGCGAACGCGCACTCGCGGATGACGTGGGAACGGGTGAAGGAGGGGACGCAGAGCGGGAGGGAGGGCGTGATCAAAGGTGTGGAAGGGGCGGTGGAGTGGGTGCAAGGCGCGACGGGGTTGAAGGTGAAGGAGACGCTGGGCTGGGGGGAGACGCAGGCGAAGAAGGGTGAGTCGGTGGTGAGTGAGGCGATCCATACGGCCAACAAGAAAGTAGAGGAGGTGAAGGAGGCGGCGAACAGAAAACTTGAGTAGAAAGAGACAGGTATCACTATCACAATTCTGCCCCGATACGGTCTCATACGGAAGTGCCCGCTCAAAATGCCCCATGTGAGTGAGCTACCTAGACAGATTCTCTTTCCGCCTACTACAATATTCATCCTTCGTCCCTGATTGGATGAACAACTCTAACGACTGCAGCGAAGCATACCGCTAAAGGAGCGCCAGCCTGGAGTTAAGCACATCCTACCGCGCCGTGTGTCCCCATCGCCATCCCCATCGGCTTATACTTATATGAACTTCGCGTTTGGGCTATGTCGTGTAACAGGGGATACAAACCAGTCTCGCAGTCCCATCAACCTTGCATCAACCGCAAGAACAAGACGCATCCTTGTTTCCATATCGTTTCATGGCATACCCGTCAAGCACGAGCGCGTGAACGTTAGATTGATCATCGAGAATAGCCTACAAATCAAAGTAGAATACAACCCGGCGTTGCGCAGTAAGAATTACAGAGATGAACAGTTCGCCAAGAGTCCCGTGTATGCGTATAGTAAGAGCGCGAGGCGGGGGGAGCTATACGCCGTCGCTGCTCCGTGACCCAGAATCCTGGTGGTGGTCCGACACACTCCCTATACTGCGTTTCGCTCCCCTCGCCTCGCTCGATGTACGATCTATCATCTCCTCGTCATCGTCCTCTCCCAGGATACTGACTTGCGCGACCCCGACTTCGATAGGCGGGAGCTCCTCCTCTTCATCGTCGTGATGTGTACTTGAATTCGGGAGAGATGATGATGGTGGAGGCGTCGCTGCTAATGGCGTCGACACTAGAGGATCAAGTGTTTGCGGCGGCGCCTGTGTAGACCCTGTCGACGACGCACCCGATATCGGCAGCGGGGGTATCGACTGGGGCGAGGGTGTATTATAATAACTGGAATGCGAAGCATTGGGCATGGCGATCAGGACTGCAACCTGCACCTTGCTCTTCCGTCCGTCTACCTGCGCGACTGGTTGTTTCTCATTACCATGGCTGCCGCTCGAGCCGCTATTGCCGGCGGCGTTACCAACACCCGCAGTATTGGTCGTAGCATCGCCTGCCGGGCTTGCGGGGGATGCTCCAGACGGCGACGCCGCAGGCGCAACAGGCCGCCTGAACAGGCTGAGCGGCGAGAATCGTGATGATAGTAGTCGTGAACGGGCGGGCGCGCCTGTCCTAGCGTCGGCGTTTGATGTGGGGGGCGTAATATTATTGGTGCTGTTGTTGTTGATGGAAGTGGAAGCCTGCGGAGTGCCAGCAGCCGGTTTATTTGAGAGTGTGTACAAGACGGAGAAGGGCTGGAAATAGATGGAAGAGCGGATGATTTGTTAGTCAGTCAAGTGGAGAGGTTATTTATGGAGGAGAGCTGGTTGGTTGGTAAGCAGATCGCCAGGAGCGGGACTACGCGGCGAGCGCATGCAAGCAGTCTCATTGGCGGGGTAGAAGTGGAAGGACGCCGAATCTGAATCCGAAGGCACTCACCATGATGCCCTCCCAGTCGGGGTGCTCGACCGCCCGGTTGTCCTGGATGTTCCCATGCGAGATCCACGCTTCGTACATCTTCGGCTTTTTGGATAGGTCCACTCGACGAGAGGACGCCGCTGCGGGGGGGACCCATGTGCCGTTGCGAATGGCCTCCTCTATCATCCGGCGGTGCCGTCTGCGGAGTACGAGCGATCGCACGACGATGGCCGAGGACACGCCGAGGAGCAGGACAAGGGTGGCTATCACGATCGCCCGATATTGAATATTGAATATTGAGCGGCTCGTCAGGGATTACGGGAGACGACGAGACTCACCGAGGAATGTGTAGAGGTACAAGGACGCTGAGGTGGCGATTCCGGGCGTCGGGTTGTTGTTGTTGTTGTTAGGGGGCCCGAAGGTCGGCGACGGCGTAGGGTCTGGGGGGAAGGTTGAGGCAGGGGGCGGCGAGAATGAGGACGAGAACGATCCCGTCGTCGTCGTCGTCCCCGTCGCTATGGGCGACGAGCTCGAGCTGCTGCCGGGGGTGGGCTCGCCGGACGACATGGTGGTGGTTCCAGAGTGAGAACGGCTGGCGGCGTATCAATTAAATCGTGATGTCGTGAAGCGGACGCCTGCCAGATGGTGGGAGAGAACACGAATACCGTCGTGCTGCGTATCGCCTGCCGAGCGTTACCGGAAGTATAAGATTCAAGTTATTATAATCTCCTGCTATTATTGGCTGGCATGCGTGATCAGATCTGTCAGGAAACCACGGTCGGATGGAGCACACCTTGTATAGGCCGAGAGTGATATGAAAACGAAGTAGAAATACAGAGAAGGCGGCGAAACGGAAGCTCTACACGCGCGTGCTAGTGGTTGGTACGAGGAGAGGGATGTGAGTGGCGGTGCAGGTGTGCCATGTGCCACCAAGCATCTGATACTTATCATACACCAACTTCGTATCAGATAGTGAAGTGATGATCATTCTACAAGAAAGATTGCATTTGCGGTATGTAAGGTACATCGTTCATTCAGCATGAAGATGGATTTCATCCGACTCTCCTTCATCAGTGATAGCGTAGTACTTCGACCCAAGGCACTTCACCCCCATCGACGCTTCACCCCCAAACGCGAGCTTCTCAGCAAGGATATACAACGTCTGCTTATCGTCCTCGCCTAGCGGCACGTTCGGGTCCACCGCGAACTCGCTCCACGTCATGATAATCTGCGCCGTTACGCCCGAGAAAAGCAGGAGCCCTAGAGGGAGGTTCCACCAGACAACAGACCCAAGGAAGACGAAGAACGACAAGACGTGGGTGGGAGCGTACTCAGACCAGTGGGCGAAGCGATGGATGGGCGTTAAGGGAGACGAGGTGTAGCCTGTGCAGAAGGTGACTTGTTCTAGATATTCGGGGGCGAGGAGGATCGTGCCGCCGACCAGAGCGCACCAGGGCAAGAAGAAGAGGACTTTGATGATGCAGGATGCGACGTATTCTACGCCAGACGCTGGGTCAGACGAAGAGAAAAGCTCATTAACAACGGACGAGAACAGGTCCGAAGGGATAGCGCTAGTAGCAGACGTAGACTCTTGATTCGGCCTCGCTAACCGTTCCGACGGCGACCTTGACTCGGATGGCGGCTCATATATGGTGTCCTCGTTTCTAGACTCCACTGCCGTTGCAGCAGCCTAACAAACGTTGTATCAGCATCACCGTGACCCAATCATAGAACAAATGCAAGGAACCTGTTCCTTCACCAGCCCGTCCTTATCTTCAGCTTCGACGTGCGCAAAATCAGATGATTGGATCCTCAAGATGCCGCCTAGGTTTTGGAACTTCTCATCGATGGGCGTATTGAGTTGAGAACCAAATGGCGAGTCCAATGTCGAGGAAGTGGTGCCGCGTTCCATGCTCCGGGGTCCAGTGCCACGATCACCGTTCGGTTTGAATCTCTCGCTATCCAGTATTAAGCGTGGCGGGCGCGGTTTTATATCTTCCATTGTCGCTATCGTGTGATACAGTTGAATGACTCGGAGCAGCGACTCAGTACTCAACTCGCGAAGTCTGCCTACATTCCCACGAGGGGCTCATTCAGTACTTACCCTCTCAGTGACAGTATGGAGCGCAGAGGGCGTGTAGACGGAGTCAAGCAGCTCCCAATGTTGTAATACAAAAAATGCATTGTCGGAGGAGTGGAATCTATCAGGTTTTCCACAAGTGCTGAGTGAAAGGCTTTCGAGTTGGAGGGCTCCTCGGGATATGATACTTGTTCTTTGTTCAGCAAAGTACTGAAACATAAGAGCGCGCGTTGGTCTCGACGCTCCATGGTGCGTATTCTCTGCAAAATTGACCTTCAAGAGTGCAATGCACCAAACTTTGTAGATACGCACTCTATGAGATTCTTGTTTGCAGAGCTGGATGCGCCCAGACTAGCAAGCAATAAGGACTATACATATTTCAGGCTGTAGCTTACACCGTACCTTCCTTTCATCCGAATATTGCGACCTGCAAGACCTTTGTAGTATATGTCAATGGTGTCTCCTGAGAGATACTCCCACGACAGCTTGATTAGCTACCACACAATGGTGTCTCGTCTCCCCCTCGAAATCATCCACGAAATCATTCGCTACATCGACGATCGGCGAACTCTCGCTTCCCTCCTCCTTGTCTCACGCACCGTCCACCCGCAAGCAGAGCTTCGTTTCTACGCAAAGGCCAGCTTCCTCAACCACGGAGGCGAATCCCTGCTGCGGCGCCTGAAGACCTTCTGCGAGCAGATCTCCGCATCCGACGGCAGACTCGCGCTCTGCCTCACCTCCTTCGCCGTGCAAGCCGCGCCCGGGCAATGGACGCTCCCCGCAGACGTGTTCCTGCTGATCAACTCGATCCTGCAGCAGTGCCACAAGCTGACCGAGGTCGTCTTCGACTTCGGGAGCCGCATGGGGACCGACTGGGGCATGTTCGACGGCGCTCGGGATATGCGGCTGGCGCTGAGGCATCTGAGCTACACCACCGGCACGTACTACGTGCGCCCCTTGATTGCGCTGCTCGAAGCGCAGCCATCGCTCGAGCGGCTCGAGCTCCCGATGGTCCACGAACTCCCGTTGTCCGCCAAGGCACTCCCCGCCCTATCCGCCCTCCACGCCTCCCAGCGCGTGGCAAGCCAGCTCCTCCCCGGACGCCCCGTCACGCACCTCAGGATCACGAAGCTCTACGCGATCGCCGAGGAGTTCGCCCGCGAGAGCCTCCGCAGAATCCGCGTCTTCTCCTCCTCCGGGAAGTTCGAAACCATCCTCGGCCTCGCCTCCCACATGCCCGCGCTCCTCTGCCTCGACGTGGGCTCCGCAGACTCCGTAAGTCGCAGTGACGTCGTCTCCCGCATCAGCTCATGGCTGCCTCTTACTGCACAGTCGCCCCTGGACTCTACGCCGTTCATCCCGCTGTTCAAAGACACGCAGCTACGGTACATCCGCTTCAGCGGCACCTGCTTCGCCCACGACACCGGCTCGTCGTCCCACGTCGCGATGCTCTGCTTCCGGCAGATCCCCTCGCTGCGCTGCATAGACTGCGAGGCACCACAGGGCAACTACAGCCGCTGGCACCGCGGCGCAATATGGTGGCCAATCACCTTCCGCCCAACGTCCCTGGACTGGCGATGCGTCGCAGAAGAGAGCAGAGATGGCGAACACGATAGCAGGGATATATCCACCGGAGATTCAGGTTGATAGCCAAGGTATATCATGACAAGGTCCGCGCAGATGCACCGTCAGCCGGGTTACTTGCCTAAGCTCGTTGAGCCCAATGCTTGCTCGATGGCGAATTTCATCGTCTCGGGGTCCCATAGTTTCACTTCGCGCAGCATGGACTCTCTGGCTGAACGAGTGTTTTTAAGTGAGAGTTATTAGCACACCTCTCCCAACCTGGAGAAGGATATGCAAGCTACTGGTCTGGATTAAAACACGATTAGTGAGGGACCCTAGTAACTATATCGGTTCAGCATCAGCATATATCTCAATTTCAAAATCCACATTTGCTATCTTGCTGAATAGAGCCACATAGTCGAGGGCATATCTGTCTCAATTCACGGTGACTGAAGGAAGGGAGAATAGGTCGGTCAAGTTTACCTCCCTCACGTCAGTATTCTCCCGTCTTCAGCTTTGTCAGGTGTATTGTTAATTTGTATTCTCTGCACGACTTACACCCCAAATGGATCTATTCAATACACACTACGAGGCCTGCTAGTTCTCTATGCTAATTGGTATCAATCTGTACGCCCAGGTAATTCAGAAACTGGCATCGATGTTGTAAGGCAGTCGCTTCCGATGCCAAAGCCGGAAGCCCTATCAGTGCGGAGCACCGAGCTGCATCCTCGCCTAGTTTGACAATAAAATCAAATATGCTGAAAGGGTGGTATCCTCTGGACGTACCGGACAAGCGTATTGCCTGTTCTTTGGTGCGGGGAAGAAATGGCCGAGCTCCCTCTGGGACATGGGGAGGGTATATGAGGTCGGCCGTAACGGATGCAGTTGCATTGAACATCCTGACAGGATGTAACTGCAAGCTGTGCTACATCAAGACATCTTCGGACATATATACTTAGGAAAAGGACGTACTCAGCTTGCATGGCAGTTATATTTGCTTGCATGGCAGCTTGAGTGTCCATGATTTGTTGGAACCTGGAGATCTGACAGTTGAGCTGCATGCTGAGTTTCGCTGCAACACGACTTGCATTGCGGGAATACCGCCAGCGCCGGCATTCCAATTAGGAAGGAACTGAATTTCTTGGCAGAATTGGGCGAGCCCGTGATGCATTCGAACAAAATCGGGTTGGGGGGCGGGTTGAGCGGGTTGAGCGGGTTGAGCCATGTTGCGAACGATTCAAATATTCAACAAAGTAAAAGGAGGGAGGGAAGAACACAATGATTCGCAATTTCAGACCTCTGCTTCTATATATGAATCCAGGATGAGGTCACATGATCTATAAACATTGGAACTTGTTAACTATGACATCATGATGCCGTCGCGGAACAAGCAACGTCTATTCGAGCAGGGCGGGCACCGTAGCCATCCGCCGAACGTTTGCGACCCAAATAATACCAGCAACAGATTTAGAGTGAGACCGAGAACAAAATTGGTCAAGTTAGTTTAGGCTCGCAGGCCACTCGTGTGGGTGATTCCCTTAGCGGCGCGATAGATGGCTCACGGGTTCACCGCAGTTGCGTTCCATCACATATTCTCTTGGAGCTAGTATGACCTTCGCATGGTTGTGCCACCTTGTCGTACACTGGCCTCTTCTGCTCTATGGTTGTCTTGATGTTCGTTCATTATCCTGGAAGGATTGCAGACCCTGGACCAGACTACCAAGGGCTCGTATCGAGGGGAATCGGTGGCCGGCCATCTGGGGGTGGCAATCGCGACGCCGTAATGCACAGGCGTCAGCGACGAACACCCGTCTATCCATTAAAATTCGGACTGCCCGGTTGTTCAAGAATAGAATCAGCACGATTCTCAGCCCAATATACAAGGACACATAACGCACCACCCTCATCCGAATCGCTCACATCCGCGAGTCGAGCTTTGCACATTCTGGAACGTACATTCGTGGAGCGGCGACAGCGGCGACGATCAGTGTCACAGATGGAGATTTTGCGTGCGCGAACTCATCCTGACTCGAGTTGAAATGAATTGCGGCGCGTAGGTCTGCAAAGGAAGGTGCGAATGCGAGTCGTTCGCGAGCATCGCGCCGTGGAGACTTCTTGTTCTATAGTGGATCTAGTGTCGAGCGGTACATGTCGTTGCGCTGTACATCAACCCTCGTCGTGTCTAGCCTACGACGGCGCGCATAGCACCTCGTCAACCACGACGTTTGCACTCTGGAAAGCAACACGGCCACACCGGCGTGGTCGCGCCACCCATGAACCTCCCAGCCATATCCCGGGATCAGGAAGCACACAAATCCCAAAATAAATCAATAAAACGTTGTGAACGCGAGCACGAGAGGGAATGCACAACCGCGACGATCTGCAGCATCCCCTTTTGCCCCGCGTATATACGCATTTGTACTTGCGTCCCGGTGGTGATCCCGTAATCGCAACCACCAATCGCTTAACCACTTAATCACCCAACCCCTTGCAAGTCTCGCCCCGTTCTTCTCAGTTCGCCCCGTTTGTTACTGGAGTGGGACGGCGCAAATTTGCGTGACTTCAAAGTCGACTCCTCAGACTCGGTATGTAATAGTGGTTCGCCACAATCGCGGTCTTAGCTCACAGTACCTCTTAATTCATGAATCCAGTCACCTTTGGGCTCTACGGCGTTCATCCCGCTATCCGAAGACACGCAGCTATGATACATCCGTTTCAGCGGCACCGGCTCGTCGTCCCACGTCGCAATGCTCGTTTCCCCTCGCTGCGCTGCATAGAGTGCGAGGCCCCATAGGGAACCACAGCCACAGGCACCGCGGCGCAATATGGTGGCCAATCACCTTCAACCCAACGTCCTTGGACTGGCGATACGTCGTGCAAGAGAATAGAGATGCCGCGAATATATCCACAGAAAATTCAGATTGACAACCAATTCCTATACAGCGCCTCCGCTAACGGAGTAGCGCCGGTAAGCATATATATCATAGCGAGGTTGTAGGCGGCCTCCTTGGAGACCCCCAAATCCTGGATGCACGTTAGCGTTCTAGGATTATTTTAGTGGCCAGGACTCACGTTGGGTGGATGCTGCCTTGCCATCTTGAGTACATTATCATAGTGTTTAACTGCAAAGGAATAAAGCCCTTTGGACGGACAACGGAAAAGGACTTAGTATCATTGATACATAACAATGTGTTGACTTACCAAGCTGATGGAATGCTCGACCAAAGTTGAACTCGACCTCCTCAAGTTCTTCGACAGACGGAGCGGACGTGCTCCTGAGTTTACGGTACCGTGTGAGGAACGCCATTCCCTAAACGGGGGATATGAATACCGAACTGACTGCAGTGCAAGGGGGGAATACGGACCTGGGCAATGAGATGATGCCGATTATCTGCTTGTCGTTGCATAGCGCGGCCAAACGACGCAATTGCTAGACATAAGCATATCACAGGATCATCGGGGAAGTGATCATACGCAAGCAGTAAATAGACTACATGGCCCCACTCGTCAGCAGCAGAAAATAAATCCAAACGTACGGCAACCCACATATTGCGCTTTGATAACTCTTCGCACATATACAGAGCTGCCCATAGATCGTTGGAAGGAGGGGGTTGTGCGTCGTGGGCAGCTTCGGCGCGCTACTTGACGTAGACGCACTTTCAGCCAGGTTACTCTGCAGCGTGTCGCCGGCATCATCACCCTCCTCGTCAGCTCCGGCGTCATCGCCACTTTTGCCCAAGCTCGTTGACGCCCAACGCTTGCTCGATGCAACGAATTTCATCGTCTCGGGGTGGGTGGTAGCGGAGTCCCATAATTTCACTTCACGCAGCATGGCCTTCTGGAGCGTGGACGTTATGAATGCGTCTGTGGGTCGCAATCCGCTTGCCAAAGACGCCAATAACAACCGGAACGGCTCGTTGTTGAACTGGTACACAGTGATCAGCTTCCTGCATTGTTCGACAACGATATCATAGCGCCTGCTTGCAATAGCGCAAGCTACGGTGAGCACAGGTCAGAGGTAAGCGCATATAGAGGTCGCACGAAGACTCACTGATCAAGGATAGCCGAATTGTGTTTTGGGCGCTACGGTCTTGGTAAGGGCTGGACAGGAGAATGTGCCGTAGCACCTCATCCGCAATTTCGTGTTGTCCATGTCTCGTGAGCAAGAACGCATACTATCGAAGGAACTCAGTGTTTGACAAGCAATAGTCGGTAAAGCAACCGCTCACCTGCATGAACACATTCATCCAATCGTCGAAGGATACACCTCGGAACATGCGAAGATCTCCTTTTGCTTCACTACTCTTGCCCAATTTCTTCATCATGCTGTCGCGCTCTGTCATACATGAGGACAGAAGCTGGAGGTAAATTGGCTTGACGCACCCAAGTCTAGATGCAATCTAGACGCCATACTATCTTCGTCCGCTTCTGTAGTGAACCCAGCCTTAGCCCGAGGGAACATGCCCCTCCATTGCTAGTAACCTCATTAATCAAAGCACAAAGCGAGATGGATAATCAGAGACATACCCGAGATGCGGCAAACAGGTTTCTTGTCTCTCGATACGTCTCCACCAGCTTCTCCGCCTCCTCCATCCAAGCCCTCTCCGCATCGCCCTCATCTTGCATCATGGCGGGCCACAACTCAGTCAAGCGCCGATACCCCCTCACGACCTGCGCCTCCTTCTTTGCCTCGAGCTCTTTGAGCTGTGCTAGCGTGAGCTTCCTCTGCTGCCCGCTTTTCGTAGCTTTCTTCTTCTCTTCGAAAAGAGAAGCTCCGCCCTGTGCACTGGGCGTACTGGAACTGTGCTCATTTCCATCGTTAGATTGGCCCTCAGCGCGACGACGTTTCCGTGCGTCGATGACTAGATAAATGAGGCGGAAATCTTTGGGATGGACTTGAAGTGTTAACGTACCTTCGTATACCAACGCCAACGCCTTCCGAGGTTCGTCTAGAAGTTCATACAGCGAGGCCAACTTCATTTTAACGTCGTTATTCGATGGATCTGTCTCTCTTACTGGACAAGAGTCGTCGGCCAATGAGATGGGAGACGGTAAGGTACGGACATACTGTGTTCATATACCTCTGCTGCATCTTGTAATTCTCCTAGCATACGGAGGCAAGCGGCTGTCTGGAGAAGGATATACAAGCTACTGGTCTGATTAAAACACGGTCAGTTTGATACGAGTGCAGCGAGGGAAATCCGCACCGCTGCACCAGATCCTAGTAACTCATATATTGGTTTGGCGTCGGCATACATCTCACGTTCAAAATATACGTCTGCGATCTCGCTGAAGAGAGGCGCATAATCGAGAACATCCTCCGCTAAGACAATATTGGCGTGCATCTGTCTCGATTCATGGTGAACAAAGGAAGGGAGACTAGGTAAGTTGGGTTTACCTTGCCCTCATCGGTATCTCCCATCTTCAGCCTCGAAACGGCGAGTCGATGGCGAGCATTGACATCTAGTGGATAGCATCCAGGGCGAGGTTCGCCATTCCGCCGTTGAATTGAACTGCGTCCGTCTTCGTCAGGTATATCGTATTCCCTGTCATCGGCGCAAACGTCCCAGTACTTCTGCTCAGAGCGTCCCTGCAGCCACCTGCAGCCTCTCCTGATCACATTGGCAGATCTTTCGTACTCTTCAAGGGTATTGTACAAGTCGGCGAGGACGAGAATCTCCATCAAACCAAATCCACCACCAGCCACATCCCCGCCCGTCAGGGGGTCGCTTCCTCTGCCAGAAGGGTGCAGCGTCACGAAATGATCGAAAGCTTGTTGGAAAAGCGATGCGCAGAGCGTAAACTCGGACAACTCAATCAGGATCGTACGCAGTTCGTTCAAGACGTTGAGGTCGTGGGGGAAACGTTTCAGGATGGCGAGAAATGCATTGCGCGAGAGCTTGAAGTCCCCGAGCTCCTTCGCCAGCGTCGCTAGATCCCAGAATGCATGGATGTTGGATGGGTCGAGTTTGTTTACCTTGCGATAGCAGTACAGCGCTTGTTGGTGGTACCCCAGGTCGCTGTCGCAATAAAGTTACATCATGAGATGAAATAAAGAGAGAGAGCGTACCGTGATTGCTTTGCTAGGCGATCCCATTCATCTGCGTCGTGTCGTAGATGGGCAGCCATTATTCGAAGTTGAAGGGCCTTTTGGCTTTCTTTAAGGTCTTCGTAACATTGAGCGAGCACTGTCCAAGCAGAATGCGCTCGAGGCTCTATTCGAATGACTTCTTGCATCATTTTGATGGCTTCGGAGGTGTTGCAATCCACATATGCCTGGTTGCCCTCACCGATCAATGCCCGGACCTCGGGGGACAGAGCTGGTCCTTCGTGCCTGCCTTTCTAGGGATGCACCAATGTAAATAAAAACATTCCGGGGTGGCAAGTCGACGTACTTTTCGACGGGACCGACCTATTCCAGATGCAGCCCTGAGGTCATCCTTGAACTCGGCATCCTGGTCTTCAATGGCAAAGTCCCATTCTTTCGACAAGCCGACGCTCTGTGAGCGTTCGTTGGATCGCACGTTCTGCACCAGTCGGCTGGGGGCCGTCAGAGTGAGTCTCGGGCAATAAGGACGAGCATGGGTCTGACTCAAAGTCATTCTCGATAGCCATTTGAGCTGCCACGTCTTCATTAGATATGGGTGCCTCCTCTTCGTCCTCCTCCTCCGAGCTATCGTCTCCTTCCGAGCTTGTGGGTTCTACGCCAGAGCTCTCGTCATCGTCGTGAACGTCGTGAACTTCGTTCAATGAGGAAAATACAGAAAACTAACAGCAAGAAAGAGATTTACCATAGGTTCTATCTCTGATGGCCTGTTTGCTGCTACTTGCTACTGATTGAGCCTCAATTGACATCGCATACAGGTGTTCGGGATCGTGGTCAAGTCCGAAAACACGTCCGCCGCTCCGTCCCTCCATCCATTGGGACTCCGCTAGGAAGTGCCGTATCCTCTCCACGGCCATCGTCCAGCCTCGACGCCGTGCACAATAATATCGTTGGTATTTCTCATGGCAAGGGACAAAGCCCTTAGACCACCCGCGTTGAATTGATCTATCTACACCCCTTCTCAGTTCCAACTATTGCGTTAAACTCGCCATCTAATGCCCGCCGCACACCAATCCAACAAGTTCCAATTGTAACGGTGAGCGAATGCTTACGGCTTTCATCCTTGAATTCTTGGTTGCGCAGGGCACAAATTTTTCAAAACGGAGAATTCCAAGGTATGCCGCGGCGCTCGTTCTTTCGAGTGTCGAATAGCGTCCAGAACCGTCAAAGAATTACAAGAACTCGGATCTACTGGAACACCGGAACATTTCCCCCGTGTGGATGCCATAGGTCGCATGACTAGACGCGATGCCTAGGGCGACACTACGTACAGTCGCCAAGGGACTGAAGTATTGATCACCCAAAGGCCACCGATCCAAATCGAAGCATGCCATGTTACCCAAATTGACCGATGGGTCCCAGGGATTCGCAGCGTTGGCCGTACAACGCATCGAGCGCTCGAACCTGCATTACACACCGTCCTCCTACTGGCTCGACTAAACGGTCGCCTTTCGCAAATCAACGGAATCGAAGTCTGTCAAACCCGGTGGTCATTTTTCTCCGTGACTAACAAGAACATCCCGCAGAATCTTCGCCACATGTTACTGCCCGTTTCTGACACTAGTTTGACACGATTCAGATATCTATAGTTCTACAGTTTTACCCAATTTTATCAAGGATGGTGGCTATCGCGATGTGTATAAAGGCCTTGAAGTAGGATCCATTGGCTGACTACGATTACCCTCACAGCCAGCGATTTGAACCATGACAGCAGAGAAAACAGGATATGCCCCATTCCGAGTTGGAACGGAGACGTACCAGACTTGGTACAAAATCGTGGGCGAGATCGGAGTAGGAGGTAGACCCCTTGTGTGTCTACACGGCGGCGGAGGAATGTCACATCACTATATGTTGTCTGTATCAAGTCCTCTCGCTGTATTCCTCAGCTCATACCCTCCCGTTCGATAGGCCCCACGCTGTGCTGAACTCGCGTCTCGAGTAAGAGTTGTGAATCTGCGGAGATTCGTTGTCGTATCTAATCATCATTTCAGCATCCCCGTTATTTTTTACGACCAGTTGGGGAATGGAGAGTCAACCCACCTTCCAGACGCGCCGAAGGACTTCTGGAAGCCCGAGTTATGGGTGGACGAGCTTAACAATCTGCTCGCGCACCTGGGGATCGCTGATGACTTTGATCTCATAGGAAACTCATGGGGAGGCAAGTAATTGTATCTCACCTCTTCGAAAAACACCATTTGATGTTAATCGATCCCTGGACAGGTATGCTTGCGGCGTACTTCACAGCAACTCAGGCGCCGCCCGGACTGAAGAACCTGATAGTATCCAACTCGCCGGCATCACTTCCTCTAATGAAAATATCCACCGAAGCGATACTGGACCTGAATCCGGATGTCGGTGCCATCGCGCGCAAGCATGCTGAGGCGGGGACTTTTTCCTCCCCAGAATACCAGGCATCGATCAAGGCCCTTCACGCTAGGCATTTCTGTCGAGTAGATCCCATACCGCAAGATCTCTTGACGTCCATCCTTGCGGTGGAAAAAGATCCGACAGTATTTTCCAATATGTATGTTTTCTGTTGATAGTACCGAGTACATCACTCATTTCATACCAGGTGTGGCCCTTCGATATATCATATATCTGGATTTGTGAAGGACTGGTCGCTCATCCCCGAACTACACAAAATAACTTGCCCGATGCTGTTGATCAGCTCTCCGCACGATGTCATGCAGCCCAACACGATAATCCCATGGTTCCAAGGGGTTTCAAAGGTGAAGTGGGTGGAACTGCAGAACAGTACGCATATGCCGATGTTCGAAGAACCTGAGAGGTAAGTGTGCAAGATTCTCGGTGTCTGCACAACGTGATGACCGGGCATAGGTATTTTGATGTCCTCGTGGAGTTCTTGAGTCGCGATAAAATCTAAGCTTGAGGGAGAATAATTGTAGGGGCATCTACTTGTAGCACCCGCCGAGATATACTTATGGGCTTTATTGACATTGGTATGGACCTATCGCTTCTACATAGTTCCCCTGTATTGAATATCAAGGGGTGGGACTATTACTGACCTACTTGGAATGAAAATATAAGCTGGTACTCAATGTCCGGGTCACATGATCGATATTCTTCCGCTTGAGTCTGACCGTAGCGTAAGTACATACTACGGATGTGTGCTTACTTTCCTCCTCGTCCGCCCGTTTACTGATACCATCGCTCCCGTAGACGTTTACGTTTTACCATGGGTCTCGTAACCATTATCGCGACGGCCAGACCAGTGACTGTGACCACCAGTTGCCCCTTATTGAAGTTCTCATTGAGGACATCGAACGTGTTCGACGGAGCGACGCGCGTGAAGAAAAGGTCCAATCCGTAGGCAAATACGAGTGACGTCGATTCGAGCAGAGCGGGCGCGGTAACTATCCGCCGAACGTTCGCGACCTAAATAATACCAATAACAGAGTGAGACCGAGATGCCGTAGAAGAACGACTCTGTTCACGCACCTCGTAGTTGTGAGATAATGTCCGTCGGGGGTCGTCGGGGATGAGGGGATCGTAATGGATTAATTGTTCCTCCTGTTCTTCTGCCGTGACCTTTCGGTTAGGGCGTCTTGGGTTGAGCACCCGACGAGGTATGGATAAGATTTTATGGTTCTTCGTGGCAACTGACCATGGCGACGACATTCAAAAGATGCGCAAGAGGTCGACAACTGCAAACGTACCTATGAGATCTTTCGTGCTGATCCCGAACTTGGTTGATGTTGTTGCCAACGCCGTCACGCCGTGCGGGAAAATATACGCCTGCTCAAAGGTAGACACATCCAGCAGCTTGTCGGAAAACGCAGATAGTTCTGAGCTAGAGAGCAAAACATACTTAAGTTAACAGCCGGACCGACAGAAAGGAAGAATACCAACCTTTTAGTCTTCTCGTCTACCTGACTCCCCTCGTAAAGCTCGACGGTGACCATCCGATGTCCCTTGCTTTGCCCGACGCCAGTGAACTCCGGATCATAGTAATAGTACGAGAACCAGTTCTCCACGAGCGACATCTGCACATCGCACACGCCCCCACTAGCGGGGACAGACGTGCGGTGGAGCACGCTCCCTTTGGCACTGTCCACTAGATAGATAGTACACGATGCCGGCTGGGCCTTCGGCGCAGTCAACAACGCGAACATCCTTGGGTTGAGGTATTTGTACAGCGTCGTGCGGTTGCCTAGGACTTTCCCGAAGGACGCGATGGGCTCGTGCGAGGCGGGCAATAGCGTCTGGATATCTTCAGAAGGAGGAAGGGATAGCGTCCAAGTGGGGTGAGCGACGAAGCGGTCGCTGAGTTCCGTATTGAGGCTGACTTGCTGGCCGACGAGTCGTCGCTGACCGTCAACGTTGACACGAAGGGGGAAGTGAAGGGATGGCGCCAATTTGGTAAAGGACGCTGTGGCTTCCTTGGTATCGGGGTATAGGTAGACCTGCAGTATGTTAGGGAAAGCTGGAAAACTTGAAGAAGAGAGAACTCACTTGAAGAAACTCGTCTAACATCACGACCGTTTTATGATCGGGTAAGATGAAGGATTCGACTAGCGGGCCCGATATGATATCAACGCCCTCAAGAACATCCTTATCGACGACTCCCGGCGCTACGTTCTCTCCGCTCGATGCGTCTAGGTGATAAACGACTGTATCTATAAGGGTCTTTAGCGACGCAGGTGAGTCATATGTCGGAGCTGAAAGAAATCGAGCATACATTTTCTGCTCTGCGTTGAGCAACAAGAACGACCTGGGGCGAATCTCCATCGTGCACCGTCTGCGTGACATAAAGCTTCACAGGCCGAATGCTTCCCCCGGTCTCCGCTGCCCACCCGAGGCCAAACATCCTGCTCCAGAGAATCTCGCCGTTGCTTGAGTCGATACCGAACACCTTGCTGTACGGAGTAGCGACGACGATGACCTGCCTGAAACCAAAGGCGTCGCGGTATGGTTTACCAGCGGAATCGGGGGCCACGGCTGCTGATGATGCGGAGGCATAGGATCCCGTCGCGAAGCGCTTGACGAATTTCAGGGCATATTGAGGGAAATCCTTGACGTGTACGTTAAGAACGATTGACCAGACAGAATAGCGTAACTCACTTGGGCCTCCATTATCTGCCTTTGCAAACGCTGACCGAAGGTTTCGCGCTCCTTAGGTATGTGCGAAATATCCACTTTCTCCTGCAGCTCGACGAATTCAGCGACGGCAATGGTAGAGAGCGACTCTTCCCGCGTCCACTGGTGCTGACTTTGTTGCCAGAGTTGCATAGCGCCGGTAGACGTAGTAATGGCCAATCGCGAGACGACGGTCATTTCGCTGGGGTTGACGCAATCGAGGGTCGCCTGTGTGACGAGAGTTAGGGAAGGGGACTTCAAGGGTAGTTAGATGGGAACCTACATGAGTAATGATGCCATGGCTCTGAGTGTCGAAAGGGAAGGTGTAGGCTGTCATGACGCCTTTGCCCAAATGGCCTGTATATACGTCGACCGCGGCTTGCTGCTCAAGTCAACAGTGAGCGCAAAGAGACGAATAGCTTGGCCAAGACGCACATTGAGAGCATGCGACCACCGCACTTGAGCAATGTACGGGTTGCCCTTTTTGTCCCGACCGCCAGAGAATATAGGATCAGCGTGCTTATTACCCTAGAAAGCAGGGTTATCTTTACGGTAGACACGGACGTTTCAGAACAGCTCACAGATGCGGAGAATTCCCAGATAGATTTGAGAGCCGACCCATCTAGCTTGAAGATGCGACTAGAGCCATCATCTTTCACAGCAAGGAATTGGCCGTATTCGCTGAGGCCAACGTCAACGATGCGCTTGAATGCAGACCCTTTAACGGCGGTCGGGGACGATTGTAGGTTGGGGGAAAGGGTCAGATATTTTAAGGATCCCTGTTCAAGCCATACGACAAGAACTTCGTCCGCTCGCCTCACAACCATAAGGTCATTTAGTCCAGCGGTGATAGATGATGGGATGTCCGACGACTGGGTGAGTTCACCGGTACCTGCTGATAGAACGGCGACATGTAATTTGTATGAGGAGGGCGTCTTGGAGAGGCCGATCGCGTAGACGTGGGTCGTCGTTGTCACCACCTTTGAGAATATGACAAGGGCGCTGGGGAGATTTCATTTCGACTGCCCTGGGAGAGGTTGGGCGACAGTACGCACCTCGGATCTGAAGAACTCCAACTCCATTTCACAGTTCCCAGATTGTCCAACCATTGCACGAGCCCCCCATTGCTCAGAACAACCAAGTCGGAGCCCTCTGCAGCATAGGCCACAGAGGTCCCGAGGTAACTTGGCTCATATAAATGCCCATGAGACGGTTCATGTATCCGTTGTTCCAGCAGAAGGTGGCCGTTCAGAATGTCGAATGTGCGTAATGTCGCTCCTCCGGGCCCAGACAACGAAGCGACGACTTCTGTGGTGTCAGAGGGGGACCAATAAAGCAAGACAGGGAGCTCACCGTTTTTGTGGATATAGAAGCTCGCTATGTTGTCCCCCGACTCATGAATATATCTCCAAGCTACATCAAGCTTTAGCAAGGTCCCAAACAGCAAGTCAAAGCACCCCCTCACCTACAGTGCCATTCTCTGGAAATATGGCAGCTAAAACATTACTTGCGGTAGCGGTCAAGATGACGCTGTGCGTTGTCTCTTCCCCGACACGATGAAAGACTGGCGCGGTGGTGGACGAGGATGTCAATGGAACACCGACGAGCTTCTTGTGCCAATCGACGACACCGACATCGGACTCGTGCAATGCGAATGCGACAGGAAAGACGAGGGCCAGCGACGAGGCAAGACGACCCAACCGCATTTAATTTTGACGACGTTGACGCTGCATTCGCGTCCATGTCAGTCGCCGAGGGATCACGTGTCTCACAGTTTCAGGAGTCAGGGCAGCTCCTCATAAATTGAGCGCGAGCGTTCTACGTGTGTCTTTCGAGTACGTGAGTACGATAGCTTCATTCGTGTTCCTCGAGACGATAAGACTGGCTAGCTAGGCCAAAGTCTTCCTGTCCAGGTTTGTTTGCAATTACACCCAAGATCCTTCAAAGTTTCCAGTCGTACTCTACCGCACGCCGATCGCGCGATGCCGTAAGCTCCTTGACAATTGCGAGTTACGCTCGCTCACATTGCCGAGGTGTCTCTCGTCTTGAAGGATCTTTATTATTGAAATGAACCGGAGGTGACTTTCGAAAACATATACACGCTCTACTCATAAACCCATGCCATAGCACTTCGAAGCGAGCGTACCCAGCGCGTACCACCGGCGACCCTTGTGGATCCACATTCGACGAAGCTTGCGTTGACCGGCTCAGGCGTATCTGACGCGCTTTGGATTCGGCTTTGCAGTTCAGTGCGCCGCTCCATGTTACAACCTTAAAATGCCCCATTTCTCGTCAATTTCTTGCATCTCATACCCCTGCACTCCTTTGCAACTGGACGTATGGCCTGTACAGACTCCTGCACCTCTCGTGCCGAACCGAGGCATAAGGAGAGTTAGTGGGAGGCTTCAGTCTTTACTATGCTCATCCGCTTCATTCCTGACGACTTCGGCGACTGCCAGTGGGCAACACCACAGATCCTGGTGTAGACATGCCCCCAGCTATCTATCATGCAGTGCCTACAAACGGCTGAATACTAGAGACTGAGTATCTCTTCTGTCGTACCTCTCATATACTGTTGCCTGTGACGGTTGCCCAAATAAGCCAAGGATTGATGGTGCGGCAGGAAGTTTGTGAATGAAGGTTCTGATTACCTCCTGTCCCCCTCGCATTATTCCCTCGGGCACTGATCATGCGGACCTGCCTCTTGACTTGCCATTCGTCACCGGGAAGGGGATAACGAGACTCGAGTGCTGTGGTATTACGAGTACGATGCGTGCGGGTATATGGCGGTTGATAATGGAACAGGTTGCTCTTCCTCTACGCACACTGAGGATCGAATGCAACTTGTACCCACTGGACGCTATGACCGTTGACGATAAGGCAAGGCCCAACCGTGAAGTTTCCATTCGCCTTCTCCCCCTTTGCCACATCTTCCAGATCGCGTTAGACATGGGTCCATGGCCAATAGAACGGAATGATTGTGCTTGATAGCCGCGTATGGGACGTGAATCTGATGCACAAGACTTCTTAATCAAGTGAGAAACTACCTTCTTGGTATCAATTAACTGTTCTCCGACTCTGCCCGCAACAGCACCAACATCGAACGTTGCTCGTGTATTTTAGACGGAGAAACCACGGTCGTAGTGATTTATCCAGAAATACACGTAAAGATCAGAGACGATGATCCCAAACGGAACTTTCTGGTCCTTGGGCGCCTACCGGTTATATCGTGACGTCGATGTACCACTTCCCCCAATTCCCTCTCTACCTTCTACCACCACCATCTCCCCCACTTGTAACTTTATAATATATTCTGTATAGTTTGTATTCGACAATGAGCTCCTTCCGCAACCACCGAATCGTTATTGCATCCCTCTTCCTGCCGACCACCGCTGTTCTGGGCGAGTCGGGCCCACCGACGCCAGAGAAGCAGCTCCGCGATCCCCCTTCGCTCGCAATCCCACCCTCCGCATTCCGGAACCTCGACAAGCCCAAGTCGACGTCGTCGCGAACAGGGGGGACGGTGCCGCGCACCCGATCAAGTAGTGTAACCAATGCACTCGCCGCTAGCATCCCGGGACCATTGAAGAGCATCGTTGAAGATCTTCAGGGAAAGGTGAGTGATCGCATCATCAATTGACCGTTGTTTCCGAGTTGATTGACTGTATACTTAGTCCAGAAACATCACTCCGGCTACCCTCTCCCCGGCACAAGAGATCGCGAATCCATTCTTCAAGGCTGTTCGAATTCTCACCAGAGACCTAGGTGAAGACCAGAGACAACATGAATCTCCCACCAGCAACCCGACATCTCCCCCGGCTTCCCGAAAGCACCAAACGACACACACAGACCATGGCAACACCCCAGCTCGTATACAGCGCAAGGGCTCCCGATCATCGTCTCGCCGACCTCCAGCCGACAATGATATCAAGTTGACTAACGGACGGACAGTTGGCTGCTGGAACCTCGAAGCAAACACCCATTGCAATGGCGGCCTGAAGAACGCGGTACAGAGCGTCGGGCCGAGGCTGCGCAAGAAGTTGTGGGTGGGAACGCTCGGGACGGCTACGGACACGTTCAGCGAGCCTCTGAGGCAGGAAATTGATCGAAAGATGGTCGTAGAATGCAATAGTCAACCCGTCTGGATCCCAGACGCAGAGTTCGAGAGCTGTTATGACGAGTTCTGTCACCAGGTGCGTCGCAGAAGCTTCGTGTTATACATTTCTAGCCTTATCGTATCCATAAGGTCTTGTGGCCTTGCCTTCACTATGCGGTTCCAGACGCGCCCAAGACGAAGCTGTTCTACGAATCCGCTGCGTACAAGCAATACGAAGCCGTCAACCAACGGTTCGCGGACACGATTATAGAAAACTACCAAGATGGCGACATAAGTAAGTCGCAATCGCGCTCTGTACATTGTTTGTTATCTGAACCTTCATAGTCTGGGTGAACGACTACCATCTCATGCTCTTGCCGGCCATGCTGCGCGCATCAAATAAGATTCCAGCCACGACGCCCATCGGCTTCTTCATGCACGTCGCGTTCCCGTCTTCAGAGATCTTCCGGTGTCTATCCGTGAGACAGAAGCTGCTGAAGGGTCTTCTTGGTGCCGACCTGGTAGGATTTCAAACCGCGTCATATGCTCGTCATTTCAGGCAGACGGTGAGCCGGATTATGTCGTATGAGGCGCTGCCAAAAGGCATCGAGATCAAAGACGGGGAGGAAGGCGCTGGGAGGGGACGGTTCGTGGACGTTGGCGTTTTCCCGATGGGGATTGATGTGTATCAGCTGAGGGAGAAGATGTGAGTCTGATTATGGAGGGCCTGCGTCGTGAAGCTTACATCTGGTCTAGGCGTGATCCTGAAGTCAGTGAATGGATTGCGGTTCTAAAACAGCGTTACGCTGGGTTAAAGCTCGTCGTAGGGCGGGATAAACTTGATGAAGTCCAGGTATGCCTTCCTCGCACCCTTTTCTTGGTCGCACCGTGACGTGTCTGTGAAGGGCGTGCGGCACAAAATACAGGCGTTTGAGATGTTCCTCGAAAAACATCCCGAATTTCAACAGAAGGTGCGCACTTTTCGTAGAACTTGACTGCAAAACTAATCACCGTTGTGACATTCACAAGGTGGTTCTCATCCAAGTGGCCCTACAAACCACAGAAACCAACGAGTTTGCAGGCGGCGTTGCGGATGCTGTTTCTCACATCAATTCTCGATTCTCTACTCTTACGTGGCAGCCTGTGGTCTTCCTACATACCCAAGACTTGACGTTCACTCAATATTTGGCTTTATTGAGCGTCGCGGATGCGTTCTTGGTCACAAGTTTGCGCGAAGGAATGGCTTTGAGGCAGGCGTACTCTTTGTGCCATACAACAACTTCAAGCTAACTCGTGTGCATTTAGGACACACGAATATGTCGAATGCCAGGAGGAACGACACAGGCCACTTATTCTCAGCGAGGTAAGCGTCCGAACGTCATCCAAATTTGTCTTTCATTCGAATTTGCCTCTTCAGTTCACTGGGTCGTATAGTTACAGTGGTTTTCGGTCTTGCATTGCTATCAATCCATGGGATAGCCGCAGTACTGCCAATGCCATTCATCAGGTAGGGGCGAGTTTGTAGATTCCTGAACGTCTCTTTATCTCGTTTACAGGCTTTAATCATGGGTGACGAAGAGGCCAAGGCTCGTTGGGAGGTACGTTTCAATATCATTTCTGCAGTCTGCGCATCTTAACTTGTATGTAATTGTAGGATCTTCACAACCACGTTATAACGCAAACGGCTCAGGCCTTCGTCACGTCGTTCCTCACACGCTGCCTCCGCGCAAACACCGAGCATGTTCAAGGCGATTTAATCGATGTCCCTTCGTTTGACGTTGCTCGCGTTCTCCCGCGGTACAGGCACTCCCATAAACGCTTCTTGCTTATCGACCTCGAAGGGACGCTCTGGCACCGAGATATCTCCAGGGGGAGCCTTCAGCGCGGAGCTTTCAACCCACCTGCCGAGATATTCGAGTTGCTAGAGAAGCTTGCCGATGATAAGCGCAACGAAGTGTGGCTATTGAGCGGACTGCCTGTCAAAAACGTGCTTGATCAGATTGCCCAAAAGGTGCCCAAGATCGGGATTGTGTGCGTGATAAACTCTCCGTGACAGTTTGTGTCGATCAACTGATCGTTGTTTTCCCTGCAGAGCTGAAAACGGGTGCTTCATCAAGACACGGCCCAGTCGAGGGCAGCCACCAGCCTGGGTTAACATGGTCGCAAACTTCAATTTGACATGGAAAAGCTCTTGTCTAGAGATTCTTGACTACGTACGCGATCTTTCTACGGGGCTCTCTCACGAGGTTGACCGATTCGAATAGTTCACCGAGCGCACGCCGGGCGCGTTCGTTGAGGAGAGAGAAGCTTCAATCGTATGGCGATTTTGGACAGGGCCAGAGACTGATAGCCCAGATCGACAATGGGCTCGTCGTCAAGCGGCTGAAGCACAGAACCATATCTTTGACAGGTGAGCCTTGAGGAAGAAAACATACGTTATTGTCGTTAACCCTCTGCATCGGCGTAGTCTCGGCGAACGCTATGGCTTGCGCATCATTCCCGGAAACAACAGTTTCCTCGTTCTTCCCAACAACATCTCGCGATCAACGGCTGTGGGTGCGATATTGCACCCTGGCGGACCGTCGCATTCTCCGCTCGCAGCCCAAGCGGTGTGGATGTCGCCAGACACCATGGATGACAATGCCGGCCTGGATCTGGATTGTATCTTGGCGGTCAGCAGCGATGAAAAATTGTTGAGGAGGCTGAACGAGTTCGACAATTCCGAGACAGTCTCCACGAGCGGCAAGAACACCGACGCTAAATGGCAGCTCGATGCAAAGATTGCGACGAAGGCTTTGTGGCAGTTGGCTAATGTTGTATCGGCTTGAGGGAGAGTTCTTTGCCTGGCCAAAAGACATTCTTTCACATTGTATGTAGGGACCATTGTAGAACCATATATTCACCACTCAGCGCATACTTAACACACGAAATATAGAAAGCGCTGAATGGTACTGGGCGCTTGGATCATGTGACTGACGCGAACCAGCCGGCCCTGAACGGCGGAAAACCACTTTAGTCGCGTCCTTCTGTCTCAGACCTTTTTCACCACTCACTTTTCATCAGACCAAATTACCCGCCATGTTGAGCGTCGACGACGTATCTGATGACGAACTGAGTTGCATTCTCGCGCCGCTTTCTTCACGGGGGTTCTACGAGACGAACGCTCAACGCAACGAGAACACGCGCCCTCTTCGTCGATCAGCGAGACCCAGCAAAGCGAAGCCAGTACCCAAAGATGAAGCCCCGAAGCAGTACAGGAAACGTACCTTATCCATGTCGGCAGCCCAAAACGACGCCAAGGGCACTGAAGTGACGGTGAAGAAGGCGAAACTGGAAGGACAGAAGGCTGTAAGCAACTACTACTCCGTGCTCATATCTATCCTGACTGATAGCTATGGCAAAGGCTACTGCAGCGTCTCACATGAAACGCGATGCTTGCGAATCTGCGCGGAAAATTTGGCTGCATCACCACCAACACCTTTTCATACCATTGCTGCCCTCATCATCGTCATTCAACACTCACTTTGGGCCAAGTGTGGACAAGCATGCGTCATTCACTCCCTTGCATGAATTTGATCAGCAGCCTAGCCTAATCCGAGGAGGTGTCATGAAGGACTACCAAGTACGTTGTTCCTAACTCCGTTCACATTTTCAGATGGCGATGGCTAAAGCAGAATAGCTCCTGGGGCTTTCGTTTCTTGCCTACATGTATCACAATGGTATGTGTCCAGGCTACAAGCTTATCTTCGTTGCTTATCCCCTATCGCAGGAATGAACTGTATTCTTGGGGACGAGTTGAGTGCTCGTCACTTCCCTCATGCCATTATCTAATGCGATTTCGCAGAATGGGTCTCGGAAAGACTCTTCAAACACTCGCACTGTTCGCTTACATCCGGGAATCTTCGACAACGTCGCTTGATCCACACTTAGTTATCTGCCCCCTTTCCGTCCTCTCGTCTTGGGAGGCAGAAGCAGCTAGATGGCTCCCTTCCATGCGTACTCTGCGACTCCACGGCGCCGTTCCCGAACGCACGAGAATCAAGGACTTGGTGAAAAACAATCTAGAGAACTTCGACATCTTGTTGACAACGTATGAGACATACGTAGCTGAGGATAGTTGGTTCAAGATGCGACGCTGGACATACTGCGTTCTGGATGAAGGACATAAAATCAAGAACACAGACACAAATGTAGCGCATAAGCTTCAGGGTCTTGGAAGCATGTATCGTCTGCGTATGTTCCTTCTCAGATCCTTCCCTCTCCTGTCTTGACCTAAATATCATAGTGATCACGGGTACTCCCCTCCAGAACAATCTTGCTGAGCTTTGGGCTCTACTCCATTGGTTATATCCCCTCATATTTACCCCAGCATCCGAACGACTCTTCCGGGACTCCTTCAATCTCACGAAAGGCAGTTATTCCATGGACACCCTCAACGCTGCGAAGGCATTGCTTGGAACTATCATGCTGCGCCGTACAAAGGCCACAGTGGAGATGAGCGTCCCTCCTCGCGAAGAGCTTACCGTGTTCGTTCCGATGACGGAGGCCCAACGATTTTGGACGTATAGACTCCTCACAAGAATGGATGCTCCAGACTTCAAGCAAGTATTCGGTGGCGAGTATGCGGAAGCTGTGAAACCGGAGGTGAAGGCGGAGGCGGACTCGATCAGTGCGCATAATCACGGACGGAACGAAGTCATTCAGCTACTCGTGAATCAAAGTGCATCCAAGCAGGGGGGTAATAACAGTAAGCACCTGGGCATCATTCATTGTCACGAGATTCTAAAGAGACTTCACTTGCGATTGTAGAATGGACTAAGCTCATGAACCTCCTCATGCAGTTGCGCAAAGTCTGCGACCAGTAAGCTCAACTCAACTATCTGTGTGATATGCCTATCAACTGCTCTATAGTCCGTATCTACTACCTGGAGCAGAACCGGAGCCTTATTACCTCGGAGAGCACCTCATAGCATCGTCGTCGAAACTTATGGTTATTGACAAACTCCTTGCCGATATTCTACCAAAGGGTGATCGTGTTCTTATCTTTTCGGTAGGGCCTCGTGTTTCCTCGCAAATACAATAAGCTGATGGTCCTATAGCAATGGACGGGGTGAGGGCATTTGCTTCCCATATCAAGCACCTTTTCTGACGGTACCAGGATGCTCGATTGCGTTGAGGATTTCATGGCCTTCCGAAAGATTCCGTACGCGCGACTTGATGGCTCAACTGCGAGGCCCCGCCGAACCCTAGACATTAGATTGGTCCGTAGTGGTTACTCCATGTCTCGATTCCTTCTAACTAATTATTTCTGTACACAGTTCCAGCAAGAGGTTTCTCGTAAGTGAATTTCGGGTGACTTGATTCTATTCTTAAAATCACTTCTTTCCTGTTAGCTTACAAAGTATTCCTCGTTTCGACAAAAGCTGGCGGCCTTGGTGCGTAAACATTCCACGTTGTAGAGTTTAGGTTGACGACAAACAGGTATTAATTTGACGAAGGCTACTCATGTAATCATGTGTGACTCGGATTGGAATCCCCAGGTATGACACCTATTTGCTAGTGCTGTTCGCCCACCGTACGACCTGATTGTGCAGAATGACCTCCAAGCAATCGCTCGTGCACATAGGATAGGGCAAACGAAGACCGTCAAAGTAAGCGTGTCTCCCCATGTGGAGCTATACAAGCATTAATACGATGGCGTTTAGGTCTACCGTCTCATCTGTCGGGGCAGTGTTGAGGATCAAATGCTTGATCGCCTACGCCGAAAATTATTTCTGTCTGTGAAAGTTATGGGCTCTGACAACCCTTCTTCCTCATCCTCCGGGCCCAGCCTTGGTTCATCCGAGCTGATTGATATTCTCCGCAAAGGGTCTAGTGTCCTTGCATCTTCTTCTGGGGAAGAGGGCATGGATCTTGCCCGGTTCACAGCGGCTGATATTAACACCATCCTCGAGTCATCTCGATCTTCGGAACAGCTGAGAGTGGTGAAGATGAAGCATGAGTTATGTGAAGAAGCAGTGGAGGGCGACAGCGTGAAGAAGGAAGAGGAAGTGGATGAAGATCAGTTGCTAAAGAATGCAGAAGAAGAGGAGCGTAGACTTCTAAGCGGTGTGGCTCAGGTCTCTGCTCGGTTATTCGACGGTCGTGTCGTTCAGCGTCACGATAACAAGGGTATTGCGAATGAGTGGCAGCAACTGCAGAAGCGGGCTCGGAATGACAAATCGGTGTGGATTGGTGGCATCCCATTCCTCGTGCAACCAGCGGAAGAACAATCGGTCAGTTACTGATTACCTCCAAACACGACTTGGCTTACATCTAGCACTCTAGGTATTTGCTCCTCCGGTGGTTAAGAAGCATAAGAAGAAGAAGCATGAATCAGAGGATTATTGCATTCACTGCCATGACGGCGGTGACCTTGTGTGTTGCTCCGCTTGTCCTCGAGGTATTGAGCTCCCCGGTCTCAGCTAACCGTTCTGCTGACGAACTTCCGACAGTATTTCATAGCGCATGTGCAGGCCTTCGACCAAAAGACGTGATAGGAGCAATGCAATGTGCTCAGCACGAATGCGCGCATTGCCATCGTAAGGCGTCGATGGCGGGCGGGATGCTGTTTAGGCAAGTTGACGATCCATGCGCGGGTGATTGCAGGCTAACGGCGCGGTTGAATTAGATGCCGCACTTGCGCTGATGCGTATTGCGAAGATTGCCTCCCGGAGGACGAGATCCTCGCCATTGGGGACACCTTGCCCGAGTTGTATGTGTTGTTCTATCGAGCGACTACCGAAGCTAACGGTGTGCTACTGCCCACAGTGAAATGCTGAACTGCTCATCTTCAACTACCGCCTACTTCATCCAGTGCCCCGATTGTCAGACGTTCTTCAAGGAGAAGCCCGAAGAGTGGACTTGGTGGCAAGAGCATTTTGCCAAAGCCGAACGGGAGCTCAAATTACGCGAATAGTTCCTCGAGGCCTCTCCTATCTGTGTATCGATGATACCCTATGCAGCAATACTCTCTCGTGCTACCCACCATTCATCGGAAATCCCAAATCGCTATCTCGCATGCCACCTTTGTATATTTATGTCAACAACGTACAGTACTTTAGACACCATGAACTCTATCAATACTACAACTTGCCCGAGGAACAACGGAAGAGATAATTATAAGAGTTCGTCAAACGAAATAAGGCATCGTGTTCTGAATGACCGACGAACATCAGTAATTAGCAAAAGCAGCAATACCACCCAGACTCACCATTCTTCTTGTCTGCATACCCTTGTCTCGCTCGTTTTCCTCCGCCGCGCCGTATACCTTGAACGTCTTCTCGCCGTTTTCGTGTATCGTCAGTATAGACGCCATATTTCCGCATCTATAGCAGTAATTTGGCGCGGACCACACGGTGACGAGCTGCTCGTCGAACATGTATTTGTAGCCCTCTTGGACGAGTTGGTGAGCCCGCGCGATCAGCCGCAGGGAATTGACGTGGTTGAACTCTTGCGTAACGCCTCCGCCAAACAGCCAGCCGGCCCCGCGGGGGCTGACGGCCCAACTCTCTATGTCGTCGGGATCGGACCACATCAAGTCTGACGACTGGTGAGACAGAAAGCAGGCAAGGCGTGAAGGGAGCGTACCACAAAATGCCCCCTCGTGGGGTATTTCCTGAGCCCGAGAAAGTACTCTGATTTGATCCAGAGTCCGGATCTCGGGCGACAGGCCTCCGTGCACGCATAATGACTCGCCGTCTATTGTCTAAGCTCTGCGTCAAGAACCACGCTATGCATTGGCGACGGCGGGCTCACGGCAGCGATGTTGAGGAAATCAAACACGTTACAACATGCCTTCCAGACCGTGGCTGTCCCATATTTCTGCTGGCATTCATCTGTCAGAAGCTGAGTAAACCCTCCCGGGTCACGAATCGCGAACATCTCATCGACGGGAAGGATACGAGAGGCTGAGGTCATGCAAGGCCCACTCACCATAGAAACCGTATACTTGCGTTATTTGTCTGCTTTCGTGGTTTCCGCGCAATAGAGTGACCTTGTCCGGGTATCTGACTATCGTAGGCATTCGAGCGGATGAATCCAAGCTATAACGACTCACCTGGCCTTGAGCACGAAAAGCAGCGACACGGTTTCCAAGCTGTAATGACCTCGGTCGACGAAATCGCCCTGCTCCAAGGCTTAAGCACTCTGCGTCTCCCCGAGTTCCTTTGAGATACGTGCCATGAATATATAGCTCGTGTCGGGTGGCTTGCCCCCTTTCCGCAGGAGCTCGAGTAGATCCCAGAATTGGCCGTGAATATCGCCGCATATTGTGACCGGGCTGGAGACGGGTTGGATATTCGATTCTTCGATGAGGATGGTGCGCACGATTTCGCAGAGGGTTTTCATGTCATTCTCAGGGAGATGCTGGCAGTTCATCAGTTGTTCTATCCATCTGTCGAGTGTTCCAAAAGACATATTTCGTCGTCCGTTATAGTGGGAAGTACTAGCGGGAGATGATCAAGAAGCCAGCCATCGCCCCTCAAACCAAACAACATCAAAGAACTGGTCGCAGTCACGAGCATACAGGCGCCAGAATGACATACATTCTCGACCATTCTAAACGGGACGGCGCCTGTCTAGATAAGGATATTAGCGCTGAGCGGCGGTATCACGTGAGCGCTTATATAATGATAAAGTCAGTGAAAGCGCTGATTGGACCACTCACTTCGCTCCTCGATGGACAACCTAGACACCCTGGCTACTTCGCTGCCTACAGCCTACCAGAATGCAGAAAAAGAGCTTCTTAGCGACTTCAAAGGTATGCCCGTTGATTCACGTAGAGTTTGATGTGATGTTTAACTGTTTGTGTTTGCACAGCTGCTGCACTGAGCATCACGACTTTGTACCGTTCGTCGCGAACAGCGTCGAAGCGGGCGTACAATGCAGGATACTCAGCGGCCTATAAGGATCTGCTGATGATGATCCAGCAGGGTGTTTCCGCTGGTGGCATCACCACGTCGGAGTCACAAGGAGGGATGGATGATGGGATGACGATTGGGAGAGTAATGGATTGGATAGAGGCAAGGCTTGAGGCCATCAGATCTCGAGAAGAGGAAGAAGACGAGGATGAGGAGAGGGAGAAAGAAAGGGATCACGCGCGGCCGTCGAAAGCGCCGCCAGCGCCCCCAATGCCGAGGACCACAACCACACCAACAACTCAAGCCACTCAATCGCGGCCCCCAGTGAGTCTTTCCCCCGTTATTAGATTCACAATGATTTACCGTCCTTTAGACCTTGTCCCCTGCTCCTGACAATTCGGATGCCTCGACCGTAGTGTCATCGCCCACCACTACATTGCGGACGATACCACACCCTCAGCCCCCCTCCAAGGGCTCCAGGAATCGTGCCAAAGAATCCGCTGACCCTCCAACTTCTGAGCGCAATCCATCCCCCGCACTTCCGGGCATCAATCACATCTTTCCCGATCAAATTCCAACGGCCGGCTCGAAGCGTCGGCATGCTGTCATGGTCATGCTCGATTCTGCACCTTCAGTAGCCAACTCTGCCTCGACGCTGGCACCCCCAGGCGGGAACCACTCATCAATCGCTACGCGGCGGCGAACGCGGAGCGCGAGGAACCTCACTATCCATCACAATCAGAACATCATGCAACCGCCGGAAGCAATGGACGTAGAAGAAGATGGTCGAGAGCGAAAGCGGGTTACTAGGCGGTGATTGTGACATCCCTTTCAGAGTTTCCATTCCATCGCACAAACACTCTTTTCATACTTTTGTTTTCATCATTCCCTTTGACCACTTCAATTCATCATGCCTTTCAATTGTAGTCCTGATAGCATATCTCTCTTATCATTAAGTAGTACAAGCATAGGTAGTTTAACAGTCTTTTATGATTCCGCCCATACACTTTCGTCATCAACCTCCATGCGTCCTTTATGGCAAGATGCCGCCAGTAATTGTCGCATCAATCACCTTAGTTGTAGTAGATAGTATCAATTGTATTCTTATCGTAGGACCTTCCGGTCGACAGCAAATAGATAGTACAACAGCAAGAGAGATCAAGCACGGATGATTCCATAAAGTGGAATATATAAGATGTAAATTAGGCATGCTCCGCCTTCGCTTTCGCGGCAGCCTCTAATTCGGCAAACGTCCCGCTCTGGAGACACATGTTCCTGAAAATACCACTCTCCTTCTGGATCAGATTGAGGGGTGTGTCAAACTCGGCGATCTGTAATGGAAGTTGAATGATTATCTTTTGCTAATATTTAGACAGTAATGGTAGCCTTACCTTTCCTTTGTCGAGGATGATAAGTCGATCGTAATCAATGACCGTACGAAGACGGTGAGCGACTAGGAGGAAATTATCAAACCTTTGTCATCGATCTCTGCGTGGAAACGCTTACTTGTTAACAGTAGAGAGTCATTGAACTCTTCGCGGATCGTTGTCTGAATCTTCGCATCCGTAGCGAAGTCGATACTGCTCGTGGCCTCATCGAGGACAATAATCGAGCTCCGACGCAGAAGAGCGCGAGCCATTGCTATTAACTGGCGTTGACCTTGAGAGAAATTGTTTCCTCCAGCAGAGACTTGAGTATCAAGGGAGATAGTCGTTTTTGAATCAGTATCAGTCATAGTCGTAGATACGGATGGAGATCGCTCTTCTTGCTGCAATTGATCGGTACCGTGGATGGATGGGGCCCTAGATCCTTCGCGAGATGTTCGGCGAGAAGTGTAAGTACTTCGGTTGAGTAAATGTACTCTGAAGAGAACGTCAAGGCATTCGCTGTCCGTATGCTCCTCTGTTTTACGATCGGGTCAGACCTAATTTTCGAGAGAGAAATAACCACAGCTGCTGACCGAAGGGATCAAGGTTCTCGCGCAGTGTACCGGAAAACAGTGTTGCATCCTGAAACAGCTCAGGGAACAGATAATGACGAGACGAAAAATAGGGTACCTGAGGAATGAACGTCTAAGGACAAAAGGTATGAGCTAAAGTTCTTAGTCTCCAAAATGTTACACACCAATCGCGAGCGCAGGTCATAGAGGCCAATCTTCGAAATATCGATGCCGTCAATGAGAATACGTCCACTGGCAGGGTCGGCCTACAAACTATTAGACAAGGAGTAGATGGACAAGGGGTTACTCACAAAGCGAAGAATACTCATTGCCAATGTCGACTTCCCACTACCTATAAGCGTGTTGAAGTTAAATTTGATAGGCCCTAATGGGTGAGGTATGCATACCGGTGCGCCCGAGCAGCCCGATCCGCTCCCGCGGCTTGAGACTGAAGGAAACATCTTGGAGTACAGGGGGCAACTCCGGGGAGTACTTTACTACTAGATTCTCGACTTCAATAAGAGATCCGGTAGTGTTGCTCGACGGCCAATATGCAGGGGGACGTCGATCTTCGATAATGGCGGGTGGCTCCTGCGGAAGGTCCAAGTATTCTGCAATACGTTCGACAGAGCTGCAAAGGGTTAGATGTGGATGTCTATCTGGGAATAAATATGACAACGTACTTAAGATCGAGTTCCAGAGCTGTATACATACGACAAACCCAGTATATGCTCATCGTGAATGTCATGGCCGACTAGGAAGGGGTGAGAACTGATTACAGCGCACATACCAAGGTGGTTCGTACCGTTATACACAAACCGGCCAAGCCCGCATCAGATATTGAGAGGGCGAACAAGGTAGTGATGAGAACGATGCTGTATCCGAGGGCATCAAAATTCAAGAGTAACCATCGGTTGGTCATCCAGAAAGAGTACCACATCTAAATTACTGGGTAAGTAATGCTTCACTTGACACAAGAAGGCTCCATACCTTGGTCGTCACATCGATTCTGCGGAGCAGATTATCGAGGAACCTTGTTTCCGCAGAAAATGCCCGTACGGTGACGATCCCCTCCAACAGTTCACCGAAGTCGGAAAATATGGGAGACCTGGAGTTAGATTCCATTCTCCTGAGATCACGCCCTGTGTTAAGATAACCAACGGCAAGCTGGTAGTAAACAACACCGATTACGAAGGCGGGGATAAGGAATAATGGAAATACGACGCTGTCAAAAGGAATGGGTGAGCGTTGAGGGCATTAGTATCCAGTGAACTTTGCACTCACCCGACGGTGAGGATTGAAGCTATTAGGGTGGCCATAGAGGAGTTGACTGATTGGAGAGACCCTGCGAGTGACATGTCAATTGTTTCAATATCCTAAGAACGATTCAGTAATTTCTACAATCAGCGCGGCGCATCTTTACCTTCCCGAAACGATTCAGCATGCGTCCTTGCGGAGTAGTGTCTACAGCAAAACTTAAGAACGAAAGGTTCGTAAATGCAACGTGACCTACCATGGAAACGGAAGGTAGCCCGAACTACTGTCTCTAGCAATCTCTTGAACAGTATGCGCGAAGCCCAAAGTGCGCCCGTATACTGTGCTATGACTGACAATACACTGGCTAGGGCGTTGGCGATACCGATGGCAGCGTAAATGCCGACGTAGAACATAGGGTGTTCACTCGCCGACGGGAAAGCATATGTTGATGTCCATTGGGGAGAGCCTTTTGGATTGGAATAATACGTGTGAAGTGGGACCTGGCCATCCGTCGGAAGCTCGTGATGTGGTGCGTAAAACGATTTGTACAGGAAAGCGGAGGGTGCCAATTTAGGGTATGCAGCACCCCATATCTTTGAAAGGTTTAGGACATACAATACTCAAGAAGGCCAGAAGGTCTTACCGATATCCAGATTTTCTCTGAGACGCCTAGTGCTTCATGTACCAGTAGCAGCAGCGCGAGACATGCCCATATCCAATACGATCTGTGAGGTGAAATCAGTGTCGCCCTTCTCGAGCGTATGTGGTATTCTACTTACGATGCCTTCAGGTAGCTATGGTAAACGGACCACCGCACACCACCAGTTTCCCTGTGCTCGTCTTGTATCAGTTTACGTGGCTTTTTGGTATCCCCTGCTGCTTCGTTTCCAGGTGCCTCGGTAGAGGATGAGACTTCTTTAGCCACAGCTTCTTCCTCTTGATGTGCTTCAACAGCGGAGTCATGGGCAATATCATCAAGTACGCCTTGAGCTCGAAGTTCCTTGACTGTGCCCTGAGTATCGATTCGGCCATCGAGCATACGAACTAAGTAGTCAGCTCCAGGTAGAACAAGCTCTACATGGTGAGTAACGAGAATCTATGCCAACAATGTTTAGCGGGGCCTGTAATTACTCTCTGCGTTGCGTCTGCTTACCACTGTGCGATGAGCTAGAAGAGGCCCTTGGAAGAGCTTTTCAAACAGGAACCTGGCTGTGTGGCTGTCCTAAAGAAGAGCGTTAGACAGACAGCGACGGGGATTACGAGATTGTGCTTATACTTACCACGGCGCTGAGGGGATCGTCAAGCAGGACATACTTTGTTCGGGCGTACACGGCGCGGGCCAACGCAACTCTGAGAATGCATTCAGCATTAGTAGATGCGCGAGAGGGCTAACATTCACCTTGCTTTCTGCCCCCCTGATAAACTGACCCCCCTATACAGAGAGTAAGCTTCACAAAGTCGAAATTATGACGGTACAGTTCACATACCGAGCACCAATTTCCGTTGCATCACCGTCTTCGAAGATGTCAAGGTCCGGCTTCAAAGCGCAGCACTCGATGACCTGATTATACCGTTCTTCGTCGTAGGGATATCCAAAGAGAATGTTATCCTTGATGGATTGATGGCGCAGCCAAGGCATTTGGGCGGCATAAGATATGCCATTTGCGAGCCCGTGCTCATCAACTTTGGAGAGATTCTTCGACATCACAATCTTCCCTTTCAGAACGGTCATTTCTCCCAACAACGTCATCTACACGAGAAATACGACTATTAGCGGCGTTCACAGGGTGGTTCGCATAAACTCACGAGGAGCGCAGTCTTGCCGCTAGCTGTGGGACCAGTCACTACGGTCAAGTGTCCTTCGGGGAACATTACTGTCACGTCTCTCAATTCGAAATGGTGGTCGAGTTGCTCTTCATCAGGCCCACCCGCACTGGCAGTATCGCCGACGATTGTTGCAATCTCATCGGCTGGAGTAGATGATCCGTTACCATTGGCGATGTTCTTCGCATCCTTGCCTTTACCCTTCTCCTTCTCCTCCACCTCGTTCCATTTAGATGTAACATTGGCGAGGCCCAATCCCTCGTCGTCGTCGCCTGGTAGGTAGGGATCGGAACGATCTTTCTTGAGGGAAGACACCTGTTCGCTGACTTCGTCTTCATCGAGGTACGTAGCAATTCGTTGGAGAGCCACCATCGTCTAAGTTAAGTCTTGGTATCAGTGATCTGCCATCGCATTTGTATCATGCATACCTGAAGGATCTGAATTATCCAAGTAGGGATGACGTTTAGAGGTTGACGAATGAGGTTGAAAAGAGCAATAGACTTAGGGAAGCATTTTCAGGACGCAACAACAATGCAGTTTGGTGGTGTTAGCTCACCGTGAATGCCACACTAATCGTCAACTCCTTGCCCTGAGCGACGTATACCAAGAAGGAGATAATGGAAATGAGGATCGGCGAGCAGTTCCATAAGAGATAGAAGAATATTGTATTAATACGCGCTATTCATGACGCGTTAACCTTCAGGAAGATATTGGGGCTCGAAGTGATACACACCTTTGACCAGCCATTTCATCTCGACGCTCCTTGCTTCAAGAGCTCGTCCAATCCACCGATCTTCCCATGCAAAGAACTTGATGAATTTAATCTATGCACCGCCAGAGCCGTGTTAGCGTGTTGGTATGATGAATGATGAAACTACGACTTGCCGCCCCAATAAGCTCGTTGATAACACCCATCCGCTTATCTTTGGCGGCGAGGAATCCCTTTTGTATGCGAATGCTACGTTTAGCGACCCAGCTGTTGAGCGGCCACCCCGCTAGCAAGACGATGAACCCAGCGAAGGCGGACCAACCGAGCATCCTGCAATACATATGTAAGCGAAGCACACTAACGACGAAGGATCGGGCTCACTGATATAAGAAGACGGATCCAATTATAATTTCAAATGGAGCTAGTGTAATGTAAGCGCGGCCTCAAGAGCGAAATGATAAGCCGGGACAGTACCTCCATAGATGAAATACACGGCAGACACGGTCATGGATACCTTTATTATTGACGTCAAACCCGCGATACACGATGTAACGCACAGTGCACCTACCCTGTTGGCATCGCTTGCCATGAGATTGACAATCTTCCCAACGTCGGCACCGGCTCTAGGCTCGTCGCCTTTATCGGCCTTCTGCTTCAATTTATCTTGAATGATGTTTATTGTTACATCACCGGTCTATGAAGAAAGAGCAGCAGCGCTCACCTGGCGAGATTCCGGCCTTTGCGTCCGCAGCATCTTTTGCCTTGTCCTTGTCAATAATTCCAGAGAAATCCTTCCTTTTTAATGCCTTGTCATATATAGCAGCCATCAACTCCGTACGAATGCGTGTACATGCGCGCCGGCCAAACCACAGATGTTGCAAATCTGTTTGAGATTTGAGGAGCGCGCAGAAAAACGCAAGGAAGGCATAAATATACGCGTTGGCGCGAACTTCCGGCGACTGGTCGTCTGAATCGATCGCTTCCAAAATGCGCTTCATGAAGAATGGCGCAGCATAGGTGAGTATCGCGCTTAGAACGGTGAGCACAAAATCGACACTGCTCGCAGGTTAGTATGGTCAAGGCAAAGCAAAGTAGACACCTGCATGAGGTCAAGCGAATTCGCATTGAAGAGCTTGCGCAGCAGTGTGGAACCCCTATTTATATAAGTACGTCTCATGCCAATGATAAGGGAAATGCGTACCGGACAGTGCTGTACTTCGTAAAGATTGGCCGAGCTTGAATGGTCGGGCTCAGATTCCAGACATCAGTTTCGTTCAGAGTTTCATTACGGCCCTGCCGAGGGCATGAGAGAGCGAACGAAATGTAGTATATGGGCGACGTACCTTCCGAACCAGTGGGTAGATCCAATAGAAAGTTATCCAGCCCCCGAGGGTTGTATAGTCTTCCCAAGAAACGGTGACACCAATATCCTCCTTCTTGACGCGCTTGCTTGGTACTCCCACCGGCATACTGCACACAACGCCCAACAGCATCAATATGGAGGCTAAATTCGCACCCATTCCGACGAGAACCCAAGTGGAGGGCCATGGAATCCCCAGAACGGCATGGTCATAGATCACTCCGCCAGTAGTCAAGCAACCCATCACAAAGTGCATGAAATAGAGCGCGAAGAGGTCGTATGGGGCCGTCCTCGAAGGGTGGGAGACTGGTCGAACTGTCGCGTATAGCCAAGTTGATGCCCGAAGTAGCGCAGAAATGCCTCCCCATGGTTTTTGAATGTCCCCAACGATGAGAAATGAGCCTTCGCCCATCCAGAATAACGACTGCACGAGTCCAATAAAAACCATGAATATCGTTTGTCGCATCGGAGGTCCGGTATCTCCCTCGATGCCGTTCCCCCCATCCAGCTCCTGTTCCAAGCCCTTCTCCTGGCTCATATTGTCATTCGTGAGGGCTTCTGCTTCCTCCAAGGTGATAAAGGTCTTGAATGGTTTCGAAATGGTTGCAAAGAGCCTTCGTATCGGCCCCGGTTTTGGTATCGAACTGACGCATATCGCAAGTACGAATGCAGCTGGAATGAGGGAACTCCATGAGTTCCGAACGCATGTACTCTTCAGGTCAAACGGGCCCGCGTCGTCGCAAAGCCGCATTTTAGAAGAGTTCCGAGATGGAAGTCGTGTCCAAGAGCGTTACGAAGTCGAACAGAGTAAACCCTAATATATAATCCGAAAATAGATTACGACACACGCTCACTCATACCGCATGGAACCGAAAACCAGTGCAAAATCCATATGTTTGACACAACAAAATAGACACGAAGGGCTTGGAGACCCATTAGTACAAATACGGCTTATCTACTCTGCATCAAAGACCAATGCCCTAACTTCAATCGACTGCCTCTTAGGTGCCGTTGCGGGGCTAGTTGTGTCCACGAAGGCAGAATGCGGGGTTAACCTGGCTCTATCCTCGCTCGAATCAAAGCACTTGATAAGCGTCACCTCCTCCGGGGTCTGGTCTGACAAATAGTACCAGCGATGACCCGGGTTATACTTCACAGCGAAGGTCGCTCCCTCACGGTCGGGGTAGATGTGGCGCGTCGAGACCAAGTCGTGGTCGACGTTGAGCGAGAAGTAATCAGCGACTGCAAGCGGATTGTGGGCGACAGGGTGCCCGATAGGACGCCAAACATTGATGAGGCGAACCCGCGACTTGAGCAGGCGGTCAGCCTCGTCGGGGAGGTGGTAGCGCACACGGTTCACACTAGCTGCAAACGTCTGGTCGATATGCACTCGTTGCTGTCGAGGTAGTGAGCCTTTGTCCCCAGAGGAGTACGCATAACCTACCACTGGGCCACGGATGTCAGGATCAGCCCCAGGAGTGGTGTCGTAGTTGCGCCTTGGTGTCGTATCAGCAAGCGCGCCAAATTGACGAGCACTACTGCACATACCTGATCGTATGGTCGAAGATGAATACCCTCTTCGCCCCTGTCTCCCTCTTCAGAAGCTCTTCCACCTCCTTGTAGTAGTGCGTCTCGATCGCTTTATCGTCTAAGAAATCCTTCTCTTGACTGACATGCTTGACGAACTGGAACCCCGTCTTGTCGAGGGAGACCGTGTCCTCCTGGCCACGGACATCATGGATGACAACTTCGCGGGGATCGGTAGTAATGTTCGTGCGGGGTACTTCAGGGGGTACCTTGTAGACGATGTTGAAAGGTGGCTCTCCGTCAAGGGTCTCCTTGCCCAAGTAGTTGAGCGTGGTTTGGACGTCGTGAGGAGCGATAACTGCTGCTGTGGCCATTGGATTTCGGTCGCTTGCTGTGCTTATTGTGCTTGGTGTGTCTCACCCTTCCACGCTCCTGGACTTATATGCATCGTTCCAACGGTCGCTTAGTCAGGTGAGCGAAGATGTCATATTCTGCGGAAATGGCGAGTGAACCTCTCATAGGCACATCTTTAGAACAACTTGAACATCTAAGACCTAGTGATCACTAAACTTGAGATACGGTTAGTCAGACGCCAGAGCGTGTAAGCAGCGCCGATTGTGAGGGGCTACTCGCGCTTACGGTACGTCGGTAGTTGGGGTTACTCACTTACTCATGATGCAAACACCGATGGCCGGGTATTGGTGAGCAGACAACGTACAATCGTTATGGCGTATACATTCAGTTCAATTCGATGAATTCTGGAACACTTTCTTGGTGATCACTGATCAGAAGGTGCTTCGGCGGCTGTAAGTCGATTACTCACGTAGTAAAGTGAGACTGTTCTCGAGTGATCTCCACGCCAGATGAATGAGCAAAAGACAATGCACTGGGCTTCTGTGCGCGTACAGTTGCCGCTTGAATATTCACAGAGGTCACGCATGCGAGGCGTACTGTCTCAAGCACGAACTTCTCCAATGTCAAGTATTCCGTCGCCTCCATTCGCTAAACAAACGGTCAGATAATTTTAAAATGAAGAGATACTCAACGGACCTTTTGAATCGCGTCTACGATCTGCGCATAATCGACCCAGCCAGCTCCAACCTTCTCGACAAAGGAAATATTCACGATCACCCGCTGCTTGGACTCTCTCTCCGGTGCATTGACGCCGATGATGACGAATAATACCAGATCTTTTACCGATACTATCTTCCTTCTCGTTGGAAGCGTCACATCCACCTCGAATCCACCCGCCAGCAATATGAGCTTCGGCAAGTCCACCACCACACGCACCTCTACCGCCGATCCGCCTGCCAGCTCAAACGCCTGCACGGCAACGCGATCTATAAGATCATCGACAGAAAAAAAGGCGGCACCATCAGCCTGAACGAGCTGGGTAATGGATTTAGTGAGATGGCCGTAGTGCACTGAGTGCTCGACATCGTCTGATATACCGGCGCGTTCCAGGAATAGGGGAGAGAGATGAAGGTATATCGATAAGGAGATTTGCTGTGACCGTGGTCGCCCCCAACAATCCGAACCGACTTGTGCAGCAAGTTGGAGGGTATCCACGAACACCTTATCCATGTTCATGCTGAAATTGTGGCGTTATTAGCAGGTCGCCGATCGGCCGATATGATTCCAAGACACGAATCAGCCTGCCCTAAACCGTTAGGGGATACTAAGAAGCCTTAACCTCAAATTTCGACGTTTCGAACGGTTATTGGGACACTTTACATGCGTGCTAACAAACACCAACACAATGCTGAAAACTCCCAACGAAGCGCTATCCAGCGCTGCTATCTAGAAAGAGCCACATTCATACGGGGCGTCATTGCACAGCACGAACTGGGAAACCTACATCATCCACGATTCGTGCTAGACGCAAGTCCTGCCAATGCAGAACCATTCGTCTCCGATCTTCTTGCAGCTACATTGTCTGGCAACAAGCCTCGCGACGGGGACTGATGGACATGAACTGCCGGTACAGATCCATTCACCACCGATCTTGTGGCATGAGCAGCCTCGCGCCTGGAGATCTGCCATGGTGGCGGGGGCTGGAGAAGGAGCCGCTTGGGCAAAAGCCGTGAGGGCGAGGATGATAGAGATGATAGATAGTCTGTAGTTCATGTCTCTAGATTGGGGGATTCTGGAGGTGACTGGTTGGACTGGAGCAATGAGCAAACGCTTAAATACGTTATGGAATAGCTTGACCCGTTCTCCAATGCCGATGGACCGACAGAATCCATCATGCGCACCTTTGGAGAAAACAAGACAATGTGGAGGCTAGGGACAATGAATACATAGGCTTACTTAGTTCGCCGGGTGAAGTATGCTGGCCTTCTACGTATGTTTCCATGCGGTAAAGGTGATAGGTTACAGGACGGGGGCATGCTCTCATCTCCTTGGAGCCCGTTGGTGGGCAAAGGCACATGGTACCGACATAGCATAGATTCGAGAGGCCATGCTGTGGGAAGGGTTTAGACGGCCTAGCTGCAGAGCGACCTCTACGGTAGGACGATGCCGTCGTGGCTTTCGGAGTTAATTCCACGACCTAAATGGAAGAAGCGTCCGCTCTGCTGAACGGGGGAAACCTATCAGGTATTTGAATCAATCAAGGTTCCAGCGCGACGAGACCACTCATTGTTGCCGTAATTTTGTCCTATCTACCGAGGATGGGAGAACCATATGGCCAATATGATGGGAACTACCCTGAGGGGCAGGATCGTGCGCCCAACGTTATCTGGTCGGTCAAGAAGCGCGCCGCGACGAGAGGCATCTCCAAAACGACAGGATCGGGCTCACGGTTTCACACCCGCGCTTGGTCTTTCCGTGCGCATGCACAAGTCTGTTACGGCCATATCCGACATGCGACAGTCACACCTGACCATTGAATTCAATCAAAACGATGGATATGTCCCGAAGGTATGATCGAATAAACAATGCATTATCGCAACAGCACGCGGTGAGCGTGCCTGGCCGTGTAGTAGATTATGGTGGTACTCCGCAGCAGCGACAATGCGACGAAGAAGTAAAGGCCCAGCAAGTCCGGATATGTCCTCCTGGAAGTCATAGCGTCAGAACTCTCCCTGGGACAACCCCATCACACGAGCAGGAGTACATACCCCTCATTTTTTCGGCGTTGTTTTACTCGAAGGTGTGTTGGGAGGTGAAGCAGACGGTGCAGCTGCGGCGGGTTCTTCGAAACCTTCCATCCAATTGACTTCTTCGCCTGAACCACCCATCCCAACGAAACGCCTGTTGAATCTACCCAGACGTCCGGTCGTCGCGCCCTCTTCTTCAATACTCTGCTCATCCATCCATACACCAGTGTTCCACATCGGGTTACTCGTCGTGTCGCGCGTCAAGCGAAGCAGTGACCGGGGAGAAGTGGTCCAATGAATGAATGACGAGCCGTCCGACCGTATCACTTGTTGGGGGAATTTGGGGACCATTGGGTTTGGTAGGACAGGGGGACGACGTTTCCAGACATGTGTGCGCCCATACGGCGACGACGAAACAGAGCGAGATTGGAGATGTCCCGCAGTAGAGGAAATGCGAGTGACAGTCCGACAAAACATAGCGAATTCGGGAGAAAAGCGCAATGGCGTTTGACGCTCGACCTCCACTTGAGATCACGTGGACAAGAAGCTCCTGAGGAGTCAGGGATCTAGCTTGAATTTATAATTTGGGAGATAGCATCTAGTCCAGGCGAAGAAGATATTCGAAGTATACACGTCTAATTCCCTCGTATCTTATGATTTATGTTACTCGGATATCGTGATTACTCGCTCCCAGCAAACGGGTAGTCAATATATCCTTTACCACTGGCATCACCAGGAATATAAAATGTAGACGTATCCCACGCGTTTTGTGTCAAGTTCTTCTTCCAGCGTTGTACCAAGTCAGGCTGCCGATACGAGATTATGGTTAGTACATCAAGCTCTACACGACTTGAGACGGGCGACGCACATTAGAAAGGAATAGTTTCCCTGAAGCAATGATGTCCCCCTTCTCTTCTGCCACCTTCAAGGCGAGCTCCCTGGTGTAGCCTCCTGCACTAATGAATGGTCGAGGTGCCCATATCTTCCGAAGAAAGTCGTTCTCCTCATACTCGGGAACCTCTGATTCTGCCTTCACAGTGCCATCGGCTATCCGAGGCTCGACGGCGTGGATGTATGCCAAACCCGGAAAGCGTTGGCGAATTTGGGTGACCAGATGCGAGAATGTAGGCTTGGGGTCTTCCATGCGCATGTTCTGGAATTTGCCCCACGGGCTGATCCTTATCGCAGTCCTATCCGGACCCACTTCCTTCGTAACGGCCTCCAATATCTCCAAGGCAAATCTCGTCCTCCCCTCCACCCCTCCGCCGTATTCGTCGGTTCGCTTGTTCGTAACATCTTGAAGGAACTGGTCAACTAAGTAGCCGTTTGCACCATGGACTTCAACGCCGTCGAAGCCAGCCCTGTTGACGGCGTTTGAAGCGGCTTTGGTAAACTTTTCTACGTACGACTTGATCTCCGGAACGCTCAGAGGGCGAGGAACAACCGATTTCAGTGGGATGTCAGATGCAGAGACGTATGGAAGGCCTTCCGCCGCCAAGATATCTGGGTTGCCCGCTCGACCAAGCGCCCACAGTTGAAGATAGATATACGATCCTTGGGCGTGAACAGCGTCTGTGATCTAAGTATGTGTCGATGAGGAAGTCTATCGCTCGATGAAACTAGGACGCACCTGCTTCCATGCTTCAATCTGCTCGTCGGACCAGATGCCTGGGACATTATCGTACCCTCCCGCTTCTGGCGATATGAAGGTTCCCTCAGTGATAAGAAGTGTACCTCCTGCGCTGCCCCGTTGTCTGTAATATTCGCGAACGACAGGGACGATCGGCGTATGTGCTTTCGTCGCTCGATATCGGGTCAGCGGGCAGAGGGCGATGCGATGCTGGAGGTTCACGCGTCCCACTTGGATGGGGCTAAAGAGGGCTGGGGTCGAAGCTGACATACGGGGGGCAAAGAGGTATGCTAGAAGGCAGATTGCGAACGGGAGCAAGTATCTGAGTAGCCAACATCGCTCGGTCATCCTCGCTTTTATACCGGCATTACCGAAAGTCTTCTATGACAGGTGAGATATTCAATGATGAATCATTCTGGATTCTGGTAAAGGTCTCTCTATAAAGGAACTTTGACCGAGGGCAGTGTGAGTCTGCACCATTTTACCGGTGTGCCACCGTGTGATGGTCGAAATAAACAGTCAGCAAACAGTCAGCAACCTTGGGATTGCGCCATGACGCCTGTATAGTCGCGGGGATTAAAATCTGGAAAGTTATCGACATCCATGGAGACAACACAGAGTACAGAGGTACAGAGTGCTGAGGATTTGGTCAACCCGATGGAGGATGGATTCCTGCCTGGAAAATTATGACATTGCCACAAAGTCTGTGTGACCTATTTTTCAAGTACTTGGATGGTATGTTTACCGCCAGATAACTGGATATGGTCTCCGTTGAAGGGGGTTTCTTTGCCATCGACAAGCAGTGCACCGCCGATAATTGGTGAGCGAAACGCCCCGCTTGTTCCCAATGGTGTCTCCAAGTCAATTTCGAAGACCTTGCCCCCCTCGTTCACTGTCCTCCAACTCGCCGAATAAGCCCCGAGAGGTGTCTCGAACTGGCCTTCAGCTGCGTTTAACCCACTAAGATGAGGCGCGACCTCCCATGTTGCTCCTTGAGGCGAAGTGACTGTCAATCCCAGAACATAGAATGTTAACGCTGACGTAGGCCCTGCAGACCACCCATGGGCATGTGAGACATAGGCTGGGTCGCTGTTGTAGCCCCGATCGCCCCGATACCTACATAAACCGAAATAAGCAACCCGTACGTCGAGGTGATGGACGATGAATACCCTATGCTACCGTCGGAATTATATCCCTCAAGAAGAGTTGACTGCACGCTCAGATTTGTGTAGAGCATGTACCCCCACTCCCTTCGAAGTAGATCCATAGCGAGATCGTCATTACCAGCGATGAAGTGCGCTTGCAACTAACTCAACGATGGGTATGGGTCTGCAATAACCGAACCTATATTGGAGGCTCACCTCGAATCCGCCAATAAACGGGGAGATTGTATTTGGGAGTTCCGGGGCAATCGAACCAATACTGTTCCAATTCTTGGTCAGACCTTGACTGATGCTCTTGTCTTGCTCTGGCGTGTTAGTCACGTTGAATATCACAGCAAGCGAGTTGGCGTCTTGTGGACAAAGTGTCGTTGTCTGATTGTCTTTGTACATCCCAGCAGTTGGGAGCCAGAAGACATCGTTGAATCTCGTCTTGATACTTGTCGCGTTCGCGGCGTAGGCAGTAGACAGGCTTCTGTCGTTCAGGTGTGATGCGAGTTCCGATGCCGTCACAAGGACCTATACTGAATGTTAGCTTGAACAGGTGCAGAAAGGGAAGGACTTACTCTATATAAAAGGGCATTTCCAGCAGCATTGATGCCTCCACCTCCGAGTCTTGCCCAATCTCGAAGTCCAGTAACATTCATCAGCCCAATCCTCCGATCAACCTTCCCTTCCAAGAACGCGACGGCCTTTGTATAATTTGACCAGATAGTTCGTAGCCATTCCACATCACCCGAATATAAGAAGTAATTATCTGTGCTAGAATTCATTCCATTGATCGGGCTTCTGAGGAGTCGTACTCACGTGTACCAATGAGTGTCCACGCATGGTATGTATCGGAGCCTTGTTGGCTTAATGGCGGTCCGGATTCGGGAAGTGCACCGGTAGTCGGGTTGATCGCGGCGAACATAGTCGACAGCGCGTTGCGGGTGGGAATGAGGTCGTTGGTGGAGACAAATTGGCTGGGTACAGCAATTCCCATATCACCTATAGTGGGTTAGTGTCAGTTCGGGAATCCATTGCGATAGTTTTACCTGGCCAGACCGCTCTGACAACGAAATTTGTTTATCAGTAAAGGCACATAGATGAACTTCGCGAAGCGACTTACCGATCGCGTTTCGCACCGTCAACGATGATCGGCCCGCTGACACCCAGAGTGGCATTATTGAACCATGCTATGCGAGGAGTAAGGTAAGTCCCAATGGAGGACACAGGATGAGACTAACTTCCAGCGGGGGCAAAGGGAACTTTCCGCCCAGTATTCAATGGGACAGTATTCGTTTGGATAGTATAAGCCCCGGCATACCAAACTATCGAAAGTGAGTGGACTGAAATTCGGGCGACGTTCGAGACGAACCTTTGGTCAAGAAATCCTTGTCCTTAAAGACAGGGTCGGTAGCAAAGAAGTAGCCCGAATAACTTCGGAGATTCGCAACATGAGGCATGAATGAAATAGCGCAAGTGACATTAGATATCGTCAGGTCGTCATCGTCATTGTTGACAATTGTCAGATATCGAAATCCACCTCGAAGACTCGCGGCGGGTTGCTGCCAGAGCCCTCTTCTAGGCGAAGTGACCCGGAGTACACCATCAAACGTTGTATTCGCAGAAGGAAAGGATGAGTCGTCTGAAGCGTTGCGACGAATGAACAATGGGGATTCAGTGAAGGAGAGGGCAACCGAAGATGAAGACGAGATCTGCTCGAAGTTAATGGAGATTAAGCCGCCGACCTGCGAAGGTGTAGCCACGCATTAACAAGGCCCATTGCATCGAGGTAGTTGAAACAAGAACGCACCTCGACGCCAAAATCAAGGGTGAGCGCACTTGACCCCATGAGCGTTGCACTACCACTACCACCGACTATACGACCTGCATTCTTAACATTGCCGTCCACTTCATGTATCGCAAAAGGGAATACCACTTTCGAGGTTGGGGCGAAGTTGAATTTATCCCATGGTCCTGCTGGGGCCAATGCAACGACTGAAAGAGGCAAAAGTACGACCATCGACGCCAAGGCCCGCAACATTGAAAATACAATGAGACAAAGTCATACTGCTACCAGCTCCTTCATATATGGCGAGTGTCCGCGTCAAAGAAGCAGCGACATCAGACATTCAAACCGGGCCGGCTGGAACGGTCTGCTGAGCGCTGAGCTGGCCTCAACGCACCTCATGACATATGTGGCGAGTGATTCGGTGGTCTCGAAAGTAGCCACGATGGTGTCGGCGGTCCTGCTGAAGGCGGTGGTGGTGGCGGCGATACAAACTGCTGCATGCACACGGAAGCCCCCCGCTCCACTGATCCTCGGGAACAAAGCGTACCACTTTATACAAGACCGAGCAAGACCGTCGACCTAATGTTACAAGACTCTTGCTGTATTGGACGTCCATCTAGACCACATCCGTACCGAGGAAGACTACGATGGAAGGTTGAACAAAGTGGCGTACGCCAGCAGGAGAATGACTTAAGCTCTCGAGCAAGGGGATTCGTCGCTCGCCCGAGTACTGGTCGTTTTTCTTGTGCCAATTTTCAAACTTCCGATGAACATGATTGCTGTCCTTGCTCGAATTTCTCTGGCTGGAAGACATGCCGGGAGACGTTCGGGGTTTTTTGTACGTCAAGCCTCATAGCTTTCAGGTGCCTGCTAAAATATGTTCTGCAGTTATCTTCCTCCTCTTCGCTTACCAGCCGATTGAGGATCTGCCGAGAGCGTTGGAGCGCCTTTACGCCTTGGAGTCCACAGAATTTCATTCATTCTATGCCGGACCGCCTGGTGTCGCCGTGTAAGCACTGAGATATGTAGGCGTAATGGTCCCTCGTGGCATATGAGGAACGATCCTGATGGATATTTCTGAGAGGTAAGATGCGCTTTTGGGGAATTTGTTTATCACGTATCATTCGAAGTAGAAACATGTCCCACATTAGTAGCTGCACGGAAGTAATATGTGCCTACACCATAAGGACATACCTAGACCTTCACTCTACCAGAGAGACGTGAAGCGGCATCTGAGTTCCTTCACTTCGTCGCCCTTTAACCACGGGCAGCATGAATAAGGCTGGAAGTCTTAGTATCTCCACTCCCTCGGGCAACGAAACTTGGAACTTCTCGATCATCTCTACTAAGAGAACTTGCAGCTCTATGAGGCTGAGGGGAAATACGGGCAGCTCGCATCAGAGTTAGATCGCCCGTGGAAGAGGACGTGACCCACGCGAATTGCCATCCAATGCATCCTCGAACGCCGCCAGCTATCATTGTAACGAGTCGATGGCGAGATGAAATGAGTATGTTGAGTGGAACGATGATCTGAGTTCGCTTACAGAACGTCATCCTATCACGACTCGTCGGTGAGACACTAGGAGATGTAAATAGGGGAAGGGGAACGTACAAATTCGCGTAAACTCCAACCGAAGTTTGTTTCTCCTTAGACATCTCGAGAAACCTTTGAGGGTTCCATACCCCTGCATCATCCCCCCAGACGGATGAAACTCTATTGTACCCGCTCACAGATATCACGAAGTCCTGCCCCCTTTTCACAGACAGTTCCTTGACGATTCGTCCGTCAGCGGCAACTACGGGTAAGGCCAAAGGGATTGTATCATCTCGCTCTGCCGTGCGATTCAAAGTAGGAAGAATGGGGTGCAGACGCATGGCCTCCTGAAGACAATGAATGGCGTGAATCGCTTCGGCGTTAGTCGTAAAATATAGAGCACCTTAATCACGGCATTTGTGAATGGCAGAGATTCTAGGTCCGCAGTGGTGAAGGTTGTATTGGCTGGAATCTGTGTTCTGAGTGCCCGAATTTCATCCCTCAATCTCTTTTGGTCATCCGGATGTTTTGCGAGCTCGTATAGCATCCAGCTGAGCGTAAAGGCGACGGTATCGTGCCCAGCCAAGATAATCGTCCTGATCAAGCGATAACAAGGTCAACTTGCAATGAAAGTACGCATCAACCAAGACGAGCTCACCCCATCTGCGACAAGACTTCATCTTCGTCAAGTTGACGTTTAGGGTCTTCGGAGGCGTTGGCCCGAACTGATACCCAACACGAATGAAAACAGCATAGATAATTCGTTGCGAACAACGCACCCAAAACATTCATCAAATCACGTTTAGGTTTAACCTCCGGGAAAGTATCCATCTTCGAGGCATTATGTGTGATCAATTGCTTGGCGACGCTCCGGCACACGTTCCTGAATTGTCGGAAGCGACGATACTCTTTTGTTGGCATATACTCAACGAGCTGGAGGATGGGTAGCGGGATGTAGCGCCACAAAGCCTTGAACAGGATGTCCCAGTTCGGGCGAGAGGGGAGGGTATCGCAACTGCATTGAGGGTAGTGGAGAGACCATCAGAACATTGAAGCCACATAGAGGGAATATTGGACGTACAAGAGGTTGTCCAGACACATGCGTAGCTCGTTCTGTGCATTGTCTAAAGCACCGAATTGGTAATTAAACGCCGCTGGGTGGAGGCTTCATGTATATCTCAGTTTGAAGGGGGACATTAGACGTACCGCCCCCAATGGCATCTAGAGCGGTCCGAGCCAACCAAGGAGTCACATTGATCTTGTTGTCGCCACTCTGGATCTGATCTTTCCATGCGCTAGTCATCTAGAAAGCGTTAGCAATAATCACTCCGCAACTAAATAAACAAGGACTTACGCGTGAAGCAACACCTTGGAATAGTGGGAGAAAGCCTCGCAACTCTAGAGTTCTGAATGCAGGATTCATAACTTTCCGGTGACGTTTGTGCACGTCGCCTGATTGTATTTGGTTCGAGTGGTTAGTCCAATGATTGTGGCAAAGTCGTACCTGAAGCCCAAACAATACCTCTTCCCATCACATTCCGGGTTGATTGTGTGTGGTCGACACGTTTCCCGTAACGATAGCCTGAGGTGTGAACAATATGTTGGACGACCCGAGGGTCTGCTGTGAAGAAGCTTTGTCGCTGCGAGACCATCAATCTCCCGACTATCGGCGATCAGAGTCCCGCACACACCCCATAGCAAGAACTGATGCGGAATGTGGCCCCGTATTCACATATCCAGGCATACTCCAGGTCCCCGACCTGCTCTTGCCTAAGCAGGAGATGTTCGTTCCCTGCGAATCGAGCGGTCCGTCAAATTGCGAAGGAAGGAGGCTGAGCTAAAGTTTTACCAAGTAGCCACGACAGTGTCGGCGGTCCTTTCAGGCGTCTCATGAACAGATTTCTACGGCGGTTCACGAGGACGGCTGTGATACAGAGTGTCGCAGCGACGAACGGATAGAGAAGGAATCCCATTCCTTCCTTTGACTCTCCGAAAGCCTGCCACATTATATACAGAGGCTCACGCCAAGATTAAATCAACTGAACCGAGTTGAGTGTGCCCACCTATTATTACTGTAACACCCTTGCCGTAGTAGACGGTATTATTGGCGTCAATCAGCGCGGCGCAGATGGAATGGTCAAATAAGGTGCATTTGTCAGACCAGGTGGGCTGTTTAAGCTTCTGAGACATCAGCTTCTCACTTGCTGCTCGCTCGTTGCTGGCGTCCGAGCATATATCAGTGTTCGAATTACGTCTCAGTCCGAAGGGGGCTGATCAGGAGCTTTCAGGAGCTTTTAGGAGTTAGTCAGGAGGATGGACAGGGTGGACTCTTCGGCGGTACTCACTCGATTTCCAAATATTAGGTTCCTTCTAGGAGTCCCATGGAACTCCGTGTATTCGAGACGTGTGCAGCCGTAGTTTACTTCACTTCCTTCGCCGAACGAGTCAGGATCTGCTGAGAGCGTTGGTGATATCGGAGCCGTCGGTTTTAGGTGAAGGCACGGCTGAACCTAGTGTTATTGTTGGACATTCCATGCGACCAACCAATTATCAGGCAAGGCTCTGAAATCTTCAAGCTCACCATGTCTATGCACTCTCACGCAAGCAAATTTGACGGCTTCCCGTCGATACGGCCCTAATCCCTAGCTTCCTTACGCCTTGGAATCCACAGAACTTCATCTACTTGATGCCAAAGAAGGCTTCGACGCACCGGTGTCCTTCTTTGCGGGCTGATCCGAAGGTCAATGTAATATATTGTCTGCAGCATCTGGGGTACAGCGCGTTTGCGGACCGCGTTCCACGCGTTTATGGGACCAAATTGGAGATGCGAGCAGCAGAACATGAATTTGTTCCAGAAAGGTCAGTCCAAAATTCGTCCCATATCACCGATCTAACTTCCTAGAACATCAGGGATGAGGACCTCCACGAACGAGACACTCACGCGTTCAGTAACTTGAACGAAACTGTACAAGTAGAGTACGGGGAAATGTCTGGGCGTTTGGGGCCCGAGACTGATAAGATCAGATAAAGAAGGGAAAAATGACGCATATATTCGGTCAGTTACGGTTGTGGAGGTCGAGGTCGGGCAGGATGGGACGAATTGATCTGCCAGAGTTTCGCCACCCCTGGGAGAGTGTTGCCCTGTGAAATCTGCTGACCGATTGTAAGGCTTCCTTCAGCCGTATTTAAACCCCCAGACTGAGGGCCCTGCTCTCTGCCATCGACCACCATGACCTCTGTCATCGATCCCAAGACCATAGGAAAGCCAGTGCGGCAGCGGCGACATATCAGAACCCTGACCGGTGTGTTTCGGCCATTGATTGGGTACCTCTACGATGCTGACGATGTCGCGATTTAGGATATACACCCGAGACTGATGCATCTGGAAAGGAGAAATGGCCAAGGGGCGACGAGACGGTCTGGAAGACCAACATGAGAGGCGTCGATGCAGGTACGTCGTTGTCGTCGTTGATCAGGGGCGGAGAAGGGGCTCCGCGTTGAGCGCCCAATGCCGCCATGCGCGCCCATTCACGCTAAATCTTATCTATAGACGTTGGCGACATCACCAAGTCTGTCGTGAACCATGTTCAGACTTCTCTTGCACGTCAAGCATACAATCTCGGTCTGTAGACAACGTCTATCGCGTTGAGGCTTGTACCTGACTGTCAAGGCCTTTAGACAACCTCGGTGCATACCAGGCCGCTGCTCTGTCCGTTCGGGACAACATGCTTGTCAACTGGAACGAAACCCAGCTCCACTATACGCGCAAGGCTCCCAAGAGGGCGTATTATTTATCTCTGGAATTCCTCATGGGCAGAACCCTTGACAATGCTGTACGTATCCTGCCCTGAAATCACGACTACTAAAGCTGATAATTGTCTGCAGCTACTCAATCTCGACTTGAAGAGTCAATACAAAGATGGTATCAATCAACTGGGATTCTCCTTGGAGGACCTCCTCGAGGAAGAACGTGATGCCGCTCTTGGTAATGGTGGTCTTGGCCGATTGGCGGCTTGCTACCTTGATTCTTCCGCATCCCAAGATTTGCCCGTTTGGGGATACGGTATGGCGATCGCTTCTGCGAGTGTCAAACTGCTGCTTATGTCTCTGTCGGTTAGGTTTACGATACAAATATGGTATCTTCCAGCAGTTGATCTCGCCTGAGGGCAACCAACTCGAAGCGCCTGACCCATGGTTGGACAACCAAAACCCCTGGGAGGTATGTTTCCATGTGTTGAGTGGAAACAACGCGCATATATCTGAACGTTTTACGCGTTTAGTTGCCTCGAATTGATGTCAACTACGAAGTTCGTTTCTACGGCCAGTCCGAACGACTTTCAGAAGGCCATGGGCGTGCGTTGTGGACGGGAGGCCAGGAAGTGTTGGCTGTCGCATACGACGTCATGATTCCTGGCTGCAACACCAGGAACACCAACAACTTGAGGCTATGGGAGAGTAAGCCCAAGCGAGGATTCGATCTGAACTCCTTCAATGGTATGTTGGTAGATATAGGCATGTCTTTGAATACTAATGAGGATATGTTGTTTAGCTGGAAATTACGAGGGCGCAGTCGAATCTTCAAACAGTGCTGCAGCCATCACCTCCGTCTTGTATCCGAACGATCATACTACATGTACGCGTTGCTTGAAGCCTGATTTGCCGATTTGCTCACACTGAACATAGTCGGAAAAGAGCTTCGTCTCAAGCAGCAATACTTCTGGACTGCTGCTTCTCTTGCCGACATCATTCGTCGCTTTAAGAACCTTGGCAAGTCGATCAACGAGTTCCCCGACTGTGCGTAATCTTGAGATTCCCTCTGACCTTCCCCCTGACGTGTACAATAGATGTGGCCATCCAACTGAATGACGTGTGTTGTCCTGCTAATTTGAAACATTGAAGATATTGATGTCAAGGAATGCTCAGACGCACCCAACCCTTGCTATTCCCGAGCTCATGCGTATCCTCATTGACGAAGAGGACCTCGACTGGAATTTCGCTTGGCAAATTGTCACTAACGTATTCTTCTTCACTAACCATACCGTGTTGCCGGTGGGTCACTCGCGCTTGAATGCCAGAAGCAATCTTGATAAAACGTCCTTTGTTATAGGAAGCGTTAGAGAAATGGCCGGTTCCGTTGATGGAGCACATTCTACCCAGGTGAGGACGTTTCATCTTTCGGGCATATTGTATATATTAACGAAATCTTCTGCAACCAAGGCACATGCAAATCATCTATGATATTGTAAGTTCTGAATCATCCTGAATCATTGGCTTGATGACCGACCATATCTTTCACGTAGAACATGTAAGTGATATGTTGATCCTGCCTTAGAAAGCAGTGTCTAACACCAACACCTTCGCCGCTAGGATCTTCCTGCAAGGTTGGTTATATCGGCAGAAATCCCTAACGCTTTGACCAATCTTTCATTCAGCCGTCGAGAAGAAGTTCCCCGGCGACCGCGAAAGACTTGCTAGAATGTCTTTGATAGAAGGTAAAGCTACCTCGCATTCGATCCTACGCTTTTAACAATCTTTCATCAGAGGGTTTCCCTAAGCAGGTCCGCATGGCTAACTTAGCTTGCATCGGTTCGTAACACTTTCGGTCACCAGTATTTGCGTTAGCCTGACATCTCGATTATAGGTAGCAGAAGAATCAATGGTGTTGCGGAGGTAATTATATTCGTTATTTCTCCGTTGCTCCGTATTAACTGGTGTACACCCAAGCTTCACAGTAAGCTTGTGCAAACTACGATTCTCAAGGACTTCGTAGAGTTCTTCGGTGTCAGCAAGTGCGTCCTGCTTTGTTTGCTTTGTTGAAGTATGCGGGCTGACATGTTTTCTAGGTTCGGCAATGTGACCAACGGAAGTACGTATATGTTCGCCTCATCATATCACAGATATTGAGCATCCTTCATAGTCACCCCGAGACGTTGGCTCGACCAGGTCAGCAGCATTCGTGTATCTCTATAACTGCCCGCTAACATGGTTGTAGTGTAACCCAGAATTGAGCAAGCTCATTTCGTCGACCCTCAAGATCGACAAGAGTGTCTGGCTCAAGGATTTGTACAAACTCAAGGATCTCGTTAAATATGCTGCAGACAAAGGCTTCCGAGCGGAATGGGCCGCAATCAAGCAGCGCAACAAGGAGAGATTGGCTCACCACATCGAGACGACTCTTGGCTTCACAGTTAACACCAATGCCATGTTCGATGTACAAATCAAGGTATGTCGGTTAGATTCCAACCCTACTTACAATGCTTGACAATTGTTGGCTACTAGCGTCTCCATGAATACAAGGTGGGCGACGGGCAGTGTTATTTTCCCTGTAGCTACGAGGCTGATGCCTTTCATAGCGTCAAACATTGAACATCCTCGGTGTTATTCACGTAAATTTCCCCCGCCTCGTCCATCCTATGGATCCTGATGTCTGCCGTTCAGAGATACCTCGAGCTGAAGGCCTTGACCCCTGCACTAAGGAAGAAGGTCAACCCCAAGGTCGTATTCTTCGCTGGAAAAGCTGCGCCTGCTTGTGAGTAGCGGCTTTGTGTAGTACCTTTCGTTACTGACTTGGATTCTATCATATCAGACTACATCGCGAAACTGGTATGGTCCATTCATAAGTTTACCTCCACTCGAACTCATAGTTTTCAAGACAATTCGCCTCATCGTTAACGTTGCTCGCGTTATCAATGCTGACCCAGAGACCAAAGGTAGTGCAAGCCGTGTCCCGGGATGCGTTTCCCCTATTAACTCCAACTCCTATCAGATTACTTGTCTCTTTACTTCTTGCCCGATTATTCCGTATCGCTGGCTGAAGTACTCATCCCGGCGTCTGATATCAGCCAGCATATTTCTACAGCTGGTACTGAGGCCTCTGGAACATCCAACATGAAGTTCTGTCTCAACGGCGGTTTGCTTGTGGGTACCGTCGGTACGTTTGTTCCTTTGTTTGTTGCGATTACCTACTTATACTGGTCCCAAGACGGTGCAAACATCGAAATCGCTGAAGAGGTACATATTCTGGCATTTCGCAGATGTATTACTCACTTTCTAAATGTTGTAGGTTGGAGAGGAAAATGTTTGTGAGTAACTTAGTTGCTTCACGGTGGTCTTTTAGTTTGACATCACGATATGTAGTCTTCTTTGGCCATCTTACTCCTGCCGTCGAAGACCTTCGCTACCAGCATATGTACCATCCTGTCCCTGTTGATGAGGCCTGCCCACCCCTTGCCAACGTTCTCAACCAGATTTCTGGCGGCCTCTTTGGAGACGGTGGTGTGTATGAACCGTAAGTCCATTTCCCCGACCCACGTTCCTTCTTCATCTTGACCTCCTTCACATTTAGCCTTGTCAACACCATCAGGCAAGGTGATTACTACCTCGTAACAGACGACTTCGACTCCTGTGAGCTTCATTACGCTCGAACCAATGAAAAGACCACTAATCGTTATCGTCTATAGACATTCGAGCTCTTGCCATGGTTGACGAGGCTTACTTGGATCGCGATGAATGGGTTAAAAAGTCTATCTGCACAACTGCCAATGTACGTGCCGTTTCAACACGTTGAGCTTCGTTTCCTGACTTGTTCGATAGATGGGCAAGTTCAGTTCCGACAGAGCCATCATGGATTACGCCCAAGAGTATTGGAACCTGGAGCCAATTCCCGTTGGAAAGGATTAACCTCTTCGACATGCACATAAGTAAACTCTCGCAAAATATAACTGTACATGTAGTATATCGTGTTGTAGAGCAACTTCCGAATAGCAAGCGAGAATTATATGCGACATATCCTTGGGAGTTGATATGTGTGTGCATTATATAGGCCGCCGATACATGTGCATAGAGTAAAGCGAAGCGTTTTATCCGAAGGAGAAAGGAAGCGTATGGGACATGTATATGTTAATGATGAAGCACGGGTTGCATATGATGGCAAAGCACGCCGCGTAAAGGCCGTTTGGAACAGCGTACGAAAATAGAGAGTGTGAACGAAAAGCCGAATGCATAACTAAAGCGTCAGCTGAAACCAATGTCATATCCAACTAGATGATAACGGGTATATCAACACCACCAATCAGATCCACCAACTCCTCAAACCTATATCACTACTGCTCTGTCTATGATGGAGCAGCTTGCACGGGGCTGACCTCCGCTGTTCGCTCTGGAAGATACGCCAAGTTCAGCCGCCACGTAAATAACAGAACGGCGGTGAAGTTACCTTCCGAGTTAACATCAGCACGTTCCTCGTCCAATGCCTCAGCCACAAGGGGCACATCAGTCTCTGGCACATCAGCCATCACCTCCTTGACGGAGACTTGTGTAACATCTGATAGGTACGAGGATTAGGATGGAATGAACAGAGGACTATTTGGATGATCTACCTTCTGTATCGGCGCCATCATCTTCACCATCGACCGGCTCCTCCGGCGCGGCAGGCGCAGCTCCATTACCATTTGGGTGTGTCTCAGTGCTCTTGTCCTCTGTCTCATCCGTTGCCTCGGTGACCTCCTGAGATTCTGACGGTTCGCTTTCAACCTTCGAGTGTGCCACTTCGGAGAGTGTTGCCGCTTCGCTGGAGCTGAGGGCGATCTGCGGTCCGGGAGTCTCGCCGGCAAGCACTACTGCTTCAGGAGCTGGGGGTAGGCTGCTCGAGGCATCGACTTCCTCCTCAGCAGGCAGTTCGTGTATCGAACGTTCGCTAGCCTTATCAGTTTGGGTGTGTATAGGCTCGAGTGATGCCCTCCCATCTTCAACGTTCGAGTCGGCTTCAACGATGGGTACGTCTGGTAAGTCGGTCGAGGAAGATGAAATTTCTGGCTCTGAGGGAGAAACCGCGGACGAATCGATAGGTACAGCCTCGGGAGTGATTGCCTCAGAACTTGAGACATCTTCTGTCCGAGGTAATTCAGGAGTGGTTTCTTCAGTTGGTACCGACGCCTCAGGTTCTTGGGCGAGCTCTGCTGGCGCAAGTTCAACGAAGGGCTCAGGCTGCGGCGTGGCAGGTGCAAGATCGACTACAGGCTCTGGAATACCAACAACCTCAGGCTCCTTTGCCGAGGTCTCTGTCTGCTGGACTGATGCCACCTCTTCTGGCTCTTCTGTAGACTCAGCCTCGATGATTGGCTCTGCAACCGAGGCCACAGGCGCCGCGGCAACATGTTCAGATGACGCCTCACGGGGAAGTTCCTCCACAGGTTCGTCTTCGACAATTGGTTCCTCGACCTTGGTGGGTTCAGCGATCGTCGGCTCTGGGGTGTCCACCGACTGGGAGATGGCTTCAATGGGGGCTTCGGTGAGTTCGATAGTTGCAGGGACGAGGGGTTCAGGAGCAACGACGGCTTGTGAGTCTTCCTTGGTAGGTACAGGCTCGATGGTCTCAGACGGCACAGGAACTTCGACGGGGGCAGGGGCATCCGCGGTGGCTTCCGCTACGACTAGAATCTCACTAGCGGGAATTGGATCAGCATCCACAGAGAGTACGGGCTCAGGAGCCGGGGTGGCAGCCTCAGGAACCTCATCAGGTTTGGCTGGCTCGCCCGCTGCAGCCACAGCTGCGGCTCCGGATGCTAGAGCAGCAGCAGCGACCAACGAAGCGCCCGCCGCAACACCTTTGCCACCATCAAGCGATTTCCGCGAGTCTAAGGACTTCTTAGGCTTAGGCGAAGGTACTCTAATCTTCGGGGCTTCGGCAACCTTCTTCGCTTCAACCTTCTCGATAGTCTTGATCTTCTCGGTCTCCTCGGGTTCCTCAGCCAATATCTCGCCCATCTCGCCGACTTGCGGGCTCTTCGCGGACTTCTTGCCCCGGCTACTCTTAGCCTTCGTGGGGGACGACACGCTGTCTATACTTTGACGGGAGTTCGATCGGCTGGACGTGAAGATGCTGAATCGTTTACGTGTAGCGGAGAAAGTACCGGAGAAATCCGACTTGAATGAAGGTCGGGGAGACGAAGCACGAGGCTTAGCAGACTCGGTAACTTCAGGTTGAGTTGGTATAGCCGGTGCGGGAGGTTTCACAAACGCCTGCTCCAAAACGAGCCACTCGACCCGTTTATCGTTAGCAACCAAGCCTGGAACTGACGCTTTTAGTTTGCAAAGAACGAAAGTAGGCCAATCAGAGGAAATAGGGTCTAGCAACGCGTCGCTCCAGAAGTCAACGAACGCTTCGTCGACCTGGATAATCGACGCGGCCTTCGAGCGTGAGACCACCTTCACCTCCGCCGATTGAGGAGTAGGTCGGATTTCAAGAGATCTTCGGCCACGGCCGGGGTTTGGACTAATTCTCGATTTCTTGCTTGCCTTCTTAGGAGTGGTGACTTCGACGTCCTTGTCCAAAAACGCCAAAGAAAGAGGTGCAATGTCAGTCGACAACTGGAACCCAGCGGAAGAGAATTCTGCCCAATCAGGAACTTTGGACGGGGATGTAGGCTCATCTGTGACGGCACGATTGTGTACGTTGGGAGGGTTGGGGGCAGTCTTGGTCTGCTGGTTCCTTTCGGCGGCACCAAGAGAGATAGAGCGCTTGCGGGATCCAGGGAGGAGAGAATCAACCAAGGGTACATAGTCCTTATCGACTGGGATGAGGGACAACAATCGAATGGTGTCCTCAGCGAAGATCTGGTTTAGTTGAGGCGCCGTCACGCTTTCCGTCATCGCTGCCTTCTTGAGTATCTCCCAAAGACTTTGCTGTTCTCCAGGGGCATCCGCATCGGCATCCGCCTTGAAAGCTTCAACAAGCAAGACGAGTGGGTGGAATGAGGATCTCGCGATATCGGGCGTAGGCGTCTGGGTTTCGATGCGAACGAACAGTGAGTTGAAGCTGCGAGTGGAGAAACGAGGGCGGGGGAGTAGGTCACCGTCAGCGGGTGTCTTGCTAAAGGGGTATCGCTCAACAAGTTCGGTAAGACGCGTTGGCATACGAAGGCTGCGGTTTTCATCCCTATACGAATCTCAATATATATATCACCCGGAAAGAATGGTCAACTATACCTGATGTACGCCAAGAAGAGATGCTCTAGGATGCGGCCTGACCGTTCCCAACGGGCATAGAATGATGCCCAGTCATCAGTAGCCTCCACTCTCGGTATGCTAACCAACCACAGGCCAAACAGCTTCGAAAGTTTGCTTCCGGAGGTGCTGTTCGCCTCGGTGTGCGCAGCCAGAGATGTCATTATTTCGAGTGTGGATTTCAGGGCATCTAAGTGGGCCTTTGGTAGCAAAGGTACGAGTTGATCAGAGAACGCGCCGGGAGGGTACTTGGATGCCCGTTCAGCTTGCAAGAAGTCCTTGTACCAGGCTTCATTCTTGCCGAAGGCTTGTCCTTCAAGCTTCAGGTGGCGCAACCCCCAGCGCAGTACGGCCGCAACGTCGTGCGGGGAACGGGTAAATTGAATTTCGGACTCGAACGCGGATTGAGGAGACGATGAGGTTGAAAGGAGCGTGTTTTTGGAGGCATTGGGAGATAAAGAATGTATGAAGAGGGATATGAGTCTCCGTTGAACGTCAGGCGAAGCCGAATACCAATGCGGATGCATGATTCCAAGGGTTTCGAGGCCTGTAATCAGCCAAAACAATAAGGAGGTGAGAATATAGATTCTTCTGGCATGACCGACGTACCCCGAGCAGTAATTGCTTGACTAGAAGCGCGAACTAAAGTAATGCTTTCCTGGGGGGTCAACCTTCGTTCCCCAATAACGCTCTCTGAGAGCAAAATCTGAGCATCGGGGTCCGCGTCGAAAACCGAGCCCATAGGACGGGAGTTAGACTCGTCCTTGGGTGTAGAAGATAGATTCAGGGACAGCTGGAGAAAGTCGCCATGTTTCTGAGCAGAAGGCGAAGTGGGAGAAGTAACTGTTGGGGTGTTGGACTTTGCCTTGAAAAGACTGAACCCGAGGTCTCTCTCCTTTTCCTTCTCTTTGCCATGGCCGTTTTCAGAGAATATGGCGGCCGTCGGTGACACATTCGGCGACACAGCCTCAAACTTCCCCTCCAGCAACGACGACTCGGAAGCGCGACCGTTGGACTCCTCCTTCTCGTCCTTCTTGCGACCAAAAACCTTGGACAAGAAAGAGGGCATCGCGATTTCGAGAAGATGGTGGTTTGGCGTCAACTATTAAACTTGAATTTCGTCAATAGTCTTTCCAAGGAACGGCGCCCTGGAACTCACAAGCCAAAGTCTATGATATGGAGGACTTGAACGAATTTGAAGTGGATGTGACAGGTTCAACCATACCGTGTGGGAAAATTCGCCAAGCACAGAGCAATCATACTATGGGGTCGTGAGAAAATTCCGTGCAGTCTCGTCGTACCACTAAATCCACCTGAACTGCTGCCTCCGTTGTGGCTTCCAGTGCGCGAATCAATCGGTTTCCATTGAAAGCTAGGCTGACATTCACTCACCAGATAAGGCACGGCAGCTAAACTTAACATTTCATTAATGTCGATGTCCAGACTTAGGCCTCACGTAACTAAGCCACGAACTTCATATTGTCGTTGAGCCTGGTTCTGCACTTCTGTGTGCGCAACATGGACGTTATCCCGTCAAAATCTCTGTAGCTCACTGCTCTGATAATGCGCAACGACGACGACGACGACGACAGACGATATCCGGTCATCCTCCGGGTCATCCGTGTACATTGCAAGTTAGTCTCTCAGTACTATCTAAGTGCCATCAAGTATGGCCAATACTTATACCGTGGGTCCACCCGTTGACGTATTTTTCCCATGGGAAGTGCTCGATTCTTTGCGCAATGGGTGCGAATGTTTGCGTGGATGACCACACAGAAATCCTTCCATGACACCTGGCAAGCCTCGAGTGTCGGTGCACTTCTACCATTTCATGGACTCTAGCTTCTCTCATTGCAGAAGACTTCAGCTAGCGTTACGATCGCACTTCAATCGAAGGGGTTGAAGGCGACCCGCAAGTGTCCGCTCGGAATCCGTTATTTTGAAGACACTACAAGCATGAGACGATGCTTACATTGGCCCCAACACAAACCAGCCCCCGCTTCGGCCTCCTGGTACTCCCCTGAGGGTCCTGTCCCACTAGAAGGAATGCCCACCTTGGAAATGCCTACCTTGGAAGCTTAACCCCTTGTACTTTGTGGATCCAGTGCGCTCGTTCGCCTCCCCCATCATAACCTTGATAGCGGCGTTGCAGCATGACCGTGCTTACTCAGACATTCGAACGCCCGTATAAAATGGGGAGCCTTGCTATTCGAAAGGCTATGAATCGAGCAATGAGCTTCCTTCTCTACTCCTTTGCAGCCGCAGTCTTTTGTACCCTTGCGGCCCTCTTCAACCGCCGCAAAAATACCTTTCTCAAGCGTTTGAAAGGCCCACCGATAACGTCATGGTTACTTGGTAGGATACTTGACATCTGCTGTGAACCGAAGTACTGATTAACTGGCAGGAAACGAACACCGTTTACTTGGACAGAGCCAGGTTGGTGACTCGGAATTTGCCTGGTTACGTGAATACGGTACCACATTTCGCATCAGCTCTTGCTACGGGGTAAGTTTCTGCACTTGAGCACCACAGCGCAGATAACAGACGATCTAGTAGCGATCAACCTTCTTCACAGCGGACCCTCGCGCGATTCAGCATATTATTCATACCTCGGGCTACCGTTACAAGAAACGTGCCGATGTCACTCAAATGAACCGCAATATGTTCGGGAGAGGTATCCTTTGGGCATCGGGTATGGATCGATCAGCTACATTGATTTGATATTCAACCTCTTTCATCTTGTAGGGAATGTGCACAAGCGCCACAGGAAAGTTGTGAATCCAGCGTTCGCAGCTCAACAGTTGCGAGGCTTCCTTCCGATATTCCAAACTGTAGGTTCCCGTGTAAGTGCATGTTTGTTCGGTCATTGTCTAAGTATAATGATGATAAGCCTCCCAGATGACCAGGAAGTGGAAAGATCAGATTCAGTGTGGGGAAGGTAGATTCAATATATCCTCTTGGATGGCCCGGTGCACTTTAGACGCTATTGGAGAAGGCATGTTAAGCATCCCTCCATGTTAGACGTGCTCACTTACCCTTACCCAGCGGCGTTTCATTACCACTTCGGGGCTTTGGACGACGCGCAGAACGAATTATCTAAGTCTATGGATAACCTCTTGTACGTTCAATGTTCTCACTGTGTATGATCGACATCTTCCAACGGCCCTTTGGATGATCTCATCCCCACTCGCATCTCAGTGCCACTGCCCGCGCCTGCCCCCCGAAATGGAACGTCCTTTTCAAAGCCTTATGGCGCTACATACCCACACCCATTCTCAGATTCGTTGAGTATATACCAACGAAGGAGTTTCTCCGATTCCGACATTTCAAGACTGTGTCCCGGAGAGTCGCTAAGGAACTGGTTACTCAGAAGATATCAAGTATGGAAATTACCCCAGAGAATGAACCCCGACGGGATTTCATGAGTGTATTATGTGAGTTATCCACGATGTACTATATATTTCCTTGCTTATCTATTATTTAGTCCGGGCTAACGCCTCGGAAGACCCTCAGTACCGACTGGACGAAGACGAAGTATTGTCACAAATGGGGTGAGTTGGTTGTGATCGATATACGCTTTACTTCTAAGACACTCGTACCACCCAAACAGGACAATTATCTTAGCCGGACACGATACTGTGGCGTCTTCGCTGAGCTGGATGTTATACGAGCTCGCTAAACATCCGGACGACCAGAAGAGGATAAGGGAAGAGATTCGAGCACTGCGAGCTCAGCTCCCAGCTGAAGCAGCCTTCACCATCGCCGACCTAGATTCCTTGTCATACACCAATGCCACCATCAAGGTATGGTTGGGTTTCCGACACATTCTGTCTCTGAGTATGGGCTCAAAGACATTTACCCAATTGACTCTCTACAGGAAACCCTGCGTTTTCACCCTATTCTTCCTGCAATATCCCGCACGGCAGAGGAAGATGATATAGTTCCTTTGGCTGTGCCTGTAGTCACTAGTGACGGGCAAACCATCAAGGAACTCCATGTAAGTAAGGGCCAGGACTTCTCAATATCTATCTGTGGATACAACAGACTGCGGTCTGTCTGGGGGGACGACGCAGAATCCTGGAACCCTCAAAGGTTTCTCGAGATGTCGAAGGAGAAACAGACTACGGTTGGAGTCTATGCGAACTTGTGTGTCCCCTTTCCCCTTGAAATCCTCTACCTCGCTAAAATGGTTTCAACAGGATGACCTTCTGTATGTGAACCCAAATTATCATCCATCTGCCCAACCTGCTCATGTCGTTTCTCCCTTGCAATCATAGCTAGCGGCGTTCGCGGATGTATTGGGTGGCGTTTCGCGTGAGTGCCCTTCTCCCGTATGCTTACTTCTGACATCAGTGACATCCATTCTATCGCAGCGTCATAGAGCTACAAGCTCTCTTGGTAGAAATAATGGAAAAGTTCGAATTCTCGGTGCCCGAGGGCGTGGAAATATTACGGCTTCCAGCCGGATTCATGGTCCCTGTGGTCAAAGGGAAAATGAGCGAAGGAACTCAGATGCCGCTTCTCGTTTCTTTGGTAGAGTGAAGGTCAAGAGTTGTTATTTTCATACCAATGTACGATGTTTGATCCAGAATGAGCAACTTGAATGCCTGGCCGCGACGTGACAAACAGCGAGAACGCTGCAGCGCTCGGTGCGTTCGTCCAGATTTAGAAGTCCAGGCGGGAATCCGGCTGTCATAGTGACCGCTTTTCAGTGCAGTCACCAAACCGCTTACTGCGAACTTCGTCGAGCAAACATCTTGAAAACATGGCGATGGTAACACACGCTGTTTGGGTGTCCGAAACCCATGTAAGCGGCTCTCTTTGCCGTACGACCAAGACTTATAACGTAACAAGTTTCAGGCCCGTGACTTCGTCACGCATGGGACTCAGGCTTCCATGATAGATATTCATTTTGACCGTAGGTTCATGGCCTGTTACGCATCACAGCACATGTTCACCCAAGAAGAGGTTCACAAACCCGTGTAACACATTACACTGTAAGGTTGAGGTTCATGTTCACTGGGATTTTGGGGTTAGTCAGGGTGTTTATGGCCACTTTAGACTACTGTTATGATGTTCAATGAAAACTGAAGTTATATGAGACACTTTAGAGCCCTCAAATTTGCCTGAGATAATTTATTCGATTTTTAGCCATTTTCCGGAAATATGTTACTAAGCCCCTAAGAGGTTCACTCGCCAGTGTTACCTGTTACGAACACCCACCGAGGTTCAGTTCACACGTGACCGTTATGTGTTACTGAACCTACAGTCGAAATGATACAGTAATGCAGAAAACTCAAATCAGAGACTGTGGCTTTGGGATACATATATGAATCCCATTCATTGAATACATCTTAAAATCTTGTTGATGTCCTGTGTCTTCAGTGCATGACAATCCCTTCCACCCTCCACTATTCCCCTGTTCTAGTGCTCCCATTGAATTAGGGGTGGTGTTCACTTCATTTATCACACAATTTCCCTCAGATTTATAGTTAAGAATAACATAAAAGGACATGGAATAAAACTCTGCTCTGCTTAAATTGGATGTATTTTGAGCGGTAAGTGTGTCTCATAGAAAAAAGGGGTTGGGAGTCATTGGGGCAGAGTTTGTAGGTACATATTATTTTTCATAATCCCTCATCTTTACTATACATCTAATCTGCTAACCACTCACTTTGCCTGGAAATATTACATGAAAGCTTGAGCTAACATACATATCTACCCCCCCTAAATTGCTCTAAGGGATATCAGTCATTGTTATCAACAATGGTCAGAGTGTTCCCCAATATTATTCCAAACCACTGTGACAGCTTTTGCTATGCAGCCCCTGGCAACTGACCATGGCCTGTTACAACTAAGCTACCCTAAGGGCTGATACATGCTATACAGTCCTGATGTTTACCTGTTCTATTTGCTCAGTAACACTTTCATGGAACTTGGAGATTTGGAGATTTGGGAACTCAAGAAAAGAGTCCAACATACTTGCATCCTCTCAAAATTGCACAGCTTCATAATAGGGGATGTCAGAGTTGGTGTAACAGTCAAAACAAAATGGTCAAAACATTATGATTCCACCAATATGAAGGATTCAGCTCTGACACCCCAATAATGCAACCGTGTTATAGGCGCATCCAGGAGGCCCCTTAGGGGCTACTAACAGGCGTTCCGGCTACAGACTCAGGCTGCACATACATGCGGCTACACAGACATGTCACAGACTTTGGACTTGTACATATTCAAGCACACTGTACTTATTCCTACCGGACTCATTGCTGTTTTGTGAACGCACAGACGGCACATGTTCCCCAGTATATATTTCCTGTACCGTACATGCAGTTACCTTTAGTTCGAATATTAGTTCCTTTCCGTACTCGCACCTCCGCCTCTACTGAGGTCTCTCCTTCGCATCCCTCGCCTCCGCCCATACCCTCGGTACCTGTGTAGGACCTCCTCTGGAAATACAGGGCATGCAAGAGTGTGGGAGGCGCAGCCAGTAGCTGAAGCCAAGCCTGTACGTCCTTGCTCCCTTGTTTCCCCCCGCGCCTCTACGTGGAACTGCACACCCATGGTCCATGCATCCCCGAGTCCCTCTGCAAGTGTGGCTCTTAACAAACTGAAACAAAAGAATAAGCACTAATTCCAGCTTAGGGGCAGGCTTGTTAGTCCATAGCATACCATACGGTGTAATTCAAAAGTAAATAGCTTTATGTAAGCTGTGGCTGAAAGCAATAACAATGTGACATCCACGGTGGTGTAGATTGGTGACTCAGTGAGTATGTATACAGGCCAGATGTGATATACAGTGAAAACAAATGGAACAACAAAGACCTGCTTGCCACAGTGCATTCTTCAAAAGTTTGTTCTCTGCAGTAACAGTTTCAGGTGGCAAACAGCTTGGGGAACTCAGCATATCTGGTGTAGTGTTTTGACTGTTTTGTTTCAACCATTATGTACACTAACTCTGACAACCTCTAATTATGCAATTGTTACATTGTAAAACCTCCCAATTGTACTACCACAAAATCATAGTTAAGTTGTAAGTCACTCTGAGAGGTTTACTGTATAGATGTGTAAATGGGTACTGAATACTCTCATCTAACTTCCAACTTCCTCCCCTCTCCTCCATACTCCCTTTCTCTCCTCTATCTCTCCTCTCCTCTTCTACTCATACTCCCTGATCTCCTTCTACACTTGAATACTATACTCCTATCCCACCCCACTACCATCAAAATCCAAGTTATTTGATCATGATCATCTTTTGCTTTCACCACCCCTGCCACCCCTGTTTTCTGACTATCTTAAAGATGTTCTACTACATAAGCAGCTTACTTATCATGAGTCTTGAGATTCAATGGGAAGAGTTAATTCTGATCCCTTAACTTGACTGATAGTTGAAATATTCTACGCAAAAACTCTGAAGTACTAATGTCTTTATTGCATACTTACAATAAGTTGTGGTCATTTACAGTTGAGTAGTTCCTCCCCTATTTCCTATTTGATTCATATTCAATGCATTAGTAGACTTTTCACCCTGATTTACATTGAGAGGTGTTGGTTGTCATTGTTAATGCTTGTCAGAGCACTCCCCATGGTTATCTACAGCCACTGTGTCCCAGAACCCTCATTTAGTAAGGACCCCTACCAACACTCTGTATTCAATACAGTAAATCTGCCATGAAACTTGCATGCATGCAAGGACATTTCTCAGGTATGCTAATCCCTTCTTATTAGTCATATCTCTTACTTGTAGTCTTGTATAGCTTAGTTTGCTACTCCCATAGGTACAGATTTTGGGTTAAAAAATAGTAACCAAGATACCTCAAAGTTCAATCTCAGACATTACAGCTGTAGATAAATGATCAAAGCTCCAATTGAATGCTAACTGCATAACCCTACAGTCTACATTTTGTTGATATCCTGCTTCAATGTTTTGATGAATTGCTCAATCTGAGTACTTGAAGCTTATTTGTTAAAGTATGTTATGCAGAGGGAGAGAAGACATGATGCCTTTACGTCTACCCTTATCATAATCTGGTAGCATTGACAGTCCAGAGTTTCAGTCTGGTAGTCCTTGTTCCCTATTCCCTATTCATCCCCTGTCCCCCTGTGTGGCTCTGAGGTGAGCGCTCTTTTTTGATTATGTAACATTAAATTTGATTACATAACATTATGGACCATTGTGTTTTAATAATATACAAGTTTCAGGCCCGTGACTTCGTCACGCATGAGACTCAGGCTATGATAGATATAATGTAGACAACTCAAATCAGGGACTGTGGCTTTGGGATACCATTCATTGAATACATCTTAAAATCTTGTTGATGTCCCGTGTGAGGGTCAGGCCCTTTGTGGTCATGGCTGTTCTAGCTATTCATGGACATTCTACTTAGTTCACGGCCTTTCGTAGATTACTATGCACTCACCTGTATCTCTTATGCCCTATGCTTGTAGTTGTTACCACTACGGACTCCTGTCAGTGTTTCCCGCATATCGTACTTGTACTCCACCACTCGACTCCTGTACCTTCATCTCGTCAACACTGGTTCAGGTTGACTCACCGTCTCTCAGCTCTCTTCTCTGTCTCGTGGACCTCGGAAGTCGCCCGTTGCATCCCGCACCTTTGGCGTGTAACAATCCCTTCCACCCTCCCCTGTTTTCATGCTCCCATTGAATCAGGGATGGTATTCACTTCATTTATCACACAGTTTTCCTCAGATTTATAGAAAAAAAGGGGTTGGGAGTCATTGGGGCAGAGTTTATATGTAAATATGATTTTTCATAATCCCTCATCTTTACTATACATCTAATCTGCTAACCACTCACTTTGCCTGGAAATATTACATGAAAGCTTCAGCTAACATACATATCTACCCTTCATGCCCCTAAATTGCTCTAAGGGATATCAGTCATTGTTATCAACAATGATCAGAGTGTTCCCCAGTATTATTCCAAACCACTGTGACAGCTTTTGCTATGCAGCCCCTGGCAACTGACCATGGCCCGTTACAACTAAGCTACCCTAAGGGCTGATACATGCTATACAGTCCTGATGTTTACCTGTTCTATTTGCTCAGTAACACTTTCATGGAACTTGGAGATTTGGAGATTTGGGAACTCAAGAAAAGAGTCCAACATACTTGCATCCTCTCAAAATTGCACAGCTTCATAATAGGGGATGTCAGAGTTGGTGTAACAGTCAAAACAAAATGGTCAAAACATTATGATTCCACCAATATGAAGGATTCAGCTCCGACACCCCAATAATGCAACTGTGTTATAGGCACATCCAGGAGGCCCCTTAGGGGCTACTAACAGGTGTTCCGGCTACGGACTCAGGCTGCGCATACACATGGCTACACAGACATGTTACAGACTTTGGACTTGTACATATTCGAGCATGCTGTACTTACTCCTACCGGACTCATTGCTGTTTCGTGAACGCACGGACGCCGCGTGTTCTTCAGTAGATATATCCTGTGCCGTACATGCAGTTACCTTTAGTTCAAATATTAGTTCCTTTCCGTACTCAGACCTCCACCTCTACTGAGGTCTCTCCTTCCCATCCCTCACCTTCACCCATACCCTCGGTACCCGCATAGGACCTCCTCTGGAAATACAGGGCATGCAAGAGTGTGGGAGGCGCAGCCAGTAGCTGAAGCCAAGCCCGTACGTCCTTGCTCCCTCATTTCCCCCTGCGCCTCTATGTGGAACCGCACACCCGCAGTCCATGTATCCTGAGTCCCTCTGCAAGTGTGGCTCTTAACAAACCAAAACAAAAGAATAAGCACTAATTCCAGCTTAGGGGCAGGCTTGTTAGTCCATAGCATACCATACAGTATAATTCAAAAGTAAATAGCTTTATGTAAGCTGTGGCTGAAAGCAATAACAATGTGACATCCACGGTGGTGTAGATTAGTGACTCAGTGAGTATGTATACAGGCCAGATGTGATATACGGTGAAAACAAATGGAACAACAAAGACCTGCTTGCCACAGTGCATTCTTCAAAAGTTCATTCTCTGCAGTAACAGTTTCAGGTGGCAAACAGCTTGGGGAACTCAGCATATCTGGTGTAGTGTTTTGACCGTTTTGTTTCAACCATTACACTAACTCTGACATCCTCTAATCATGCAATTGTTACATTGTAAAACCTCCCAATTGTACTACCACAAAATCATAGTTAAGTTGTAAGTCACTCTGATAGGTTTACTGTACAGATGTGTAAATGGGTACTGAATATTCTCATCTAACTTCCAACTTCCTCCCCTCTCCTCCATACTCCCTTTCTCTTTCTTCCACAGCCTTCTGGTGTACCCTTACTAATCCTGGCCACTGTTCTGATCTTGATAACATATATCTATCTAAAAGATTCATATTCAATAGATTAGTAGACTTTTCACCCTGATTTACATTGAGAGGCATTGGTTGTCATTGTTAATGCTTGTCAGAGCACTCCCCATGGTTATCTACAGCCACTGTGTCCCAGAACCCTCATTTAGTAAGCACCCCTACCAACACTCTGTATTCAATACAGTAAATCTGCCATGAAACTTGCATGCATGCAAGGACATTTCTCAGGTATGCTAATCCCTTCTTATTAGTCATATCTCTTACTTGTAGTCCTGTATAGCTTAGTTTGCTACTCCCATAGGTACAGATTTTGGGCTAAAAAATAGTAACCAAGATACCTCAAAGTTCAATCTCAGACATTAATTACAGCTGTAGATAAATGATCAAAGCTCCAATTGAATGCTAACTGCATAACCCTACAATCTACATTTTGTTGATATCCTGCTTCAATGTTTTGATGAATTGCTTAATCTGAGTACTTGAAGCTTATTTGTTAAAGTATGTTATGCAGAGGGAGTGAAGACATGATGCCTTTATGGCTACCCTTATCATGATCTGGTAGCATTAACAGTCCAGAGTTCAGTCTGGTCCTTGTTCCCTATTCCCTATCCATCCCCTGTCCCCCTGTGAGGCTCTGTGAAGCAATGAGGTGAGCGCTCTTTTTTGATTATGTAACATTAAATTTGATTACATAACATTATGGACCGTTGTGTTTTAATAATATAGATAGATAGATAGACTCTTTCGTCTGACAGGTCGTTCCCCCATGAATCCAGCGTGGTCTTTCGTTGAGGGAAGACACGCCTGTGGGATACATTTGCGCGTATGACCGAGCAGAAGGACTTCTATGTCGCTCGACAGCAAGTGCTTCGTACTGAATAGCCATGGGGAGCTTCGGATGTCGGTGCACTTCGGGCATTGGCCTCTCTTCATCGCAGCGCAATCGCCTCAATATGTGTGACCGGGGGGATTCAGGGCGACCAAGAAGCAACATTTGGCTTCGTTGTCGACTAGGAAACGAAGAGGGATAGTGCATGTACTCCACTGGAGTTGGATGATACTCCTTGAAGTGAAATAACCTCATGGCACTGAGCTGGGTAAGTACACGATCTATCAATAACCCAATGGAACATATTGATACCTTGACGAGCAGCTGATGAGACACGGTGTGTTTCGACCACATGCATGTCAATACACTTGGTGCCTGGATAGCCGCTCTCAAGAAATCGTGAGCCGACCCTCCTGCCCGGTTTCACGCCGCACACACTGATCTCCCACCAGATCCGCTCCATGGGAGCTTTGTGCCATATAGTCGCCCAGGCCCGGGAAGCACCAAAGTCTCTTTGTCCTTCAAAGTCAGCTATTACGACCCCCACTCCTCCGTGCAACAGCGGGCTTCACCTTCCATCCATCATAGCAATGGGGCGCTCTATCAGTCACAGTAGACGTCAGAATTTGCTCCATGCATCTATCAAGGTCCTGTAAGTACCATCAATTGACCATCACTTTGATATCGACATCTATATTAGGTTCTGACGAGCCCCGTATGCCACCCGACCCGTGGCACCTTCAACTATGTAATTGGACAACTCCTTGAATAGGGTATTACAGCTCTTTCTTTTCCCCATCGACCACTAGTCGGGAGACTCCCCTTCTTTATGGCTCGCAGAGTAGGCCTTGTAGCCGTAGTCTCGATCGCGCACCTGTTCCCTCTCGTAGCATGTGAGGCCTTCCATGAAGTGAGTCCCAACGCCGCACAGTCACCAATCAATTGACCAATTTCCTGAATCTCAACAGATTCACGTAGGAGCCTCGGGAAGCTTCTATGACCCGGCGACCATCCTGGCCAACCAGAACGACGTTGTCACCTTCATTTTCGATGGCCCGTGAGTGAGACCGCCCGCATACGCACAACGATAGCCGACGAAGGAATATCTTTAGCTTCCACGACGTCACTCAGTCGACATTCGCCAAACCGTGCCAACCACTAGCGGGTGGATTCAGTAGCGGGATAGCAGGCAAAGGCACCAACACTTCTGCGCCCTCTCCGTCTTGGAGCCTCCGCATCACGAATGCATCTGTTCGTGAGTATTGTCTCGCTTTATTACCTGTTTGTTGTGTTGATTATCCCCCAGCCATTTGGTTTTATTGTGGTGCAACAATCCCTCTACCTCATTGCACTAGTGGCATGGTCGGGTATGTGCTTAAGTTAACGCAATTTCCCGCCGATCCCCACTGATGCCATCCATGGATCGTAGTGCCATCAATCCCCCATCCATAGATGCTTATAATCAGTTTTTGTTGGCTGCAAAGAACGTCTCTTTGAATATACCCGTAGTAGGTTTCCTCTTCCTTTCCGGTGCCGCGGCGGTGCTCAGTCGATTTTAGCAAGCACCGTCGATAATTCTCTCCGGTCAAGGCGCTTTTGCGACTGCGACACCCCAAGTAACGTCGGGGACGCCTGCCAGCTCTGGTGCACTAACTTCAGGTTCAGCGTCAGCATCAAGCACCTCTAGTTCCAGTAGTACCGCGGCGGCGACGGAGACCGCCGAGCCCGCAGCTTCAACATCATCCGCTATCTCTACAGGTTCGATTGTCGGCGCTGCAGTTGGAGGCGGCGTGGGTTTCATCATTATCTGTTTCCTCGCAATCCTTGTGTATCGGGCCCTCAGAAGGGACAGACACACTGCGGCCATTTCTCCCTATACGGATCCGGGGACTCGTCGCGGCGATGATGCCAACAATCGCTCTATGTCCCAGGTAAAAATAAATCGATCGCCTTCAGACCCGACCTTATCAAGGACAGGGCAGCTCTCTCCCCTGCCCTCGACGACGGCGTCTCCTCCGCCTACGATGGCGTATACCCCTCCGAGTACCTCGCATGGACTGCTAGGTCCTGGTACACCGGACCCCCCTCGTCGTGTCAGGCCCCTCCCTCCCAGTCCACAGCCTAACAATACCACATTCTCTCATAGCGAACAGCCCTCTTCCCCCGGTGTGCACGGCCCCCAAAGTGTCACAAGCGATCAACAGTCAGGTCCTCCCGTAAATATCAACGAACTGGCGCGCGAAGTGGCAGCGCTTCTTAATACTCAGACTAGTAAATCAAACCTGGGCAGTGGGTTCTCACAGTTGGACGAGGAGGAGCGCAGAGGGCGGCATTCTGCAGACTTTTCTGTGGTATCCTCCCCTCCCCATTACTATCAAGATTGAACGACTTTTCATGGTTCCCCATTTTTATGCCGCTCTATCTTAATCGGGTTCGTTTACGTTGACGAATATGTATTTTGTATGTTCTTGTGCTGATATACAGGCACTGGACACTATCATCGCAATGTGGTGGCATTTCTCGCCGCAGAGCAGCGCAGAGTGCTTTGACGGCGGAGTTCCTGGAAAGTACATAATATAGCAGGACAAATACTTAGCACTACGTCCGTAATCAAGGTATGAAAGCGAAAGATACAAACGTGAATGAAATAATCATACGTCGAGTCATATCAAGGTATCTACGCCCAAAACTTCAGGAGATGCGGGAGCCACTGCGTTCCCCAAAGCTGCAAGACTGCCCCCTGTACCGGAAGCAGGAGGATTGGGATTGGCAGGAGGAGCAGCACCAGTGTTTCCTGCGTTTGTCGTGTCGGCGCCGGTGTCTGCTGTGGTGGGGTTCTGCTGTGGAGTGGGCCCTGCTGCTGGCGTAGTCGAGGTGGTCGTGGCGGCAGGTGCGGCCCCGGGCTGCTCTTGCGAACCCGTATCACCAGTCTCAAGAGATCCGCTGTTGTTGCTGCTCTTATTTTTACCAACTGTTCCACCAACTGCACCACCAACCACTGCGCCAATGACAACTACGACCGCGACCGCGATGATGATTATGCCTTTCGTTGTCCGCCAGAAAGGTACTTTTGTTGGAACCGGCGTCGGTTGGGTGCCCAAGTATTCCTTCGAAGCATGAGCGCTCTCAATATCTCTGCTGGGCGGCGGCTGCGTGCTCTCATTGAGCAGATCCGGATTGTAGCCCTCCTGTTTGATCTTTGTTCAATATCCAGGTTGCAGGTGGGGATCATCAATTTTACCTGAAGTTGTGATTGTGTAGCTTTGGGCGCTGCAGCTAGCAGGCTCTGGTCATAGTGGCCGTTCGTTGAGGCCATGCTGATTCTTTGGAAATCGCACCAGTGCGAGCGGTCTGGTAGAGGTCGGAAACAACGGGGACGACTGAGCGCTCGTCGATGTCAAAAGACGACAAGGGAACAGCCTCGCATGGTCGTGCGGGTCAGCGCCAAACTCATCAGGGTCTTCCATCAAGGAACGGGTTTCAGCTTTAGTACTTCTTTCAGGGGCTACTCAGGAGCTGTGGTGGACTTGCTCTTGTTTCGCTTTGCCCCCCGTTGAAAGGCTTTTATTCAATATCTATCGAATAAGTCCTGTTACTATTATGAATTACACGATCTGTCAGTCGCTTGTACTTATATAAATGATATCGTGTCAAACGGATAGGTCAGAGGCCGTATGCGTGATCATAGTACCACTACGTGCCGAGAAATGCGTAGTCTGAGACTAGATAGCGACTCCAAATCATTCAATGTGAGCTAAAAGCCTCGCACCCATGATGTTTGGGTGGACTAGAAGGTGAACTGCAATACTAGTCGTTAAAAGCACAGGGCACAGGGTCGAGAGGTTGTGTATATTGCTCAGTAATATAGCTACAGAAGTAAGAGAAGGACTGGGAACACCGCGTATGAGATGCAGTAATCGAGCCCTCGACTACTTGCAGACTTGAAAGCTATTGCCAGGCACCCCATTGTGTGTCATACATCCTGCAGTTCGGGTCCTTAGAAGGGGTCTACTGGGGTTAGGAAAGGCCACGCACCACAGAACCTTCCCTTCCTGTCCCATACAACTCGGTCTGTCTCCGGGGCTCGACTTGCTCCTCCTTTCTTGAGTATCACGAACTCCGACAGATCTCCTTTGCATGAGTTCGGGAATATCAAGTTCTTGGATGTTCAATTAGTGCTTAGCAACTTTCATGTTTATTACTTACTTCCCTATTCCCAAAGGGGTGAGGGTAGGCATTACCACTGCAGAAAGAGGGCCGTCATCAACACGAAATAGAGTACCTCATGAGAAGTGATATCACCCGAGGGTCTGGCCTTTCTTCTCCAAGTCTTGCCCACGCTTCAAAGCCGTATCCACCTGACCGGCATTGTATGTGTTGCCGATCTTCTTCCCGTTGACTAGCTGGATAAATGTCAGCTCAAAATAAATATTCTTCATTGTGCAGCAACTCACAACTTTGCAGTCGCAGTCCCTCGTAGCGTCGATATTCAACTTGGCACCACGAGCCAGGGTGACTAGGACGGTGAGCAAGAGTAGCAGAGCCGTGCCTCGGAAGCTCATCTGTGGGGAGTGAGATGACACGTCTTTGGATCCTTACACCCGGCTTTTAATCCTACACCATCTCCCGTATGATACAAGTCAGACTAGCAGTACGGCAGTATGGAAGCTCTCGCGGCAGCGTTAGCTGATGCGAGCACCGTGTATGAGAAAATCGAGTCTATCGACGCGCATGCCCCGAACAAAGCCGCTGAAAGGTGAAATGCAGTCCTAGTCACCAATGGAAGACGACGCTGGAGCGAGTAGACGCGCGGACCTACCTACTATAGAACTCCATTGGGCAGGTAAGCAACCTGCATGAAGTGTTCGCCCACCGATTTCCTTTCTGGGCTATCGCGACTGGGTGCCAGCTGGCATTCCGACTCGACAAGTATCAAAGGTGTATCTTTGAATCGCGCCGCTTCGTTGGTGATACATGCGCACAAATAGCTACTTGCAAACCAGGAAACCGTTTCCCACTGCACCATTGTGCGTTATGCATCCTGCAATTGGCACCTTAGCACCACGAATTTCTTGCTGCTGGGGATTACGTACCACAAAATTTACCCTTGCTGTCCCAGACGACCCGCTCCTGCTCTGCGTCGCGACTCGCCCCGCCCTTTGGGAGTATTACGTATTCCGACATCCCTCCCGCTTTGCACGAGTTTGGGAATTTTAAGCCCTTTGTAGCCAACTTTCAGCATCGTGCTTGCGGTACTAGGACGAACACCTACTTCGCCGTTTCGGAAGGGGTGAGGAAATTTGCCCGCTCTATATTTCGACCATTTTCATAACATATCAGGTCTCGCCGAGGAAATAACAATTACCCAATTGTCTGGCCTCTCTTTTCCAAGTCTTGCCCCCGCTTGATTACTTCTGCCACCTCGCGGTCATTATAGGTGTTTCCGAGTGTCGTGTTTCCTACTTTCTTCAACACGAACGCTCATCAGTGTAAATCTGGGTATGCCAATACACGGATACTGACAACTTTGCAGTCACAATCTGTTGTTGCGTCGACATTCAGCTTCATGCCGTCAGCTAGCGTCACGAAGGCGAGGAAGAACGCAAAGAACGCCACAGTCGCGACTTTGAGGCGCATCCACATAGCCTTTTCCTGGGGGATGAATGGGGTGCAGCTCCTCTTGGCGGTAGTACAACTGCCTTTATGCGAGTCTAGGAGTACTAGAGCAAGGTGGTAAGCACTAGCAGGATAAAGCGACATGAGACATGCACCGGTGCTGGTTTTCTCCCTCGCTTAACATGGGGACGGTACACTAGGACATCAAATGGGCTATATTGGCGTACTGCTCAAGTAGCATGGGATGAATTGCGGAGTGTGTTGAAGCGTCTTGAAAGCTGAAATGCAACCGTGAAGCATCAAGCGAGTGTCTGAATCTTTCTAAACTTGAGCACCGTCGAACCCTGGGGTGAATTCTCAGGGCTACCGACGACCGACCGCTGACAGGAGTGCATGTATTCTGAGCATGGAAAAGCGATAAGCATAGCGGCACCAATACTATAGATACGCTCCGCCTGCTTTGACTATCACGAATTCCGACAGATCTCTTTTGCTTGTATTCAGGAATGCTAATCCCTTTCAGGGCCACCCAGTTAGTACTATAAAGGGCTAGGATGTAGGGCCTCAAAGAATGCTACTTACCTCCTTGTTAGAAAGACATGGAGAAAGCCCTTCTTAATTTGCACAATGGTTCGGGCTATCAGTGTCACAAGGAATCGGCTTCAATATTTCCGACTGTTTCGCTCCCGACTTTCTGTGTTATGACTTTCTGTGTTATGGACATCGTGGTTCGGTGCTTTCAAAGTGGGGGGCTCACTGCTGCAGTCGCAGTCTGCAGAAGCCTCCATTTGTGCCTTCCATGGTAGGCTTCGTGTGCATTTTCCGGTAGAGTAGAACACGAGATGATGATGATCGCCCCGTGACGGGACAGGCGCAAAGCGCTTGATACCTTACTTATTTGGAAGTAAGCGAGATTCCCATATATAGCGATGGTAAACATGTACAAATCTTGGTAACCGGATTTCAGACTGTCGCGAGGATTCTTGACTTTCGATCAGTATCTACAGAGATGGCCCTCCGTCGGTACACGCGGTCTGTCGATGGCACAATTCCCGTCCAGGCTTTGCTCTACGACGACGAAGAGCTCGTCGCTGTTCAGGATAGCGTCGGTATCTATGATGGGTACGCATGTGTCGGATTCCACCCCATCGCACGCCAAATAACCACATAGATGGACGAATCGCTCACATTCAGCTCTCAGAAATCTCCAGAGCACCAATCCGGGACTATACATCTCTCCACGCACCGTCTCTTCTATATCGACTCGCAGCAGGAAGCGACGCAGTCGTTTGCGCTGGATTTGGCCTACGTGACCCAGACAGATCATTATGGAGGGCTGTTCAGTTCCTCTCCCAAGGCTACGCTATATTTAACGGCACCCAGCTCCTCTGATAATCTTGGATTAGGCACCATTACCACGGCCGTGCCTGCTTTTGAAAGCTGGGAATGTGAGGTTTGTGCGTATCGCAATCCTCCCGGTCTCAGTCCATCCGCAGCGAGAATATGTTCGCTTTGCGGCGTCCCACGTAGCGCGGTGCCTGCCCCTGAGCCGCGAGCTACTTCGCTGCCTTCTTCACCACCAGTTTCCGGGACCACAACGCCAGTTTCCCATGATCCAACGATGTCTATTGCATGTCCTGCGTGTACTTTTCTCAATCATCCCTCCCTATCAGTCTGCGAAATTTGTTCCACGCCGCTTCCCAGAGTAAAACACTCCTCGGAACGGAGCTTCTCCGCCAAGTCAGCTCCAGCATCCCGGCCAAGGTCTCCCGATGATGAAACAGTCCCTCGTATGATTAAGATAAGTTTTCGCAAGGGTGGAGACAAAGCCTTCTATTCGGCTCTAAAACGGAGCTTGAAAGGTAAAGCCTGGGAGGTATGTCGTTTGTTGTGTTGATGTTTCTTGTGGGTGTCATGACTGGAATAGAATAACGAACGCGGTACTCCGTCTGAACGTCATGCCACAACTCGATCAGGGATTAGTATGTTGTCCCTTGACCTTGGTGTTCTATTACTCATCGACGACGTTATGACATGTATCAGATGGTATCCTGCGAGTTGTGGAGAGCTCTGCTCAGAATAGAGAGAACGATCTACAGGACTCGCTTCAGGATCTTGAAGCATTGATGAACAAAGCCAAAGAAATGGTTCGCTTGGCTGCCGATCTCAACGAGAAGCTCACTGCGTCTGCATCGTCTGGACCTTCTGCCTCCCCTCTGAACACTTCCATCAATTCCGACTCTTCGGCGCTGGTACCAGTCACGGAACCGGAAGAGGCTACTTTCATTCGATCGTCTCTAGCTCAACTTGGGCTACAGATGGCCAATACGCCAGTGACATTAGATATGATGAAGGATGACAGGAAATGGTTTGATGAGCTCGCTCGCGAATTGGCTGGAATACTGCAAGGCTCGTCTCGTTCAGGGAATGGTTCCACCGGTACCGGATTACTGGGGGAACGTGGCATCCTTCCTCTTGACGAAGTATGGGGTGGTTGGAATCGTGCGCGAGGTGTTGGTCAGTATCCACCCTGCTTGCGTCCTGTCGATTCGATCGGGTCCATTAACCGTTCGCAAAAATCCTTCTAGCTCTTATACCACCGTCAACATTTCTTCAAGTCATCCCCCTTCTCTCCTCCTACACCGACCCTCCTATACGCCGTCGAACCTTCGCTTCTGGTCTAAGCGTCCTGCATACTCCTCCCTTCACTGACGCTGCCTTCGCTGCAAGGCTTTCTGGTCTTCTGGCGCTGTCTGGCCCAAAGACGACCATTGAAGTGGCCCAAGAGGAGAAAATGGCCGTCGGGCTGGCTACGGAAATGATCGATGCTGTAGAACAAGGAGGTTATATATGTCGCGACGATGCCCAGGCCAAAATTTCGGGAAGTAGTGGAGGAGGGGCAGAGCTCCGTTGGTGGGCGAATATTTTTGAAGGTTATAGTTGGGACGGTCAAAGTGATATCAGTCAAGCGTGAACATGTTGATCACACTATTTACGACGGGTGTATCGACCCAGTAGAAGAATGTCACCGCCAACATCCCCTCCATACGGCGCAAGGACCGCTGTATGTGCTTTCCTTCTCTCTCTTGATCTGTTCGAAGGTCCGTTTTTCGTTCACCAGTGTGCCTTGCACGGATGCTTCCTGCGTTACTATCACACAGCTCATGTTGGCACTGATGATGCAGCAGGTCTTTTCATTCTAGCGTATCGGCGGTGGTATATACTAGTGGTTTGGTATAATTATGTTAAGGTCTAAATGGGTGCCGTAGACAGCGGGGAATACCAGTTGAACGGGCCATCATTGAAGTGTGAGGGGAAACTGACGGATGCGGCAGAGAATGGGCGGCCTGAACGTCGGCATCCCGTGCAATGCTTCGTGGCGTTGGCCCCGTTCCAGCGAGTCTCTCGTAAAGTTCAATCGCCGAGCTTTTCTACTCCTGGCTTTGTCAAATGATTGAGTATGATCATCGTTGTGGTGAGCAAATAAGGTTACCCGCCGGCCTCATTTACACCCACCGGATGCTGCTGGCCCGGATTCCGCGAAGAAGGATTGGAGGGGGTCGTCCCCTACTTCCAGGAAGCGTGCCCAAGTAGCCCGACGTTCCACGCTAAAGGGATCATCCTATGTGAGTGGTTGAATAAGCGAGACAAGAGGCTCTTCGGGGCGGGCTGGGAGGATGTGAAATGTTCGAAGAGACCGCAACATGCGTTCATATCATTTCCACGATCGGGTTTAGATACACTCTATGGATATGTCCTGTGAGTCCTTGGCGCGCTGTTCTTGAGCTCCCCCATATCAGATCGGAGCCAAAACGTCAAACAGATGGGCCACCACCCGCCCGTAGTGCGCGGTTTGATGATAAGTTCCAGTACGTACGGCTTCTCCTCTGAAACGAGCTTTGTATATTAGAAGATTGATAGATTACTAGAGGTTACATATAGACCTTATGAGCGTCCACGCTCGAGGGAAGCAAGGCCGTTCCTGGGGTGCCTTTTTTTGAGAAATTGAGCACATTTAAGTATCTTGAACCTGACTATGGACGCAAGGAGGAGCTGGGGATGAGAAAGTCACCGCCGTCAATCAGAAATGAGGAGCCCAAGACGACGGTACGAGCCACTGGGCGGTACAGGCGTGAGGGACCTATGGAGTTAGAACTGACTGCGCCGCGCGATAGCCCAAGAGAAGGGTAACTGGTAAAAGGACTGTATATTTAGATGATTTCGCAAGGATGAATGTCAAAGATGGATATCATAGACTCGAGTCAAAAATGCCAGGAGGCTTCTCCGTAGGAAAGAGAGAGCACTATGTAGTCTCCTCGTCGAAAGCAGTTAGTTTCAGCGGCGGTCGGGACGTCTGGAAAAAGAGAGTATTGGCGTGGAGCGGCGACCTGGTGGATGAGAGGATGAGTGACCGGTTGAGTAGTAGCCGTGAGAAAAAAGAGCCAGGATCAGGCCGGGAACTGAGAGGGAAAGTTGAACCGGTGGATTCATTGGTTTGACCCCGAGGCTTCTGCGATGTATTGGGACCGGAAAATCTGCACCATGGCGCGTGGGGAACAGCCAAGCTTGGGACAGGCGTGGCTTGTCCAATGATCATTAGGCTTGCAGTCCCTTTAAGCCTCTCACGCCGATTGGAGTGCTTGAGTTGTCCCTCTACCTGCTCGTCGTTTAGATCCTGCAGTGGCTTTCTAGCTCTGGATCTCTGCTGCTATGAGGTGCGTTGATCGCAACGGATTGTAGCAGTCGCCTGGCGCTCATACAGAATCTCCGTAGAAATTCCCGACCTGGATGCTTTGCGTTTCTCATTCTCCTCTACAATTGGTGGAATGAGAGTTTGATTGCGCACGCCTCAGAGGTCAATGTTACAGTGGACGATGCAGACCCGTCCATTCTATATGTGCCCTCTGGTTCATGGCACTCGAATTTAGTGCCCTGCTCATTTTGCCTGGAGCCTGATTCCAGCCTCGCCTACCAGAAAACGTTCCACGATGGGACACACATAATACCTACCGTCGACGGGGACGACTTGCCAAGCTTGTCAAGTTCGCAAGCACCACGTTCCACCAGCACGGGGAACGCAGCGACGAGCTCTGCCAGCTCACGCATACCAACTTCTACCTCCCGGGCTCCTTCTCAAGCACCACGACCAACCACGCAGACGACCACGCAGGATAATGACCACGATGACGATGACGACGACGATGACCACGGAAACGATGGACCCTCGCATACACGTCGGCAGGAACAGGAGTTCAATCCTTTTGCAACGTCCAAGTTCGACGCTGATGATCCAGAGTTTGTGGATCAGCCTGTCTTTGTTCAATATAATTTCACTGGTACTCATTTTCTTTGGCCCCACGTTAGCATTTACTGATGACCTCGTTCATCGGACATAGGTACTGCGATATACATATACTGCCTTCTTCCCGAGGCAGCGGCGCCTCCAAATACGATGCCAACAACAGTGAACCTAACCTTCACTCTCGACGACCAGACGTTCGATCCGTACCACCATACGGGGGATAGTTCGGAATCAGGCTTTCTATCCAACGTCAATGTCTTCTTCGCTGATGGCCTTGCCAACGCCCCGCACACCGTACGTGTGGACATCGGCCCCAACTCCGTCTTCCTCTTTGACTATCTGGTCTACACGCAAGTCCGATCAACGGGAGATGCGGAATTGAGTAACTCTGATGAGTACGTGCAAAGTCTTCTTGGTTTAAACCCTTCATCCGCTGTCCGATCTTCGTATCTTTCGATACTTTCCCAACCTATATCTACCATCCGCCATTTTACCGTCCTCCCTGCTTCACATCTACCTTTCTCCGCATTGACTAATCCTATTCTCACTTTCAAGCAGCGCCGAGAAACACCACAACATTGCAACATTCGCCGGAGCGGTTGGTGGAAGTGTCGGCGTCCTCGCCGTCTTCGCTGCAGGGCTTGCTATCAGTATCTACTATCGTCGTGTCCGGTCGGCCAGACGACTACGTAGAGAAAGAGATAATGAGTCTCTTCACACCGAAGGATCCGAGGATTCACCCCGTATGCACGGACCTGCGCCTTTTGTGCCCCGGTATTTCCCCGGAACAGTACCGACTGCACCACCACCATATATCCCGAGCACGTCGAGATCGTCCTTATCTTCCCCTGATTCGTCACCGGTATCTCCCTATTCACCCTTAATGTCCAGCGCCTCGTCTATACCAGTGACAATGCCCTATGCGGACCCCCCTCCCGCTTTGCCGCTTGGGTTAGAAGATGTTCTACTCGCCGACGACGTTCCATCAGTTCCTCCGCCGTCATTTGGTGAAGCAATCGCTTCTCCATTGAGGATCCCTCTTGCTTTGCCGCCCCCACCTGGAATACCATCCCCTGTCCTTTCGTCCATATCAAACAGATCGATAACGCCGGGGACTTCTGAAGGGGTATCAAACGGCGAGCCTCCTTCGTCTTCTCCGCCGCCGTTTACTCCTTCAGAATCTCATTCAAATCCTCCGGCGTTTTCTGAGGACTCGAGTAGAACACCGGAGTCGAGACCTCCCTCAAGGGGTTCTATAACGGATCCGGATCATGAGGTGGGCATAGCTAGATAGGTTTTGGGCTCTATTCGATTGGTATAGGTGTAAGTTTAATCGGATTGTACTTCTAGTGACATGTTACATGTTATTACATATATAACGCATAGTAGACATTTTGTGCACAACTCAAGACAAGCATTACTACCGCAGAACAAGGGACTCAGAGATAACTAGCGTCACGCGAACAATTGTAGAAGTGAGAATACATGCATCAGCCTTCCTCAGGCTCCCCGAGGAGGAGCTGCGCATCAGGAACGTCTACAGGTAGACCGGCCTCTTTCCAAGCCTTGTAGCCGCCTATGATATCTGTTGCGTTCAATAGCCCAAGTTCATGCAGCGCGTATGCAGCCAAACTGGACGTATATCCCTCCTGACAGAAGACAATCACCCTCAAATCGTAGCGATCTGCTATTGACAGTCGGGCATCGCTCCGTGGATCCAACCTCCATTCAAGGACGTTGCGTTCAATAATCAACGAGCCATGAATGCCCCCCTCAGCCTCGCGCTGAGCTGCAGGGCGAATGTCTACCAGGAATGTTGGAGCATGTATTTCCCAGCGGCGCAATTCCTCGTAGGCCTCGCTTGGTGTGATGCGCTCAAGTTGCGCACGAGCGTCCTGAAGGACTTGGTCGATACTCCTCGAGCCTGGTGGAGGCAGAAGTGGGTTTATTGTCCTCCGGGATGACTTCTTGACTACATCCCACAGGGCTAGGCCGTCGAACGAGGAGCCTATGTCTCGTACTGCTGCAACCCAAATTTTGCCATGATTGAAGACAACTTCGACACGGCCCAGAAATTTGGAGCTAGCAAGCAGAACAGCGCGCTGCACGTAGTCCTCGGAGGAGCTGCAGATGATGAGGGAATTACTGGATCCCACCACAGGCTTGCCTGTCGTAGCGATGGCGAAGAGGTAATCCATGCCAAGAAGTCTGCGAGCGATGCAGGCTTCCACTATTCGTAAGAACTGTTCATCTTCACGCATCGTAAACGTAAATTGAACACCGATGCGAACACCTACAAAGAAGTAATGTCGGCGAAATTTCATTCAATAGAGTAAGGAGATAAAATACCGTCTATTTGTTCCGCGTTGGTGATGGCACGATGGGCTACCTCCTCCGCCACTTGGGTGCGAACATCCTCTAAAGTCCTCTGGGGAGGTGGAGGTTCTACCACGTATCCATCTTGTCGTGGTTCGGTGCCAACTGGGCTGGAACTTGAAGAGGGCGAGGCCAACATTGGTCAGATTAGCGCCCGAAAGCCTTCGTGCACAAAGATCAAGCGGCGGCCCCAAGCGCTTGTCACTTCGATAACTCTGACCACCATGTTCTCCGGTTTCAAACGAGTTTTGGTGAGCTCTCTCTGCTGTTATCACAAATATCTTACTGATTTCTGTAGCCTGAAATTTCAATTTTGTGAGTGCTTTTCCAATCCCAAGTTTAAGACTCTGACTTGAAATCTTAGTCATAATCCTGCTTCGCCGCCTTCCACTAAGGCATTAACACTTCTACGTGCCTCTTTATCCAGTCCTTATCCCGCTGGAAAGGCCGATGTACCTCCTTTGCACTTCAATCTTGAAGTAATAGAGTCTCCGCCGACATCAGACCAACTACGGACCATCACGTCCTTCTTGCCGAAGAGTTCTCCGTCATTATTTTTATCAGCGCACCCTTCGACCGCATCCGAAACTCCTAACATCTCGGAAATAGTTGGATTAGCGAAAAAGAATCCTAACACGTTCAAGTGGCCCGTAGTGGTCGATTGGGCTGCAGGAAAGGCCAGCGTAGGGGACGTTGAGGGGGTGAAAGAAATTTTGGAGAATCTGCGGAAGCAAAGGGACGGCGAAGCGAAAGGAGAGGAAGTGGACCAACCCAAAGGATGGTTTAGCTAAGTGAGTGCTGTGTTTGGTCGATAGCATCTCATCAATGCACAGGGGAACGAGCTATGTATGTGCGTGTGTCGTGTAATGTAGTAACAACCAAAAAGTGGAAGCTATTTGCGCAAAGCAAAGTGGTGTAACGAGTAAACCCTCGGTGTACCCATCATGCCCTTACATTGGCCCTAGCGAGACGTGAAGAGCCAACTCACGCGCTAGGGTGATCTCCGGCGAAAGCGGTATGACCATGACTGCCCCAGAGCTGCGTACTCACAGGCTATTGGCTTTCTCTTAGGTCTTTCGATCGATCTCTGCATGAACTATTTCGCGTGATTTAAGCCACGCAGAGATGCTCTGGCTGGGTACCCAATGCTTCGTTCCCCCTCCCACGCATGACCTGCTGAATTCATCGTATCTCCTGAACGAGAAGAATTCTGCAGCCCGCGAGATGAATTCCAAGAATTGACGGTTCTTGTCCAAGTGGTGCAACTCCATGATATTCTATGCGTCTGGCCGCGGCGCCTTGGGCTTGCAGAACCATCTGGCTGCGAACGACGGTCGATATACCAACTTCTTGGGCTGTGAACGGGCGAAGCAATATTCTTAGACTAGGTCCGCCACCCATTTCCAGCGGGTTCTGACATACTTATAAGATATGTGAGCGACCGTGGCTCCACTTACACGCGGACAGAAGACGTGGAGCACATTCGGAGCCGGCAATGGATAATGCAAGTCAGTGTAGTAAAAAAGGACCAACACGCGTGCATTGATGCTAAATAGGGCACAGAAGAAGTAGAACGGGAGGCTTATGGGCGTCGACAGAGCTCTGATTGAATTTTTTAGATAAAGGCAAAGACGAGCCTAAGCACGAGAGGTTACGACTCCTTACACGGTGCCGAGCCAGGCGAAAGAGCTTGTGATTCATCCAAGAGAGGGGAAAGCGTCCGGACTCATATTTACTTGACAGTGGACGATGATAGGATCTCAAGAATGCCTTTGAAAAGTTTTCAGAAAGAAATGCAATATGTATTGCCAACCTCTTCTCTGGCAATGGTCTCATCGAGCCCACTATACCGAATGCGAACGACGATAACGAAGGAGGCGAGTTGTAGACATGTGGTAAAGTAATGTCAAATGTCATACATAGTACAAGAAACAGCATATTCGCTAAGCGTCTTCAACAAAAAGGCTCTCATCCTCTTCATTGCATAAGAAAGGATCCTTGGTGGTTATTTAAGACAGGCCATCATAGAGGGATATAACAGCATGCATACCTTTATCCGGGCAGCTTGAACATAGACATCCCCCGAAATCGCCTCAGGAATGTTGCCTGGAAAGTTCCAAGCAAAGGTCTGGCTCTCAGAGGGAGAGGGAACCACGAGACGGTAGATGAAAGAGACGGAAAAGCGGGGTGTTCCATCTGTTTGGACATCCAGACGCATCAAGTGGGTCCTCAATCGTCCTAAGAATGCGTAGCCTTTGGCAGAGCCATCATGTTTCAAAGAGATAGTCACTTGCAGGACGACTACTGTGACCTGTCTCTTTTGACCATCCACCTGCAAAAAGAAGGCGTCGAGAAGGGGAAAATTGGGCTGAGATGGGACAAATAGTTTCGTATCGTCTAAAGTAACATTGTCGAGCGATTTCTGAAAAGTGACACGCGTAAGGCCAGACGGATGGACAGCTCGTCTATTGACAAACATTCAGTGAATGAGACGTCGTAGATTCAGGAACTTACGAAGTCGAAGTCGACTCCGAAGCGAGCTGCAAGGGGTCGATCTGCAACGACCATGTTGTGCCCGACGCAGGAGCCGGGCGTGGGGGAAAGAGATCGCCCTCATTTCCGGGGCTACATAAGACGTCGAACACGAGGTTCTCAAAGGCCCAGCCAGCCAGTGAAGAACTTTCTCTGTACGGTTGACAAAGTCTGATGAGCTGAAGTGCTTCTTCTCGGTGAACGCCACCAAGTTTGGATTGCACGCGATATCGGATATACACCGACTTGAAGTCGACAACAGGCTTTCCGGCGACAGAATGGTACAGAGAAATAATGGGATGCGAGAATTCGTCGCTTGTGTCGCTTGTGGTGGTCCGTTCGAATAGTTCGAGGAGCTGACTGGATGTCTTCAAATGTTTGAGAGCCTCAGTAAGGGCGTTTTCAAGTTGTTCCTCATCCTCGATCGCCGCTGCTATGTCGCGAGGGGCCCAACCCCACTTCGCAATCATTTTGTCGGCAGAAGCTTCAAGTTCGTCCAAAGGTCTTTGGGGCAACACGCGGACGAGGGTAAGTCTATAGCTGGCTTTAATAATGGCAAACTTTAGAGAATGAGCAAACTCACGCTTGTACGATTTCTTCTTTAGTCCAGCGCCGCATGTACCATATCAGCCCTCTCTTCTGTTTGACCCAAGCCTTATATCGCGAGCGGGAAGGCAATGTAGACTGAATGATGAAGATACCGAACGCTGCAAGTAAGGGGCTAGGAAGGGGCTGAAGGTGTATGTCGCTATTCACAAGAGCCCAGGTACAATTTTCATCGTCGTTGATTTCGTCTAAGCAAGTCTCGTCAACTAGTGAGCTATACTGGACACCATCCGAAGAAAAGTAGTGGGCGCCGGTGTTGACTGGAAGGAAAAGGATGGGTTCGCGTTTGATTAACTTCTGGAGCAGCAGATACAGAAGGCTGTAGCTTTTTCCTGATCCTGGCTGACCGGATATCACCACACCTCCGTGGCGGTGTGTGTCCACTTGCTGAAGACTTGTGAGAAGTGAAGTGTGATACTCCCGGACGACGAACTGTCCCTTAGTGGGTTCAGCGAAGTTCACGGTCGAGGACTTGAAGTCGATGACTTTCCCAGCGACCAGCTCAGCTTCATTCTCTGATTTTCCCCACCATTCCTGCCAGACTTTGTAAAGGGGCCCAGTGTGGTGCTCCCACGCAGGATGAGAGAGAGACATGAGAGTGGAGACGAAGGATGATGCCTTGGATGGGCATTCGTTGCATGACAAGTTTGCCGTAAGGGAGCAAGAAGATGAGGAAGACTCGGCCAAAGGTAGTTCTGTGGGCACTACGACCAAGATCGTTATGAAGAGCGTTCCGTTTGAAACCACGAAGAAAGATATCCGAGCTCGGCTCAGGTACGTCCTGTCTCTTCACTGACGAGCGCTCATTTCTTTTGCGTGATAGTGCCCACAGACGATTGACAATGAAGATCTGTGAGCGTGCCTAAACGATTTGGTGCTCGCAGGTAGGCTCGTAAACCAGCGTTCTATTCGAGATTATGATAAGTCGAGTAATCTGAGAAGCTTGCAGGGGTGGTTTCACATTTTTGGACATCGTATCTCGCCACGAGGCAGAGAACGCCTACAGTGCTTTGCAGCATACACATTCACTTGGGAGGCAGCTAGTCTTGCAGTGGGCTGAGGAAGGAGAGGGTCTGGAGTTGATGAGACAAAAGGCTGGCACAGGCTTTGGAGGGGGCGCAGGGATGCTAGGACGAAAGAGGAAGAGGAGGACTCGGTAAATACTAAAGACACAGTCAATGTCGATGGTCTGGACGAGTAGGATTTACACACTTCTTCGAAGGAAGAACTCGTTGGTTATGATCATATAAAAGTACCAGAACATATACCTCTGATAGTTCTGTGAATTTCCACGTCCTTGCAAAACAACCTTGGACACAGCAGACGATGAAGGGAAGTGAGTACCTGCACCGGAGCATATTGGCTGCATTGCACATGAGCAGGTTTACTTCCAGGGGAGAACATTGAAATGCATCAAAAATCACGCTTGAAACTAAATCCATGAAGACAAATCAATGTTGAAGATGCGACACCGAAAAGACATCAAATCAGTCCGAGTATCATATACACGTTCCTTCAAATAATATACACAAATGTGGTTGAGATATAGCGGATATTTCGTTGCTACTACCTGTCCTTTACTCTGTGGCTTCTTGTGTCTTAATCCAAAGTCCACCCTAGAGCCAACGGTCAATAAACAATGTACAGCGAGAGCGAGAGGAATACTGTTACTCACATGAGCGTACAACGTGAGGCCGACCTTGGGGAAGAACTTCTCCATCCCCTTCCTTGTCCCGACGTCATGCTTCCAGGCGGGGTTGGGCTTGGTGTGTGGGGGCTGGGCGTCTTCGTCAAGAGCGAACGAATCAAACGCTTGGAGAAGGCGGATGACCATGAACGACATTTCATTATACGCGAACTAGTAAACATGAGCTTCACCGAGGAAATCTTAGTAACTAGAGGTCACATACCTGCTGGCCTAGGCAAATCCTTGGCCCGGCGTTAAATGGGAGGAATGCAAAGCTGTTGGGTATGAGGTACTTGTTGAGACGAGCGTCCAGGAAGCGATCGGGGTCGAACTCTTCCGCTATGTATGCGAAGGCGCAGATCATCGTTGGCAGAATACATCAGCACCAAATACAGAAGACGTCGACGAAGGATCAGCGAAGGGACCAGGAAGTAAATAAATGAACATGAAGTAAGAAGTCGAGTGAAATGATTGCTGGAAGCAACTTGTCCCACGTACCGTCCGGACCCCACAAATCCTTCCTCCGATGCATCAACATAACTGAGTACGACAGCTTCGTCTTAGCGGGTATATATAGTGGCTTCTCAGTAGGATCGGGAGAAGTCCAGACGGTTGGCTGGATGGATGTGCGGACGTTGAAGGGACTGCAACATGGTCAACATCGCGAAGAAGACACCTAGATTGAGGGTTGGACTTACACGATAGGGTACAATCTCAGTGTCTCGTTGATCACCGCTCGAAGGAATTTCATTTCCCTGATATTCTCAAACGTGGGCCTCCTGCTTGTCCCGACCTTCTCAATTACTTCGTTGCGAAGGCGAGCGAAGACGGCTGGATGTGTGGAGAGGAAGTACAAAATCACGGTAAGCGTCGCAGCAGTCTATGATCGCAGAAATCAGTGGGTCGATAAATAAAGAAAAGTCGGCAATATGCATACAGTGTCTCTGCCTGCTATCATGATATTCAACACCTCATCCCTCAGGACGACCGGGTCCGACGTGAATTTGACTAAATGGTCCAGCAGCGTCTCATCATCAGCAACTTCGTCGTTCTGCTGCTTCGCAACGCCGATGGTTCCTTTCTCCTCATCAGCCAACCTCTTCTTCTTGACAGCATCCTTAACGATGGGTGCAATGAACGCGTCGACGACTTTCATGTGCTCTTTCGTCTTATCGCCCCAAATTTCTGTCAGTGGCCACACCCAACCCAACTGTTCGCGGCTAGATATGATCCGTTGCGCCTCCAGGAAAGCGTGGGCGAATTTCTCTGCGACTTCCTCGCTTGGATGTGAATCAGAATAGTGGAGCAGTTGCTTGTCGTACGGATAAGGCAGACGGCCATTAAGAGAGTACACGCAGGATCCGAACAGGAACTCGGTGGCGGAGTCGAGTGTGAAGCGGCCCATCAAGTCTTGGAAGTCGATGGCCAAACCCTCACGAGAACGCTCTCTCATCTTCTGGACCACGATTTCTGCATGTCGGTCGAATAGATCAAAGTGGGAGATACGATCACGAGAGAAGAAGGGCCGTGTCATGGAACGGTGGAATTTCCACATGTCGCCGTCAGAGTTGAATACGCCGGTTCCAAGGACAGAATTCATGTTGGTGCGGAAATCCTGACCTTGGGGAAGATATTCAATTTCAGTGAAGCTACGTAGGACAGACGAAGGGGACGAAAGTCGCGCACCTTTCTCGAAATTGTTGAAGTCCTTCGCCAGCATGGCTTTAATGTGCTCAGGACAGACAGTCACGACGGCATAATCCCACAAGATGTGTAGATCGACAATGGGGCCATATTCCTTGATGAAACTGGCAGAGCCGTCACCTGGACGGGGCCGTCAGCTGAGTGTCTACTAGGGGGCACAGCAATGCACACCAGGATAACCGTTCTCAGAGTTTCGCATAAGCTTGCGCAGTACATCCAAATTCCCCACCGACGCGCCCTTGACTCTAGGTATAAGCCTGACACCGAGCCTCCTCGCTTCGCGCCTCGTCTTCCACTCGGATGTGTACACCCTCACGAACGCATACGCTGGTGTCGCAAAAAGGCCAATAAGCACGAGAGCGACTGTCGGAATTGGGATGCCGTTTGAATACGAAACATGGTTGAGAACAATGGCGAAGACGACGCTTGGAAAAATGTAAGAGAAACCCCCGCGCAGGAGGAAGTCTATACCGGGGGTGATCACCGTCATGTTTGACGAGGCTCTGGATAAGTACGAGACACAATCGTCTCCAGCCTATTCATCGCTTGCAAATAGACTGGTAATTTATTAGCCGTTACTCAGCACTTGGACCCTGAAGCTACAGTGACAGCCGCGGAAGAACGGAACCCTCCTGTATCATCTCTACATCTCCCCTATTATCCCTAAATTGGATCGTGTATTGATAGCGAATAGACGGCCTACTAATACACTATCTAGCTACACGATAGTCATTCGCTTGCAAATGGGTAGTCGACGTAGCCTTTTTCGCTGGCATCCCCATGTGCGTAGAACGTTGATCTGTCATATGCATTAAGAGGTAGGTCCTTCCTCCATCGTAGAACCAAATCGGGCTATAGAAGGAGGCTATGCGATTAGTTTTGAACATCATCGTTATGTCGAAGCTCAACCACCTACATTGGAAAGGAATAGTCTCCCCGAAGCGATAATATCCCCCTTTTCGGCCCCTTTCAAGGCAAGCTCCCTCGTATAACCTCCAGCAACGATGAACGGCCTAGGTGCCCATATTTTCCGAAGAAAGTCGTTCTCCTCATCCTCGGATAGGTCCGAATCTTTTCGTATGTTCATATCAGCCACGCGGGGCTCGACGACGTGGACGTACGACAAATTTGGGAAGCGTTCACGGATCTGTGTAACCAGATATGAGAATGTCGGTTTGGGATCCTCCATGCGCATGTCGTTAAATTTACTCCAGGGGCTGATACGTATCGCCGTCCTGTCTTGTCCCACTTCCCTCGTTACGGCCTCCAGTACCTCCAAGGCAAACCTCGTCCTTCCCTCCACACTTCCTCCATATTCGTCTTTTCTCTTGTTCGAAGTATCTTGTAAGAATTGATCCATTAAATAGCCGCTAGCGCCGTGTACTTCAACGCCATCGAACCCTGCCTTATTGATGGCATTCGACGCGGCTCTCCCGAAGCTCTGGGCGAGTTCCTCTATTTCTGCGACGGTAAGAGGACGTGGGATGGCCGAAGGGGATGCCCTCAGTGGAATATCAGAGGCAGACACGTAAGGGGTGTTTTGGGCATTGAGGATGCTCGGGTTCGCGCATCGACCGAGTGCCCACAGTTGCATATAGATATGTGAGCCCTGGGCATGCACGGCATCGGTGATCTAGAGACATGTTATTCACAAAGTCGATTCGTTCAACGCACGTCACCAAATACCTGCTTCCACGCCCCAATCTGCTCGTCGGACCAGATGCCTGGGACATTGTCTAGTCCACCTGCTTCTGGAGCTATGATGGTCCCCTCAGTGATAAGGAGAGTGCCTGGTGCACTCGCGCGTTGCGCGTAATAATCACGAACAATTGGGAGGATCGGCATCTGTTCGGATTTAGTCGCTCGGCATCGGGTAAGTGGGCAAAGGACAACGCGGTGTTGAAGGGTAAGGCGTCCCACTTTGATTGGGTGAAAGAGGGACGGGATGGATTGTGCTGGTGTCATTCTTTGGTTATAATATGCAACTAGTACTAGCTATGTAGTATGTAGATTATGAGTAGACCAACATACTTCAGCCGCCGCTGTATTTATACTGGCCAGTGCACCACCCGCTAATTCAATGGTTGAGTCACTCCATGACTTATAAACCGACGGCTGTGAGGCATCAAGTACTTGCAGGCGACCGAATTGCCGTTCCGTGTATCCGTAGAAGAGAGTAAGCAAGGAGTCAGCGCATCAGCACAGACGACGCTCACTTATCAAGCAGCTGTCCCCGGAGAGACGATGGTGATGAGCATCATCTTTGATGGTCTGCAGATGGATGTCAAGTCATGGGCGCTGGATATTTTGATACTAAAAGCAAGCCAGTCCTCAAACTACATTCGAGTGATTAGAGGCAATCTCACAGCTTCTTCCTGTGTGGAGTCACGAGAAGATCGACACTTCTCTTTATTCGAAGCAAAATACATTACTCGAAAGACAAACACGACTAGGGGCCTGACCCGATTGGGCCATCTATTGCCTTTTACGTCACGGAATTGAGACGCCGACCGCTCTCACTCATCGACTGGACCTCTTTACAAACTTCGGCACGAATAGGGGGGGGAGAGACCAGAAAATGCCAAGCTGGGCGCCGGGGATGTAAGGGCATTAATGTGTTCTTCGTGGGCTCGGGCAGAGTATATAGATAATATTAATAGATAAATATACAAACACACAATATCGCAAGCCTGAATAGTAACCAGATATTAACAGATGGCGAGAGACCGCGTTTTTAGGACTCCTTCGCTTCATGCGCCTTAACCCACAACCCACCCTGTCAAAATTCGTCATCGGTATGGTTAAAGAGGGCAGGGCGTGAACTGAGACTCACATAAGCGTACAAAGTCAAAGTCACCTTGGGATAGAACTTTTCTATAGCCCTCCTCCCGCTTGGCCCATCCTTCCAGTATGCGCGAGGCCGTGTCTCGGGCGGCTGTGCGTCTTCGTCCAGCGAGAAGGACTCGAAGTTTTGAAGCAGTCTGATGACCATGAAGGAAATCTCGTTGTAGGCGAACTGAGCAGACGGATGTGAGATAGGAGTTGGGAGAGTTAGGGCAGGAGAGTACCTGTTGGCCCAGACAAATGCGCGGCCCAGCGTTGAAAGGTAAGAATGCGAAACTATTCGAGATTAAGTACTTCTTCAGGCGGTCGTCGAGGAAGCGGTCCGGGTCAAATTCCTCAGCTATGCGGTCCCTCAACAACTATCTGGTTAGTTGAAAAAGGCGACGTACCATCTGGACCCCATAAATCCTTTCGCCGCTGCATAAGAAATACAGAGTACATCGTTTTTGTGCCACCAGGAATGTACAACGGCTTCTCATTCGGGTCCGGAGAAGGCCAGGTTGTGTCGTTAATCGACTGGCGAACATTGAACGGTCTAAAGGAGATGTGATGATTCAACGAAACTTAAGGGGCAAAAATTCGGGGAGCCTACACCACAGGGTACAGCCTCAGAACCTCATTAATTACCGCTCGCAGGTACTTCATATCTCGAATCTCTGCGTACGTTGGTCTTTCGGAGGAGCCGACCTTGGAGAGGACCTCGGTACGGAGGCGCTTGAGGACTTCCGGGTACATTGCGAGGAAGTAAACCAAAACGGTCAAAGTAGCGGCAGTCTACGAGTAAATCGAGGTTCAGTGCAGTATTCATGGTTGAAAGCCAAACCATGGGACGAACGGTGTCTCTACCCGCCAACATAATGTTCAACGTCTCGTCCTTGAGCACGACAGGATCTACGATCGATCCAAGAGTTAGCTACATCATAATAGCAGTGGACGGGTGAAAGCACCTGAGGTGAATTTGACTAAGTGATCCAACAACGTTACATCATCCTCTACCTCTGCGCTATTTGCGTCCTCTTCCGGTTTAATAGTTTGACCCCCGAGGATTCCCGTCTCCGTGTCTTTCGTTCTTTTCTTGCGCAACGCCTCCTGTATGATGGGGTCGATGAATGCATTGACGACTCTCATAGGCTCCTTCGTTGCATCGCCAAACATCTCCCACAACGGCCAGATCGGGCCCAGCCTTTCACGCTGAGATATTGCCTCCTGTGCCTGCAGGAATGCTCTAGGAAACTTCTCATCTGCAACTTGGTGATTATCCAAGGGCGCAAGATAGGCGGGATCCAGATGATGCGGGTATGGCAGCTTTCCGTTTAGAGAGTGTACACACGATCCGAACAAGAACTCCGTGGCCGAGTCCAAGGTGAACCTTCCCATCAAATCCTGTACATCGATACCCATCCCTATGCTACTTCGCTCCTTCATCCTGTAGATGAGGACTTCCGCATGCCGGTCGAAAAGGTCAAAGTGAGAGATACGATCCCGCGAAAAGAAGGGGCGTGTCATGGACCGGTGGAATTTCCACATTGAACCATCAGAGTTGAACACACCTGTCCCAAGGACGGGAGACATTGTCTCGATGAATCGGGGACCTATGGGGTGACAATGGTAAGCTGAGACAATAAGCGTGCGAGTGATGTACCTTTCTCGTAGTTATTGAAATCGGTGGCTAGTATGAGTTTTATGTGCTCGGGGCAGACAGTAAAGACGCCCTCGCCCCATAGAACATGGAAGTTGAACGCGTTCCCGTATTCCTCGAGGATTTGAGTTAAGCCGTCGCCTGACGGGAGTCAGGACTAAGTGGAAGGATCTACGACTGTAAGCCAACTTACCAAGGTAGCCATTGCTGAAGTGCCAATTCATTTCCTTTAGAATATCCAGGTTGGCAAACCACCGTCCCCTGAGCCTCGGGATTAGCCTAGCTCCTAACTTGGCAGCTTCTCGTTTCATTCTAAGATCCGACCAAAGGATGCGCGCCGAAGCATAGCACGGTATTGCCAGAAGTCCAGCCAGAAGCCCCACGTTGAAACCGGCGAATCGTTGCGTCAAGACAGCAAGGAGGACACTGGGAGCAAGGTACTTGGTCGCGCCGCGGAGGGCATAGTCGACGCCTGGCGTGAATCTGAGCATCGGATTGATTAGAGACTTTCACCAGGATCAGTTGTGACGGTCGCTGGTTGAACTGCGCGATTCGCAGCCTTGCTGTACGACTAGCATAATGGTCCTTCTTCCATCATGTTCCCATGATCAATGTATTTATGTAGGTTACCACGTGGAGAACGGCATAGCAAGGTAGCGCCTAGCGCCCAAAAGCGCCTAGCAAAAATTTGCCAATATGATGCTATATATATCCCCCAGACCGGGATCGAACCAGTGGCCTTGAGATAATTCATCCAATTACAGTCTCACGCTCTTCCAGCTGAGCTACCGGGGGTGGGGGATCGCCTTCCTCGTTTGGGAGTGCGCTAGGGGTCGCCTGATCACTTCCAAGGCCAGAGCACGGCTCGTCTGTACTAGAACAGAATTGCCGTCAGGTCTCGTCCCAGCATCCGCCTAGAATACATCGGTTTCGCATGAGACTTGTCTGGAATATGCACCCCTAAACATGCACCGCCCGCTATAAATGCGGACATACCCATCGGTCACACATCGAACAAACCGCCTACCGTTCACTACCCTCGACCTGCGCACTGAAATGAACACCGCCCGACTCGGACTGAGAGCGCTGCGCTCGCAACCAATGCCGAAGTTCACTTCGACCCCCATCGGCCAAGTTGCTAGGCGGTACGCAAGCACCAGTGGACATGGGGTCTGTAGCAGCCCCCTTCTTGTTGTCGAGTCGATTTGCTCATCGCCAGACAGCACCTACCATTCTCTTATGCGAACCGCCGCACCTTTGCCTTGAAATATTTCACCTTCGTAGCGACTGGCTTCTCTATCCCCTTCATTGCTATTTGGTGGACATGGTAAGTCGCTCGCCATCGCTACCATCACCACGGACTGATCAAGGATCAGGAACAAACCAGGAGGAATCCATAATCCTTAAAGACGGGTCCTTCGCAAAGCATTCAGACGGTGCCGGTCTATATATATCAGAGGCCGAGATGCACGTCAGACAAATAGTAACACTGTACAACAATAATTCAACAACTCATGGTTTCACAATGATCACAATGACCAGCGGTCCATCTACACGGTCGCTAAGATTGCATTGGCCCTCAGCGTCGGAAGGAAGGCCTGAAAGTCGTTCCATAAGTCGGGGGCGTTCCTGAACAATACCTCAACTTCGAGCGTCATCTCATCCTACTCACATTTGAATCAGCTCGCAGCTAAGGCCGACTAGATAACTTGTTACTGACCAAAGTGATTTCACCCTTTTGCTGTTTTTGCATAAGGTCCAGGAAAGACCGGTACAAAGAATTGTCTTCCCTCCCGTACCGCGCTCTGACCTTGTCCAGGAAGGTGATGGCGTCCATGAACTCAGGTCCTTGTTGCTGGGCGGCTTGATGGGAGACAATGGATGGCTGTCCTCGCAATGCCGTCGCTAGCCGTGCCGTTTCTTCGTCTGAAAGAGCAATTGGGAGTGTTTCCAGGGTGCCGCCTGGGTTACGGGTGTTCAAATTGATGACGGGGTGGTCGGGATCGGCGCTAGAAATCTCTAACTGGAGGGCAGGCGGGAGGAAAGCGCTGAATCTCTCGATATGGTAAGGGGATTCGAGGAAGAGGCGAGAAATGCGCCGTACGACATCCAAACGGTCTACCCTAACGAATGACGCGTCAATAAGGTGTTTCGACTAGAACAGAGCATGCATGAATTCCGGACCTTCCTTGTTTGTATTCCTTCATAATTTCCAAGAACTCGTCATACACTGCTGCTCTGTCTCTGTATTGGTCGCGAACGGAATCGAGGTATGCAAGCGCGCCAGAGACATCCATAGACGATGCATCTACGGCGCTGCCGGGAGCCGCAGGCCCTCCAGTATTGACTGAGTCGTTGGGAGGTTGAGAGCCTGGGATTGTAGGCACCTGCGCTGGTGCGTTAGTCGCGTCTTGAGTGGAAGGCGAGGTCATTTGGAAAACGTGGGTGATGGTAGTTGGATACGAAGCCCTAACGCTGTTCTCCGTGGCTTATATCGCCTCTACATAGTCATGGGGCTGTGGTGTATGAGATCTTTCAGAAGTTATCTTATCTATATTGGCCCCGCACTGAGTCGAAACCCGACTTCATCGCAAGGTTACAGCCTTGGAACAGGTGATGATACGACGCGAAGCGCATAGGACGATACATCCCTGATTGAATTCATGGACTGTATCAGCATAATAGCGCAGGAGTGAAACGCCACTTAGCAACGTTGCTTTTGGTATGTATGTCTCCCCGATGAAAAATACATTTAATGGGGGGGAGTTGATTTTCATTTTCACACGGTCAATGAGGATTTCTCACAGTCATTACACAACAAGGCTTCACCTCAAGAAGTTGTTTTTTGAATAATTTCATTCTGTAGAGTTTGGAAGTACTACCATCTTCTGCAGCTCGAGGCTCGCACATCCCGTTCTCTGGTGTTGGACGGTTTGAAAGGGCCGACCACAAACTGAAATTGACAGGGCCTCCGGAAACGGTCTGATGGTCCTTTGAATGCCATCGGGCTTTCCGAGCTAATTCTCTCAGACTGAAAACGGATCGAAGAATCACTTACTTTCTTGTGGCAGAAATATGCCTGCCAAAGTATCAAGTTGAGGGTGCGTACTGTACGTAAACTCTCCTTTTCGATGCCTAATTAAACCTCTTTAAAGAGATCGAACGACGGAGAGCCAGTAACGGCCAAGCACTGAGTGCCATTCGCCATGCGATCACTGCCAACCAAGTCCATCACATGGTGCTGCGCCCCCGCAATTGGAACGACCTCGTGGACTTCCCCATGTCAGCAGTATTAGACGCGACCGGCTAGTCAATCACCTGTCCCTTATTTAAAAGGACGAATGTCTCTGTTGTAGATCTTCTGCTTTGACACTGACATGACTGTCATCACCCCGGGCATCGACTTCCTCCTGCGCGGGGCTTTCTCCTACCTCGCTCCAAGCGTCCTCTTCGCCGTCTCTCTCAATCATATCTTCCATTTGAACGACATTCAAGTACCAACTGTCGTTGTCGTGCTTATCGGGGCTCTTGCGTCACCAATATATACTGCCTTCAAAATATGTGCATCAGACTGGAAAGCGAGACGCGAAGCAAACAAACTTGGTGCACGCCTCATACCCAGAGTCAAAGGGAGATTCCCAGGGAATTTGGACGTACTCCGGCAACTGATGCAGGACTTTGAGACCGGTTATATTGGTGCGTATTTAGTCGCACCACGGCCGTGATGTTTTGCTGAGCGACCAATTGAATACAAGGTGACGGCGTTGCGCAATTGATCAAGGAACACGGTCCCATTGTCGATATGCATATCTTATGGGACTGTGCTGTTGTTACCACCTGTCCCGAGCACATCAAAGCTATGTTAGCCAAAGACTTTACCAATTTCGAGAAGGGTGCGCACCCCGCGTTCTGCGTAGCCTTGCTGTTGCTCACTAATTAATCCAAGGCCCGGAGTTCCACGCGAACATGCATTCTGTTCTTGGAACCGGGGTATTCAACTCTGACGGCGACATGTGGAAATTCCACCGTTCCATGACACGGCCCTTCTTCTCCCGTGATCGTATCTCCCACTTTGATTTATTCGATCGACATGCAGAAATCGTGATTCAGAAGATGAGAGAGCGTTCCCGCCAAGGCTCGGCCATCGACTTCCAAGACTTGATGGGCCGCTTCACACTCGACTCTGCCACTGAATTTCTTTTTGGGTCCTGCGTGCACTCTCTCAACGGGCGTCTGCCTTATCCATACGACAAGCAACTGCTTCACTATTCCGACACCCATCAAAGCGAGGAAGTCGCAGAGAAATTCGCCCATGCTTTCCTACAGGCGCAGCAGATCATCGCTGGACGCGAACGGATGGGTTGGACTTGGCCGCTGACGGAACTTTGGGGTGACAAGACCAACGAACACATGAGAGTCGTCGACGCGTTCATCGCACCCATCGTTAAGGACGCTGTCAAGAAGAAGAGGTCGGCCGACGAGGAGAAAGGTATTGCTGGTTCTGCAACGCTGGACATGGAGAAGAAGGACGATGTTAGTGATGATGAGACGCTGCTCGATCATTTAGTCAAATTCACATCAGACCCGATTGTACTGAAGGATGAGGTGTTGAACATCATGATAGCTGGTAGAGATACTGTACGCACATTCCTTCCCTTCTTTCCTCGCTGGCCTATAATCTGATGATCCTTTGCAATCGCAGACCGCCGCAACGCTGACCATTATTCTGTACTTCCTCTCCACACATCCTGCTGTTTTTGCCCGCCTTCGCACCGAGGTTGTCGACAAGGTCGGCGCAAACAAGAGGCCCACGTTCGAAGATATCAGGGAAATGAAGTACCTTCGAGCAGTTATCAACGAGACTCTGAGATTATACCCTATCGTGTAAGTTCCCTCCTTCTTTGGTGTTTACTTTCCTCCGTGATATTGATATTTATGCAGGCCCTTTAACGTGCGCACATCGATCGAGCCGACCGTCTGGCCCTCTCCCGATCCCAACGAGAAACCTATATACATACCCGCGAAGACAAAGATGTCGTACTCCGTAATGTTGATGCACAGGAGGAAAGACCTGTGGGGTCCCGACGGTATGCATCATTCCTACTCGCAGTCTTCACTCCACTCAAGTGCTTATTTTTCTGGTTTACTTCCTGGTTCCTACGTTGATATTTTTACCGTGCTCTCCATTTGGCGTTGATCGATTGTGGCGATGATCGACGTTGGGTAACTGGCAATATATATAGCCGAAGAGTTTGACCCAGATCGCTTCCTGGATGCTCGCCTCAAGAAGTACCTCATATCCAACAGCTTCGCGTTCCTCCCCTTCAACGCCGGGCCACGAATATGTCTGGGCCAGCAGGTTAGTGCCTTTCATTGTCTCTCTTGTATTGTATGAGTCCTTACTCGCGCCGGCCTCGTGCTTTAGTTCGCGTACAACGAAATGTCGTTCATGGTCATCCGTCTTCTGCAAGCCTTCGATTCGTTCACCCTCGACGAGGACGCTCAACCCCCCGAGACTAAGCCTCTCCCCGAGTGGAGGAACGAAGTAGGAACTAGGAAGGGGATGGAGAAGTTCTTCCCCAAGGTTGGCCTTACCTTGTACGCCCATGTGAGTAACAGTCTTCCTCCTCTGTACATTGTTATTAATCATTGGCTCCAGGGAGGACTTTGGATCAAGGCAAAGGAAGCCCAAGAGTAGAGAACAAGTACTGACTTCGAAATACCCGCTTTTCAACTACATTAGTGTATATTATCTGTTGGATTATGTATATATCGTGCTCTAAGGGTTCCCGATTTTGTCCCTTTCCCTTTGGCGTCGCATCTGCCACATTCATGGATTTCTTCGCGCTAGTTTTCAAGCATTGTTCGTCCTTGCAAGGCTTTCTCCTGGAAGTGATGCTAATCGGAAACAAGATGTTCCAGCGTAGTTACCTACTTCCCATTCACCTTGCGCCGGGTTCAAGGATGTGGAACATCACAGAACTATACTATCACAGGTGTATGTACTTATACTTTTATATGATACATGGTCATAAAAACGAGTTCTTCTCCTCAAGAAGAGTGTGAATATTACTCGTCGAGACCATCAACATCGATTGCGTCTTTATCCCCTCCCAAATTCAATTTTCTCTTCCGCCCTGGCATCTCTGCGCCCCCTCCAAAGCCAGCACCAGCCTTCTGTCTCATCATCTCCAAATCCTCGCCCTCCTCAGCCCACTGCAAGACGAGATGACGCCCGAGCAAATGGGTATGCTTCAGAGCATTGTAAGCATTCTCGGCCTCGTGGCGAGATACGAAGTCCAAGAAAGCGAAACCGCGGCTGCGAGCATCGAACCGTTTGGGCACCCGCACAGATTTCAGTTGTCCGTGTGCACTGTAGGGCAGGAGAGACGAGTGTTTGTCAATGACAAAAAGGACGGAAGCAAAGGGACAGGCCGTACCTGAACAAAGCCCGGACATCTTTCTTTGTGGCTTCGAACGGTACGTTTTTCACGATGATCTTGGTCGTAGTGCCCTTCGAAACTGAACCACCTTTGACTGCGTCTTCCGCCTCTTCTTGCCCCCTTCCGGCAAACTTGACATGCAGCGCATGCCCGTCCAAGACGTAATCCTGCATACTCTTCAACGCCTTCTGCGCCCCTTCGACATCCTTGAACCCAACAAACCCATATCCCATGCTCAATCTCGGCGCGTCCTTCCCTGGTTTCTTAGGATCAGGCTTCGTCTGGACGCGAGCAAAGGAGAACGAAGGAAGGTGGCGGAAGACTTGCGTGAGACGTTCGCTCGTAGTGGAGAACGCGAGATTTTTGACAAAGAGGGTAGTGCCAGCGGCAAGAGACGGCGCGTCTTCCTGCGGGGCTTCTTGTTCCTGCTCTATGATGCGGATGGCGGCGGATGTTGGAGGATGGCCACCGTCGGATGCTTTGATTTCCGACGTGGGGAGGAACATCCCTTGTGGACCTTTCTCAAGGTATATTATACTATTCCCCAGTCGCCGATACGCAATCGCTTTGAAAGCCTTCTGAGCTTCGTCTGGATGCTCAAAGTCCACCACAGCCATCGTTCCTGCAGGAGGGACCAACACCCTCGCCAGCGACCCATGCTGCTCAAACATTTCTCTAATTTGTTCGACCGTCGTACCGAAAGGAATATTCTTGACCAATATCGTGGTGTCGGAACGAGCGCGTGCCGCAAAAGATTCGAGGATGACACCCTGGGACTCGAGGTATGTCTTCGTTTCGCTGATGATATGGGTCTCTGCTAAGGCAAGCTTGACAGCAGCGTTATCGGACTCGGGGTTCAGGATCTCCGACTTAGATATATTCATACGCGAGGCGACGGACGAGGCCACCGCATCACTCTGTGCATCACAACAATCAGATCTTGGTGTTGATAGTAGTACAAGGCGTTCAAAGAATGACGAACATTCATGTACAGCATACTCCAATTAAACTCTTTTCCCGCCGCTGACTTGCGGCTCTGGTTGCGCTCGTCTTTCACCGTCTTCTTCCTACCACTCCCTTCCTCTATCTGAATGTTCCCCTTCCTGTCGACAGCCGGGAGAATGTGCAGCAGCCGTCCTTGGAAGGACTTCCGATCGAGAGCTTCAAAGGCAGCTAACGCACAGCTGCTTTGTCGGAAGGTGACGTAGGCCAGTCCTTTCGACTGCTTGGTGAGAGAATCCAGCGGGATATGTACCTAGCGCAAATGTTAACTTCGGATTCATGAAATACGAAAATGTTGTAGTTCAGAAGGAACAATTGTAAAATTGTAAGTTCAGCATTCCCGTAGGTCAGCTTATATCCCTGTAAAGTCTCATCCCGCGCAATGAAGTAGATGGGTATTCACCTAGGGAAAAGTACGAGTTAGCATATAATCGGAAACGAGTGAAAGGAAGCACGAAAAGATCAGAATATAAAAATTTCTACTACTGAATATTTCCCAGGAAATCAACATCCCACTTGAGCGGTCTGATGTCCCTATGCTTTTTTTCATCTGGAGGGGGGAGAGTATGGAAAAGGGAGCTGAGTTACTAACCTGAAAAAAGAAGTTGTTAGCATACTCGTTACGTCCGAAACGATGCAAGATATGGCAAAGAGGGTTCAGATATTATTTCTACTATCGGATTTCCCAAAGGAATCATCATCCTCATACGAGTAAGATGTCCCTATGCAAGTTTATCATCCCACCAAAGCGACGGAAGGCAACCAAACAAATGGAGGCAAGAGAGAACTGATGGATTTTAAAGCTTACCTGAGCAATGTCACCATACGGTTTAAATAGCGTTTCGACTTCTTCCTGCGTGCACGAAAATGTCAGATTGCGAACGAAGAGTCTTCCTGTTTGTAGTATTGTATCCCGTGCGACGTCATGGGGAGAAGCCGGCGAAGGTGGTACCTGTATCTAGGTCAGATAAAGCGAACATCAGTCGGAAGTGACTCACAGCTGGCGTTGGCTCGTTCAATGATTTCTCTGTAACTTCATCATCCTGCTCGAAGGCCCTATGCGCGACATCCACTTTAGACGACATACGCCGCCGCATCCACTCTAAGTCAGACAAAGGTTCATCTTTCCCGGCCTCGCCCTCTCTCGGAGGAGATTGAGCTATTGGTTCAGGTAACGGGGGCTCCACGCTGGCAATCGGTCCACCTGGTCTGGGTTTACCCTCGTCATTGGCCCAAAGAGGCCCTTTCGCCGTCCGAGGTCGCATCACATCCAGAAATTCTTCGAGTTTGTCGTCCGTAGCAGAATCGGCGTGCTCCCTCACTTTGATGTGCTTACTAGGGGTATCATCGTCGGGGGACGGGTCCAAACGAGGACGTTTATTTGGTCTAGGCCTAGGTGCATCTTTCGCTCTCTGTTAACATTGGGCTTAAGGTCGTACAAAAATTCATAAAGAACTCACGTCCACAACCATGACATTGATCCTCGTAGAATCAATGAATGTGCGATCAAAGTAGGTCTTCGCAGCCTCAGCTTCCAGATCTGATTTGAAGCCAACAAAGCCGAATCGCCTTGACGTGCCATCCGACTTGGACGAGACTTTGACATCGGTGATGATTCCTCCTGGGGCACCCTTTTGCTCAAAATGTTTCCTGAGTTGCGCGGGGGTTACATACGTTGGCAGGTTCTTGACGATGAGCCGTGACATGGAGGAGGAGAAGGTGGGTGGATGAGAGATGAAAAAAATTGGTCACATATCCAATCCTGGGAACTTATCTCGGCATCAGCCGAGGATACACTTGCTCTCAGAATTCAGAATTCTGACGCGCCCAAGCTTCAAGCACAGATGTCGTCTGGATCAGTGCTTTTGACAGAAGAAAGAAACCCTCGAGGTATCCCAAAAGCTCCCTTCATCGTGAGTTGTGTCGATTACACTCGCTAGACACTGACAGACCAATATTACCATGCCAGGCCGATGTCGAACAATATTTAGGCGGTCCTGAAGGAGAAGTCGAAATCCCGTTGCGAAACTTCCAAGATGCTATTGCGTACGTGATACTTGGGTCCTATCGCGTCGCTAGCTAAGATGTATTCACCTTGGAAAGGGCAGGAAGTACCGATACATGGAGAACAACCTAGCTCAGCGGAGAAGAGGGCTTGAAGACAAAATACCTGATATCAGGAAGACCCTGAACATGGTCGAATATCTTCAATCGCGACGCGTAGGGGAGCTTCTTCTATACGAGAAAAGAACTGATGTCTCCTTGATCAGGAAGCGAAAAATAAGACCAGAGAGGAAGACGATTTAGAAGATGACCTTGACGGAGACGACGCGCAGAAACCATTACAAACCACATTTGAGCTCAACGATACGCTTTTCGCTGAGGCTGAACTTGAAGATACGGACACCGTGTTTTTATGGCTGGGGGTGAGTTTACGTGCCTTGTCTTTGACGTCCATTCATTGTGTCCTCATAGGCTAACGTGATGCTCTCGTACAAACTTCCTGCGGCGGTATCACTCTTGAGATCGAAACTCGACGCAGCGAGCACAAGTCTGGAAAACACGATCGAGGACTTGGAGTTCCTGCGTGAACAACTGACTGTCATGGAAGTGAACACCGCGCGCGTGTACAACTGGGATGTCAAACGAAGACGGGAGAAACGGATGAAAGAAGAGGCGCAAACGAAGCAATTAGCTGAGAAGACAGACAGTTAGTAAGATGCCAGCAAATTCTGTATTATATTGTCACCCTGCTCGATCTTCTCGTCGCTTCCTAAATCGCGATACGTAGGCTTGCTGCTATGATCAAGCCTGGGATCAATTGTCAAGAAATTGGCCGACCCATTCTAGTGCCTTCCCACTCGACGGATCTCCCCCTCTCCCTGGAACCAATCAAACCGCGAAAACATGAGAGCCACTTCCCATTGACTGAGACCGTAGATAACGCACTTGCATCCAGCTCTTCATCATTGGCTTTCGGTGATGGTGCCCACAGTGGCCTATCATCGGCTACCAACTCGTTTCCTATTCGCTACTAAGTAAACACGGCAGGTGGTCTGTCTATTTCTGGTGTGTCAATTACTCGTTTGCACCTAATTTACACACGGGTCCATGGTGCATCGTAAGCGGCAACCGCGGTTACCGGACATAATGCTGGTACGGCGAGGGCCTATAAGACGGAGGTAACTTTGGTCTGTGATTTCCAGCAGTTTCCAGCTCGGTCCCCGTTCGTCCCCGTGAAGTCTGAGTCTTTATAGCAAGTTCCCCGGACATCATTGTTCAGACCGATGGACACCATGAAGGAGTCTACAAGTATCTCCTCTGCTCCAGCTGAAAGGACGCCGTCGTTGTTCGACTCCGCGACGGGTTTGAAGCAGCGGGCAATGATCGATATCTACGCTGACGACGAAGATGCCATCGATCCAGTCTATCAGGCAAAGGCCAGACTATTGAACGACGCTATCCAAGAGATTGGGATGGGGAGATATCAGGCAAGCTACTCGCCCCAACGTCCAAAGCTACTATATTGACCTTCTATATACTGCAGTGGTCACTATTCCTCGTTGCAGGGTTTGGCTGGTTCGCGTGCGTACCTTAGAACTTTACATTTGTAGCTATGTAAATGATCTGGTTTCATATCATATCATACAGAGATAGCGTCTGGCCGGTGAGTAATCCTGTTCAGTAATGAGGCGCCCTATTTTGATCGCATTGTGTTCATCAGCTTCTCAGCGGTCTCATTCTAGCACCTGTACTCTCCGAGTTCAGTTTCAATGGTCCATTTCTGTCATTAGCTGCCAATATTGGCCTGCTCGTCGGCGCAGTGGTCTGGGGAGTAGGTTGCGATATATGGGGCAGGAGGTACGACATTAATATTCATCATCATGCGTTGAGATGCACCTAATTTTCCCTATTGTACAGATGGTCGTTCAACTTGACCCTCTTGATCACTGGTATTTTTGGCTTATTGGCGGGTGGAGCAGCCAATTTCGTATCGTTGGCCTCGCTCATCGCTGTGGTTGGTGTGGGCGTTGGAGGTCAGCAGCGACAGCGATCTCTTTAACATTCGGCGTTCTACTCACTTTGGTTTCGTAGGGAACATGCCTGTTGACTCTGCTGTATTTCTGGACATGGTGCCCGGCACACATCAATACCTCCTAACTGTTATGTCCATTTGGTGGGCGTTCGGTCAGTTGTTCGTAAGCCTTGTAAGCCTTTTCCTATTACACTCCGCTCTATGCCGCTTTCTTATTTCCAAACCGGTAGATCGCCTGGCCGTTTATAGCCAATTTCTCGTGTGACCCCTCATCAGTGACCTGTGCAAGAAAAGACAACATGGGATGGCGCTATCTCCTCTTCACCCTTGGCGCCTTGACATTATTCATGTGGGGCTTGCGATTCTTCGTCTTTACCCTCCTAGAAAGTCCGCGCTATCTCATTGGGTTGAATAAAGACGAGGAAGCGGTCGAGGTCATACACAAGCTGGCCGAGCGGAATGGGACGAAGACAACTCTAACCGTAACCCATCTTCGGGAGGCGCAAGCTCTCGTAACGGAGAAATATTCTCGTGAAACAGACTCAGCTGGAAGCGTCTACGGCGTTGGCCAGCTCGAGACTACGAACAGGCACGCTATATTGAGCAAAAGCTCTGTTTACGGAGTCGGCCATATCAAGGCGCTGTTCAGGACCCGCAAGTTGGCGTGGTCGACTACGCTTCTCACTGCCCTCTGGGGTAAGCGACATGTGTACTACATATCTGCTGAAAACCTAAATCCGACCTGTCTGTTAACAGGGATTATCGGGCTCGCATCCACCCTATACAACAACTTCCTACCATTCATGTAAGAAACTATGACATGTCTATTTGAACTTCTTCGCTAACATGTATCGGTATAGCTTAAACAGTAGAGGTAGGGACTTCGGGGATGGTTCTTTAAACACCACATATCGCAACGTAAGAGTTTACTCTGATCCTCGACGGGCTCGTGAAATCACTCATGCCATGTCTCCCCTTCCCATAGCAAGTTATCCTATCCGTCCTTGGAATTCCCGGCGCTCTCCTCGCCGGTTGGGCTGTGGAATCGCCATGGGTCGGTCGCAGAGGCACACTCGCGATTTCCTCCGGCGAGTAACCTGTTTCCCTCACCGCGTGTGCATTATTCAACGACCCCTCGCGAAATGTAGGGCTCACAGGTGCCTTTCTCCTCGCGACTACCACCGCACGGAGCTCCAATGCTCTGTTGGGGTGGAACTGCGCATATGCGTTCAATAGCAACGTAAGCAATATCTTTTGTTTGTACTCTTCTAGATTATACTTACATGTGGAATAGATAATGTATGGTGTTCTGTATGCACTTTCTCCTGAAGTCTTTCCAGCCAAAGATAGGGGTACTGGTAACGGTCTTGTCTCCACTGCAACTCGCGTATTTGGTGTGATAGTGAGTGTTTAATTCGCTTTTCACCGTCTCGGTCCTTGGACAATGGCCTGCTTACATAGCACGTTACCCTCTCCAGGCACCGGTGATTGCGCTCTATGCTGACTTGAAGACGGCGGTGCCAGTGTACATCGCTGGGGCGTTGATCATGGTGGCGGGCGGCTTGTCGCTTTTGCTACCGTATGAACCTCGAGGGAAGGCTTCTATCTAAACGTATAGGTACTGTACTCTGTTTATTTGTCTGATTACTAGAATGCTTCACCAGGCTTCTTGGCCTGGTTCAAGCCCGAATCTAAATCGATTTTCTTATCCACTTGCCCGATATGATTTCATATCTGGATGTCGTGTCTAACGGTGATATATCTAAGACACATAGTGTTCAGCAAGCTCTACTTGAGCGTGAAATGGAGCTATGTCAAGGGAGTGCCCCTGTCCCCTGATTAAGTTGAAAAGCAGCGACGAAACACCTACACTTACCCTTCAGTCTACGACTCCTTCAGGTTTGATTTGGGGGCAATTGCTGGAACTCTAATATTGTCGAAGAGTGTGGTATATGTACATATGATCCGTACATGGGCTTATAACTGACATACTGTAAATACGGAACCCATTAAACTTAACTCATAACCTCGAGCTTAGCGTATTCGGGACGGGCCAGCTACGGCATTGACCTGTGGTGGCAGTCTTCTCCTACTCCGGGTGGTGGCTCCCGTTGAAGATTCCGCCTCAGTAGCACTGAATGCTTGACGCGATTCTACCATCTGAGCGTCGCCATCTTGGTCGACTAGATACTCCACATCTTCGTACATGTGAGGAAACAGTACCGCCAACATGTCGTCAACCCTGAGAGAAGCGCTAAGTCGAGGCCAATCCTGTAATATTAAGATAATACGTACTTTCCAATGAAGTCGCCTTTGATAGTTTCTTTCTTCGCTTTCGCTTCGGCAGGCCTTGCATTTTGCGGAGTAACGCCGAACTTGGCGGTATTCAATGTACCAGCTGCGTTATCTTTGGTGTACAAAGACAAGCCCTGGCGAGCTGCGAGGTCGAGGATATTCCTCTCCACGGTGTCTAGCAAAGTGTAAGATTGGAATTTATAAGACGCGCCGCAATGTGAGTTTAATACCTTCTGCATAATAACAGAACACTAGACAAATTATATCAGTGGGATGAATATTGAGTGCAACTGAGGGACAGACCTTCGGTGGAACGAGTTTGGCCCATCCGATCAATACGAGCGATTGCTTCAAAAAGGGCCGGTTCACTTAGTTGGCGACCTCTGGAAAACAAATGCAGAAGCGGACACACCTTGAATTTCAAACCCATGATGAACGACACTCTCTAGAAGGAAAACTCTGGATGCGCAAGTTACATTTAGGCCAGCATTTTCACGTTCCCTGCGGCAATATCCATGAGCACAGTTCGGATTATGTTTAATTGTTGTCATACCCATGGAGCAGAAGTACGAGAATGTCTGGATCGGTTCTGAATCGCTTCGCTGCACTATTGTGGCCCTTCTTCTGGTCGATACGAATGGAAGGAATGTCTGGCACAGCCCTAATAAGTAGATGATCATGGGCGTTGGTAGGGGGATGTAAACGAACCGTTATCATTCAGTGCACGTTGCAAGACTGTCTCATGGCTTGTCAGCCATGGGATGACAATGGGAACGAGCGTCACGTACTGTGCAGTGAATCTGGCCAGGAGGAGAAACATATACTCTTCGTCCCCGGCTCGGTTTGTTGGAGGTATAGCAGATGTTTCACAAGTGTTTGGATCTTGCTACCAAAGTCCCCGTACGAAGACACAGATTGTATTTTCTCGAAGAGCGAGGCATCTGCACACACAGTTCGGAGGAAATTTTAACGAAAGACAAGAAGGCTCATACCGATAGCATTATACTCGATGACGCGACGAGATTTCGGGACCACAACATCGCTCTGGATAGGGTTCCGCTCAGGGGCTTTGTCGGCTTCATCGACTGTGAACCGCTGCATCTGGTCAGCGGCAACGGGTACGCTTTCACGATGTCAGGATGATAGCATAGTTCAATCCGGGAAGAGCCATACCGACAGACGGGGCACGTTTTGCCTTCCTTTCTAGCTAACCAAGCTTGAAGACACGGCTACAATTCCAGCAATTATTAGCGTGTTATCAGATGAGTATGGAAAGTCGGGCGACGGACTTCGCAGAAGATATGCGCGCTGCCGAAGTACATCAATTGCACTGAAAGACCTGAGAGTTGCGGGGTTCGTACCATGGTGTGATGAAACCTCGAATGAAGTCGTGTCGGCAAAGAATACATGCTCGATCGTCGTCGTCGTCTTCTGGCTGCACATTACCGGCCTGAGCAAGATGGGCAAGATATCTGTGCCGCGCTTTACTAGTGTTGATCTTCGCGTCCAGTTCCTGAAGCTCTACTTGGATCGCATTGATCGTATCTGGTAAGGTTGTCTCAATCGTAGGTTGTGCAACAGAATCCGAGATTTCTTGGAGCTGGGCGAAATAAATAACCCGAAGGTTGAAGACCTTGCGGAAGGAGCTCAAGTCGACTTCTAGTTTTTCTAGTAAGGGGGCTAGGAAGATAAAAGTCAGGAGATATTTTCGGGTGTTAGTAGAGGGAAGGCAAACCCCTTTCATTGAGTAGAACATGGATGTTTGCAATCGCGTCCCTCAACAATATCTTTTCCGGGTCCTTCTCACTTCTGATCTTGGTCATACGCGCCTTGAGATCAGAGAGGATCTATGGGTGCCAATCGTCAATAGGCGAGGGGTGTCCGATGGGAAATGGATTACACTCTTGATTGCTCTTCCATCCAATTGCTCCACAAGATCCTTGCGTTGGTACGAGAGTTCGACGTATAACGCTTGATTCTCGTCGTCGAGATCTCTGATTTCGGGTGCAACTGTCTCAGCTGCGTTCATGGCGGCCCGAGTATGCCTCTTGCGTTTCTCCTTCGCATCATGAGCTGCGAGGATGGTACGCTCCTTGATCAATGCCTCCCGGTGATCGGCAATCAAGATGGAGTATGCCTGCATGTAGCTTTCGGCGGCTCCTTGGTCGTCGAGGCTGCGTTGATATTCCTGTCCATCAGCTTCATCCTCACCACTGCCTTGAGGCGCAATCTTTCGCGTCAATAGTTCCGTGAGTCGAGTACGCCATTCCCACATTAGATTGGCCTGTTGATTTAGGACCTCGCTGGCGATGAAGTTGGCTTGCTCAATCTATGAGTAGTTAGTTCAGTACTTGGTACGTTGCAACGACCATTGCCTTACCAAAGCAGACATTGGGACAGGCTTCTTCTTTTTCTTCTTCGGCTTCACCTCTGGGTTGGAGGCATCACTGTCTGACCCATCGACGTCGGTTCCCTCTTCATTCTCGTCTTCCGACTCGGATAAAGGCGCCAGACCCCTAGCAACTCTATTCTCATTGCGCCTCGCCTTCCGCTTGTCCTCGATGGCTCGCATTTCCGCACCCTGATGGAGAAAGGGGGTCTCGACAAGCAAAGCATCCTCAGTAATTCCTTGCAACGCAGCATCCTTTGCTAATTGTGCCATGGCGTTTTGCGCATCCTTCTCTGCGTCTATAAAGATAAACATCAATGAGCTACAACCGATTCGGAAGCGCATTTGTAACTCACTAGCAAGAATACTCTTCCTCAGATCTTCTGCTTGTGCATACGCGGCATCCTCTTCTTCTTTGCGCCCCAGGACATGATACACATCTCCCATCACGAAGTACGCACGATGAAGGGCAATGATCACCTCCCTGAGCCGGTTTCGCAAGGTACCCTTCTGCACAGCGGAGCCGCCATTAGCGTCATCACTCCCGGCGTTGCTTTCATCATCTTCAGGATCTTCATCTGCGTTAGAAGACTGGCCCTTCGCCGTGACCGCGGAAAGGGCGGCGTTGATTTCGTCTCTCAACAGCTTTCCCTCTTTCTCCGCGTTCTTCAAGATGGGGAGCACACGCTGGTATCGATTCAAGCCTTGTTCCATCTGTAGTAGTTGTGCTTGGGTGACTAGGGCGTTGACCTAGGGGTACACCTGGTTAGCGTCGCCTTGGAGCGATTGGCAATACCTACCTTGTACCTCCAATCTTCCACAATCGAACTCCAGGTACTATCTTTCATGCCCTAGTACACGCGAAGATCAATACCAAACCCATGATTTATAGTGACTGAACGACTCGCCTTCAGTACTTCATTCATTGTCTTCAGCGCCTTCTTGCTGTTCCCGCCTGTAGCATTCAATTGGAGCTCACCAACCTAGAAGACTTCCTGAGTCCCGACTAAATAGACGGAATCAAAGAAACTTACCTGCGGATGCGTACAGATACCACGAAGGTGCCTGACGCGAACCCTCAACAGGGCGCCGTCGATGTCCCAGCCTTCTGACGCTGCAACCCCTCGAGCATCAAGACCAAGATGGAGTAGAGCCTCCTCGAGGGCCTGATCATACACCTAGAGCACAGCTTAGCCAAATCTCTATCATCAAAGGGAGGATATCACGCACATGTCTCTCAACGCGTCCGAGGCTTATAGGTACAAGGTACCGTGTCTGTGTCGGGATCTTTAATTCATCCTTCACGAGGGCCTTCGTTGTTCTAAGTGAGATCCAGCGCTGGTTAGCGGACGCCTTTTATGATATCATGATAGGGGCGGGAAAGGGGCACATACCTGATCCCGTAGTACTCGAAGAAGGCAGCGAACTCGCGCGCGAGGCTAGGCTGTAGCAGGGTACTCCAATTCTTCGGCGAACCGATAACATTCTCGAGACGAAGGAACCTATACCCCGAGTCATGTAGCTCAGGATCACCTTCTCACCTTCCAACGCACCAAACACACCTTATAACGTGGAGCAAATCCGATACCTGTCCTTTAGCAGGCGTACCAGACACCGCGAGCGACGATAGCCGCGGGATCATCCCTACCATATCCCTAAATGCAAGGTGGGGAATATGCATATGCCAGTAGGCTAGGAAGTGAAAGTGAATCACGTACTCGGTCTTTCCGCCGCCAGCCATCTGCACCTCGTCCATGACCACCCTCAGCCACTCGACGCTCACCAAAGGACTCCGCGGCCGCTCCGCATTCGCATAGACAACGTCGCCGCGGCGCGGGCGCACGGGCGCCGCGCGCGCAACATTGACCTCGACCCGCAGCGTCGCATACGTCGTGATCACCACGTCGAACGTGTTGGCGTAGTGCGCCCAGTCCATGATATCCGCGGGATCGGTGACCTGCTTACCAGCGAACTCCACCGCCGCGCTTTTCTGCGCGCGGGCGTCCGTGCGTCTGGTGGGGCGACTCTGCTTCTTCTTCAGCTCGTCCCGGAGCTTCGTCGCAGCGCCGTCGGTGAGTGGCACGCCGAGCTTGCTCCACCCGTCATAGAGCAGCACCTTCAGCGTCGGCGCGTGCTTCGCCAACTCGTCGGCCCACTGACTAGCCAGTGTCATCGGTGTAACGATCAGCGTCGTCTACATACATATCCCGGGATCCGGGAGTAAGCAAACGGGGATCGACCAAATATAAATATAGAACTACGAAGTACGCACCTTGACCTGCTTCACGTCGAGGGCGGCAATGGGGTCCCAGCGCGTGACCGACGGGTTTCTATGCGGCGCGGGATGCAGGAGGATGAGCGAAATCGTCTCGAGCGTTTTCCCGAGGCCCGGCTCCTCTGCGAGGATCCCCCCAAAGACGTCCTCTACACGAGGTGGGGCTTCAGCGATCTCCCCGGAGAGGCAGTTGAAATACCAAGTCTCGTTCCCCTCGACGACCTTCTTCCAGAAGAACAGCATGGGGTTCTGTGCGTCGCCCTCTGCGGCGCTGAATGACACCGGGAGCGGCACGATTTCGCCCTGGGGGTTCAGCGTCACCCCTTCACGCGCGAGGAGCCAAGCCACACTCCGCCGCTGGAACGGCAGCAGCTTGGGCACGAGCGCCCGTGGCTGCACCCGTTCCTCCACATCCGTGAATGGGGCAGGTTTGAGGCTTGCGTAGAAAAAGGGGATGTCGACGGTCCCCAGGTGAGCTTCAGGCGTGTAGAGGTAGTTGTGCACGCGCCGCACTGCCTCGCGCACATGAGCAGCAGCGGTCTTGCCCTTGTGTCGGTTCGCGGGGTCTTCCAGGATAGCTGGATACAGAAACTTGCAGCTCGTCTCCACCTGGATGGAAAACGGGAGCTCGCCATCCGCGGACATCCCCTGCGGGTAAACGGTGATACTGAGCTTCGCCGATGTATTCACCTGCCCCTCCTTCTCTGCAATAAGGAAGCTGCACAGGATATCCTCGCATTCTGCGACATTGTCCGATTCTAGGGGGAGTAGCAACAACCACTCGTCCGCCTTCGATGCAACATACACCCGTCCTTCAAAGGCGTGCAGCTTGACGAACCCGAGTCCAATAGCGCGTGGCTCTGAGCATCCACGACTGAACGCCTCCATCACATTCCGCAGATTGGCCTCCTCTTCGACCCAGTGCGGCGGCCTATGGAGTGCTCCGGCTGTCGCGGTATCAACGGTATATCGAATGGTATCGATCCGCACATACGCAAGAGCAGAACGCTGATAGCCGCTGTGCCTGTGTTTCGAAGCAGCTGAGGAGGTGGAGGGATAGGCATGCACCACTTCAGGCCACGAGTCTAAACATTCGTTCAGCAACACCGCCAGAGACGAGGTCGCGCTGGGCTCCGCCACTGGATCAGCTTCAGGAGTATCTGTATCCACAATTTTCGCGCGTTTCGGAGAGGGCTGGTTTACCGACGGACTTGGCGCGCGCTTCTTCCCATCCTTTAAATGTGTATCTTGATCTCTATCTTCTTGGGTGCTCGCGTATGGCCGCAGAAGGTGCAGAATTTCGCGGATGTTGAGAGTGGGCCGGAATATGGGACGTCCTGGCTTTGTTTTCCAGAACATGTTGGGCAAAGAGCTGAGGCCATGGGAGGCCTGCGTATTGATGGTGCGCATCGTGGTTAGGAGCAAGAAGCGCGTACGCGAATAATCTATATTACTTACGCGGTCACGTGGGTCTCGGTACCGAGATGACTCGACAACTGTCATTTCTTTTCATTCTCCCTCATCGTCCCTGGTCCCTGCTGGTGTGTCTCTGCTTTACGTAGTTTTGGCTACGACTCTTTGACTCTGGCCTGGAGCCTCTCGCACGAGGCAAACCGTCACTTGTTATGTTTCCGATTCATCCGAATCCCCGGCCCAGACGGTAACAGTGGTCTATGAGCATCCTCAGGTTGTTACTCCTGGGACATGCATACCGTACCTATGTCTTGAGATATGCAGGTTCACGGCGGCTGAGGATGGTACGCCGCCACTCCTAGTTGATTCAGCAATTACGACTCTGACAATACAAAATCAACATGCTATGGTGACCTCAATAGACAATCTCCAGCACCTTGTATCGCAGATCCTACAAAGTCTGCACCCACTCCAGCGACTGTCGCCACTTGGTTATGCCGCCACTCTATGGTGCATGGACCGTGCGTTATCGTAGTGGAATTCGTGAGACGGAGACGGAGAATGGGCGCTAGATGGATTGACGCCCATTTAAGCTATGACATCACGACGGATTCGTCGTCATACTCGTCATCTCCCGCTCCCTCAGCAGTACATAAAGGGTCACCGAGCAAAATGGGCTCCCCACTTTTCTTATTCCAACCCCAATGTCTGCACCTAAAGCACCACAAATGAACATGGTCCCCACCATCGACGCCGCCGCTCTCCCCGACACTCCAGCGCACGAATGGGCGGAAGGCACATCCTCTGCTCTGCAGTCCAAGTTGGACGACCAGTCGCCGCAGCCAATCCACTCTCTGAATACAGACGCGACGATGAGCTCGTCTCCAATCGGCGTCGGCGGCGCTAGAGTCAGCGCGCCGCCGCTCACCTCTAAGGCATCTACATCATCGACTCCGGGAAACGAGTTCCCTGGGGCTTATCCACGGGATAACTCGACGACACCCGGGATGGCTACCTCTGCTGCTTCAACGGCCAAAGATACCGCGTATCAGATTTACGAATCCGCAAAACAATACATTCCCGCCCAAGAGGATATACAGCAAACGCTAGAGAATGCAAGCACGACAGCTAAGCAGTACTTGCCTGCGTCCGTCGGGGCTTATCTACGTGAGTGGTGTGCCGCGCGACTCGCGGGTCTATAGCTAATTTCCATTAGCCGACGGAAAACAAGCGATCTCATTACCTTCTCAAGAGGTGTATGGCAATATGGGCACGTCGTCCGACGGCGTAGGCGCGCTGCCTGGTACTCTTTCTGAAGTAAGCGTTGCAAAACTCCCTGAAGAGCGTCGATTGGAAGGATTGGAGAATGCCAGTGTGTATCATCCGCCCATATTCAGTTCACAGATATTCGCTGAGCAAAGCCTATAGAGAGCTTCGGAAGTTCCTATGCCCGTGAGCAAGCGTGGTCACAAACAGTAAGTCTTTCCATTGTGCCCAAAATTTTTCCTAAAGATATCGCAGTCATCGGGTGGTGTAGGTGATCTGCCTGGTCCGAAGTCTGAAACAGGCGTGGCAATCCTGCCTGATGAGCGGATCACAAGAGGAATGTCTGGTGGTACAGGTGGATCTAGCCCCAAAACCGATTCGGACGTCATTAGGTCGCCCGAGGAGAAGACTGTAAATGGCGGTTTCAAAGGTCTTACTAGCAGTAAGTTTCACCTCCTGCCCTTGGTGCTGTATTCATTGTATACTTCAGAACCCGTTGTAACAACTACAAATCAGCACTCTACTACATCCCCGGTAAACCACCTTAGTGCTGGTTCAAATGCGCAAGCAGACTCTAATGCGTCGAATGTCGCGCTCCCACCGACTCCTGGTTCGGGTGGCTACTCTACCAACAACGCAGTATTGCCCCCGGCGATCCCCTCGACAGGCAACGAGTTCGGCGGTGCCTCAGCTGGCGGAGTGGTCAACTCTGGCGGCTTCGGCACGCCCGCGCAGAATGCAGTGGCTACCACTGACGCTCACGACGCTGCCACCCTTGACGCTGCCAAAGCAGCCGGCGTTGAACCCAAGGACACAGACGCTCCCGCGGTCCCTCCGAAAACCTCCGGTGTCCCTAGGCGCGTCGCAGACGATAAACCAATCGCTCGCAAAGGTGAGCTCATTGCAAGGCAACACATTTTGGAGGAAACTGAGAAGATGAACGATGTTATTCGCAAAGATATCTCAGAAGTGGCCACGACAGGTCACGGTTCCCATCACGGACGAACAGCTAGCCAGACGGAGTCGCGTCGTAAAAGCCATGACTTTGCGGCGTCGCACTTGGACACGAGGGCTGCTAGCGATCACCCGAAGGATCGGAGTGGATCTATGTCTTCCAGCAGCAGTAAACCCAGCTTCATGGACAAGGTGAAAGGCGAAGTGAAGGTTATATCCGGTAAGTTGGGCAAGAATGAGGAGAAGGTGGAAGAAGGAAGGCGCATGATGGGCAAGGAGTAAAACTTTTATATTAGGATCGTGTACAACAACAATGTAAGATAGCAAAGAGGCACTGTATGCTAGTCACATCTGGGTTCATGTGAAGTTCTGGGCATGTTGTAGCGGCATAGTGTCGATAAGCGAGACTATTGAGTATCGTCGTACTTAGTCTGGCGCACGTGGCTAATTACACACCACGGTCATGAGATATTGTCAGGGGCTACATACGAAGCGCAAACCTTGTCCATTTACCCTCTTTACGACTCATCTATGTTGCCTTACCGGGAACCTTCTCTAATTTCTTTATCATGAGTCCGAAGTACCCAAAGGTTGTAGGTGCGGCTTACCATACCCACGACGACCATATCTTGACTCCGAACAAAGGCTACGAACTCATCCAACAGATAGGTGGTGGTGGCTTCTCAACGTACATGCCGTCTCTTCCAAACCCTATAATGGAGCTTGATATTAAACTATAGAGTCTTCCGCGCCGTGAACATCAAGGAGCACCGTGTGGCTGCATGTAAGGTCATCGCGCTGACGGAGCAGTCCACGGAGAAGGAGCGCAAAACGATCGACAAGGAGATGCGCGTGCACGCCGCTTTGAAGCATCAGCACGTCCTCGAGTTCATCAATGCTGTCGTTGTCGAGCCGAAGCACAAACACCAATACGTGCCGGGGATATACATGTTGCTAGAACTCGCTGCGGGAGGGGATCTATTTGATAAGATTGGTGAGTGGATAGACCTTCTTCAACGGCGCAGGAGTTTGAGGGTGTGTCGATGGATAGCCCCCGACGAAGGTGTTGGCGACCAAGTGGCACATTACTATTTCCTTCAGCTGATCGCCGGTATGGTGAGTATATCGAGGACCCTTTGGCGAAGACTGACTGACGACAGGCAGGAATACATACACTCGGAGGGAGTCTGCCATCGCGATCTGAAGCCCGAGAACCTCCTCCTCGACGCCGCCGGCACGCTCAAGATCTCTGACTTTGGACTGTCGGCCGTATTCCGCCTCAAACAGTCGGGAAAGACGCGGACGCTTACCGAACGTTGCGGGAGCTTGCCGTACGTCGCGCCTGAGGTACGAGTCACACCCGATCGCCCACCATTGCCATTCTCAGCTGCTCATAGTTGAACTCGGATGACCCGTACGATGCTGAGCCGGTGGATGTGTGGGGTGTGGGGGTGATCCTGTTCACGATGCTTGCGGGCAGTGCGTTCCCCTTTGTTATACACCTCGCGTTGTTCTCGTTTAACCGCGATATAGATACGCCTTGGGACGAGCCAACGCTGCACAGTCCCGAATATGTCAGGTACATGTCGGGCAAAATCTTCGCCGAAGACCCGTGGAATCGGCTGGGCGACAGCGCGCTCTGTAAGTTCCCCTCCTCGTCCGTTTCTCTCCCGACAGGGAACTCACTATACTCAGCTCTGATTCGCGGGATGCTCACGGTCAATCCCGCGACGCGTTTCACCCTGCGAGATGCCCAGCAACACCCATGGGTAATGAAGTAAGGGTTTCATTCCTATCTACCCCCACTTCAACTGAGACGCGTTCTAACTTCTTTGTGCAATAGACCGAGTCAACTAGCGAATCGCGGTGTGAGCGAATTGGCGGATAAACTAACAGAGGGGCTGCGGATTAACGGAGACATGGGATACGCTGCGCCGAACTTGGACGCTGAGAATCGCATGGACGAGGACGGCGATATGATCATGCTCTCCGCCGCGAATCGCTCTCAATTCACGCAGACCCTCATGCTCTTCGTGTGTCTCTTCACTTCCCCATCACCTAACGTATTCATCCCCTATTTGTCTCTAGTCGCAAACGCAAACAGGACAGCGCTACACGCCCCACCTGACGCGCTTCTACGCGTCGCTCGGCCCCCCGCTGCTGCTTGCGCTGATCAAGGAAAGCCTCGAGGGCCTCAATGTCAAGTGCAAAGACCAGCCGCCGCGCCCCATATACGATGCCGGCGACGGCGGAGGGCTGCAGCACCGTCTCCGCATTGGGGGCTTCGATAAGAGGAAGGTGATGTTCAAGGGCTGGGTCGAGGTGGAGCCCTTTGAGTACCGCGGGTCGGACGGCAGCTTTTGTGTGATGCAGCGCGATGAGGTGCGTGCCTTCTCTTGCTCTCGATGCGCGAGGTTGTTGATGCTTGATGGCTTGGTACAGGGCAGCCCGATTTCGTGGCGGCAGCTGTGGAAGGCGTTGATCATATCGCCTGCAGTTGAACCACACGTTCTCCGCAAGTGATCTTTCTGATGTATATTGATATCTAGCCGCCATGCCATGTAAGTTGTATATAATTGTCCAGTCAATCGAGGAATATTATTTTATCGATACAAAGTTGCTATATGCCAGGCCTCACAGCGCCTTCTCTCACTGTCAACCAACTGCCGACTGCGTCAATCCCTCCCGAATCTGACATCGACCATTGCCCTGGGGGAGTCAACAAGGGGACCTAGTGATTAGGCCTATCTTTACCGGACGAGGTTAGGCCAGAACAATTGTCCGTTAAGGTCAGTACTTACTATTGGTTGCTCACTGGAGTGATGACCAGGCGGAAAAGACGCGTCAACATTTCCTTCGCAGTTGTTGCTTCCACTGCGATTACCGCAGCTATTAGTGAAGCCAAACTCCAAGCTAGCCCCTGTCTTACATACTCAAGCACGGGCGCTAGCGCCACATGGCTCAATGGCGCCATGGTCGTTCTCTTGGTTGTCATGGTCCCGTTTCTTTGCTTCGAACTTCGAAGCTCCGTTCAGGATAAACGATTAACAAACGCCACTTACCTCCGTGTCGTTCAAGTAAAGCCGACTTCTCATTCCTGCTTTCCTGGAAGCCTGAGTTCATCGACGATGCCACCAACTGAACCTCGGGGGTCACTGACTCGAAGCACCGAGCTCGAGCCTTCTAACCTCCCATGTTGACGTCTACTAGGGCCATGGTGTTGCCTTCGAGCTTAATTCTAGGACCAGCGGATGTTCAGAAATGCCTCAAAATTCGGCTCGTGGAGCATTGCGGGGAATCTGACCTGGCTTCGGCAGCCTTGCCGTAGTCATGAGCCTTAAACTACTCAAAGACTAATATCGCGTCATGATCGGCTGGACGACCTATCCCCCACCTCATCCTGCTTCCCAATCGCGGAATATTCTGGATAAGCGACGACATAGGATAAAACAAGAAACTTCGGAATTAAAATGCCTCGCATTAGCGAGGCGTTCACATGGTCCTCGCCCGATTATTTTCCATATCCATCGGCATTGGGTATGTTGGTTTCCATCGTTGCCCGTCATGGCCTCACCCTCGATAATATTTCGCGAATGTGGAGCAAGAACTAGCGAGTAATGTAGCCGGCGGCCATAATTAACGACCATTGCAATAGATATTATCCTCAGGCGCGATACCCAGCGGTATTTAAGGAGTGCAACGTATCGTGAGTTGTCCTCAACAAGTCCTGCTTTCATACGCGCTCCTTGTCCCTCTCTAAATCTCTCAGTTTGCACACAATGAAGGGCTTCGCTACTGCCGCTACCCTCGCCGTTCTCGCGAACTCCGTGTCTGCGCATTGTAACTGTCTTCCTCGCCTATGTGTATAAACCAAAGGACTGACGGTGATTCCACAGACATCTGGCACCAGGTTATTGCTGGATCCACGACATCCAGCGCTGCCGTTCGTCAGCCTGTCAACAACTCTCCAGTCCAAGACGTCACTTCCCCCGATATCACCTGCAATGCCAACCCCTCCCCGGCCTCTGAGACCGTCAGCGTTGCCGCAGGAAGCACCCTCGGCTTCAACCTCGACAACACGCTCTACCACCAAGGCCCTGCAGCTATCTACCTAGGCAAAGTCCCTGCCGGCCAAACAGCTGCGTCTTGGGACGGATCCGGGGCCAACTGGTTCAAGGTAATTGACTAAACAAAGTGAACTAGTAGTATAGTATTGATAATTCGGATTTGTAGATCGCTGAATGGGGAGCCACTTTCAACCCTTTCAAATTCACCGATGAGGGCTTGGGCTCATTGTCCACCACCATCCCTGCCAGTGTTCCCGCCGGCGAGGTTAGTCACGTTTTTTATCCAGTAATCGGTACTCAGCGCATTATGTTCTATAGTACCTCGCCCGCATCGAGCAAATCGGCCTTCACGTCGCAGGTGCCCCTCAGTGGTACATCTCTTGCGCCCAGATCAACATCACTGGCGGCGGAAGCGCGAACCCCAGCAAGGTTTCCATCCCCGGATACGTCTCGCCTTCTGGTACGGCGGAATTCCCTCGTCCTCGGCTATTTACGCTCCACTCACATTGATCCGTTTCCAGACCCAGGTCTCACCGTAAACATCTACAACCCGGTCCCCACCTCCTACGTTGTAAGCACCTCCCCCCTCTCTTTCCGTGTAGTGCGTCGGCTGAAGGTTGGATTCGTAGGTTCCCGGCCCCGCTCCCTTCACCGGATAAAAGGACTTTGGCTAGCATAGCGCCCTCGTCAATGTACACTATGTATCTTCGTATCGCCTCGGAAATGTGACTTATGTCCCGATCTTATCAATCCTGAATGACATCAAGGACCGATTCACGCAGAATAATCATTTCACGAAAGACAAACAGCTTCTAAAGTGCAGCCAAGACAAGTGATAATCCGTCGAAGCGTTCGATGTGCCCGAAATAGCTCCGCGCCCCACAAGGCTATCGCCGATACGCGAGTTTGGTCATATGTTCTGCTTGAAGTGTAAGCTCTGTGTGGTTGAAGTGCGTTACGAACGTTTGCACGGCTAAATGAACGGAGGGAGATTAATCGCATGACAATGGCGGAGGGCGGTATCATATGCGCGTGAGTGGTTCAGCACCCAATGAGGCATAATCTGAAGTGGACTTACGAGGCTTGAGCCTCTCGCGTTGATACCAGGTGATCTTCGGGTGCTATGATGCTCAATGTACATCCCCATTCAAATCCTGACTGACATTGTAGGTCTTCTGACAAATGTCTATGTTTCCCCGGACGTTTGCCAAGTACGGGTACAATCGAAGTCCAATGTACACGCGAGTGCGAACGTATAAAAGGACAGCTCCTGGGCTACTTGCATTGATTCAAGCTCTCTCGTTCTTTTACACTTACTCGAAGCAAAATCGATTGAAGGATGAAATTCTTCTCCGCCTTACCCCTCCTCGTGGTAGCGATAGCCCATAGCGCGTCTGCCCACTGTACGTACCCCATTACAGGTTCCCATTTCGACTCTAATAAAAAATCCCGCGAAATTAGACATCTGGCACACGCTCATCGCAGGAGACACCCAATCCAGCGCAGCTGTCCGCCAGCCCATCAACAACTCCCCCGTTGAGGACGTCACCTCCCCCAACATCCGCTGCAACATCAACACCCCAGCCACACAGACCGTCAGCGTCGCGGCCGGCAGCACCATCGGCTTCATCCTAGACAACACGTTGTACCATTCCGGGCCAGCTGCCATCTACCTCGGCAAAGCCCCAGGGTCCGTCGCTAGCTGGGATGGGAGCGGGGCTAACTGGTTCAAGGTATGTCAGACTCGCAATGGTTACTAGATATGGGGCGTAGCTGAGTTGACCTGCCACCAAGATCGCAGAATGGGGAGCTACATTCGATCCCTTCAAGTTTACCGCTGAGGGACTCAGTACACTGACGACTACGATCCCTTCGAGCGTTCAAGCCGGCGAAGTATCCCACCTACCTTTACATCCTCATGCGCTCCATACTGACAATTATCCAGTATCTAGTCCGTATCGAGCAAATTGGGTTACACGTAGCTGGTGCTCCGCAATGGTACATATCCTGCGCTCAGATCAGCATCACCGGCGGTGGGAATGCCAATCCCGCCAAGGTCTCCTTCCCGGGATACGCACAGGCTAGCGGTGGGTGTCTCTGCTCTGCCATGCTGTGAATATGATCCGTGAACTTAATAACATCGTTGCAGACCCTGGACTCACCGTCAACATCTACTACCCAGTCCCTACTTCATACACGGTATGCCATTCCGCCATAATCCATCCAGAGGTTCGTACGCTGACCCGACACATAGGTTCCCGGCCCAAGACCCTTCCGCGGATAAGTAAAGTTATTAAGTTGTACACTAGCTGGTTGTGTTTCAAAATAAAACGTCGCCCGAGCACATCTAGGAAGTAAGTTGCTTCGAGCGCCACTCCAAGGTACACATCGCATGACATCATCGACTGGGTTCGGGAGGTTGCTGTCGTCGAATTAGCCTTTCTCCCTTACCACCACGCTCGGCATCGACAATGAGCGCACAGGACACACGCCCTAACGACAAACAAAAGGACTCACCAAGTCCGAGCAGCGCACGTCGTCACACCCAATCAGAGTCCAACTCTGAGTCCGATCATGCGGCAGCAGAGCCACAGCACGTGAGTAAGGAACAGTCACTATACGCCAAGAAGCATCCCGTTCAACGATGTGCTATCTAGCATTCAGGACAGCCAGTCGTCAATCCCAAGGCGCGCACCCATCCGCTAGGCGGTGCCAAGGCGAAATGGAAGGGCGTTCCTTTGAACGAGTCGTACCAAGAGGGGCTTGACAACAATCAGGACAGGCAATTGGGGCTAGGCGACAAGACCGAGGGGCAAATGGGTCAGGTCATGAGGGAAGCGCAGCCCAAGGCGCAGGTGCCGTCAGCGGGAAAGCGAATCAAACGTCGTATCAGAGGAGTGGGCAAGATGGTGGCGGGAGGGTTGAGATTTAATGCAAAGAAGATTGGGAAAGGGAAGAGGATGGCGCAGGGAGAGGACCCAGAATCGGATTGAAAGGCTATGAAGCGACTATATATAAGTTTGGGCGGCGCGCCCAAACAAACCAATTTCTGCCATGTCCCTCAATAGCGTCGCGCAGTGCGTACGGACGCCAGAAGCAATGTACTGTAGGCGATTTAGTCGGTGTATGACTCATTGGTCCACGAACCCAATCAACTCTGGATTTATCATGACCGATGACCGTAGGCAAGATGGGAGAGATGATTGTACGATCAAGTCTCCTGCGTTTCTTCAATGGTTTCTACGTGAAAAGATTATCTTCTCGAGTCGCCAATAGATGAAACGATTGAGCACCATCCGCACCATTCAGAGCTGATTTCAAAAGTGTAAATGATGTCCGGGCATTATATTGCCGGGATTAGACATCACGTGTACGCAAGAACAGAGTCGGTCACTGACCTCGACGTCGGCCTCGACGTCGTTCATCGTCGGGGGCGCCGCGGCGGAAGCAGATCCAAATTATCCTGGTACCCACAACAAAACTGGGGTTTGGAGCATATTTGACATTTTGGCTGCGCTGGGCGGCAATCTCTGATCGGACATCCAGCTGACTGACCCCGCACCCCAGAAGTTTTCGTCGACGCCGCTAGGGACGTCCAGCTGGATGCAAAACGTCCGCCTTTGCCGACGGTTTGCGCAGTGTCTGGGGGTGGCTGAGGCCTCAAGGCCTCATGGAACATGCTCATCAACGTTTGGAGCGGTATCAAGGCAACAGAAAAATATCACGATGAGAATTGGCAAAAAGATACAGCAAATTGGCGCACGCCAAGCTCACGGAGGTGGTGCATCACTCACGTAAGCTGAACTTTCTCAGCATACGCGCGGAGTCTTAAATTGTTCCTGCACAGAGTACAAGTCGATTCCTCCTTTCCATCCAATCTTTTCCAATTCTCTCCCCTCCCTCATTCAACTGCAGGAGGTTCCTCATCGTCCCACCCGTTCCCCACGTCGTCTATTCAACCAGAGTACGACCATGCCCGGAGTCTGGCAGCGCCACCCTCGTTACACTCTCTTCGTATTTCTCGTAATATGCGGCACATTCTACATGCTCAGCCCATATAATCTGGACCTGCCCCAGCAATACTCCCCGGTCAGAACGAGCACCATTTACACTGACAATGGCCTCCCGAAGCGGGTAGAGAGAAGCGATCGTATTTATAACAAGGTATTACGGGACCGACAGGCAATGATCAAGAAGTTCGGCCCAACAGCAGACGACGTCGATATGTGCGTTTGCCGTTCTTTTTTCTGAGTAAGACACTTACGAGTGTGCTCTTTGTAGGTTCCCACCTGACAAGGACCCCTGGCCCGCGTATACGGTTTGTAAGTGCCTCTTTGCCACGTCGGATTTGAAAGCAGCTGAATTTCACTCAGGGGATTTCTTCCCTGCCGCGTACAACTGTCCTCATGAGGTCGAGCGTATTGGTGCCATGGGAGACGGAGGAAAGTGGGTCTGCGGGCTGTCACGCGTACAGAAGAAAGCGGATTGTGTCGTTTACTCAGTTGGTGAGTAAATGAATTACCGCATGTTCAATGATCGGGCCCGCCTTGCATTTCATGCTGTAAAGCTGCAAAGATCCTTACGAAACATAATTGATTAGGCATCAACTACGAATCGTCATTCGAGGCTGAGCTGCTCACCAATACGGACAACTGTCAAGTTTGGGGTTACGATTTCTCCGTCAAATCCTTTGGGCCACAAATCCCCAGTCGCCTCAGCCACCGAACTCATTTCAAACCTTACGCTCTGGGTGGTGAGGATAAGCACGACGACGAGAAGATGCCCCTCTGGACGCTAAGCAGTTTGATGAAAGCGAATGGTATGCACATGCTTCGTAGCAATGGACCCTCCCTTACTTACCGCCCACGATTCCCAGGCCATACCCATATTGATATTTTGAAAATTGATATCGAGGGCTGGGAATTCGACACGCTTACAACTTTGATCAAACCTTACGTCGACGCTGGCTTGCCCCTGCCCTTCGGCCAACTCCAACTGGAGATTCACGCCTGGAACAAGAAGTTCCCTGAGTTCCTCAAGTGGTGGGAAATGTTGGAGGACGCTGGACTCAGGCCGTTCATGACGGAGCCTAACTTGGTCTATCAGAACTACAACCGACATGGGTCGGCGGATTTGGCTGAGGTCCGTGTTGCCGCCATTCTTCGTGCCCGAACCTTCTGACCGGATTTCCAATAGTACTCTTTCATTAACGTCAAGGGCCAGAACATCTTCATGCACGATCCTCCTTCGGAACCATGAACCAGTTCTTCAACCCGTCGTTTCCTTCGTTCCACCACCCGCTAGCCCCGAACCTCCACACCGTCTGCCGTATTTATCTGCACCCTTACTGTCGTTAACCTTACACCAAAAGTGTCCGCTCACGTTGATACGTCCTTGTTCCTCGACAGCCCCGGCCTTATCTCGTAACATATAATCATATTCGCGGGAGGAGAAATTGGATTTTCTAATTTTCTGGGAACATATACCGTATCAACGTACTTGTCATACTTGACATACCCGATTAATTTCATGGATGGATACCCACAACTGCGCTGCGCTGCCTTTCCGATGGACCAGCATTGGATGTATTGTGCTTGGATTGACGACTGGTAAGAATATTGGACCACCCCTATCTCTCCTAAGAGAGCAGTGTGGCGCAAGATTGTGGTGGCAACGGAGCTGGAGTATGTGGTCGGATAAATGAATCAATAAACGAGGCGTCGCAACACGCCTGGTGCGTGCTGGTCCTTTTTGCTTCTCCCCATCACATCCTCGTTCTCTCCTCGCATTTCATTTCATTTCACTGCCACATTTATATAAATCGATTCGACTGTGCCCACTCTCGCTTACTGATTTCTGCTTGCCACACTGCGACACACCGCTCCGTTCCCTCAGCATCCACGTTTCACTCGATAATCCCTGTCTGCTTGACAACCACCGACCCAGCGTTCAACCCCCCTGCGTGTCAGACTACCCACTATGGCCTTCGATCTGCCGCCTCTGCGGATTGCTCTGTATTTTACTTTGGTGAGTTGTAGCCAGGCGCCACACTCCGATGGTGGCGCTGCCGAACAGCAACTGGGAAGGAGACTGATTGCGGACTCCGGGAATGTAGGGCTTATTTTCGTTCATACTCTTCTGTCTCAGCGCAGCGAGGATACACTACACAACCCATCTCCCTGCGGGCGATCCTCTGAATGGGGGGCACAATTTCTATGGTGAGTGATATATTTCTCAGCAAGATTTCCCGAGCCCATGACTACCGTAAATACGACCGTGCTGATTTCCGATATTTGCTTCCGTAGACCCTGTCATCGCCGAGCTGATATTCACGACCTTGATAACAATGGGTTGGTGTATATACATGTGCGTTCATTCCCCACCATCGCAGCGCGCAGCCGCAGTCCAAACACGAGGCAGACATGGGTGCTAACGCATTGTTCTGCTGTGCAGCATCTTCGTTATCCACAAACGGATCGACGACCGGCCCGTGACACTCTTCCGGGATGAGATGATTGGACTGGGAGTCCTTTGGCTGTTCTGGCTCATAGGTTCCGCCGTTGCATCGGTAAGTCTCCATCACCTTCTTCCCCCAATACCCCCGCCATTCTAACCGCACCGCAACGCACAGTCCATCTGGGGGAACCTAGGATTCTGCCAACAATTCGGCGCGTGCCGTCTCCTCTCCGCCCTCCTCGCATTTGCGTGGCTGGGATGGATCATCCTTTCTGTGTTACTAGTCCTGAGTATCCTGTTCTCATTTGCGAATGGGGCTCTTATGGAGCCGCTGCATGGACGGTGGGACCCAAGGGCGAGCAGATACAGGGACAGTCATGCAACGTTCCCAGGCAGGCCCATGTCTACTGCTTGAATACCTACCTCGATACCCTCACGCCCACACCCACACTGGCTCATCAGACATTCCCGACGTTATTTGATATAGCGCGCAGGGATCGTTTCGGTGGCCCCGTCGTTCAGCCATCAGATTGTTATGCATGCCCGATACCATTGCTAGACCCTTGTATGAGTACTTGTATCTGTATTACCTTGTCTGAGCCTGTATCTGCCTACAGAATGAACACCTCGCGTCCATTTCAACGCAGCAGGAAGGGGGGGATTGCGAGGACTTTACATCCATCCATCCATCCCCTTAACACCGCTGTTCAAGTGTTCATCTTCAACATTCCGACCAAACGACGAGGTATTAATTCTTCACTAATAATTTCCCCTACTAGTAGTAGCTCGTGTTTGCTCGTGCGGCGTTGTTCCTCCTAGGTAATCATGTTCACTTTGTCGTGTTCGTTTCTCGGATACGTGAAAGTGGTAGGTGGCTGCGATATAAATATGGAGCGCCAGACACGGGAGTCTTGGCTCTCTTGACTCTTGCTTGACTCGTCAAAGGCACACACTACCTCTCGTTCACCGTTGGACAAGCGAGATTTGCTTGTTATACCTATCATCCCTTTCTGGTGCTGTAGTGATGCCGCGGCGTGCAGACGCTACTGATCATTTTCCCGTGCAAAACGAAATTATAACGTGTAAGTCTTTACTAACCTATTTCTTTTCCTGCCAACTTTCCCTCTCAAGTGTCCCAGCGTCCTCCATAACCCCTTTTCACTGCCTTTCCATCTTTCCCCAATGGACGAGGAGAGTCGTGAGCTAAAAAGAGGCCAGGATACCGTCAACCAGTTCAACCCAAAACCTCGTCACTGACTTTGGGGCTGGGTGGGAGAGATGGAGAACCGATTCGAGGTGTGTTAGTAAATCGCTTGAGAGTTGCTGCTAACCCAACGTCAGGAGACAAATCTTGCTGCAGGGTGGACGGATAAACATACTAGGGTCGGCGACCATTTGGAAGCAGCGTCTTTTCTTCCTTAACTGGGGACCTGGTATCGACTCCAACTCAAGAAATCCGCGCACGAAGGTATCTAGAAACCTCGGTACCCATGCCTTGGTATTTTCCCCCTTGTCGGCGTGGGGAATGTGGAATGAACTTGCGGTGGCTCAATGACTTCCGACAATCGCCTTTAACTGGAGTTATTGCGATATCTGCGAGACCTCACAAGTCGTTGTTGGGACTATTTCGGCATTGAATGCACTGTGACGCATGAGGAGGCTGGCTCGACAACCAAACACGGTATCATCGACAATCATACTCTTTCACTGGGCGCACGCTGATCGACACGGTTCGGCTCGAGTTTCTCAATGTTCAACTCATTTTTGCTATCAAACTATTCAAGTATTCGGAGTGGTTCTCTCGCCCAATCATAGCGTTCATCAAGGCATAGTAGATGACCCTCAGGCCCCGATGTCCTCTCCGCTGTGTCCAATGAATCCTTGCCGTCGGACTCACCCGAAGGGGATCCCTCCCTTGCGTCGAAACCTCCGCCGAAATTATTCTTCCTCTGCCTACACTACACGGGCCCTTCAAGGCCCTTCGCGCCCCTACTTACAAGAAATAAATGGTATGGACTAGGCTAGGGAGCGGGAACCACTCCGTCGGCCAACTAGAATCGTTGAACGGTTGATCAGTGTTAGATGAGTGTCATGGTGTGGTCGGCGAGCCTTAGCCTGTGTCAGTAACCGAGGGATATAACGGAGGCGACTCTTTACCGAGGTACGGCGAGTGTCGTACGCTCCAGAGCAGTCATCTTCTGTGGTATAGATGCATTCTTGTGCTTCCCCTCTAGCCGTATGGCACTTCGGATAGGCCGCCGCACCTTTAGTTCGACCTCTCGCTCGGTTTACTCTGCCGAACCATGCAAATCGTCGCTGTAAGCAAGAATGAACTGATGGTCCGCCAGTATCGCAGAAAAATACACTCGCTTTCACCCACTCAGCCATCAGTACTGCCCCCCAAACAAACAATTCATCATCGACCATTCAAGTATTCCTGAGGCGAAGACAGATTCTCTCTGTTGAACCAGGCAACGCGTATTGTATTCAAGGCAGATAAGCATAGCATACAGGCAGGATCCCGAATATTAGCCAACATTATGGTATATCTGCCAGCACCATCTAAATCAGAAAAACGCACATTCTACGTGAGTCTATTATCTGGGAATTTTGCCGACTCACCCACCACCGCCGGGTGGGCGATAACCAGGCATCACCATCGTGGTACCGCCGCCCAAAGCGCAGCACATGTATCAGATTGATATGATGGATGACAGGTAGGTCACAAGGATGTGCCGTTGCATGTCGCAGGGAATTGTGCCGCCAAAATCTTCACAGCATGAAGACCCCAAATCCACAATGATTGAGACTCGATAGAACATCAGAAGCTCTTTAGGTTGCCTCTCAAGCTTTTACAATCCACAGGACGCGGAGGACCGAATTTCGCGTACCAAAGTACCATTTTTGAAGAGGTACTGACCACACGACGTGGTATTCCGTGGTACCGCATCTTTGTCACAACAACTCAACTGAGTTGATTTACGAGCATAGAGACTTCGTGATTCGCGGGCAGCTCCAGAGAAGACGGCGAGCCTTGAGGAAGGCCGTGGTTAACGGCGAGTAGTACTGTTCCACTCTCAGAAATAGTTTAGAAACACTTACATTGGCCGACTCTCACACCCAGTCCGACGAACTCGAACTCACGACTCTCAGAACAAGGTCATAAATAAGCTTTATCCAGATTGATTCAGCTGACGGCTTCCCTTCTCCACGTAAGGTCTGATGTTTCCTCTCATATCTTCACAGCTAGAACTACGGACATTGATGTAGGGCCCTGATACAATGATGCGCCCGATTTTCGCACCGTTCCATTCTCGTCTGATGTGTACAGCTGACGACACGATCCATGCCTACATAAAGTCCACGAGAGAGGTGTACTCATCAGCGTGCTACATTCATCATGGAACCAATAAGCACTCCGTTCACAGAGAAACTCAGTTGGGTGATTTTTCTTGCCTCGCATAGCACGACTGACAAGAGAAATATACACATCCAGACATCCCCAGTCCAATTGTACTGACGCCTATGGCTTTTGGTGCCCATCCAAGCATGGCTGCCATAGTCAGTGGTGCTGGTGGATTTGGCTTCGTCCCCGTAGGTGAGATAGTCACCTTTGGTCGCTATCCTTTGCGATAACTGTGCCACAGGTTTGGACACCGTGGATAAAGTCCGAGAAAACTTGCGGGATGCGCGCAAAGCCCTTGCTGTCCCTGATGGGGCCCCGATCCCTGTCGGGATCGGTTTTGTCGGCTGGATACTCGACATTACTGAGGCTTCCGACACGCCCCTCATTCCTGTGGCGTTGGCCGAGAAACCAAAAGCTATCCTGTTTGCTTTCGGCGCCGACCTAGGGAAACACATCGCTACTGTACGGAAATACGATGCCCAGCGGTCAGATCGCCTTCAGACACTGATTTTCGTTACGATCAACTCTGTTGATGCCGCACTCACTGCCGCAAACGAGTGGAAGGTTGACGTTATCGTGGCCCAAGGTATCTGTCTTGTATATCCTTGCTCACTATGACGCTCATTTGATTTCTAGGTATCGAAGCTGGAGGGCATGGCGGCTCGTTTGCCCCGCCACTTTTCTCTCTTGTTCCAGCGATCCTCAGCGCACTTCCACCAGGCCACCCGCCGGTACTTGGTTCCGGGGGCGTCTCTACGGGTGCGCAAGTTGCGGCCTTGCTTGCCTTGGGAGCAGCGGGTGCCGTAGTTGGTACCCGGTTCCTCTTCACCCCCGAATCTGTGTACACCGACGAAATGAAGGCCGAGCTGATCAAAGCTGATTTCGGATCAACCACTAGAGGAATGATGTTCGACGAGGTTATGGACAAGATGGGATGGCCCCCCAATCACGACGGGCGTGCTATTGTCAACGATATAGTCAACGATAGCTTGAAGGGCTTGAGCCTCGAGGAGAGGCAGAGGCTCTTCGCGGAGGCCACCGAGAAGAAAGAAACCAACAGATCCATCATGTGGGCTGGTGTCGGCGTGGGTATGACAAAGGAAATCAAACCTACCAAGGTAAGCGGCTATGCTCGATGTCTTACCAATCGCTAATTTCCTTCGTAGGATGTTCTTTTGGAGCTGCATTCAGATGCAGTTAAAGTACTCAAGGGTATCCCGAAGTTGTTGAAGCAGTGAAATTAACACGCGGGCGCCGCAAGCACACCTAGTCAGGATATCGAGATGTCTCCCTTGTACACGAAACAATATGTATTCAATGAATAACATGCTTTTTTTGTACTTTGAGTCGAAAACGCTCCTTGTGCTTGCCCGCCTAAGTCTTCTTGTATAACCATGATGCCCTGACAAACGATGCCCAAGCGATCAAGTCGAATGTCGGTTGTATTCGAGGCATATCATGCAACACCACTAGCTGGTCCAGTTGTGAATTTGTGATCGTACTCTGTCGACCGTAGTATTCAAGTTTCTGTGTCGGACAGTCATCTATGACAACAAAAGACACGTCGACATAGAGTAGTTGAAAGTTGGGAGGCACTGGCGCCAATGACCGTGTGTACTTTTACACCAACACCCGACCGCAGACTCTCTCTGTTACTCCCACCACCAGTGAATTGCTCGGTCGCCACCGTTTTAGCAACTGCGGCGGATTGAAGCACTGAAGCTTGAAGCACTGGCTAGCGACCGTCCGCGCTTCAATCTCATGGACTAGGACACGGCTCTCAAGCTTGCGAGTCGTTCGTGAATCAGTCCAAAGGTCAGTTGCTTATTTGGGTGTTCTCCTACTTGTTCTCATGGTAGTCATGCTTGTGGTGTTCACGTTAGATCCCCAAATCGCGGGTCGCAGCAATGTGGGATGGAGTGGGGAATTTGGTGCACATGTCGGCGTTGACTGGCACGGTATGGGATTCGTTTTCTATTATCCTGTCTCTCGATCCCTCCTTCGTGTTGTTTTGTTTCCCCTTCCCCTTCACTTTTCCTTTGCTATTCATTGTCTGTCCATGGGACTTCGTGCGGTGGTGCCGTCTCTACCCCTCGCCTGGAATCCAAAGGGCTTTCCCGGCGAGGCGAGTAAGACGGTAACCACGACCTCCCGGAAAGCTTTTCTTGGTTCGTTCCCTTCCAACACCCTCACGGATGGACCACCACTTCTCTTGGTCAGACACTTCGTACGCAGCTTTCGGGTCGTGTCTGGCATGCTTCTACGCCAGACAGTCGCATCGTTTCAATTAGACCTTGTCAAATGCAGACAACCGAACCCATACCCATATAGTTTGGAGTATCAAATCTGACGAACTCGAAGTCCTCCTTGTTGACTCGGGCGATGATGCTGAGACCCTTTCTTTGCACTCAAACCCTGGACGCACACTCAGAGGAGGAAAATCGAAGACTCGCCGCCAAGAAATAACACTCTTTATCATTCAATATTCAGCCGTCACGATTGAACAAGCAATAGCCCTGCATGACTGACCGATGTTGGATTATATCCCCCATATCGACACGACTAGAATACAATTGTGTCCTCGCGTGAGCTATAATAGAACCTCATTGATACCCACTACCCGCTTAGTATGAACGAACTAAGTCCAGGATAGTAGCCTAAGCTTCTCCCAATGCTATGATATATGGATGCGCACAAGTACCTTAAACCATCTTTATTACACTCACCTATACTTTTTTGCTTCGCGGTGCTTTGTCTACCCCCCAGGCAAGTGCTTATTGTGCTTACTGCCGATTAGCAGTCGTGGTCGCTCGTACATTGGATAGTGCCGTCTAAATCCGAGTCCATACTGCGCACGAAGCCATTCAATCCCACCAAAAACGAGTAACAGTAACAGGCAATTGTCGGGCGCGGTAAATTCTGTGAGTAGAGAACTAGGTAGATTCTGATGTAACCACAAGCAAGGTCTTTGGATCGCCCCTTGGGCGATCCTTAATTGAAACTAGTAACCATAATTGCGTCGCCTCCCACTATGCAACTCCTATCTCCTTCTTCATCCCCAGCCGGCCTTTCTCCAGAATCAGCGTGTACCCATTGACAGACTCCGAATTCAATCCTGATGAACCCATCTCTGTGCTGAGCACTTTACGTGCATTGATTTTCTGAAGGACAGCCTTCGCGTCGCTGTCGTCGTCATCGAGAACCTTCGCAAGGTCATCAGGTCCCATGACTGGACCGTTGATCGGCATGAAATGTCCGAGTCGTTCGCTAACAGCTGCATGCTGGTCTTGGGAAATTGGCAGGAAGAAATTGCGGGTGAAGTCGATCATTCGTTCGAGCTCTTCGTTGGTCAATTTATTCTCTACATCATGTTGCCCTTGATAAACTGATAGAAGGAGTGAGCCTGGAAAATACATCAAGCTGAGCAGATTGGCGCACCTGGTCGGAAGAGCTCAAAGGCACGCCCAAAATCTTGGGGATTGAAATCGCCTAACACTGTGTAGTTTCCTTGGTGTTGCATTTGTCTGTATGCGCTGAGAACGACCAGCAAGAACCTTCATCTCAAATATTCAGTCCATCTGATGTGAGGTAAGAGCGAGGACAAGGTATACCTGATCTGTGATATGCCTATCTTTGCATCGTGCCAAGCGCATGCTCCCACTTCGGTAATTTGTTCTTTCATAGAGCCAAGGATAGTGCACGCAGCGGACAAAGCACCCGTCATCCCAATGTGCACTCCCGATGAGAAAAGTGGATCAACGAACGCTGTCCTGACGTGAGACACGTGAGACAGTAAGAGGGTATAGAGCCGTACCTGCTGCATCACCAATGATGCGGTAGTGGTCGCCGGAATACGATTTCGCATGGTAGCTGAAATCAGCAGTGCTTCTTACGCTCCCGGTGATGTAGGACGCGCCGTGCCCCAGGCGTTCGAGAACACCTGGTGCTAGTTTGACCTGGTCTAGATAGTGAGCTTCAAGTCCCTTGGGTCCAACAGCCTTCTTCTGATTAGACGTCTCTTGATGCATGACAACGCCAATTGAGGTCTTGCCGTTGTGCAGAGGTATGTGCCATGCCCAGCCTCGTTTATCTAGAATGAAATAAATATGAGTACGTATGAGCAGTGATTGGCAAAATGACAGCAACCAGTGAGGCACTCAATCCAAGTTGCATTCTGGCGAGGATTGCCCTCCTCGACTGGGGCAGCCGCATGTTCCCAGTACCCGTACGCGGCGACATTTCTCAGGCCTTCACGGTAGATACGATTCTTGAGGTATTTCGTAGACATAAGGCCTTGGCGACCGGAGGCATCTATCAGCCAGTCGAATGAGAGAGCACCGGTCTCCCCAAGTTTGGACTTCCAGTTGGCCGCGATGGGACGCGAAGTCGTAGGGTCACTGCCTGCGAATTCAATTGAGTCGACACGGACTTCCTCGAAGACTTTAACGCCTTGTTGAGCTGCATGACGAAGCATGAGCTCATCAGCTTCTGCTCTAAACTATACAACCTTCATATGAGTTTCTACTATCAGAGCAAGGCGGGTACTGTACTCACGACATGCCAGGTGTTCTTGTCCCGTCCGAGAATATCGAAGTCAGCATCTAAAGGCACGGTAGATCAGTGAACCTTGTCAATGAGTGGCCAAATCCCGGTCACTGGACACTTACAGCATGCTGGTGCACCATGGATAAACTTGAAAAAGGCGCCTGGCTAAACAACTCCCTTCAGTTGATATCTCTTGATCGGGTCGGAAGTATCATAGCCACCTTGTGAAGAAAACCTCTGATATCGTACTCGTTTTCCAAATCAATAAAGCGAAGGTATTGTCGCATTGAAGGGAGCATGCTCTCTCCGACATGTTCCCTGTGCAATACGGGCATGTTAGCCAACTGGTCCGCTTGCAGTACAATCCTGAATACCTGGGATGCTTGAGCGCTTCAAGCAGGACTACATCTAGTCCCTCTCGAGCCAGAAGGGTGGATGCATAGCTTCCCGCCGGTCCTCCGCCAATGACAAGGACGGTGGTACGTTGTGGCTAAGGTAGCACTGTCAGTAGACTGCTAACGGAAACAATGCCAAGTCATACAATTCTGGGTAAGGACATTTCGAGTTAAGACTTGGAGCTTGGATGCTGAGCGCTGAGTCCTGAGGCTACTCACATCTACCTTTTTATATCTGCCCACAATCAGAGAGTACTCGGTGGGATGTCTATGTATATTCAGCACCACAACATTATGAGGCGGTATTGCCGTGAGACGTGCACTGTTCCATCTGGATCGGAGCAAGGGATAAAATCAAAAGTTAGGCCCCTTTCGATATCAGGGGCCTTCCTTCCGGCCGCACATGTAAGCCCTGTACCTCTCCATCTCACTCATCAAATGATTTAGAAGTCCATGGCACACTATTACGATAACTGGTAGTATTCCAAAAAATCTCCAATCTTCGGCGGAACGACCGAGCTGTACAAGTAGAGATCTATTTGCAGCATAACACGAAAGTAGAAGAAACTGGGCGCGCAGTGTGTTTCATCATTTATGATGCAGGGATCGACGATTAGAGTTCCGACCGCTAAAAAAATCTGATTTACTCACAGAGCGATGAATTGAGAGGTAAAAAATAAACTATGTTGTGGGGAAAGATCTCATCAGATGCCTACTGCAACACCAGCCAAAATAGCTGCTTGATTCATTCACTTTCCAGATGTGGCTTCGTTGTAGAGCCTCCGCCTCTCCTCTAACGGAAGTCGCTACCCGTAACAATGTCGTTAATGAGTGCCGACATCCTCAGGCCAAGCCGAATCAAACATCACACCTCGCATGACCGCTTCAGAACAAGAATTGTGTCCCAATTGCTACTCCCGACGCCTTGGTGCGTGATCAGAATCAGGACGAAGTAGGTGTATGATCAAGCTTTAATCTGTCCATGATGATATATCATGGTAACTACACTCGGACTACACCACATGCTTAACCACCTCCTTCTTCTCTATCACTATATCGCGAACGTTCTCGTGCCTTGGCTTTAGGACTACCTTGAAAGGGAACGGTGTTCGACCGGATAAACCTTCATATTCATCCAGGCAAATGGTTTCTCCAGGCACTTCATGGAAGGTAAAGGACCACAGCAACCGTGCCAATGCTAGAAATAGCTCGTTATCGGCCATTTCCATCCCAGGGCAGATGCGCCGACTGACGAGGGTGAAACAGTTCAGAACCAACGGTCAGATAATTCGGATTTGAATTTCACTTACCCAGCGCCGAACGCCCAGTGGTCCCTTTCGAGAGCATTTGGCTGCTTCGCAGATTCAGTGGCACTAAGAGTGTCCCCCAAGTATCGGTCTGGGTTGAAGGTCCAACTAACAGGTTGTCAGTAAAGGAATAAGGGTACCCCGCACCGTGACGCACCAGTCTGGGTATCGCTCTTCGTTGTGATGAAGAGCGTATACATTGAGTATCATGACCGAGTTTTTGGGAATGTAATACCCTTTGTACACGAAGTCTTCGTCAGAACAGTGTGGCGTCCCCATCCAGAAAGGGGAATGCATGCGCAAGACCTAAGGCATACGTCAAAGCCTTTCAATCGGTATTTTTGTGGTGGAGACTCACTTCTTTGACAATTGCCCGAATGTAAGGGAGCTTCGTTTCGTCGTCCGCTTTTGGCCAACCAAGGGTTCCGACGATTGAATCCAATTCCTTGTGTGCCTTCGCTTGTACGGAGGGGTTCGACGGCATAAGCGCAATAAACCATTCTATAACACCGGACGTCTTGATAGATTTCAGTTTAGCGAAACAAATACGTGACTGATTCCTCACCGAATGTACACCCCCGATAGTGAACGCACCGACTATGAAGCACATATCCTCCCAGCTGAGCTGTTCGGTCTCTTGGCATTCTATGAGTGTTTTGGCCAGACAGTCTGGAACATCATCTCCTGCGTCCATGCGAGCCTTGGTACGGAGCATCATCGCGCCGTATATAGCGATGACGTCGAAGTGAAGCTTGCGTGCTCTATAGCGAGTAGTAGTTGGTAGCCACTGCAATATTTTGACGAAGTCGATCATATTTGTCCAAGGGCCTGACATCTATCGTAAGAAAGCTACCGCGTAAGTAATTCATGTAGGCCATACCTGTCAAGCGCATAAACTCGATGTTTATACGAAGGGCTTCAAGGACTAGAGGGTCGGATGCAGTGACCGTTCTACTGCCAAACGTAAGGCTGAGCATGGTACTACAGATTGGGTCAGGTATCGTCCATATACAGATACGAAAGAGGGAAGCTTGCTTCAACGCGAAACGACCAGCGTGGGGGGCCGGGTCGATGGCAACTTGCCCTCCCTTCGAAGATTCGTAGAGCGCCCGCGCAAGAATGTGAGTTTCGTAGTCGATCATCTCCGCATAGCTGCGTACGGCCTTCGAGTTGAGTAGCCACATCCCGATCCTACGGTGCTTTCGCCTGTAAGTGAGGACCGCGGTTAGGGGTTGTGACGTTCGGTGTAAGACGAAGCTAACCATGTGTCGTTGTACCTAGTAGCGGTGATTCCCCCACCGTTCAATATGGTTTGGTTCTTGACGAAGTATGACCACCTGCTTGAGAAGTTCGCACCGTTGGTTACGAGTAAGTCGCGAGCCATCTGGGCGTCGTTGATGACAACAAAAATCTGGGTCCCCATCCAAACGGAATATATGGGGCCGTATTGCTTGGCCCATCGAAACAAGGGCCTTTCGGGATATCTACGAAGGAATGGGAAGCGTATAGGTGGGCCTGGAGGGGTCGGATTCCCTTCCTTGTCGACGAGGTTGGGCCTCTGAATAAGGAGCCAAAGGAGCCCTATAGCAACAATAGCGGCAACAAATGGCGTAGAATAAATCTGCGGAAGATAGATGGTATGAGATGTAGTAAGAAGGGAGAGAAATTGCCTCACCAAGAGGCTGTCTCGAATGAAGGGCCCAATATTGTGTAAGATCAATTCAGACATTTTGTCGCACCTTCAAGGTTCGTTCTGTCTTTTATATATGGTAAAACAGTTATTCACAAGCAAGAAGCTGGTTGTCTTGCAAGTGCGGTACCCCCACCCTTCGACCTGCGGCCATGATGGCGCCGCGTCTGAGTACCAGCCGCGGATTGATATCGATACGTCTGGAGGTTGGCGGGAACATCAGAATCAGAGTATGAAGAATCAGAAAGCACTTACTGTCAAGTCCCTCGCCTTATTGACTTGATTTGAGCAGATGTCATCAAACCAATATCAAACAGACCGCCTTGAATAGATTCATACGAGCTGTAAATGGAAACATTCCCACGTATCGAAAATAGCGCCCGGGACTATCGGAGATGCAGTGAGGGCACCTACTACTAATAATAATCCATGAGAGACTTTAGAGCCTCAGCGCCGTGTGCGCTTTAACTTCTTCGAACTTCATCTTCAACACTGAAGCTCCGATGCATATGGTGTGGGCCCCGCCGGCGGCGCCTCTCTCCCTTCAGATCTGTAAACAGCGACCGCAAACTTGAATAGTTTGGTCGGACAACCTAACATCATGCCCTTGTCGGTCAAGAATCTTCTATTGTAAGGGGAGTCCGCCTGGTACTCTTAATCCGATCAAGATGGGTACCTATAGGTACTCATAACTCATGAGGTACGTTGTTCGATACAACAATCAGTATCCATGCTCGTCGGACACTGTGTTCGTGTGTCCAGGCCACGCATCATTGATATACCTGAGTAAGACATTTACTTCTTAGATTAAAATACCGATGTGGTTGCTTTAACGGTCTGTTCTCAGTCCTCACTTCGCTTTTAAGAGCATCCGGAATTCTGAAGTTAATGGCACCCAACTTCGCCCCACCGAAATGCCAGACGTCAAATTACTGTATGGTCCCGTCTACTGCTAGTACGATGGACAGTTAATCCATGATTCTACGACTAGGTTTGGGCCGATGCTCATTGGGACCTTTCTCAACAACATTCTCTATGGGGTTGGCGAAATGATCTCCTCTTGGCAAATGTATACTGATTTCGCTTCCCACTTGCTAGATGTTAGTTGTCCAAGTACGCAGGGGGATTCCTTTCAAATATTGAGAGGGTACTAATCACCGGACAGAGTTTCATATACTACCAAACCTATAAGAAGTAAGCTCTGCGTGCTCAGTTTATCACCATCGATCTGACCAATCTTCAGCGACAAGAAATGGATCCGCTATCTGGTATGTTGATTTGGCCTTATGTTGCCGATATGCCTCCGACCCCAGTGCTCTGTGCGACCCAGATTCTCTATCTATTTCTTGTGGAGACTCTGAATAGCGCTTTGGCAATGTTCACCATGTATGAGCCCCTTGTTCTTCGTTACGGTCTGCATTTCTTCTAAAGGGTGTATGCTCACACCGCTAACAACGATATTACAGGCACGGAGGAGGGAATAACCAACATTCCTATAAGTAAGTCCTGCACCTAGCTTCGACCTACATCTCTAATTTTATTTCCATTTGGAAAGTGCTGTTGGCAGGTATGCCCACCGAACTACATTTCCTACATATCCGACGCTTACTCAATACATGTGCCAGACCCATTTGTGACGGTTCGTCCCTTCATTATGACCTCGCATCCGTCTTCTACGAGACTTATTTCTTGCAGGTTTTTATTTCCACACCGATCCAGCTGTTCCTCGCTTGGCGAATCAAGATCATCAGTCAGTCCAAAGTACTGACTGGCATAATCTCCTTTTTTGCCATGTCATCGTTCAGTAAGTGTATTCCAGCAGATCACCTCTTTCTGTTGACTAAGAACTTGCATTAGTTGGCGGAATTGCTGCACCCATCGCTACCAAAGTTACGGACAGTATGACTTATGATCGCCTCCCACGGATGGCCCCTGGTATCATTACATGGCTGACATCCGCTGCCACAACGGACATCATCATCACAGTCAGCCTTGTATACCACTTGGTGCGCCTTGCAGCCTTATGCGACCGCCCCTGGTGTTGACCGTTCGTCCTCCAGTATCGTAGGAAGACCGGTGTTCGGAGCACGGATGACTTGGTGAATAGGATCATGCGGCGTAAGTTCAGCCTATTGACTAGCCACACTTCGCTCATGCGCCTGTAGTCACCATCCAGACAGGTATGATCACTGCTCTCTTCGCTACTTTAGACGTGATTTGTTTCAACGCCTTTCATGTGAGTATCGAGTCGCCCAAACGACTCTCATTCTTACTCATATATCTTGTGTCCGATAGCAAACGTCAATGTGAGCCTCTTGGCAGTCGCAATTGCCTGGGTTCGTTATTAACATTTAATTTCCCAAGGAACTTCGCATGGGACTTCCCTCTCTGCAAATTATACACCAACTCGCTGTTGTCTACCCTGAACGCCCGGGCTGGATGGAACAACCTTGTTATAAACGACGAGTCAAATGTCTTGTTCGGTGGTGACAATAACCAAAGCATGATGCGGCGGACTGACAGAACAGTATGTCGCCTCCTAAGCTCAAGGTACTCTAGCGCTGATCTCGTCTTCCCATTTAGACTACAAGGTCTAAGACGGACCATCGGAAGGTACCTCTGTTGCGCTGTGTATCTGGTTATATTTCTCACATGCGTCTAGATTGTCACAGGTGTATACGAGCTCGGGACAGCTTCTACGTCGACACGTCTTGGAAAAGATATTGATTTGGAGGCTGATCAGAGTGCCGCTGTACATGTTACAAAGGTGATTGAACACTCCGTAGACCCGTCGCAAGAAAACACGGTTCGACCGCAGTATACGCAGTGAAGCAAACTCCAATGATCTTCCCTTGACCACACTAGAAGTCATCACCCAAGTTATTTCTTATAATGATCGCGCACCTGTTGAAACCGCTTGTTCGACTCATTTCTTATGAAAACCATGTACCTCTTGCTTTATTCTGGTTCCACCCCTGTTCTTTTCGTCCCTTTTGTATCTTGTTCCGGCCCAACATCCTGTGTATATGATTGTGGGTGTCGAAATATATCTTGTGTGTACGCCCTGCCTCAAAGACCGAACAATACAATCTAATACTAAATTGATACCATACCTATCTTCCTACTGGAATGATTGGGTCATCATCGGATATAGAAAGCGACAGCATTTCGTGTATACAACCCTCAGGTAGGCCGTGATCCAAGGTCGACAGAACGCCCGAGTTGCCCTCAATCTCTACATCTTCGTCGACTGTCCGATGTCATCGCGAGTATCGCGGTTAGAATAGAATAGAAGATATGAATTCATCTTCATGATTCATCAAACAACGATGAACGAACAGTCTCTGATTGATTTCTTGGGATAATTGAAACCAACGAAAACCTACAAAAGCCGAGAGAGCAAGGCGTAGGGAGACCCCACATCTTCAGGTATTCTTGTCGCCTCTGCCATGGAACGAATCATCACGCCTTTCACGGAGAAACTCGGTACGTTAGCAAGCATCACTCCGGTGAGTGTTGCACTAACTAGGTCGACATGCAGGTATTTCGAGCCCTATTGCCTTGGCACCCATGGCGTTCGGTTCTTGTGCTGCGTTGGCTGCCGCAGTCAGCGGGGCAGGTGGTTTTGGCTTCATTCCGGCAGGCAAGTGCCAAGCCTAGATTAGGGACTCGGAAATCCATTAACACAGAGTCCGTGACGATACCAGGCTTAGACGATGCAGAAAAAATCAGAGAAAACCTGCGCAGCGTCCGGAAGTCCCTCTCCATTCCGGACGGCGAAGTGATTCCAGTTGGTGTTGGGTTTATCAACTGGATCCTGGATATTACAGAGGCGTTAGATGAGCCTCTGATTCATGTTGCACTGGCCGAGAAGCCTAAGGCGCTATGGTTTGCATTCGGTCCTAATATGGGAAGACATATCCAGTCTGTACGAGACTATGATGCGAAGCGTAGCGATGGACATAAGACGCTGGTCTTCGCGATTGTCAGCAGCGTAGAGATGGCCCTGAAGGCCGCAAACGAGTGGGGTGTCGATGTATTGGTGGCCCAAGGTAACCCATAGAGTGCAGTATTCGTCGTCTGATTGCTGAGGATATGCCCCATAGGTATCGAAGCTGGAGGACATGGCGCTACATACGCGCCACCTCTGTTCTCGCTTCTCCCGGCGATCCTTGCGGCCTTTCCACCGGGTCAAGGTCCACTAGTGATCGGCGCCGGAGGTGTGTCGACCGGGGCACAAGTAGCAGCTCTCCTCACTCTTGGAGCCTCGGGAGCAGCAGTCGGGACACGATTCTTGTTTACTCCGGAGTCTATCTATACTGACGACATGAAAGCCGAGTTGGTGAAAGCTGATTTCGGGGCGACGGCGAGAGGCATGATGTTCGACGAGGTCATGGCTGTACCGGGGTGCAATTGGCCTGAGAACCACGACGGAAGAGCTCTGTCCAACGAAATCGTCACTGACAGCCAGAAAGGGTTGAGCCTGGATGAGAGGCAGAGACTCTTCAACGAAGCAACCACCAAGGGAGAGGTGGGCCGCACAGTCATGTGGGCTGGCGTCGGCGTCGGCCTCACGAAAGAGATTAAACCTGCAGCGGTGAGTAATAGACCTTGGACAACAAGTCAAGTCCTGACATCCATGATTAGGAGGTTGTCATGGAATTGCATACAGACACTATCAAATCCCTGATGGCCACTCCCAAGATATCAAGCTAATGAAGAGACCTGATCTGATGGTTTACGGGGAAAGCTGGTTATAAGATCCAAGATCTGCTTACTATCCATGTCAATTCACGTTTTCCTGCCTACGAGTAATTCGAAAGACGGACCTTTTACGGGTCCGAAATGTAATGTAGGATCCGTTTTTACACTGGTTTTGTGGCGAGAGACAACCGGTAAGGGAAGTGTCGCGTCACACGAGGTCGCACAGGGGAATGACAGGGGTAAGTCGTCCTGATTGTGCAACACTGCCCTACAATGTACATAGGGCTCGTAACTATATAGTAGACTACCATTGACTCTGTCAGAGTATATAGGCTAAATAAAGGAGTGACTAAGGTTAGACTAATGATAGTAAATATACTAAGGAGTGTAGCTATAAAGGAGTGTGACTAACCAGCGCTAGACGTGGCTTTACCGTATCGGGTATATTTCTGTTACATACGCCCTCCTGGATCTGTAGAACAGATTCACTTGGCGCTCTCGGCAATAGCGGAGCCCTGGGAGATGGAAAGGTCCGCAAGTTCCACAGTGGGAACCTTGGAGAGAGTGTAAGGGCAACCTCAAGATGGCCGACAGCGCAGGCCTAGCAGAGGGAGAATCCAAAGAAATGAATAAGACTAACTACAATACATGAGAGAGCTGCTCACCTAGCAGAGGGAGAATCCAAAGAGAACAGGATGGGGATTCTCCATGCTAGGAAGCGAAGTATATACTGTAGTAGCGTGGGAGGAATGAAGGGTAACTGTACAGTACACCAGCCACAGGTACGAACGAATATCACAAGGTACGAGGGGGCATGTGATAATGAAGTGGAAGGGGAATGTACAGGAGTCGTGCCAGCGACCTGGGGAAGTGGGGACAAGGAGTAATGAAGTGGGAAAGGAGGATAGAGGTAGCCCGGACGAGCCCCGAAGTGTATCTACGAGTCCGAGCGAGTCCGAAGCGTCCGAGCGAGTCCGAGGCGAGTCCGAAGTGCGGGAAGACTTCGGAGTCACCGGACGGGGCTCGGATGCGAAGGGAGTGAACGGAAGGGAAGCGGAAAGGTAAGGGGACAAAAGGAAAGGAAAGGGAATGAAGGAAAGGGGAAAGGAACGAGGAGGAAGGGGGTGGGACAGGAGGAATAGGAGAAAATAGGAGTGTCCCCTTACAGAGAGGGGAATCACTGGCTTTGTCATTCTCAATGTTCATGTCAACATCTTCGCTGATGGTCGTAAGCTCAGATGAGACCGAAGCTGGTGTATTGACGAGCTCGATATCAGAACCGGATGGCGAGGGACAAGTGTCGATAGGAACAGTTTCACATGGCTTGTCCGTGTTGGGAATGTCATCTGATGTTGGAAGATCCGAGATCTTCTGATCGATTGGGGATGAACTGGCGCTGCGACTTGGCTTGGTAGGAATAATGGTGGGACGAATTTTCTTAGTGCGAGTGTACGGAGTGGGTCTGTGATGCTTCTCATGTTTCTGCGTAGCTGGGCGAAGGGAAGCACCGCCGCGACGGACGGCAGAAGATTCGCGCACAGGGAGGGAAGGAGCGGCGGGAACACCACTACTCATTACCATATCGAGCAGGAGGTTGGTTACGACATCGTGCCTTTCTGCTGTTAACACGAATTCTCCGGCCTCCGACCGTCGAGGTCCGCCAGAACTCTGGCCCACCATAGGTCTAGACTGGCCCAAACGATTAGGCGGGACCGCCGCACGCCGATTATACGGGGTCTGGGATTGGTAACGGTCCCTGGGATTTCTATGTGGTATAGTGGGTCTCGCCACAACAAGTCCCAGAAATCTGAGTCCGGGCCCCGCGATGCGAGTCGGGAAGGCATGCCCATGGGGTACGTTAAACTTGGTTCTGACGTGGAACTGTTTATTGTACAGGGTCGCAAACACAATGTAGCGAGGAGGGAGAGACAGGGGGTCGGTGAGATCTCCTTGAATAATGCGACGGTTAGCGGAGACAAAGCTGATAAGCTCGTCACTGTAAGGGGACACTCCTATTTTCTCTCTCTCCTTTCCTTCATCCCATGGACTCTTACCTACATTCTCTTTGTTCCCCTTCGTTCCTTTTCGCTCCCTTTCCTTTCCATTTCCTTTCCACCCACTCCTTTCGCATCCGAGCCATGTCCGGTGACTCCGGAGTCTTCCCGCACTTCGGACACTTCGGACTCGCTCGGACTCATCTATACTCTTTGGGACTTGTCCGGGCTACCTCTATCCTTTTCCCCCACTTCATTACTCTTCGCCCTTACTCCCCCAAGTCGCTGGCACGACTCCTGTGCATTTACCCTCCACTTCATTATCACATGTTCCCTTGTACCTTGTGATATTTGCTCGGACTTGTGGCTGGTGTACTGTACAGTTATCCTGCATTCCTCTCACGCTACTACAGTATATACTTCACTTCCTAGCATGGAGAATCCTTATCCTGTTCTCTTTGGATTCTCCCTCTGCTAGGTGAGCAGCCCTCTCATGTATTGTAGTTAGTCTTATTCATTATCTTTGGATTCTCCCTCTGCTAGGCCTGCGCTGTTGGCCATCTTGAGGTTGCCCTTACAGCAGAACAGGATCTCCCATCCTGGCACCAGAGCCCTACGGAAAACGTCCTGCGCCACTCCGGACTCGTTCTCGACGTCTCTCCGGTTTTGCGGACATTCCGGACGCTCTCCTGCTACTCCCACCCACCTCTGAGGACCCAAGGAACTCCATCCCTCGCTCCCCTGACGACTCCGAAATGCCGGGCGCCTCCAGCCAGATCCCGCCATCCGAGCCAGTCGCTTCAGGACCGGACTCCGAGACTTTGCAGACCTTGTGGGCTCAGACGTACGAACACCAAACCCAAATCAGCTCCATCCAGGATACACTCGCCCAAATTGAAGGACTCCTCTTAACACCCCGTCCGACTACTCCGAAAACAACTCCAGACTCCGAGCTGAGGGGCACCAAAGCCTCCTAGCACGCCCCGAGTCGATCCGAAAACACCCCGCGTTCCCGCTTGAAGCCCGCCTCTCCCCCGATCTTCGACGGAAACCGCAAGGATGGTCGCGCGTTCTACAACGCATGCTCCATCTACTTCCAGCTCTGTCCGGACCACTTTCCGACCGAGCAGGCCAAAATCCTCTGGTGTCTCTTCTTTTTCCAGAAGGATCGAGCTAAGGAGTACGCGGACATGGTGCTCCGGAGTCCGAAGGATCCGTACTTCGCATCCTGGGCCGCCTTCGCAACCGAGTTCCGGACTCGCTTCCTTCCGGATCGGGAACGCGAAGCTGCCATGCTAAAACTGGAGTCCACCCGGTACCACCAAGGCCGCCGGACTTTCCAGGAGTACCTCGACGAGTTCCGGGACCTTGTAGACCAGTCTGGATACACTGAGGGCTCCAACATGACGATGAAGTTCCGTCGTGGATTGGACTCCATCATCCAGAGCCGCATTGCCGAGTCCGCAGACTGTCCGGACGAGGATGACTTCGAGGAATGGTACAAGGCAGCACAGCGGGTTGCTGACAACCGTGCTGCTAACCAATCCTTCCACTTTGGCGTGCACTCCGGAAACTCTGGATCCCTTGTCCGACCAGCAGCCGGCTCCGGAGTCGCTCGGACTCCTGCGGGTGTGCTCCCCACGCCTCGGACTCAGCTCCCACCTTTGCAACCCCGTTTCCAACCTCCGCCTCCTCCAAAGGCTCTCTCACCCGGTGTCCCAATGGATGTCGACCACACCCGCTCCCGACCTGCCACCTCACAGCTCTGCTACCGATGCGGCAAGCCCGGTCACATGTCTCGCGAGTGCCCACTCCGGTACGACGTCCGGTTCATGACCACCGAGGAGCAGATGTCCGCCATTGAAGATCTCTTGACCGCGGCCAATGTTGTAGAAAGTACGGGGACTTCAGAAGGAATAGACGATGAGGGAATGGCCCCGGTTGAGGAATCGGACACGGCGGATTTTGTCCGGACCAACGAGTGATCAGTGCGACCTCGTTGGTAAATAACCGATTTGCTTGTCTTAGCGTAGACGAAATAGACGATTCCAATCACTTCGATGATTCGTCCGACGTTAAGCAAGCAACTCCGGTTACAATCCGCACACTCCGAAGGTTTCGCCCGCAGTGGGAACAGCGGCTACCCAGTAGCTATAAGATCTCTGCGCTGCCCGGCAAGCTTTCGCTAGATATACCCGTTGAAGTGCAGAGCACGGATACACAACACAGATGCACCCTGCAGGCCCTGGTGGACTGCGGAGCCACCGGAGTCTTCATGCATCCGCGCTTTGCTGATGCCCATGGTTTCACCCGACGCAAGCTGTCCGCTCCGATTCCGGTCTTCAACGTTGACGGATCACCAAATGAGAACGGATCTATCTCCGAAGTCGTGGACCTTGTACTCCGGTTCAAGGATCACACGGAACGGATGCTTTTCGCAGTCACTAACATCGGACGGCAGGACATCATCCTCGGATACACCTGGCTTCGGAAGCACAACCCCGAGATTGACTGGCAGACAAAGGAGGTGACCATGAGCCGCTGTCCGTCCGGATGCGATACCTGTTGGAAGGAGTTCCGCCATGACAAGCTGACCCGACGCAAGGAGTCCGTACGACTCCGGGAGTGTTGTACGGGTCCGATGCCAATGGTCGAGGAACTGCACTCGGACGATCTCCCGCAGCTTCAGGACTGCGAGGTCGACGACGAGGACAATGAGGCCACAACTCCGGATGACTCCGGACTTGAGAAGGGCGACCGTATCTTCGCAGCCATTCCTCCTCCGACTCTGGAGTACCTTTGGAGTCTTCGGGAAGAACACGTCCGAGCTTCGGAGACGGTCTCGCAGCGCCTCGCATTGGCTTTCCAGCGCAACAAGCCCCATGATCCTCGGAACAGTGCAGTCCCGGACTTCCTCCGAGAATTCGAGGACGTCTTTGCCAAGGAGTCCTTTGATGAACTGCCCATGCCGCGTCCGTGGGATCACGCCATTGAGCTAATGGACGGAGCGGAACCGACCTCTACCAAATGCTACCCACTGTCCCCCGTGGAGCAGAAACAGCTGGACGAGTTTCTGGAAGAAAATCTCCGGACTGGTCGGATCCGCCCCAGCAAGTCGCCCATGGCTGCCCCGGTGTTCTTTGTTAAGAAGAAGGACGGATCGCTCCGCTTGGTCCAGGACTACCGGAAGCTCAACAGCATGACGGTCAAGAATCGGTACCCACTTCCACTCATCTCGGACTTGGTGGATAAACTCCGGAACGCTCGCTACTTCTCCAAGCTCGACGTCCGGTGGGGTTTCAACAACGTCCGGATCAAGGAGGGTGACGAGAGGAAGGCCGCGTTCCGGACTACGCGCGGACTCTTCGAACCGTTGGTAATGTTCTTCGGACTAACGAATAGCCCGTCCACCTTCCAGACCATGATGAACGACTTGTTCCGGGAGCTCATTACGGAAGGTGTGGTTATTATCTATCTGGACGACATCCTGATCTACACCAAGACGCGCGAAGAGCATCGCCGGGTTCTCAAGTGAGTCCTAGAGATCCTCCAGCGGAACAAGCTCTTCCTCCGAGCGGACAAGTGCGACTTCGAGCAGACCAAGGTGGAGTATCTCGGAGTTGTCATCTCTGAGGGTAAGATCGAGATGGATCCCGTGAAGGTTTCCGGAGTCGCGGACTGGCCGACCCCCCGGACTCGGACTGAACTCCAATCCTTCCTCGGGTTCGTCAACTTCTACCACCGCTTCATCAAGGACTACTTGCATATCGCCCGGCCTCTCTTCGACCTCACTTGCGCAAAGGAATGGCAGTGGAACGACTCCGCTCAATCCGCATTTCTTCGGATCAAGGAGCTGATCACTTCGGAGCCCGTTCTGGTCTTTCCAAAGGAGGATCAGCCATACCGGGTTGAAGCGGACTCGTCGGATTACGCTACGGGTGCGGTCTTGTCGCAGCTGGATCCAGATGATGGTAAATGGCATCCTGTCGCATTCTACTCTAAAAGTCTACAGGCTGCGGAGCGGAACTACGAAATACACGACAAGGAGATGCTTTCAATCATCCGGGCACTCGAAGAATGGCGACACTACTTGGAAGGCGCAGAGACTCCGTTCGAGATCTGGACGGACCACAAGAACCTGGAGTACTTCATCAAGGCCCAGAAACTCAATCGTCGTCAAGCCCGCTGGTCGCTATACCTCTCCCGCTTCGACTTCACTCTCCAGCACCGTCTGGGTCGGACAATGGGTAAGCCGGATGCTCTCTCGCGCCGCTCAGATCACTCGGATGGTAAGGATGATAACAAGGATGTGGTTTTACTTAAGCCGTCCTACTTTGCCGTCCGTGCCACGGGTGTCACTCTTGAAGGGGAGGAGAAGGATATCCTCACGGCTATCCGGACTGGAGTGCGGAATGCGAAGTTTGAAGATGCAGTGGCAAAGGCGGCAGAGGAGCTGAAGAAGACCCAGGGCAGTCGCAAGACAGTCCGGAGCGTGGAATGGTCTCAATCGGACGGACTCCTGATGTTCCGGGGTAAGATCTACGTTCCGGACTCACCGGACTTGCGTCGGACCATTGTAGCCCAGCACCATGACACTAAGGTCGCAGGACACGCTGGCAGATGGAAGACTCTAGAGCTCGTTTCACGCAGCTACTGGTGGCCCAACATGTCCCGGTACGTCGGATCCTACACCCGCCATTGCGACCTCTGTCTCCGGACGAAGGCCCAAAGGCATCCGCCCATAGGTGAACTCCATCCGCTTCCCATTCCGGATGAACGCTGGGATCGCCTGAGTGTTGACTTCATCGTCGAGCTTCCGGAGTCCGATGGGTTTGATGCTGTCATGAACGTGGTCGACTCCGTAAGCAAACGCGCCCACTTCATTCCGACTCACACCACAGTGTCTGCCCTCAGATCCGCAAACTTGTACCTGCAGAACGTCTGGAAGCTGCACGGACTCCCTCGGTCTGTTGTGTCCGACCGGGGTCCGCAATTTGTCACAGAGTTCACCCGAGAAGTCTACCGGATGCTCGGAATCAAGCTGGCTGCCTCCACTGCGTACCACCCTCAGTCCAACGGACAGACGGAACGGACCAACCAGGAACTCGAGTCCTATCTCCGGATCTTCGTTGGAGAGCGTCAGGACGACTGGGCTCGCCTCCTACCTATGGCGGAGTTTGCGTACAACAACCGGGTCCATGCGTCCACTCAGCAGTCACCCTTCCTCCTGGATACCGGCCGTCATCCTCGTCTCGGGTTCGAACCTCATCAGCCACCGTCTCGGATGGAGTCCGCAAACGAGTTTGTAGACCGGATGAAATCCGCAGTCGACGAGGCTCAGTCCGCATTGATCAAGGCTCAGGACGACATGAAGCGCTACTACGATCAGCGTCGGACTCCCGCTCCGGAGTACCAACCAGGTGACAAGGTCTGGCTGGACTCGTCGGACATCAACCTTGCCCGACCCTCCCGGAAACTCGGACACGCACGACTTGGTCCTTACAAGGTCGTCCGGAAGGTTGGCAAGGCAGCGTACCGGCTCCAGCTCCCTCCGGGCTTATCCCGTCTCCATCCCGTCTTCCCCGTGGTCAAACTCTCTCCCTTCATTCTGGACCCCATCCCGGGTAGACGCCCTGTCGCTCCGCCACCTCCGCAGCTCGTTGACAGAGAAGAGGAGCATGAGGTAGAAGAGGTCCGAAATAGCAGACGGTTCGGTCGGGTCCTGAAGTATCTGGTGCGCTGGCGAGGCTATGGTATCGAGCACGACTCCTGGGAGCCTGCGAGCAACCTCCAGCATGCCGCCCGGAAGGTCAAGGACTTCCATGATCGTCACCCGGATGCAGTACGCGTACTCCGGACGAGTCCGATGAATCCGACGACTGCTCTACCTCTCCGGATGACTCCTGCAGCACTGGACCAGTCCTGGGAGCGTTGGCGCAGTCAGAAGGCTCCGGGCTCCGCGCAGTCGTACTTCGACATCTTCTCGCAGCAATCCGGAGTTTCGGGGTTGGTGAATTCATGGCGAGGCAGGCAGGAATCTTCGCGTCGGGTCGCCGCAACCTTGAAGGGGGGGTGATGTAAGGGGACACTCCTATTTTCTCCTGTTCCCCTGTCCCTCTCCCTTCCTCCTTCGTTTCCTTTCTCCCTTCCTTCATCCCATGGACTATCATCTACATTCCCTTCATTCCCTTTCCTTCCCTCTCGCCCCCTTACCTTTCCGCTTCCCTTCCACCCACTCCTTTCGCATCCGAGCCGCGTCCGGTGACTCCGGAGTCTTCCCGCACTTCGGACACTTCGGACTCGCTCGGACTCGTCTCGGACACTTTGGACTCGCTCGGACTCGTCTCGGACACTTCGGACTCGCTCGGACTCGTCTATACTCTTCGGGGCTCGTCCGGGTTACCTCTATCCTTTTCCCCCACTTCATTACTCTTCGCCCTTACTTCCCCAAGTCGCTGGCACGACTCCTGTGCATTTACCCTCCACTTCATTATCACATGTTTCCTTATACCTTGTGATATTCGTTCGGACTTGTGGCTGGTGTACTGTACAGTTATCCTGCATTCCTCTCACGCTACTACAGTATATACTTCGCTTCCTAGCATGGAGATGTAAGGGCAACCTCAAGATGGCCGACAGCGCAGGTCTAGCAGAGGGAGAATCCAAAGAGATGAATAAGACTAACTGCAATACATGAGAGAGCTGCTCACCTAGCAGAGGGAGAATCCAAAGAGAACAGGATAAGGATTCTCCATGCTAGGAAGCGAAGTATATACTGTAGTAGCGTGGGAGGAATGAAGGGTAACTGTACAGTACACCAGCCACAGGTACAAACGAATATCACAAGGTACAAGGAAACATGTGATAATGAAGTGGAGGGTAAATGCACAGGAGTCGTGCCAGCGACTTGGGGAAGTAAGGGCGAAGAGTAATGAAGTGGGGGAAAAGGATAGAGGTAACCCGGACGAGCCCCGAAGAGTATAGACGAGTCCGAGCGAGTCCGAAGTGTCCGAGACGAGTCCGAGCGAGTCCGAAGTGTCCGAAGTGCGGGAAGACTCCGGAGTCACCGGACGCGGCTCGGATGCAAAAGGAGTGGGTGGAAAGGAAGTGGAAAGGAAAGGGAGCGAAAAGGAACGAAGGGGAATGAAGGGAATGTAGGTAAGAGTCCATGGAATGAAGGAAAGGAGAGAAAATAGGAGTGTCCCCTTACAGGAACGGTAGAGGGAACACGCCCATGGAGGCGCCCTATCCTTCGGTATGAGTCGCGGAATTCTTTGCCATGCTCATGGACAAGGTGGCACTCATCTACAAAGACGAGGCTAAGTTTGGCTAACTCTGGGTCGTCCCCGGCCTGTTCACGAAAGAAGCTTTCTAATTCCTTCATGTGCAAGAGCTCGGGTACAAGGACGAATAAATCCCATTTTCCGGTGAAGATTTCCTTAAAGAGATCGCGGCCCTTGGAAGATGCCTCCCGAAGCGAGTCGCTGTGAAGAGCAACAGCGTTTAACCCTCGCTCGTTTGCCGCGCGTGCCTATAATGGAATCGTGAGCTAACAAAGTGGTGAATCCCACAGGCACTCACTTGATCGTCACAAAGAGATTTAGTTGGCGCGATTGACATCCCCAAAGTTGGTTTCTCCGCCATTTTGCTTGCCATTAACGGTATGTGCAGCATCCCCGACTTTCCTGACCCCGTTCCAGCTACACAAACGACATCGTTTCCCTTGAAAACGTCGCTGGCCAGCTTGACCTGCCAATCCCGGAGTTGTGAATATCCTAATGCTGGCGCAAGTATTTGTTGGAACCAGTCTGGAGAGCCGACCTCAGGTTTGGGAGGCTCAGGGACTCGCCCCGGGGTAGTTTGTGTGGTAAAATCCAGTTTATTCAGACTCTATGATGATTATGAAGGTTTAATGTATAGGGGATGAGCTGTTTGGGAAGTCGCGCCGCACGACCGGTTCAGCATTCATACCCCGCGCCCCATGGGCCACGCGTTACACCAGGCTCCTAGAACCAACCACTCGTACGATTTTTTCAAGCACGTGACGCGCGCTAAAGCGCGATGTAAACAAGTACATCGTCAAGCGAGCTTGAAACTCTCGACAGAGAGGCTGGCAAAATATGTCGCCGAGACCTCCGAATTCATTCCCATGCCCTTTGCCGAGAGCTTTGAGTCACTGTGACAGCTATGCTTCGGCAGGCTACGGCAGACAACTTATGTCCTAATTGGGATAGATCATGCTTTGCTACCATATGCCTCCTAAGTCTGATTAGGGTATCTTAGCCGCCGAACTACAATAGATTTGCAATATAGATAGGCATTGTAGCAGTACAATAAGTGAAACGGAAGATGACCTTGACTACTCCCCAACTAAACACAGTGTTAACCATGTTAACAAGCCTTCATACGACACCAGGGGAATTGCTATTGTCACTTCTGAACAGTGCCGTACACCAGCAGGCACTCGACGATATGATCGATCGTTTTCCGTCAATCCTCCAGGCGATGGAACAGCATCCAAGGCTGTCGGCAGCATATTCGCAAGATGCGAACGAGTGGGTATTGCGTCAGTGCAAGAGAGAAGTGGTCGAACTGTCATCAAAAACAAATGAGTTTCATTTCACCGCAAGATCAATGACAGAGGAGCAACTGCATGCCTATCAAGTAGAGGAGGCCGTTAAGAAGACCGAGAAGCTGGCGCCCACTCTGTGGGGAATATTGTCATCGTTACTCTCTGCGGATGATGAGATCAATGTTCGACGATTGAACTTGATGCGACGACGGCATGAGAAGCAAAAGGCGAATAAGGTTAACGTTGATAACACCGATCGTGATGCCGATATGGATATCGAAGACGAGGATGAAATGGACGATGTGGACGAGGACACCTTTCCTGATGATAGCGACGATGAGCCTGAGGACGGGGTTGATCAGGCCATGGAACGACGGCAAAAACTAATGAATATAGTAAGTTGTTGCGGCTGCTGACAGTGTAACTAGTAGTTCTCACCTCTGGACTGTAGCGAGGCTTGCTCTGCGCTAGTGTGCTTATGAAAAGCTCGAACCAGCATTGTAATGCATTCCAGAGTGTTGTAGGGATGTTTCTTCATGCAACGAACACCCCCGAGACAGTCCGAGAGTTCCTTTCATCACTTGGCATCTCGATTACAACGACAACAATAAATCTAGCGGTCAAAAGCTTAGCAAAGAACTCACGAACGAAAATGAAAGAGCTGGGAAAGTCACTGCGAGTATTATTTGCGTACGACAATCTGGACCTGGAGATGAAGCCATTAGTCCCGACTATGGAGACAGAGAAAGACCACCTCATCCATTTCACTACGGGAACAATGCTACCGCTTCACCCGAGCACTGCTCTCGCCGACCTTGATTGCTCCGACATGCTATGGGAACGGTGCCCGCCAGGCCAGGCACCTGATGTACCAATAGCCAAGTTGCTACAGCTTCACCTGAAGCCACGCGATGCGAATGGATTGAACGGCCGTGCTCGTTTCAACCGCTGGCAGTTCCTATTTGATCTGGTGCATCATGGGCCAGAGTACTTTCGACGGTTCAAACGAGATCTCGGCGAGGCTGAGGCGTACAAGATTATCACACCTACTCACCAGACATTCCAAGTGCCAAATCAGACACTGGACGTGGCACCGAGTACGCCTGCATCTAACGCTCGGGCAATCGAAGAGCTTCTTGCGCAAGCTGGTATCACGGACCCTAGCAAGAATGAAGGCAACAGCGTCGACATTGGAAATCAGGTTCTATTAATATCTGGGGACTTACTCACTGGTGAACGGATATGTAGCTTGCTGTCTTCAAGGCTCGAAGAACAGACACCGTGGCGGCGGATGCAATATGTCGTCTATGTGATGGGGTTGTTCCATCTCAAGATGGCTGCTGCAGAGGCGATCTGGAGGATATTTATTCGGGATAAGAGCGCTCGAGAGGACCCTACAAGTCTGATGGAACTTTTGAGTCAAATCCGCCCACAAGAAACAGGGAAATTGGGTAGCAAACCGGGATTTCGAAGAATGCATGAAGCCATTCAACATGTCGGAATCGTTCTTCGCCTCGATTGTTGGCGTATCCTAGCCAACGAACTATTTCCATCATGTAGTTCACTGGAAGTCTTCGCTCAAAGGACGCCGACCTGGGAGGAGGTTGTTGATATGGCAACTAGGTTATGCAAAAGTCAGGTCGCGGCATCTGATATCGACTCGACTACACGCATTGCCAAAGAAAGTACACGGGACGCACAGCATGAGAACAGTCTAATCCGTCAGCAATGCTTTCTGTTATATGAAGAACTTTCGTACGCGATGAACCATGGCGATATTGACCGCACGGAAGCATGCTTCATACCTTGGATGTCTATCTTCTCAGCTTGCGGTAAGCATAAATATGCCGCTGAGCTGAAACGCTACCTCGAAGATGTTCACTTTCGGTACCCTGAGGGCCTTAAGTGAGTATATGTAACTCCATCAATGTTCGACGAAGATCTAACTTACAATACCATCAGAAACACCGTTCGCGCGAATATTCTCTGTAATCCAACGGGGCAAGAGGGGAAGTTTCGGGGGATAGATTGGATTGTTGAACATAATAATCTCTACATTAAGGTCAGTTAGAATTCTTATCATGTTCATGAGAACATACCTGACTACATTGCCAGAGAATATATGGCGGAAAGTACTCGAATCATTCTAAATCACACATCATCAGTCAGTCGCAACTCATCGAGGTCTTTAAAGACACTCGAATCCAATTTGAGAAGATGTTCTGTTTGGATCACAAGACGACACGCCACTCGCCGCCGAAGATGGTGAGAACTTTCAAGGTATTAGCAAAGTATATGGAGAGAGAAAAGGTAAACGAGAAGGTTCCCGGGCGAAAGACTAAGTATCGGATCCCAAACGTTGTGGGGGAGGGCCTAGCTATAGTGTATCGAAGGCATGTGCAGGGGTCGCAAGCTGGCATAGATAATGGTGACGAAGAGGAACTTATCGAGCTTCAAGACGATGGCGGTATAGATGTGTAAGGACTAGTAGATGGGTTCGTGGTATTATGAAGGGATGTTGAAGTAGAATAATATGCGTAATAGTCTTGCGGTCGTAGATACAGATGGCGGTAAGGGTTATCGTGGCCGATGGGCTGTGGCGTATACTGTGGCGTGAATGCGTGGGCTGGAATTTGACTTGGCTGCGCCTGCATGGGCGGTTTGTATCCGTAGGATTCGTTTGCTGTTGCGGAAGATGGCATAGCTCGGTAGTATGACATCGGTTGAACTGGCGGGGCAATGGGTTCGCAGGAGGAAGTTGGTTCGGATGGAGCAAGGTTCTCCTTGTTCGTCGATGCCGCCTCACCAGCCGATTCCATGAACCGCTCTTGTCGGTACATGGGACACTTCCGATTGGTTTCTAGAGCATTCGCATTAGTATATACTTGTCGTTATAGTTTGGCACGTACTCATATGCCCTGAACCCCCACATCGGCTGCAATGAAGCCCTCGACGTTTCGACAATGGTTGGGCAAGGTCTGGCTGAGTGAGGGTAGGCGGAAGAAGTGACGATGCCGGCTCGCTAGGTAGAGTGGGTTCCAGAGAAGCCTCTGCGAGACGAGCTGGTGGGGGGAAGTAATCGTGGACCAGTCTGAGGAGATCGGGCTTATAACGAGCTGCCCAATCAATATCCCACCCAATCTCCCTCTCAAGGAGCTCGAGGGTCTTCAGTTTCCCCATAGCTGCGCAAGCAACAACCCGTAACACGATGTCGTCCGTCATGAATGAGTTCGCGCCGTATTCGTCGACAACATCCTCGTTTAACTCCCTCACAGCTTGCACACTGCGCCACTGAAGTAAACCTGCGCGGAATGCCGCTGCCTCGTCTGACATCTTGAATTTTCTAATCGACGACTTCTGTGGGGCTCGTTTGGGTTTGGCGTATGCAACGGTATACTGGGTGAAGGCGTCAGGTGTACAGATGGAACAGCAGCTGCCTTTAGGACGAGGCGCGCAACGCTCACAGCCAGTAACACGTTCAGGGTTGCATGTGAGGTGAGTGTTACTACCTTTTTAAGAACAAAGTTACTTCCTTATTGGCTCGGCAATTGTATCAAGTGACTTACTTCTGTCATCATTGCCGAAGAATGTGGATGGAATGATACGCTGGCAAGCAAGGCCCCTTACGTGGGAGTTGATGAAATCATCCATTGGTGTGCCCACGTCGTTGGTTCTTCCCTTTCCCCTCCCTCTTTGCGTCTCTCCGTTCCTCGCCTGTCTCTGATATCGTTTTGCGCACTCAGTAGGATCCATCGATACAGGACTTGCCCCATTAACGCCAGTGCCATCGACGATTACTTGGGCCTCCTCCACGCCGACATCTTCATTCGCCTGTTGGGGGACGGGGACTGCATTGCGAACGCTGCCACTGCCGGTAAGTACAACCTGTTTACGAGGCAAATCGTTCTCAGCCTCTGTCGCCTTCCGCTTGGACCCTCGATGGCTGCGTGTCTCATCCATATCCTTTCTATCAACAAGCAAGATTGCTACCGCTGTCCTTCCTCTTTCTCGCACGGCACGGCCAAACCGTTGAAAGAGTGTATTTAATCCACAGGTGGGGCGCCATTGGACAACTACCTGGATATCAGGTAAGTCCATTCCCTAGTATATCAGACATATCAATAACGTTCCCTTACAGATGTTACGAAAATGTGCTCACCATACCAAAGGCATCGGTTGAGCATATTCCCCATACCTCACCTCGTCGAAAGCGCTCGTATTCCTCTTGACGATACTCTTGAGTCATTGTTGAGTGGAAGTGCTTCACACGTTTCTTATTGGCGGTACTGAGTCGTTTTCGTAGGACGTCTCTCGCTGCCTCTGCTTCCTTCGTATTATCGAAGAAGATGATAAACTTGTCTGGCGGATTGTCGCAATACTGTTTGCCTGGCAACAGAAATTCAAGATCCTTGTAGCCGTTGGCAGGATAAACCAACATTCGCACTAGAAGAGCCACCTCCGGACGATCGTTCGACTGCAGAATGTACCGTGTTCGCTCGTCTCTTAGCTGGAGCGTATTCGCGATGCTGACGAGAATCGATTCCGGCAGTGTAGCAGATGCAACGTAGAGCGGGATCCTTTCAATCGATTGGATTGTGTGACGCAGGGCACCCAGGCGAGTGTAATCCTTCCGGAATTTCCCCCACTCGCTGATACAATGGCCTTCATCAAAGACAATATGTAGGATTGATGACGCAAACTTCTCGTCTTCGAGAAGAGCCGTTGCCTCGCTGCTACTCATCAAGATCTCCGGATTAATGATAAGGACATCGAAGCGGTGGTTCTTCACGTCCTATTCACTGCCGTTTTGTCTCAGTCCATGAACTGGTAAGTAAAGTCTCGCACCTTCCATAAGGATACTGAATTGTTCTCGCTATTGATTGCTATAGCTCGAATACAAACCGATGCCAAGTCGTCAACATTCTGCTGGCCTAGCAAATTCAACGGCGTCACCACGATCATCAATTTCTTTAATCCGTCCGCTTGCGCCATGATCAGAGGAATCCAGAACGACAAAGTCTTTCCAGACCCCGTTGGTGCGCAGGCAACAACATCCTTCTGGTCACAATAGATGGCCATTGCTACCTGGATTTGAAACAGACATGGCCGTTTGCCGAAGTGCTTCAACGTGAGCTCGCGTATGGCTTCGATACTCCAGACGCGTCGCGAGTCGGACATGTACCAGATAATTTGATTAATTTCGATCTCATCAAATTACTACATTCGGTTTTATTGAGTGTGAGAACTACAATTAAATAAGCAAATAAGCAACAACTCGGGTCACTCTCGGCAAAGGGCATGGGAATGAATTCGGAGGTCTCGGCAACATATTTTGCCAGCCTCTCTGTCGAGAGTTTCAAGCTCGCTTGACGATGTACTTGTTTACATCGCGCTTTAGCGCGCGTCACGTGCTTGAAAAAATCGTACGAGTGGTTGGTTCTAGGAGCCTGGCGTTACACCCTCTTTCAAACACCGAAGCACACCCTCCAGCCAAAACACCCCGGGTCCGTCCCAGCCTACTTCGTCACGATCTAGTTGATTTTTCACGACCTGGCGGTCGATCAAGTTTGTTTGCTTAGTCAATATACAACACGATACTAACCGAATATACACATGAAACAACACTCCATGCAAAATTGACGTATGGATGTATCTGAATAGAAGACAGGTCAGGAAATGAATAGGAAAAGGCGAGATATCCCTCACTCGGGCCAGCGTGTCTGCTACCCCCATAAGCTCGGCAAGAGAAATGACGATTCCACCAAGAAGGGCGTAGGCAGATACGTTGGTTTCGGTTGCACCTGGAGCGTTAGCTAATCATAACCGAAAGCACGGCCCCATTAGGAAAGGTGATATCTATAAGTCGGGCCGTCATTGGTACTGGAGTAGTTCATGAGTGCAACATACCTAGTTTAGGACTGCCAGCCAGTAAATCACGAACCGTCTTTTCAACAATGCCATACGAATGTAGGCGCACACAACCCTTGTCGAACATCTCAAATGAGATCGTCGAGTCTATTGATTGAGGAGACCTACAACAGATGTCTCAGTGGGCGAAGAGTACCGAGCTATATCACCCTCACAATTTGACAATCTCTTTCCATTCGGGAGATGCTGTTCTTTTGATGACTTCGGTCCTATGCGTTGAGGGTAGCGAATCTGACACCCAGCTTATGGTAACAAATCCGTTCGGCCTCCTCTGGAACGTCAACTTCCGTTTGCTTGTTAGACCAGTAGCCTTCAAACCTAGACATCACAGAAATATCAACACTAAAGTGCGCAAACGGATGATGAGCAGCATACCAACAATGATCAAGCTGTACGAAGAAAATGAATCGATGCGCTAGGGGCAGCATTTTAAGGTTAATGCTCACTGTATGTCTCCCATTTGCTCCTTGCGCGCTGAATCACATACACTTCGAGAACGTAAGTAGGGTGTTCATTGGTATAGCACGGTATTTGCGGGTGTCGACTTGGGAGCCTGTTGCTGGGCCTGTGAGGTAAAGGCGTGTTAGGTGCGTGGTGTGCTTCATGCCAGAATCCAATATAAAATCGATGGCATGTATCTATTTATGAAGTGCATTCGTTGTTTCCTCGTTCCCTCATATAGCGATGGGTCGTCCATCAGGGACAATACACTCGGGCCGAAAAGAACGCCATGGAGTATGGTGACTCGGAGTAAAATATATTTTGTCGCTGCTACCGTCAAGGAGAAAATTGCTTTACCCTCGAGGATGAGGCCGAATGCACGCCTCCACGTCTGTCGAGGATTGAAAGTGTGATTGCTATTTATATTTCGGGGAGAGAACAGGCCCTAATAGGACATTTGATTGGTTAACTGATATTTTCCTCCTGTAAGGTGACGCACCTTTGATCTGTTGCGGTACTTAGGCTCCTTGAAGCTTGCGATGAACGGAAGCTCTTTCATGGGCGCGGACTGAGGACAAAAAAGGTAGCAAACTCTCAATTTCATCCCATTCTTTCATCCCATCCTTCCCAGTACGCCCCTCCCCCATCCAGGAATCACCCCGTACAAAATCGGCGAGCCACGGGCAAAGGAAGCTAAGGAAGAAAGCGACAGAACGAGGATTGCTGACGGACGAGAAGCCAGTACACAATGTACGTAGGTTGTTGAACTTGACTTGTGGATTCTGGTCTGAAGCTGGTATATCTTCATCGCGCAAACCAAGGTATAGTCCGAGGTGTTCAAGTTTTGGGCAATTGGCAGCTAGAGAGATCAGAGCGGGGAAGCTGAGTGTGTTTTGTAGTGATTTGCTGGCCGGGCTACAATTTAGAACTAGTGTCTCGATGTGTGGGAGAGAGATTGCAATCTCCTCTACATCGACATAAAGGAGGCGGAATGGATGATAGTGCGCAAGTTCCAGAGAACGAAGCATGGCACATTTCAGTATTGGGCGGATGGTGCGTATGTCAACAGTTTCATTGATATCCGGAGGGGCGGAAGAGGTAAGGCAAGAGATATGGAGTTGACGAAGGCGGGGGTAGCTGGCGGCGATGGCATCCAGTAACTGGGTCATGTGCGCTGGCGATTCGGCTCTCGGAGACTCGATACGAATGCGAACGAGTGCAGGAGGATGGTTGGGATGGTTGAAGAGCTGAGTTGACGCAGCAAATGATATTACAAGAGAAATCGCGGATAGTGAAGAAAATGCTCCGTCGCTTAGTGGTAAGTTATTATCGGAGTTGCTTCTACTTGTCATGGACAAAGCTTCCAGCTTGGGCAAATTAGAAAGTATATTCATCAAGCCATCAACAAGTCCGCAAGGCAGTGTCAACTGCCTTAGCTGGGCGAGTTTCTCGATAGTCGTACCGAGAGCCTGCTGGGCATTAGGATTGCTGCTGGAGGTCAGATTTTTTAGCTCGAGGGATTGTAGGTTTGGAAGGCGGGCGTAGAAATATTGAGAGAAGCTGAGATATTGAGACGAGAAGTTTTCAGGAACTGTGAAGACAAGTTTCTTCACGTCGGGATGCATAAACGTGAGGCACTGCACCAATGAGCCATTCCAATGCAAAGATTGGAGATTGGGTAAAATGGCATATCTTGGCCGCGTTCACGCGAGCTGATCCTCAGTGTTTTGCCTAAGTCAGCGGAAGTCGAAAATTAACGACTATAGCGGACTTTGTCGTACTTAGTCCCACTTTTTGACTGGAAATTGACTTGATTATGATTTTGTGGCTCCGCCCGGGTATAAAAACAAAACGGTCGTATTCAGTCCTTTGGAGTCTAAGTCGAGTCATGGGAAGTCACGATAAGTCAAAACAATCACACGCAGTGTTTCACTCTGTAAGAGTCAGCTTAGGTCAAATGACTGTCTCTCGAGGTCAATAGTGCATCAAAGTGCGTCATTGAAGGTCAATCATCCGAGTCAAATATCAGTCACGATCAGTTATATCAAGTCACCCAAAGTCAGTTTTGAGGTCATATCATAGTCAGTTCAAGTCCGCGCAAAGTGACTTTGCTTCATGATCAAGTCGACAAGGGTCGAAAAGAGTCAGAGAGTGGATTTCGAAGCGAATTATCCCACAGTCAGTAAAAGTCAGTGCCATGTATATGGAAGTCATTTTAGGTCAGTAAAAGTCGGTTGCCGTGTATATGGCAGTCATCTTAGGTCAATAAAAGTCATTGCACCGTCAATTTCTGACCCTTGTTAATGTCTTCGGCCAGGACAACTGAGTCATTTGAAGTCAAAAAAAGTCCTGTTCAGTGTTTTACTACATAAAAAGTAAGATTTTCGGTCAGTATAAGTCAGGTCAGAATAAATCCGGGGCTTTTTGCAATCAGTGAAAGTCAAGAAAAGTCGGTTTAGAGTCTGCCTATATTAATGCAACTCTCATTATCAGTCAGTTGCAGTCAATATCAATTATTAAGAAGTCTAGAAAAGTCCGTAAATGTCGTATAAAAGTCGTCGCAGGTCATAAAGTGTCAAGATAAAATGTACAAACGGTCCAGGAAAGTCGTGAAATGGTAATTCTAGGTACAGAAAAGTTGCGAGAAGGCACTGATCAACGGCCGGTTTGGAAACGGGAAAGGAAACGTAGGGAACAGGGTACGGATCAGGGATGGAGGTCGGTGGCTTTGGCAATGAGACGAGGTGCTGACGCCGTTTTGTCGGGATCTTCTGGCGCACCACCAGTGTCATTGGCGTCGATTGGAGAATGGTTGGCGTGGGTAGGCTTGACCGATTTGGCCGATTTGGGTACCTTGGCCTTCTTGACGCGCTATTGAGGGTATATTAATTTGTCTCATTCATAAACCAAAGATATAACACATACCTTTGCAATCATTGCATCGAGCTCATCGGTGCTAGGGCGGCTGCATGGAGGGAGATTGAACAAGGCGGACACACCTAGGTTTGCAAAGTATTTAGCATTCAATCGTTACGGAAAGGGGGGGACTTACATGTTGCCTTATTCATGGAACGAGCATTGGATATCTGCTTTTTAGCTGCCAGGGTCTTGAGATCGGGCAGATGAACCTCCTGTGAATATATAATCAATAACGGGACAGGGTACAGGGCGGCCAGCCTACCTCAAGTTTCTTTCGAAAAGTGGTGTCTTCAGCGCGCATTGGCGCACTCTGTGGATCGTCGTTCGCGGTCGGGTGTCCCTCACTTTCGGCCAAAGCATCGACTTCGTTAAGGTCGCCGCCGCCTCCACCGGAAGCTGAGGTATCCAATCCCTCAGGAGCTGCAGGCTCCGAAACTACTGCCTGAGCTTTACCTTTGTTGAGGGGCTATGGAGGAAGAAGATTAGGAACAAATTTACTTGAAAATGGAAAGAATATTACCCCTCCTGACCGCTTCCAAGCATCAGAGAGTGTGGAGACTATTCGGTCCAAGTAAATATCACTGAGGTAGCTCTGGGGTTTCCGACTCATGCCTATGCATAGATACCGAGCAGCCTTGCAGGTTGTCAATGCAGCAGCAATGAGTTGTCGAGCCGTCTCTGTATTGCCCACCGATTTCCACGAAGTGATGGCTCCAGCGATGGTGAGGGACCCCGCTGTCCATTGCCAATGACCCCAGCTGTCCTGTAAATCTTCTTCGTTTTCCATGCAGGCAGGGTCTGCTGTCTGGACCCGAACCAAGAGTGTGCTTACATCCGTCGTTGGGAAACTGTACCCGCCGTGCCTAGGTGATTGCTCCATAGCAGCCAAAAGGTCCACCGCGAGATTGATTAATGCTTCAGGAAATTGAAATTGCGAGCTTTGAATGGTACCTTTTGGACCACGTTAGCTAGGATGCAGCGGCATAGGACTTGGCCTACGTTGGAGGTTCTCATCTACGAGCAAGTCCATATGCGTAAGTGAAGATACTACGTAGAAGGAGATGGGACTTACAGCCGTCATCAGTCTTGATCATGGACAGGGCGTTATGACCGGGGAATGCCAGCGAGGGAGGGGCACTGCTAACGGAAGAAGAAGGTGGCGGGGGTGGTGGCTGCAGCATTGACGAGCTTGGCGCAAACGATGACGGGGTGAATACGCTCGGCGTAGACAGTGTGGGCGAAAGCACATCTACACTCGGAATGGGCTCGTTCGTAGGCGCGGGGGAGGGGGGGCGATCGACCTGCGCTGTGGCATTGGACACGGCCTCGTCTGGTAACTTGGCAGGGTGACCATGAAGCGGCTTGGGCAGAGCCCTTGGCTTCTCCCCTGGCAAAGCGGGTCAGTACGACGACGTGATGTATATTGCCCACTTACCGACTCGAGGGCGTTTAGAGGGGGGGGCCGATGGTAATGGGGTGGTGGCCCTGGCCGGTCGTTTCTTGAGTGTGCCGTGTACGGATCCTTCGTCGTCATCACTATCAGCCTCGCCAGTTTGTGCTTTTTTTGCCGCCTTCCTGGCATTCGTGATTGACTGTCCAATCAGATGATCTGCCTTCCAGTGTGCAGAACATAAGGCTACCTCCTTGTGTCGTGTCTCCAGCACCGTGATGGAACCATACCAGAGGTCGGGCCGTTTGCTTCGGTAGTACTCCCGAATTTGCTTGACGTCGACCTGGACCTGATCTAACGGATGGATTGCAAGTATTCGATCAGCGAGAGAGGAGGCAGTCCTCTTGATGAGCTTAACTACGGCTGGATCCAACAGTTTGCCTTTGGAATCCCGAAGGGCCTTATGGAACGAGGGCCTGTAGTGGTTTTTCGCACTCAAGCCTGCGAGAGCGCCGATGTCTTGCGCCGATTTGAAGGTCCAGAGCACAGTATCGGGGATCGCGGAGGGCTTCTCAAGAGCGTCCGGCCGTCTCAAGTAGGCTTGATATGCAGCAAGGAGCTCCTCCTCGCCGTCATCTATGTCAACGTGCGAGATGTTGCCTGTATGCGAAACGGAGTCGCTGGGACCCAGGGAAGGAGTCGACGCATGTGGTCTAAGAAGAGCCATCAGCGGGTGAACGAGCGTTGAGATGTTATCGACTCACCGTGAAGGTATGTTGAAACAGGTCTGTTTCAATTCAAGTACTAGCTCTTCTAAGCGTGCAACCTTGTCTTCAAGCTTGTGTACAATCCGTCGCACGACAACGAATTCCTGCCAAGCATACGCCGGATCAGTCACTGGGCTGGCTTCTTCATAGTGCCTAGTGGGAGCGGGGGGCGCGGGAGGATAGTGGGAGACAACGGCGTGCTCGTTTTGGTATAAAAAGGGAACGGCAGCGGTATAAGAGCGGTCAGTTTCAGGGTGGGCGGCGCGATAGTCCCCGTGGGTCTGCCTTGGTGCTCTAAAAGGTTGGTCAACACGGTGCGGGGGAGGGCGAAATACCCGCTCCGCCTGGGCACCAGCGCGCAACTTGTCCCGAGCAGTAGGGAAGGCTTGAGGGTTTGGAATAGCGGGCTCTGCCCAGTCGTTATACACGGGGGGGCCTCGGGCTAGGGCTCCAACCGTAGATCCTCCTTGGAACTCACTGGGGGAGGGTGTAGCTCGATGCGACCGCTGGGAGCAAGCGTCGAAGCCGTCGAAGAGGTAGTCGGACATGGTAGAAAGGTCAGACACTGAGTTCCGGTAAGAAAAGGTGGTCACGTGTTCAGGGATGAAAAGGGGTGCTGTAAACAATGTGGGATGGTAGTGCTAGAGTTATCCAAGTTGTAGTATATGACCTGCGGCCAGAAAAATCGATGGCAGACCTCCTAAGGCGCCATATCAAACATACCCAGTCCCTGCTCCCATCACCCGTTGTCATCTTGCTCAGGCTCCTTCCTGGGAGGACGGCGATCTCTATTTTTGCAGAATCCGTTCTCCACCCAGCGAAATAGGCCTCCCGCTGAGTACTGGGTCAACGAAAACCGTTGCTCCCCACTTTGAATTGGGGCGTTGGAGTGCCTAAGCAGGGCGGACGGGATGAGGATCGTTGCCCCAGGAGGGAACTCAATAATCAACTTGAGATTCCAAAGAATTAGATGGCTGCCGATGTTGGAATCAAAACTGCCAAGGGAAGTAATTGCACACAAACCCGTCGCGAGGTTTGCAAAGTCGGTGTGATCAATAGTAATCGTATTTGGCCCAAAGTTGGCTGTCATACAGGCGAAGTCGCTATTTCGAAAATTTCGTGCGAGCCCTGAATTGGACGCAACAAGGGCGTCCAGAGTATCTCTGTAGTATGCACCTAGCCTAGGAACAATCGTATGAAGTAGTTTGGACTGAAGACCGGTGATGCGTCGGATTGAAGGGCTACCCATCAAAAGCCCCATAGCCGCAGCATTTTCAGGAGAGCTCCTCAAAGTCATCGGCTGAGTCTGGCCACCCCCATAGGATATCCCAGTGGCCATCGCAGGAAAACATCCTCGCCTATGCTGCTTCTGCTTATCGGAGAACCGAGCAATGTTGCGTGCCTGCTTCACGGCATTAGAGGCATCCAATGCAACTTGGGCCCATGTCGGGTCTCTGGGGGAGGCACCGCCGCCAATGATGTGGCCCTGCAAGTCGATGAGTGTAAACCCATCCCTTAAGCTCGTTGAGTGCGCATGTTTAGCCCAGATCAGTGGGCCTCGTACCTTTGATTCCATGGTAGAAGTGTGAATCCCTCCGCCTGGAGGTTGAGGATATGCCTGTGAGGCTCGCTGATAGGATTGTGCAGTCCAATGTAGCCGGTGGATGCATGGCCGCTTGAACCTACATCAATGTTTACGGCCACCTTCTGGGATTTCAGTCTACGCATAGTCGCAACCTTCTTCACAGAATTCCCAGCCAATGCCAGCACTTTCTCGCGTTTATCTCGCCGTGCACATCGCTTTTTCTTTGTATACCTTCGCCGTGAATTCCCGCTGCTTTGCTCGGCGATGGAAGGCTGCGTGGGAGGCGTTGGTGGGTTGTCCGCGCCGTGCATTTCCATAGGCAGTGTCAAACAATTGACGCCGGCCCCCTGAATAGAGATTGCGCTGTCCTGGCCTTGACTTGCCGAGGGAAGTAAATCAATCTGGTCCTCTAAGCGCTGGTTGACAGGGAGTGGGCCTGGCTGCTGTGGCGTGTCATCTTCAGGCCTCTCAAGGTCGCCTCTAGAAATCGCCGTACGGAGAAGGTCGCGGATGCTGTTATAGGCGCGTCCAAGGAACCCCTTAGGGGCTACTAGGGGCGCGCCCACGTGCGTTTCCCGACTATGGGCTCGGGCCGCGCTGACACGCGGCCACGCGGACTTCCCGGATTACGGACTAAGTACATACTCGAGCACATTGTAGTTACTACGACCGAACTCGTTACTGTTTTGTGAACACGCGGACACCGCGTGTTCCTTAGTATATAGTCCTGTACCGTACATACAGCTACCTTAGTTCGAATATTAGTTCCTTCTCCGCACTCGCACTCTCGCCCCTCTAATGGGTTCTCCCCCCGTCACACCCCTTCGCCTCCGCCCGTACCCTCGGTACCCGCGTAGGACTCCTCCCGGAAATACAGGGCACGCAAGAGTGTGGGAGGCGCAGCCAGTAGCTGAAGCCAAGCCCGTATGTCCTCGTTTCCCCTGTTTCCCCCGCGCGTCTACGTGGAACCGCGCACCCGTGTGTCCGCGTATCCCGAGCCCCCTGCGAGTGTGGCTCTTAACAGATGCGGGCTTGGCTTCAGCTACTGGCTGCGCCTCCCACACTCTTGCGTGCCCTGTACTTCCAGAGGGGATCCTACGTGGGTACCAAGGGTATGTGACGGAGAGACCTCAATAGAGAGGCAAGGGTGCGAGTGCGGAAAAGGAACTAATATTTGAACTAAGGTAACTGTGTGTACGGTACAGGAATATATACTGGAGAACACATGGTGTCCGCACATTCACAAAACAGCAATGAGTCCAGTTGTAATAAGTATGGTGTGCTTGAGTATGTATTTAGTCCGTAATTCGAGAGGTCCGAGTGGCCACGTGTATACGCGGCCCGAGCCCATAGCCGGGAACACTGTGAATGCGCCCCAAGTTGCCCCTAAGGGGCCTCCTGGATGCACCTATAACAAGATTCTATGATAGCTGGGTGTTACCTAGCCATTCTGCACCCAGTCATTCAAGCAAACTAGTTCATGCATTATATATATGCATATATTGTTAGAATTTGAGTCTCGCCTTCAATTAGAATAATATGTTCCAATACTTGATGTTACTGCACCACCTGTAGCTTGATAATATCATCTGTCGTTGTCTCATTACCACCACTTTTAATATATACACATTGATAACTACAAGGCCCCATCATATGCTGTCATTGCTGAATGCTTTCGGTATATGTAAACCCGATTCTCCTTTCCATAGGATATACCAATGAGATTGACAATTGAATCCACCTTCCGCACCTCTAATCTGCTACTTGCCTTTCCCCATGTGACAACATCCCAGTGAACCTCTATGTCAATGAAGGGATGGTATACAACCAGCATTGAATCATGAGTTGTATCCTCATAGAAAGCCAGTGCCTCTCCAAATGCCATTGTCTTGTCTTCATTAATTGCCTATGTAGACAGTTTTAGTATTCTGTATCTCAGGAAATGAGTCAATCATCTACCTCAAAATAGCTTGCTGATCTTGTAACCCCTTGCCCTTGTCTACTTCGTGATTCATTAAGGCGGCTCCGTAGATAAACACCACTGGGCAAAGGGACTTTCCCAAGCCTGACAAGCCAGGTTGCCTCTGGATCAATGTTGAATGACACATTCAACCATTTGCATATTGCTTGCAAATGCTGGTTGTAGATTGAGTTCTTCTCCTTTTTCTCCCTCTTCAGAATAGGCACCTTCCCTATTGCTACTCGGGGTCTTGGTTCCTCATCAGGTACAGCAAGGGATGGATAATAATGAAGCAGATTTTTCACTAGTTGACCTTCATATATCTTATTGGCTAAATTGACAAATGGCTCCTTTCTTGATTTGATTCTTCGCTCTAAGACACCAATATGCCTTTCCAGTGTACCCTGTGAGCCAATGCGGTAAGATCCATTCCATCGAATGTGATCAGGTATGTACAGCAGATGAAACATAGAAAGGCGCATTCTTGATGCCTTTGTTTCGTCTGGCACATATAATTCCTGAAACTCATTTAAGAAAGTGACAATTTCCTTGCGGATCATTGTTAGATCATTTTCTGTTCTCCCTGTGATTTCCATTGCAAAGGTAACAATTTTGACAAACCGCGCAAAATTGCGGACAACTGCCATTGGCATTTCAAGCTCCAAGAGGATGGGAATCGTTAGCCAGTGGGCCAAAGCCTTCCATTCAAACATCTTGTACTGAGTGTTTCTCTTTGTGTGTGGATCACGGACTGGCCCTGTAAATGCAGCTGGAATTGTTTCCATGGATTTGGCCACTTCTTTCCCAAAGAATGCTGCTTGTTCAACAGAAAGATGTGTGATTTCATCAGGCCCAGTGATTGTAGTCCATAAATCCCAAAAGTTGGCCATGTTGTTTTCATACAACAAATGGAATGGGTCAGAGAAAAAGAATTTTGGCCAAGAGTATGTTTCGAATGCTGCCAACATTGGAAGTCTGACAATTCCATATTTGCTCACAATGTGTTTCCGGGACTTCTCATCAGTTGCCCCCTCCAGCTCTTGAATGGCATTCCAGTAGTCTTTCTCTGTAAACTCTGGTAAATTATCGAGATCATAATCAGGTCTGCCAGGGTTGAACTTTTTTGCCCCCTCTGGTACTGTAACACACCAGTAGATCCTTTTACAGCCCTTAACACTTGATCTCATGCCAATCAACTTCAGATTGAAGAAGTTTCCATGAAGAGAGTTGATGCCAAGATGGCCATTGTCTTTATTCTGGCCAGGCTGATCGGCACTTTGGCCTACAACACTAGCATGGTGCATAATATATGCAGAGTCGAATGCATCCCAGATCCAAATACCTTGGCCCATTTGCAATAGCTCCTGTACGACAGGATACATATATGTACTAAGATCCCCAGGTGGCTCTGGGCCTGGGGTTGAAAACACAGTAATGACATTTTCTGCCAAATATCTTATATCTGGCGGCAAGTTGAGAATGATCAAAATGAGAAACCATGAATCAGACTGTTTTTTAAGAGTAAGCATAGCACCATCAATGGACATGATGTAGATCATATCACATTCATGCTCAAAAAGACCCTGGTTCATGAGATGTTCCATGTGTGCTTTACCATTGGCGTAATCAGAGTATTTGACTTCAGCACCTTTCATAAATAACTCAATAGCAGCTTTAACAAGTCTGTCCCTATACCGCAAAAGGTATGATTTCTCATAGTTTGCAAACATAGCTCGAATGATAGGCACCAATGGTAGCACCATAAACTGGGCAGCTGGCTTTGTAGTGCCAGGCCGGTTTCGATCTCTGCCACAGACAAGAGGTGGCCCTTTCTTTTGTTTGCGAAGAAAGTCACATACTGTCTTGTCTTTATGATCTCCTGTGAATGCTATGCATTTTCCTGGACATATAGGAATATATTTTGGCATAAAGTCAGTGATTTTCTGAGCCAATCGACGACATCGATCAATGCTCATTATCGGTTGTCCAAGTGCCTTTGAGAGCAATTTAGCATAAGCCTCATGAGCTCGCCTAGTGGTGTTTGTGAGCTGAAAAACAGTCCAGTGACTGAGGCTATAAATTTGCATTTTTGTTAATGCAATTGGCTTAAGCCCGAAGCGTGGTGGCACTGGCTCTGCTTTATAGCCATCCAGCATCTTTTCTATGAGGGCTTTCCTAGACGCAGGAAATGAGAACTGGGTCTCAGCCTCATAATCGGCCTCCAATTCTGAGTCACTGTCATCATCATCAACACTGCCAGTGTTGTTGTCTGAGGATGAACTCTCGGCCTCTGACTTTGTCTCAGAATCCTCCTCCTCCTCTTCCTCCTCCTCCTCATCGCTTTCCATGCCATCATCAGACTCAGAGTCAGAAGCACTTGGGCGCACATCAAATCCACTGGGATTCACATAATACGGATCTTCGCTTGATGGAAGTTCCTCAATATTCACCTAAAAAGACAGCAATTTCAATGTTCTACATCCTCCCTTCAGAACCTCAACACTCACCTGATCAAGATAAATAACCTCAGTATCCCGAACAGCAATGCCATGCAAGAGCTCTGGCTCTTGTTCCTCGTTTTCTGATATTGAATGTCAGCATCAGCGCGTATCCTACGTGCTATGCCCACTTACCTTCAATCTCCTCCCCTGATTGACCGTTATCGTTATTGTCTAATAGTAATGAAAAGATGTCAGTATTCCGCATGATAAATTCCAATAGCGACACTAATGATTTCCCGATTTCACCGAGCCAGAATGTGTATTACAGCCAACCAACTTGATATACTTCAGTCGGTGTGATATTCATTCCTGACGGATTGCATTGTGTGGGCATAATATCAATACAAACCGGCAGGAATGAATATCACATTGAATGAAAGATATCTGCCGCAATAAGCACCAAGCAGAAGGGGAGCGGCAAGAAGCAGGGGGACATGGGATGTAACTAGCACTTACGTGCCGGATCTATTCAGCGGTCAGTTATATCGTAGGGATATTGATATGATTGACATACCGAGGACGGACATCGGGCCGCCACTATCATCTACATCCATCGCTGCAGTAGTATTGAGTTTACCACAGCTAGTGATAAGTTAATGCCGTCAGATATGCTTACCGTCAGGATCGGCACGCTGCGAGTCTAAAGAGAGCTCAGTTTCTGCTCTCACAAATAATGACTGGTGGCATTGCGTACTGGATCGTTTCGACTGCTCAAGCAGCTCCACATTCTGCTTGATGCAATCCTGAAGAAACTGAAGGACGACGGGGTCGTGTTCATGGTTCAAAACCAGGTCTCGATCTTGCTTGAGGTGACTTTGTATGGTCTTTCTGGCCCGTAGCCTCTTGCTGACGCCAAAGCAGTTGGAGCAGCAGCAGTTCATAATTGTTGCGATTAGGAGCAAACGAGCGCCGACTGGCCTTATCGCTTTCCCAGTGCACTTTCCCACTATGTACTCTCTGAGCTTTCCCCACCAGTCAGCGCTTTCCCACTAACATTCGACGTCAACGGCATCGAAAGCTGCATGTCGAGAGCCACTACAATGGATGACACACCGAATGGTAGGTAGTACTTAGTAGCGGTTCGGTGACCTCTCTAACGACTACGATCGCGATCAGCCACACATTCCACTCAGTGATTAACCACAAAATCACCATCCTACGCCTCAAGCCACCGTTCGACGCCTCCCCCATCATTCGACGCCTCTGTCATTCCGTTATCAGCCTGAAACCCGCCGTTCGACGCCTCTCTCGTTCAAACCTGCCATTCGACGCCTCCCATTCCTTTATCAGCCTCAAGCCACCGTTCGACGCCTCCCCCATCGTTCGATGCCTCTCTCATTCCGTTATCAGCCTGAAACTACCGTTTGACGCCTACCCCCATCATTCGACGCCTCTGTCATTCCGTTATCAGCCTGAAACCCGCCGTTCGACGCCTCTCTCGTTCAAACCTGCCATTCGACGCCTCCCATTCCTTTATCAGCCTGAAACCAACGTTCGACGCCTACCCCCATCATTCGACGCCTCTCACATTCAAACCCGCCATTCGACACCTCCCATTCCGTTATCAGCCTGAAAGCGCCGTTCGACGCCTTTCTCATTCCGTTATCAGCCTGAAACTACCCATTCGACGCCTCTTTCATTCAAACCCGCCGACCTACGCCTCCCAACCTCAAACCCTCGTTCGCCACCTTCCCCCCCCCCCTGTTGCCCGCTCAAACTCGTGTCCTCCACGCTTCCTTACCGATTCCTTACTACGTAAGCTCACCCCCTTCAAAACACTGTGTCCTTTCAACTTCCGATGCAGCCCTTACCATCTACCGTCCCCCTCCGTCAAGCACTACGTCTGAGAAAATTCATCATCTAACTCGTGCCGCTCACCATTCATGTTAGCAGCAGCCGGTGGTGCCACGCAATCTGCAAGACACTGGTTTGTTGAAGTGATTTCTGAAGCACACATGGGCAACGGTGTCCTCCCACCGAATAAGTCCAAATCCGTCCCCCGGTACGTTATCGACTTCTAGTTCGTATCCTGAGACCCTCGCTTATGCCGGTCTATTTAGATAACTGAACCCCAGATGACTCGCCTCACTTGATCGCCTCGCTTGATCGCCTCGCTTGAATTCACGCTCAACTGACATGCTTGAAGTGTCGTGCAAGTTACGTCGATCCACGGGTACAATTCTCGCCTGTGTACCACATTCCTCCCTCAAGGCCTCGTCTCCGCCTTGCCTACGCCCGCGCCGTACGGTTCAAATCTTCGCAGAGTCGTCAGTGCTTTATGCACGTGTCGACCCCTTCCTGCCTTATAAGAGGACCTGTCTCTCACTGTCGCACTCACCCACAGATGCGGGAGCCACGTCAAGAATTCCGCCTTTTTCTTGCGACCCCGAACGAATCCAATGTTCGTGGGCGTCCCGACCGCGGGTCCCCTTGGATCGGCGTCCCCTCCCGACTTGAAGCAAGTTCAAACATGTTCGTCAAGAAGGAACATAATGAGCCCTTCTCTGTGTCAATCATGCACAAAGATGAGGTGCGGCCCCTTGCACACACCAACAATATACAGAACTAACACAGTTTTATCTCAGGAATACGACTGGATTGAGAATGTCGTCAAAGTATTTCTCCGGGCCGACCGCGGGATGACCTCTGTTGGATACTATCACTCCTACTTTGACCTCCACGGAGAGACGTCAGAAGACGTCGTTGTCATCTCACAAGACGGAACGAGGCGGGTCTGGGAAGGTACGAATATCAGACTGTCTTGTCGTTACACTAAGCATTAAGTACTTCATCAGCTAAGAAAGGTCAAGTCAACGCCTTCGACTTCCGGATGATCCAAGTACATTTGACTCCCAAGCCTGTGCAGAACGATATAGTGGTGGGTTTATCACCGTGTTGTCTTCCGCCGGTACCCTGCAAATTCAATTCTCCGCAGATATACAAGAAAGGCATTATTGAATACCTCGCCGTGATGATGCACCCGAGCACTTCACCGCACGAACATCAGCTGGCCAGTGATTCGATAGACATTCTATTACCCTTGTTTCGCTCGCATACCGCTCAGTTAGCGCTGTTGTAGGATTTCTACCCGTCATTACCTAATCTGTTTTTTTCTCTGGCGCCAAGTGCATGGCCGTTAAGTCAGTCGCTAAGTCAAGCAGATTCTCCTACAGTCGCAAAAAGGACGACTGACTATGACTTGAATATGATCAAATTTTTGGGATTACAATGTGCACTAAACTATAAAAGGAAGGTGACCAGTTTTTTACATTGAATGTGCAGGCCTCGACTGTAAGTTGACTTATAGGTCACTCTGACGGACCTATTTCGGGACTTTGGCTGACTTCGGCAAAATACTGAGGCTGATCGACCAGCTGACCACAGTTGACTGCTTTTTGGTGAAGCGTTCGGATGCGACTGGCGTATATCGAGTCGAACCGATCCCAGTCTGATTGCTCCAGCTCCCGAGTAAATCTCCAAATCTTTCAAAATGAATGAATGTCATTTACCACACGTTCCCTACACGTACTGCATTTTGATCTCTCACAACAGGGGCCAAACCGCGGCAAAGGGCCACCACCGAGTGTACTTCTCGCCAAAGTACATCCAGGGATACGTCCGACCACTGTCGGCTGACCGTGATTGTCTTTCTCAAGTCGTCGGGCGGCAGTGACTTCAGCATGCCCTCGAGAAGTTCAGTAGTGTCCACGAAGCGAGACAGCGCAGAGGGCATGTCTTTGACTTTCATTGAAGTCATGGTGGCTTGCATACCTGGCGGTCAACTTCAAGCGCTCGCCGTGAGTGTGGCTTTTACTCCGACCCCGACATGCACCACGATAATTGGACCAAGCAGAGGTGCCGTCTAGTCTCGTCTAGTTGTCCGACAATAAGCCATCTCTAATCTCAGCATGTCTTCCCATCTAGAAAAGCACCATTTGATTTGAGCATGTCGTTCTCCGAGGGCGGTGGCTTTTCTGTCTGACCCGAGCGGGACAGGCAGGACTATGTATAATCGTGCGCGGCGCACGTCCATCACGACCAGGACCCGGAAAGAATTAGAGTCGTTGATTTTCGCAGCTTAACGACTCCCTCACCGCCACCACGTCAAGATTGGCACTTGCGATCGAGGATCTTGAGCTCGCGCCGCAGCCCGACAAGCGTGCCAGGTACGGTGCCAACCCCGTACGTTGGAGACTCTCAGGATAGCTACCAAGTTAAAGTTGTAGATCGCGTTCTTACTGGTTCGATTGGGACTCAACAAAATATCGACCGACTGTTCAAGGCAGAATTCTATATATAATACTCAAGATTTGTGAATGCGCCATAACCAACGCATAACCACATGCCTCCTACTTTGATGGGAGTCGAGGATAACCAGTCAAGGAACGTCAAGATGATACACCGAGTCATCGAAAACACGGTGAACATGACCTCGGATTGCGCGAAACCGGATGACCTCCAAGGTTCGAGCTGTGACCTCCATTCCCAATCCACCGTCGTCGGGTTTCATCCCGAGTTTTGTTCCTGCCGGGCTCACCGTCTCTACATATAAGGGGGATGCTGGCAACAACTGCTCCCCATTAACGCCTTTCTCTTCCTTCTTTATCTTTCCTCTCTCGCTCCCAAGAGGAGACTTGTTTCCGGGTCGTTTCCCTCTCATTCGTTTTGCCTTTGGCTACCCTCGTTCATTTTTAAGGAAACACCCACCCACTTGAATTTCATCATGAAGCTCTCAGTCGTATTCATTGCCTCCGTTTACCTTGCTATTCAGGTGGCTTCGGTCCCTGTCTCTAAGCGAACATACGAGGTCAGTTCGCAATCGCTTAACCCATACCGCCTCTGCTCACCCTGAATAGACCACGCCTGCCTGTACTTGCGGCGGCTCTGACGTCGCTCTATCTTCGTCATCTTCGGCCAACTCCTCATCTTCGTCTTCATCCTCCGCTAGCTCGCAGTCCAACAATTCAGGTTCAACTTCTTCTAGCTCCACATCTTCAACTACGGATCATGGTTCAAGTGGAAGTGGAAGTGGGTCATCCACGACAACTTCGTCTGAGGAGTCTTCATCCTCCAATAACTCCTCGTCTTCCGCTGCGTCAAGCGATAAGTCTGCTTCGTCTTCCAGCACGTCGTCATCGACTATCGGCGGTGGATGCAAGGGCAAGGTCACCACGACTACATCCGAGTCCTCATCTTCTAACGCATCCTCCTCTGAGTCCGCTTCCGCGGCAGCTTCTTCTTCATCTGCTGGTTCCTCGTCATCGAGCACGTCCCATGGAGCAGACGGGAAGTCCACTACCACTTCGTCGAATGTAAGCTCAGTGAACGAGTCCTCCTCTGCATCGTCCTCTGCAGAAGATTCGTCAGCATCCTCGAGCGCATCATCGTCTTCCAACACCTCTTATAGCGGGGATGGAAAGTCTGCTACTTCTTCGTCGGTATCGGGCTCCTCGTCGAGTGAGTCATCTTCTGCTTCTTCATCTGCAGAGGAATCATCCGCCTCGTCAACCACTTCGTCTACTACCACTTCCCACGACAACAATGGCGGCAATTCTTCATCCAGTTCCTCGTCCTCATCCTCGTCAAATGAGTCTTCATCTTCATCGTCGTCCTCCGAAGAATCATCATCTTCGTCCTTCTCTTCCGGCGCGTTTGAGATCGCCGTTCCATCCTCATCCCCGCTCTCCTCTCCCTCCTGTACCACCTTACCCGTGCAGGTCACTTCCTCAGCCCCTTCGTCGTCCGCAGCCCCCGTCCATACCCCCGCAACAACTTCCATTCATACCCAACAGGTGTCCACGACAAAGCCCGCCACAACCAAGGCCGCTGTGACGACCGCGAAACCCAAGACGACCGCAGCAAAGACTACCGTGGCGAAACCCAAAGCCACCGCATCCACTTGCGCCGATCCCTCCAAGGCAGTCTTCCTCCAACGCGCATACAAGACCTCTGATCACTTCTACACCACGAACACTGCGGAGATGACGAACGCCGTGACTAAGCTCCATTTCAGGAAGGAAGGGCACCAGGGCCGCGTCTTCACCTACTCCGTCAAGGACACCGTTCCACTCTTCCGTCTGTACAGCCATGGGGCCGATGATCACTTCTACACGACTTCGGCGCCTGAGCGCGATAATGCGGCGGGACGGCTTGGGTATAAGAACGAGGGAGTGGCGGGACATCTGTACGCTAAGCAGATCTGCGGCAGCGTCCCGTTGTATCGGCTGTATAGCCCCCACGCGAAGGACCACTTCTACACAACCTCGCTGCACGAAGCGAACGCCTCCGGGTATCAGATGGAAAGTATTGTTGGCTACGTTCTCCCCAACTAAGACGAATCTTCTTGGACTATAACATGCATAGCAATCCCCGTTATGCCACGAACTTTTTTGATGTATATTTTCACTCTTTTTCTTTGTTTCGGGGCTTCAGGCGACTTCGATTTTATGTCTACCCCGTCAATAACTCCTTCAACATCCACACCATCATTCGACTTCTTGTAGATACCCAGACCTTACATCTAATTATAACAGAGTCTTTCACGCATTGTTTCACGTCGCGAAAGGAACTATCCGCATGAGTTCTCGCACAAATACTGAGCCCATCCGAAAATCATAAAAATAAGGCGATTGCTCAGCAGGAAGGCAAATCAGCCGATGGGACAAAAACTGCGCATTAGCTAACATATATATTCTGCAGGGTCTTCTGGAGTCGTTACTGCGAGTCTCCCCAACCATGACCCACAAGACGCTGACAACCCCGGGGATCGACCTTCTCCTCAAATGCGCTGTCCTCTACCTTTTGCCCACGATCATCTTCATCCTCGGTTTCCAGCGCCTCATTGACTATCTCGACGTTCTACAAGCTCTGCAACTAAACGCATATCTCGCCCATGGACTCCCGATCCTTCTAGGAGTCTCAGTGTTCCCCGGTTACGCAACCACACGCATATTTTGGCGGGAGTTCAAGAACAGGAGAGAGGCTGCTAGGTTGGGCGCAAGGACAATCCCGAAGCTCAGAGGGAAATGGATCGCGAATGTAGACTTTCTGCAAGCTATGAGCAAGCGCGTCGAGTCTGGCTACCCAGGTAAGCGGATTCCTCGCACTTCAACGAGAGCGAGGAGAATGAAGAACATCGTGCGCAGATGACAGCCTGACCGACCTGGTTGCGAAATATGGCCACGTCGCCGATTTCTACGTCCTCTGGAGGCACCTCATGTTCACCACAAGCCCAGAGTACATCAAGATCGTTCTGGCCACAGATTTTGCCAACTACGAGAAAGGTACGCATCCTTGCCCAACGCGCGCTAGCTCTAACCACCGCGCTTCCACAGGGGAAGAGTTCAACACTGTAGTAGCCAGTCTGCTGGGAAATGGTGTATTCAGCTCAGATGGTGATATGTGGAAATTCCACCGCTCAATGACGCGTCCCTTCTTCTCTCGCGACCGTATCTCGCATTTCGACCTCTTCGACCGCCACGCCGACGCTGTCGTCGCGAAGATCAAGGAACGCGCACGCGCAGGGATCCCTATGGACTTCCAGGATCTTATGGGTCGCTTTACGCTGGACTCGGCGACCGAGTTCTTGTTCGGAGCGTGTGTGCACTCACTCCAAGGCGAGACGCCGTTCCCGTATAATCATCTTTCGCAGGCTTTCAACAGGGAGGCTCGAGTCCATCCTGCGGACGTGTTTGCTAAGGCGTTCCATGAAGCGCAGACCATTGTCGCGCGACGTGAACAGATGGGCGGGTTGTGGCCTCTTTTTGAACTTAGGGGCGACAAGATGAAGGGTCCTATGAAGATAGTGGACGCATTCATCAATCCGATCATCGAAGAGGCCATCCGGAAAAAGGACGCCAAACATAGTACCGATATGGAGAAAGAAGCCAATCCAGCAGATGTAGACGAGGGTGAGACCTTGCTTGACCATTTGGTGAAGTTCACGTCCGGTAAGTCAGTACTCAAATTGTATGGTGCAATTCGCTATAGCTTATTCCTCCCGGACGTCTTTTCACTTCTTAGACCCTGTTCTCCTCAAGGACGAAACTCTCAACATCATGTTGGCAGGTCGGGATACCGTACGCTCTTTTCTCAACTTCCGTTTATTCGCCTACCTTAAAAACCAAAATACTGATGGCAATAATAATACAACAGACTGCGGGCACATTAACTATCATCTGCTACTTCCTCTCCGTATATCCAGCAGTCGCAAAGCGCCTTCGGGAGGAGATACTCTCGCATGTGGGCCCTAACAAGCGGCCGACGTACGAGGATATCAGGGAACTCAAGTACCTTCGCGCCGTCATCAACGAGACATTACGACTCTATCCGATTGTGTGAGTCCCTTTCTACTGCGCTAGACAACCCTCTCCGCGTTTCCTGGGTATACTATACTGATATTATTTCTGAATACGGATAGACCGTTCAATGTCAGATCCACGATCAATCCCGCCGTGTGGCCTTCCCTTAACCCTCACGAGAAACCGCTGTATATCCCCGCCCAGACCCAGATCTGTTATTCTGTCTTCATGATGCACAGGCGCAAGGATCTATGGGGTCCAGATGGTGCGCACTTTATCCACAAATCACATCTGCGCGGAGCGGTGTCGACGTCATTTCATTCTCAAATGGAGTGAACTAACGCCTTGGTGAAATTTGGCAGCCGAGGAATTCGATCCGGATAGATTCTTGGACGACCGACTCAAGAAGTACCTCATCTCTAACAGCTTCGCGTTCCTCCCCTTCAACGCCGGCCCACGGATCTGTCTCGGGCAGCAGGTATTTTCCCTTTCTTCCCTTTCTTTCCCCTGCCCCTTTCTTTCCCCTGCCCCCCTTTCCCCTGCCCCTTTCTTACCCCTCGCTCATTCCTAATCCCATGCATACTGCGATAACTAACTCACCCGTTAGTTTGCCTACAACGAAATGTCCTTCATGATCATTCGACTTCTCCAGAACTTCGAATCCTTCACACTCGCCGAAGACGCCCAGCCTCCCTCGACCCAACCCCCTGCACACTGGAAGGAAGCATACGGCACGAGGAAGGCGATCGAGAAGTTCTATCCAAAGGTTAATCTGACGATGTACGCTAATGTGAGCCAAACGTTTACATATCCAGTTCTTGCTTTCTTTCTCGGTTTGTTCTGTTCTATACGAGGCGCTGACATTGGCGTTATTGATGCTTTAGGGAGGCCTTTGGGTACGCGCACACGAAGAGTAGAAGGTAAACAATCCTTCAAATGACTGTATAGTATGCAGATTGATGTTAGAAAGAGTATTTGAGAAGAATGTAGTAACTGTGCTATGTGTTTTGCGTTGATGCTTTTGTGATGCTTTAGGCTTCGGCCCTTAGTGCTACGTTTACAGGTTCAAGAACATACTTCAACAACTTCGCCGAGAGACATGTGCTTAAGTCTGAACGTCGAACGCTTGGTCGCTTTGCGTAAGACGCGACTTTCTCTCTGGAGACCACCATGGACTCGGATATTCAAAAACTACAGGCTGAAGGTCATGAACTCTGTACTGCACTTCGCAAGCAGCTTCTTGAAAGCGTATTCGAGCTGCTGGCCATTCTACCAAATCCTCAATATTTGCTTCAAGTTTGGGCCAGTGAGCCGACGCAACGTATTGTCCTTTCGCACGCAGCAGCGCCGATATCAGGAAACTTGTCCTCTCGCCTTGCTCTCACCGTTCTCCAAGCTTCTCACCTGATGATCTCGGCACATCAATACACTGGGCTTCCTGGCAAGGGTCCCAGGATATGGATCGCTAAACACTCGACCGAAGTTTGACTACGTTGCTCCCATTCCAACATAGATCTGTCCGCGTCCTCGATCAAGTCGTCAGTTGTGTTTGACAACGGGACTACTCTCGAGTGCAATACAGCCACTACGACACTCTGTGCGAGACAATGGTGGTAAAAGTAAAAACACCCACTCAGGCCTAGTGGTCAAATACTTGCGACACTGGAATATATAGATCCCTTGAATGTGGACCACCATGCAAGCAACAACTAACACCTTTCCTTTCTACTAATCTCGCGGGGACAAACGACAAGGGAGATGGTTATGGTTATATACTCGCGAGAAACGTGGGTCGCCCTAATGACTTGGCTCCGCCTGTAGAGCTCGACATCCGCTACTTACCCTTCAATGTGGACGCACCTTATGCAGCAGCCGCTAGTGCATCCGGGTGCTGCATGTACATCACTGACGAAGATACATGAAGGTACGTTACCTAAAACCTTCCATCCCTCGATTTCCGTTGCAACAGAATGATCAAATACAGGCCGTTTCTCTCGTGTCTTTCTTCTCAAGACGGATGACAACAGGGATTTCATCGCAAGGATTCCATTCCCCGTCTTTGGACCTCCAGACCTCACGATTGCAAGCGAGGTTGCAACGATGGACTTCATCCGGACGGAAGCTCGATAAGTTAATACTCCTACTGTTCTTGCTTGGAGTTCAAGTAAACCTAACGGCGTCGGTGTACCGTATCTCATGTATGAAAAAGTACGAGGCACACCGCTGTCTGCTCTTTGGGATAAGGAGGACTTCACGGACCAAGACCTCGCAGATATTGTGGTGCACTGCATGAAGCAGCAAGCTCAAACAAGCGGGAGGGTGTTCTCTCAAATCGGCAGTATCTTCTATAAGGACGACGTCTCCGCTGACTTACAGATTCGCCCTCTTTAATTGGCAGGGTGCTTCAATCCTCCCATATTTTGTCGTCTTCGACGTGCCCCCTACGTTCGAATGCTCGACTACTAGTCCTTTCGTGAGATACGACACCAGCAAGCCCGCCAAAAGGGGGTCTACGCCGAGGAGGTACCACAGCGACTCCATGGCCGTCGACGACAAGGCCTTTGCTCGGAAGGCCTATAAGGAGGCCTACAGACACTGACTTCGATGATTGGAGCAGGAGGGGTCGTGGGTGTCGAGTTGTTGAATTGCATAGACGAGACTGGTCGCGCTGGAGAGATTCAGCCGCACGCATATATCACACTTACTCTACTTGAACGAGTAAGCTTGAGATATGGATGGGAATAAGGTTGCTTTGTCGAAGCCAGAGGTGGAATCGGCGCCGTGAGTAGGAATGTCTCCCTGGAATCGCAGGAAAAAAAGTTTACCATACATTGGCATTCAAATCATTCTCAAAGCAACAACACCCCATCTCGTTGCTGCACACCCCGTCCGGTCAAAGAAAGGATGGTAGCTAGGACTTCATCGGAGTAGGCTCGTCCGCGCCATCATCAATCTGCGAGGTAGCGCGTGAATCTGAGTATCGCCAACTTGTCACGACGACGTATCGATCCAACTTGATTGATGCGCTGGGTGATCCTCTGGGTTCGTCTGGGCTGTAGTATGCATCACGATTGACGCGAGGCTGGGACACGATAGCTTGATCCCGCTTCACGACGGCCTGAGCGATGCTAGTGAGCGGTGAGCACCTCTACAACAGCGCTGGTGCCGCCGAGGCCCTCCATGGGATGGCTAAAACTAGAATGATGTCAAGAAGGAATGAAGCTAAAGGATGCCCATGGATTTTTTACGAAAAGATGGACAACGAGCTCACCAAAGCTCATGCACTCGCAAGCCTCTGAAGTTTGGGAACGCGAGTATACGAGATGGCTGATATGTGAGCCAAGCTAAAGCCCTGGTCCCCCGAACAACGTAAAAACCCATTGTGGGCGCCATGGCATCGAGTAGACTCCGAGAGAAGTTCGAGTACATCGTAACAGGGGTGGAGACGGGTCTGTCTGAGGTACCACATAGTCAGAGGGGGGCAGTCTGCGTCGCAGAAGATAGTTCCCATCACGGCGCTCAAGCCGTTCGACGATTCTAGGTTGGCCGCGAAGTGGTTCTCGCTCCGCACTGGGTCCATAATGTAGCGATTGCAACCCCCGTTGCTTGATTTTGGTTCTATCTTTATCCACGTTATACTAGCGTCTGACTTGCGATTTGATACCGGGGTCGTGGAGACTAAAATCAGTGGTTGATTTATCGTTTACGAAGGTGCCTACCCATCAAGGTGATCCTAGAAGGAGTATGATTGTCGGCAATGCGTATTCCACCGTGAGTCGTGCGTCCGGAGGAAGTGAGCCAGACCTCATGGCCGGACAACTTAATATAATACAAGGTCGTAAACACGACCGTCGACACCGCAACGCTTCCAGAAGGCATTCAATGGCGGAGACTTATGTTATAGCACGCAGCGCCCACGACGACGAGGGCTTGAAGCGGAATGTAACTAACCAAGCGTTGATGGCATGATAGAGCGTTTGTGCCAGATGGATAGTCTTTCCTTGGAGGCTTGTGTGGATTTTTCGTGTCGCCGTCGGTCCAATGCCCTTTGATGGGGTTGATGCGACGACGTGATGGTGGTAGGAAGTACAGATGCTGCTCCTCAAAAGTGTCCCGAACTTGGACGGTCACGGTGCCCCTGACATTGTGGCGGCGACCCCTGCTTTATCTCCTCCGAAAAGTCCACCCCGCAAACCAGCCACAAACCGGGGATGGAATCAAATCCCGCTCCTTAGTCCTTATGCATTATGTTTTAGATCGCCCTCCACTTGAGGAGCCGACATAGAAGTTACGCGTTTCAGGCGATTGCAGGAGGGGGTAGGAGTCCAAGGACATTCGATCATGTTTCGAAAACCTAGTCTGCGACAAATGATCAATTCACGATCATTTACTTCTCGTAGGGACGCGAAGGGCCTTGAAGGGCCCGTATGGTGTGGGCGGATTCAAAAGCCACTGACATCGGAGGAAGAATAATCCCAAGTTCGGCGGAGGTTGTGAGGCAAGGAAGGATCCCCTTCGAGCAGTCTCTAGTTCGACAGCAAGTATCCATTGGATACAGTGGAGAGGACGTCGATCTATGAGTCAGGCATGAGCACGATGCTCCGCAGATGCATTGTCAGATGTTGTGTATATTGCTGCAAGCTGAATGAGATCAAAGAATCGGGACATCGAGAGTGTGCAGAGGTCAGAGAGCAAATAATGATATTATGTGTGGTACGATATCATGATAGTTAGGAAACTTTGGATGAGTACGTTGAGAAATGGAAAATAATAATATAAACACAACATCAATAATCTCGTCAGATCGTCAATCGTCAATCCCAAAGCCCCAGATTGCAATCATAAGCATAAAGCGTAATGCAGGAGGAGAGAGAAAGATATCAAAGTAGCGCAGCTATACTTACGATGGAGATGATAATGTATGTAGTCGAGCTTGAGGGTCGAGAGAACTATTACTTACAGGAGTGATTCAGATGAATAAATAAATAGATGCGAAGAGAGGTAAGAAAAGTATTGGTAGGGGCTGGTGGATTGCAGTCGTCACGGTCGGGGAACATAAATTGCTCGCGTTCAAAACAGTAGGAAGGGAGAGGGGAGAGGGGAGGGATGGCCATGGTGGTAGACCGTTCATTTCGTTATGATAATGTCGACGCGCGCGTCTTTAATTCGTCGTTCATTGCGGTTGTTCATTTTGACTCAACGGTGGTCATAGATGTTCACTATTCACGAGAAGTACCCTTCTCTCGCCTGCGCATGAGGATCGTACTGCCCATCAATCGGCACAAAGTGTTGGTCGCCGTACTGTCCAGGGAGCTCTCCCCCAACGAACGGTGCCGGACTCGCCGTAACGCTGTGGCTTCCTTGCAGCGGTCCTGGGCTGTCCGTTCGGTACATATCGCTCCCAAACACACCACCACTCCCAGCCTGCTGCTGAGCACCGTTCAGGTCCATATTCATCATCGCCCGCATCTGCTCATGCAACGCCCCGCCACTTCCTCCCCCTCCCCCTCCTCCACTCGCACTCGCATTCGACGCCCTGGAGTCGCTGCGACGCATCGGCTGGACGCCATAGTCCGGCCCAAGAGCAAGCGGGTAGGTCATCGGGCTGTTTTGCGCAGAGTTACTCCGGGAGGCTGAAGCCGAGTACGCAGCGTATGGATGGTACCCTCGACTGGTACCGTTTCCAGCGGCGACACCAGAGAGTGACGATGTTGATCCAGGAGAGCCGTTGTTCACACTCCCCGTGCCAGGAAGTCCAGCGGAGAAATCCCCACTAGTAGACGTCAACGGCCGTCGAATCTGCTCTCCATGTCTCACTACGGACGGTGTCATGCTCCTATGCCTTCTCACCGGCCCTCCAGCACTGCTCGGTGGCACACCACCCATCCCGTTGTCCAGATGTCCATACAACGCGGTCTGGTCGAACACTTGCTTATGCGATGGCGCGCTCAGTGACGCGTAGTCGTCAGGGAATGCCGATCCACCGGGCAATGGTTGATTGAGGAAACTTCCTGGAGAATTCGTCGCCTGGTTGTTGTTCATCAACTGCATCGACGATCCAAGGGGTGGCGACGAATCGCTGAATGCCGGGCTGGCGCGGGGGTTCCGGACGGCCCATTGTTCGCCGTTCGCATCCTCCGCCATAGGGATATCGCCGCTCCCCGTTCGGCTCGCCACCTGGACCCCCGTCACACCAGCAGCCATACCCATACCCATCCCCATCCCTGCCGCGCCGCCAAACATACCCAAGTTCATCTCGATCCCCGTCGATCCCTGCAGTCCGTTCATACCGGGGTCCATGGCCAGGCTCAGCGCACTCATGTCGGCGGGGAAGTCGCCGCCGAGGGAGCTGCTCTCAGGATCGTCGAGCTCGGACTCGCCGCCTCCGCTGATGCTGCTGTTGTCCTGATAACACGATAAGACGTCAGTTAGCCGCTCAGCAATCGCCGACAAGGCGGGAAATACCCACCTCTTCGCCACTGTACCACTGCAGTCCGTCCCCTAACCCGAGCCCTCCCATTGCCCCCAGCGCTCCCATACCGGCATCCCCGACACCGCCCTCCGCCCTCAGATGCGTTCGTACGTGCTGGTTCAGATTATCGCTCCTCGAGAACCTCTTCGTGCATCGCGGACACGCATATGGCCTCTCCATGGTATGCGTCCGCACATGACGCTTCAGATGCTCCATTCTCTTGAACATCTTCCCACACGAGAATAGCGGGCACGGATACGCCTTTGCTGCCCCCACACCCCCTACGCCGCCAGCCAAAGCGTGTTGTTGCTGCCCTGGATGGCCGAACGCCGGCGCGCCAGGACCAAGGCCCAGCGCATTCGGATCGCCGCCGTTTGGTAGGCCCATTGCGCCGCCCATGGGATCTTGCGCTTGCTGACTCGCGAAGGACTGATCGACATACCCCGCCGACATACTGCCTCCCATGCTCACACCAACACCGTTGACATCCATACCTCCATTTCCAAATCCTCCACCCATCATCCCCATCCCCAAATTCCCGCCCCCAACACCGGGGAACGCAGCGCTCACATTAAGCATAGAAACATCATCGACGCCTCGCGCAGCCGCGTAGTCACCGTATTCACCGTTCCCGCCTCCTCCAGTATAGTCGCTGTTGTATCCGTTGTTGTTGTAGTATCCTCCCATTCCACCATTCACGCCGTGCATTGAGGGATCGAGTTGATGGGGATAATAGCCATCGCCGACGGCGTGGAAGGAGTGCCTGTTAACGTGGCCCCGCGTGGTTGTGTCCCGTCGCCGTCTTGTTCCGCCTGGGAGCTCCCCGCGAGCCTGTCGCATGAACATCTCGGCCGCGCTGACCCCAGGGACCTCGCCCTCGCTGTAATCACCGCCCAAACTCCTCGATCGCTCTGCTGCCCCCGGCCCATTGATCGGTGCGCCCGAGAGTGCAGACTTATTGGCTACAAAACAACAAAAGGAGGTTAGCCCCGTCATCCAGATACCAATTATAAAGTCGGCGCAAACACGATGCCGAACGTACCTGTATTCTTCTTACGCCTCTGCTTGTACGTAGGACTCCCCTCGAAAAGGCTGAACATCGAAAAGAACGGTGTGCGGTTGCTGGTGACCGCAGCGGGCAAGGAGCCTCGCGAGTCCTTCTTTCTCCGTTTGCTCCTCTTCTCCTTCACCTCGCTTCCGTCCACGCTGCTCTCTCGTGAGACCGAGCTTCCTGTAGCATCGCTCATCCCAGCCTCGTCATCGGCATCCTCGCCTGAGAACCCCAATGCAGACTTCCTCCGCCTTGACGAACGACCGCGATCTTCGCCGTCGTTTCCAGATCCTTCCTCGCCTTCGCTGCCGCTATCGGAACCGCTTGCTTCACCGTCTGAAGTGACACCTTCTTCGCCCTCCCCGCTGTAGCCATCGTCACCATTGTTGGGTCTACCCCGCTTCTTACGGGATGACGTGTTCTTGCCTGTATCGAGAGCGATAAGACCGTTGTATTATAAATTATATGTAATTGGCACATACCATCCTTGCGAACACTAGCAATGAACTGTTCATAGAGGCCCCTCCTCTCATCATAAGTAAAGCTCAGGGCTGGCTCGCCAACAACCTTAGTTGTCGGCTCCTGGCCCATCTTCTCCCGCTTGAGATCCCTTTCCAAGGCATCCAGGAACAGCCGATCGTGAGGCACCGAGAACCAATAGAATACTTTCTGCTTTTTCTGCGTCCTGATGCATTGGTATTTGAAAAGGAGGTCGAGGAAGGGCGATTTGGGCTCCTCGAGTGAGGCGTCGACGCCCGGCTTGAGGTTTCGCAGATCGGAGAATACGCCCTCTTCGAATTTCTTCATGTTGCGTACTGGCCGGCCAAATGCATCAAAACTAAATGGAGAGACAGGGGGGATGAGAGTGAGTAACGGAAATTTGGGTAAACGAGATGGGGGAAAGGGCCGAGCGAAATCGCGCACTTACCGGAATACAAGCGCCCTAACGATATCGGTCCCTGTTATGTGGAAGAGCCCGTTCCAGAGCACACAAGTAACAAACTCGTTGGAGGGAAGGAGAAAGCGATTGAGAAAGGGGTGCGCTGTCGGTAGAGCATGCATCGATGGGGGCAGCGATGCCAGGGGTTGGCCTGAACCAGCATTAGTAGCTGTCAGGACCTACGATAACGTCCCATGAGCACGCACCTTGATTCATTCCGTCCGCAGGGACCACAGCCGACGAGATTCCTTCGCCCCCGGGTACGCCGTGTGCATCCCAGTGGCTGGGTGCGGTCGCAAGGAAAAACTTGAGCCTATCAAGCTGTGCTAAGCGCTCCTGCTCCTGGGATGTCAGCGGGCGAGAGAGGCCATTTGCAAGGCCTGGGGTGGGATCCGTGTCTGCTGTCGGCGGATTTGAAGACGGTAGAGGCAACTGCTCTGGCGGAGTCGTCGCTGTGGGTGTTGCTCCGAGAAGGTCGTGGCTTTGAGGTGGAAGCGATTGGGCGTGAAAGAGGGTGTGTCGGTGGGCATTTGCGGGGCGGGCGGTGTGCTCGTCGTGGTCGTGGGCGGGCGGGAGGGCGGTGGAAACATGGAGCTGCTGCTGGTGAGACGAGGGCCCTGCGTAGGTCGCGCTCTTGACGGGGACGCGGGGGTGGTAGGGGAAGTAGTCCTGCTGGGTGAGCTGGTGGGGGAACTGCTGGGGCGATGAGTGGAGTGATGGGTGCGAGTGGGAATCTGAATAGGAACGGTGCATGGCGAGTTGGTGAGATTCGGAAAGAGAGAGCAGAGGATGAGCAGAGTTCAAGTATTGCCTTCTCGATTTGTCATCTGATATCAGATCTGGAATCACACACGCACACAGAGACAACTAATGTACTGCCTCTGATCCGGCACTCCTCCGTGCCCTGGATACCACAACCCCATCACTCCGACCAACGCCGTGCTCCTCCTCCCAGAAAATTATCACAGTTGCCAACGACGGTGGAGATGCCGCAGTGCTACTCGCAGGTCGTAGTAATGCCCGCATCCAGTACAACAGACTCCGCATCGACGCTCTGAGATTCAGATTTCGATGCAATTTCAATTCCCCCTCGAGAAAAGAACCACGCGCTGCTGAGACACGATCGACCCAAGACGTAGCCGTATGCTTCGTCTCCGCGAATCCCCCTTCGAAACGGTAAGCCTCCTTGTATATACCTGTGCCGCCCAGAGTACTGCCACAGCCCCTTCTTTCATCATCCACCCATCATTAAATGCCTTTTTAATCCTTCACCGCTTCTTCATCCCCGCGTGCTCGCCATCAGCCCCCCCATCAAAGTTCAACGTTTAACCCACCCTCGGCGCGACGCACGGATCCAGGCTCCAAGGCATCAAGTCTCCAAAACGAAAGGGATTGGGGGCATGAAGCCATTTGGAATTGCTGCCACATACTTACGCCCAAGGCACCGCCGTCGCTCGCGCTGCGGACACACAAAACCCGACAGTAGAGTCGGAGCCAGCATTTTGCAATGTCCATTTCCATTCCAAACGATCGATATGATATTTCCTGGTTTTGCAAGAGACTTGGGTTCACCTTTGCCTTATCCCCGCTGTTACACTGGAATTAGCTGGAATTACACCTAGACTTCAAACGTGCAAACAATTGCGCAAACGTCTCAACGTCCTTCAACATCGCGGTGGAGTCGGTAGCACGGCTATCAAACCTCAATCCGTCCACCGACACCTTCGATGACGCTGAAGTCGCACTCTGTCAGTGATCCCGTCAATATCGCGGGATCGGGCCAAGGTGGGTTATCGCCGCAAGTTGGTGCGCGCCGTTCAGTGCTTCAGCTGCCAACCTAGAACGAGGAGACAGGGGGCCTGCTCGCACACATACACATATATCTACATGTACACGACGGCACCTGCGCCTACGCTGACGCCGACGCGTCTTGTTCGATCCCCATAGGAGTAGCTGTATCCAATCGCTGTCGCGCGAACCCTTTCCTAACTTATCGCTGACTATCCACAAGTACATAGGCGTGATCTTTTTCGACGCCGTGTCTTACTTACTACGGAACAACGGAGCGCGCATCCGATGTCCAGCGGCACGGGCATACGGAATCAAGCTCAAGTAACACTCCGTCCCTCCGTCCGCGTCTTCATGGAGAACACCGTGCGGCGTGCGGCACCCTGCAATTGTCCCAAACTGTACCGAAATCATAGCGGATCGTGGTGATCGATGGGGTAAACCGCAAATCAACCGTTCGAGCGCGACCAAGCTAGGCAATCTCCCGACTTGCGAGTGATTATAATATAGTCAGGGCCGCGTATGAAGTTCGGGTGCGGCGGGCGAATGCGATGCTACGAGCCCCTCGAGACTCCTGATCAACGACTCTCAAACCTCAATCTCAGGCCTCAGGCCTCGAATTCAACCCCCAGGCTCCTCGAGGGTACTCGCTGGGCAAAGAGTATAGACTGCACCTGATAACAGAGGCCACGTATGCACGTAATAATTGAGGAGTTGGAGGATTTGGGGGACACTGCGTCGTCAGCTCGCGGGTAACCTTGGCGTGTGTTGTTGCTTATACCTGATGCGTAGTTGTTCTGTAGACCGTTGTCTCCGTTGGAGACTTGTCGTGCAGAAGCGCTTAGGAGTCTCCTTTATGACAGGGGTGGTGCTTAACCTTTGACAGAATGACTCTGCTCTCAGTTACCTGCAAGTTACCTACGCTGCGTCTCAAGTACTGCACTTAGCGGCACATGCCTGATATACCGACGTCCTTGAATTGAAAGCTCTTGCTTTGTTTCGGGATCATGGCTAGCCGAGAGTCTGTCGCAAATTCATCGCTGCTACGGCTCCCAGTTGACTCCAGGAGGAAAGAATGGAAAGGCCCAAAATACCACTGATCGCGCCTCCCACGGAACTCGTAACATGGACGCGTATCCCGTCTCTAGCCCGCACAAGGGAAATCGTTGAGCCGCCGTCGACATCCTAGAGCTGATGGCACTCGATAATCCGAACCGACAACACGTTCTAGAGCCTGGCGCTTTGGCACTCTGGGCTTCGGACTCTGGCGATCATGTTGCGCATGTTGCGATGTGCGAGGCGCACTCGATGGTCGCCATGCACCTCATCGTGCCCACGCTCGTCCGCCTTCCCATCAAGTCGTTGAAACTCGAGCTGGAGAATCAGGATCTCCTTGGAAATTCGGCTCGGCGGGTACGTGCTATGATAGACGACATGTCGCTGGAGTTGTGCTGAGCCGTCGCTGAGTGCTCGGCAAAGAAATCCCCAATCAGATAAAGATAATTGATAGAGGCTGGCCGACGACCGTCCAAATATATAGTGAGTCTCGCGTTAACCAATGGTCGTCGAAGTTCACGTCTAGGTCACCCCCGACGCAGTTCTCGCCACGCACAGCTCAACCCCCATCACTTTAGGTTGATTGTAACTTAATAACTCAGATCACTCACTAATTATCCTACTGTTTAAGTTGTATGTTTTATTTAGCCCGCAGTTTGATACGGGGAGGGCGAGAGAGTTACGGAGGTACATCACCGACGCGTCTCCTTGTCATTCCCTCGCATCCGTGCATCCGATGTCTGCAGGAACCTCGCCGCCTGATGCGGAGCGGCTGTGCGACGCATTGTTCTTGCGAAATAGGTACTAGGTACTCTCGTCGTTCACAGACCGCCCGGCGTTCAGCACAACGGGAGTCCTGGAACGATGAGTCCGGTTTCGGCACATCGAGCCACTTATTAATACTGCATTCCGATCCCGCTGCGTTTCAATCCTGTTACACGCAGCAACTTACAAAGTTGAAATATGTGGTATGTGATCATATGCCATGGCAGTGGAGTGCGTCGGTTTCAACCTTGTTTGAGCAAGTCCCAAAGCCGAGTTATCGACGACGTTGATGTTGCTATTTGCGAAATTGGAAAGCGAGGTAAATGGAGTTGTGGATGCAAATTAGCAAGCATGGGGTATGATATATGAAGTTCCTCTATCTTTGAGTTGCGGGAATAGCTAGGGAACAACTGTAACCCCCTGAGTGATCACAATCTCTTTTAAGCGAGACCATGTGACCGACGCGGTTTACTTCTGCCGCCACCTGCCGACTGCGGATGGCGACATATTCTCTTCCCCTTCACTCTTGCAGAAGGTATTTCCTTACGCCATTGCCTTGCGCTTCTACTAATGAACTTATTTTCTTATTTCTAGCATTCTTCTAGCCCCCCATGTGGCTCGCACTACGGCCTGATAGACTCGCAGCTGGTTTACGGTTTGAAGGATCACCTCTCTTCGTGATTGGCGCGCGTTCTACGGGCGATGGCTAGGGAAATTGCGCAACTATCTGGTTACTGTAAAGCGTGGCATTGTATGCCGGCAGGTAGTGCCGCGTGGATCTCTCCTATGGCGCGTATACGAGCCGTAGATAACGTTCACTGTTAACTAGATCTCAGGCCAATCAAGTTGGAACCTTCTTTGGCTATTACTGACGCCGGAGACGGCTTCTATGTCAAACTTCACTACACCAGGCCTTTGCGTAGTACTTCTGTCGTTGTCACTTAACACGGGTTGTGCTGCGCCCATTCACTGTCCTTCACACTTGCGACGCATCGTGACATTGGGCACCATTTCCGGGTAAGCATGCTGGGTGGAAGCTTCGTGGTGTTGCTGCGCTAGGCGCTTAAGTTAATCGATGCCGGAAGGGTGGTCCTCGACTTTCTGCCTTATCTTTGATTTCGTCTAACATCATTCCATAGATAGACAAAGGAGGCGCGCCGAACCATGTCGAACCCCAAAACGTTCTTTGATGGAAGTGGGAAAGGGACAAGCTCTACTGCGGTGCAAAGCAGTTATGTATCGTCTCGTTCTGCCGCTTGAATCTGCATCCTTTGGATACCCCTACGTTGTTCCCCAGAATGACTGAACGCGAAATCAAGCTCCGGAAATTCCTCAATACCACACTGGCGGGCCAGAAACCGCTGGCACCCTCGCAGAAAGACCTCTTCATCGAAGCGTTCTGTTCGCAAGCAGACGTGATCGCCTGCCTGAACCAGGTTCGGAATAGCAAGCAAGGCTTGCAAGTTATCCAGAGCGTAATGCGATTCGACCTCTCCGAAAACTTCTTCAACTCGGGCGCGGTGAAGGTCCTCACGTATCTACAAGGCCCAGATGTCGTGAATATCGATTCCGGGAAATTCGTCTTCCAATATCTGCACGCGATCATTGAGCCACCCATCTTCTGGACGCCCTTTTGCGAGGCATTCAAAGCGCAGAGACTTGGTGGCGAGGCCCAGTGAGTTCGGCGATTCGGAATCCAGAATGATACGAATACTCACGTAATGTGAAGGAAATGCTTCGCATGGGTATTACTTCAACTCATCTTGCTCTCCGACAACGACGGTGCAGGCTATCGCGGTCTCGCCGAAGACCAGCAAATCATTGATACCCTCCTAAATTCGCCTGACCTCGAACTTCGGACCTACGGTCAGAAGCTGAAGAATTCGGTAGCGACAGCAGACGTGAAGGGCGACTACCGTCCTGGGGGTCGGCACGACAACGATTTCGAGGATTACCGCGAAATCTCAATCCTACCCACCGGTGACGAAGTTTTGTCAAGCGAGTTCCCATTCTTACGCCGCCGCGTCGATATAGACGATCCAGAGACACTAGAGTCGCGCGCAGCGACTTACCTCGATAACCAATTTCGCTTGTTGCGCGAAGACATGTTGGGTGAAATACGGGAGGAGATACAGATTGCGCGAGAACCGAAGAAAGGAAAGCGGCGGGGATTTTCAGCTGAGGGATTGCAACTCATCGATGTTCATTGCACACCCGACGTCAACCGTGATAGATGGGGCATCCTGCTACGCCTAAGTGACGAATTTCCCCAATTCCGCCAACTAAATGCGAAACAACGCGTCGACTATCTGAAGCATCAATCGAAGTTCCTGGCTCACCAGAGTCTGACCTGCCTATTTGGCGACGGGCATATCATCGGTTTCGCATCGATTCAACGCGACGAGGGTCTCCTCTCGGGAAGTCCTCCCGTTCTACTGCTTCTTCCTCACGGCTCGAAGACCACGATAGAGAACCTTTTAACGAAGTTACAAAGCAGCAACGTACTATCAATCATGCAGATCAATACTGCCATCTTCGCCTACGAACCTGTTCTGAAGGCTATTCAGTCGATGAAGGTTGTGCCGCTTGAGAAAGAGATTCTATTTTGGCACGACGGATACACCCCGATTTCGCTGCAAAGCATGGCAAGGTCTATCGTCAGTGCAATCCAGGCGAGCCCGCGAAGTGATCTACAGAATATACTGCACACACCCAAGTCGATCAAGTTGGACAAGTCGCAGTCTCAATCCCTCTTGGCTGGATTATCGCAGCGCTTAACATTGATACAAGGCCCTCCCGGTATGAAATCCTTCACCCGACCCGGGGAAGTAACTGACACTGTGACCTAAAGGAACCGGGAAGAGTTTTATTGGCGCTCTGTTAGCGAAGGTTATTCACGACCATACCTCTCAAAGCATACTCGTCGTTTGCTATACCAATCACGCCTTGGATCAATTCTTGGAGGATCTACTTGACATTGGCATACCCATCGAGAGTATGGTTCGTTTAGGCGGCAAGTTCACCTCCCGGACCGAAAAAGCACTCCTACGAAAGCAAACTCTCGACCACAGATTTGGGAGGACTGCCTACACGTCCATAGGCGAGCTGAAACAGCAACTCCAAAATACAGCCACCGATCTGCAGCGCGCTTTCGATGAGTACAAGGTAGCCAAAATCCGTCCGGGCGATATCCTCGCCTATCTTGAATTCGAAGAGCCCGATTTCTTTGAAGCTTTCAGCGTGCCCCAGTCAACTAACGGCGAAGTGCTTGTCGGAAAGAAAGGACGCAAGCTTCTCCCTACGTACCTTATAGAACAATGGATGCGAGGGCAAGACGCCGGGGTCTTGAAGGGCCATAGCCATATCAAATCCTCCGAGGCTATTTGGACAACACCGAACGTAGCTCGCCATCAACGGCTATCCCAGTGGCAAGCCGCCATTGTACAGGAGAGGGTTTCAGAGGTCGTACGGTACGCGAAGTTGTACAACGACACGCAAGACCAACTAGAAGCTATATTCGCGCAGAAGGACATCGCAATTCTGAAAAGCAAACGGATTGTGGGCTGCACAACCACAGCCGCCGCAAAATATACACAAGTGTTGCAATCAGCTGCTCCAGAAGTCTTGTTGGTGGAGGAAGCGGGAGAAATCCTTGAAAGTCATGTCTTGACCGCATTGGGCGGGAGAAAGGAGCAATTGATTCTGATCGGTGATCACAAGTATGCTTTTTTCAGTTCGGTGTCTTCCGTTGGTTGGCACTAACAAGCCTAATAGGCAGCTCCGCCCAAAGGTCAACAACTATACGTTAACTGTGAGTATCCCTCATATCTCCCATCGTCCTATTCCTCAGCAAGTCCTTCAGGTCGAAAAAGGCGAGGGGTACGATCTGAACGTGTCATTATTCGAAAGGTTGGTCATTAAGGGATATCCTCACGAAACTCTCAACGCGCAACATCGAATGAGACCCGAGATATCAAGGCTTGTACGTGAACTGACATACCCGGGGTTGGTCGATGCACCAAGCACTCAAGGTCGACCAGACACTCGTGGCCTGCGCGACAATGTCATATTCATCGACCACAGTCATCCAGAGGACAACAATTCAGAAATTGTGGACCGTTTCGCGACGTCCTCGAAACAGAACAGCTACGAAGTGGCTATCGTTATTAAGATCATACGATATCTCGCCCAACAAGGCTACGGCACTGACTCCATGGTGGTTTTGACTCCGTACTTAGGGCAACTCAACAACCTTTTCAACGAGCTCAAAAGGGACACGGATCCGATTCTCAACGATCTTGACTCGTTTGACCTTGTGCGAGCAGGCCTGGTCACTCAAGCATCTGCGAAGCTCACGAAGAAGCCCATAAGGTTAGCCACAATCGGTGAGTAGCATTCAGTTCAACCGATGTCAAAAGGAGTTAGATTGACAGTCCTATAAGATAACTACCAGGGCGAAGAAAGTGATATCGTCATCATTTCGTTGACACGATCTAACCCCAACAATGATATCGGGTTCATGTTCTCTCCCGAGCGGTTGAATGTGTTATTATCCCGGGCTCGTAACGGGCTCATTATGGTGGGGAATGCGACAACATATACACACTCAAAGAAGGGCGGAGAACTCTGGAGCAAACTGATCGACCTTCTCAGAAGTGGTGGGCATCTGTATGAAGGACTGCCAGTCAAGTGTGAACGGCATCCGAGCCGAATCGCAACCCTCGTAAGATCCCTCAGTTACGTCCCTTGTCACTGAGATGTTTACCGTCCGTCTTGCAGGTCAACGCCGAGGATTTCGACATGTTATGCCCAGATGGTGGTTGTGCAGAACCATGGTGCGTATACATAGTCTTATCAACCCTTGTGTCGCAATTGATATGTCTCCCTTCAGTGGTAGTAAGCTCAGCTGTGGGCTCCATACCTGTCCTTCGAAGTGCCATCAACTCGTCGATCATTCCAAAATGGAATGCCTACAAATCATGATGACACAATGTCCTAATGGCAAGCACACTACTCAATATAAATGCCATCAAGGATCGCCCCCGAACTGCCGGAAATGCGAGCAAGATGTCAAGCGGCGAGAACAAAAGGCGCAGCAAGATTTCGACCTCAAGCAGAAGCAGGAAGCGGAGCAGCTTGCACATGTCAATAAAATGGCGGAAATCCAAGCTGAGATCGAGCGAGAACGACAGAAACTGAGAGATGCCCAGCTTGTAAAGGAGCGGGAGGATGCCATTCGCCAGAGGAAGAAGGAGCTCGCGGAGACAATCCATATGGCCACTGCGGGAAGTATTCAGGAAAGTACTTCTGACGATGACGATCCAACTGAGGCAAAAAGATCACACTCTCCTCCTATCACAATCCCAGCACTTCCGCCACTCTCTACAAACAAACCTGCGCCAATGATGCCGACGCCGACGCCGACGCCAACTCTTCCCCTCAAGGCTACCTCCACACCTAACGAAGTTGGCAAGGCTCAAGAGTCAGCACCAGAGACTGAATGGAAAAGGCAAAAGTCGCTGGAGGGTGCCGCAAACGATGCAATTGACACGCTGATGGAGATGACGGGACTAGAAGAGGTCAAAAGCCAACTCCTACGCATCAAAGACAAGGTCGACATCGCTCGTCGGCAGAACACCTCATTGAAGAACGAAAGGTTTCATGCTGTCTTGCAAGGGAACCCTGGAACCGGTACGTCGAGATAGCCTACAGTGCTGACCTGATACTAAGTCACCTCCAGGTAAAACCACGGTAGCCAGGATCTACGCTAAGTTCCTGACTTCTGTAGATGCACTGCCGGGGAACAAATTCATCGAGACGACAGGAGCGCGCCTCTCCAACGATGGAGTCCCGGAGGCAAAGAAGTTACTTGAGGGGTTGATCAATGACGGCGGCGGTGCTCTATTTATCGACGAAGCATATCAATTGACCTCAGGTCATAACTTTCAAGGTCGCCAAGTCCTAGACTTTCTGCTCGCCGAAATGGAGAATAGTGTCGGCAAAATCGTGTTCCTTTTCGCTGGATATCGCAAGGAGATGGAGAAGTTCTTCGAGCACAACCCAGGTTTGCCTAGCCGTGTTCCATACAGCATGCTGTTCGAGGACTACACCGATGCCGAACTGCTGGGTATGTTGGAAAAGATGATAAAGAAACACTGGGAAGGGCGGATGAAGGTGGAAGATGGAACACAGGGTCTTTTCTGTCGTATCGCTGTCCGTCGTCTCGGTTGTGGTCGTGGCAAAGAAGGATTCGGCAACGCACGAGCCCTCGCGAACATGTTCGACAGGATTAGGGAACGGCAAGCTGCCCGCGTTCAGAAGGCAAGACGGAGTGGACAACCAAACAGTGATTTCGAGTTGCTGGGGGTGGATATCATCGGCCCCGACCCAGCTGCGGTCCTTCGCGAAAGTACGGCTTATACCAAGCTAAAACAGTTGACTGGGCTCAACTCGGTCAAGCAATCCGTCGACAGTTTGTTCTCGTTAATCGCGACCAATTACGAGAGGGAACTTCACGAGAAGAAGCCTGTTGAAGTGTCGCTCAACAGAGTGTTCATTGGGTCCCCAGGTACTGGGAAAACGACGGTAGCGAAACTTTACGGAGAAATTTTGGCCAACATGGGTGTGCTATCAAACGGCGAAGGTAAGCATCGAGTTTATGCTCGTCTTTAGCATACCTCTGACTCCACTCTTAGTTGTTGTCAAGAATCCCGCAGACTTTGTTGGCAGTGTACTAGGTCAATCGGAAGCCAACACGAAAGCTATTTTAGCTAGCACCGTCGGGAAGGTCTTGGTTATAGACGAGGTAAACTTCTTGTGGAATCATGGAGTGATTGCATAGCTGATTTTCATTGTAGGCTTACATGCTTTACAGCAAGCAAGGTGGAACGGCTGATCCTTACAAAACTGCAGTAATCGATACGATCGTCGCGGAAGTCCAAAGTGTGCCCGGAGAAGATCGATGCGTTCTGTTGCTAGGGTACAAAGAACAGATGGAGGAAATGTTTCAAGTAAGTGAAAAGGAGTCGTATCGCAGCCAAACCTCACCTATGCCTTGGAGAACGTTAATCCTGGACTGGCGCGTCGTTTTGCGATAGAGAATGCATTCAAGTTTGAGGACTTCACCGACCCTGAGCTGCTTGAGATCATGAACCTGAAGCTCAAGCAACAGGATCTTGCCGCCACGGATGATGCGAAGAAGGTCGCTATCGCGGTGCTCGCCCGAGCTCGCAACAGACCCAACTTTGGAAACGGTGGGGAAGTCGAGAACCTGCTCTCTCAAGCCAAAGCGCGATATCAGGCCCGGGCCTCAAAGAACGCTGTCGACATTGTCTTCGAGCCTCAAGATTTCGACCCAGACCACGACCGCAATTCCAGGGCAGCGACCAACCTCCAAGAACTTTTCAAGGACATCATTGGCTGCGAGAATGTCATCACTCGGCTGGGCGACTACCAGCGCATCGCTGAAACCATGAAGGCGAAGAACATGGATGCCCGAACGTTGATCCCGACTTCGTTTGTCTTCAAAGGTCCCCCCGGTGAGTTGTCTGAAGTGGTCTACAATGGTCACCAAATTCATGAGTATGTCAAGGTACTGGAAAGACCACCGTAGCTCGGAAAATGGGACAAGTCTACTACGATATGGGCTTCCTATCATCAACAGAAGTCGTTGAGTGCTCCGCAAGCGACCTAGTAGGCGAGTACGTAGGCCAAACAGGTCCCAAGACGAAGAAGCTGTTTGAGAAAGCTTTGGGACGCGTTCTATTCATCGACGAAGCCTATCGACTTGGCGAAGGTCACTTCGCCCAAGAGGCCATGGACGAACTCGTCGGCATCCTGACCCAAGAGCGCTACATGGGCAAGATCGTCGTCATCCTTGCAGGCTACGATACGGAGATGGATCGCCTTCTAGGCGTGAACCCCGGGCTCGCCAGTCGCTTCCCAGACTCTATCATCTTTGAAGATGTGAAACCAGCGCACGCTTTGAAGCTCCTTGCCGCCGACTTGACGAAGAACAGTGTACGCTTGGCGGAGCTCGAGGACACGTCCTCAGATGGCTACGACTCCCTGACGAAACTGATCGAAGACTTGTCTATTCTGCCATCGTGGGGCAATGCGAGGGATATCAAGACGCTTGCGAAGAAGATGATACAATGGACCTTTGCGAACCAGGATCCCTCTGCAGCCTCTGCGTCTACTGCGGAGACGATATTGCCTCTCGACACGGCCGTTTCGATCATCCGCCAAATGCTGGACGAGCGTCAGAAGCAGGAAGACAACAAGAACTCTAGAAGCAATAAACACCCGTCGTTCCCCGTGCAGACGATGAATGCGGGTCCACCACCGCGACACACTGTCAAGACGGTCCAAAATACCAAGACGAAGGCGCCACGTCCCCAGAAGAAGGCAGAGACGCCCCCTCCAGGGGTATCGTCCAGCGAACGCGATCCCGATGTCTCAGACGAGGTTTGGGCGCAAGTAGAGCGGGCCAAGGCGGAGCAATTGCGAGTCGAAAAGGAGGCCAAGGCTGCGATCCAGAAAGCAGAGAAGGCCCGTGCGGAGGCTAAGAGGAAGGAAGAGAAGTTGAAGCGCCAGATACAAGAGATGGAGCAGGCTGAGCGGAACGCCCAAGAAGACGCGGCGAAACGGGAGCTGCAGAAGAAATTGGAAGAGGAGAGGTTGAAGGCGCTGCGAGCTAGGGAGGAGAGGGTTAGGCAGGAGAAAATACTGCAGGCGAAGAGGGAGGAGGAGCGGCGGCGGAAGCAGGAAGAACAGAAGGCTCAACAGAAATTGCGCGCGATGGGTGTTTGTTCTGCAGGTTATAGATGGATACCGTGTGGCGATGGTTGGCGTTGCGCTGGTGGATCGCACTATGTTAGTCGCGCTGAACTTGGTATGTGAGCTTCGCCGTGCAATGGCTTCTGGGGGAAGCTGTTTTGTACCACAAATTTCCCTTCCGCCTTCGTAGACTTGAGTTGTTTCACGTCATTCCTACAGGTTGTTTCTTATCTACAGTTGTCGTGTAATTTGCAATGTGATCATTCATGCGCTACCATCTCCTGCTCGTACAGTTGATTAGCTCAAAAGCAAACTAAAAAAGACCACCATATCTGAACCCACTCGAAAGGTGTGACCCAAGCCCCAGTCATACAATCGCAAGGCAAAGGTGCTTGCAGCAAAGGTAGACCATGCTACAACGGCAACAAGCTTTGACGGACATGGAGCAATCCCTCCGAGTCGGTGGGTGCGTGTTAACTGAGACTAGCAATCCTAGCACCGCAATACGGCGGGCCGATGCTTGTCGCCGTTTTAGTAAGTACCAACGATCGACGAACCGATGGCCCTCATCGCGTCTGATCGCGTCTGACACGATCACGTGCATTTCGATGAACACACCCGCTCATTCTTGATGGAACAGAAAAGAACGGACTTCGGCGACATTTCCGGTGGGATTCAAGCTCGCTCGCCGCCATCATTATTGCTTCTCACCCCCCGGCCCTCGAGCAGTATCTACCGTCCCAGGTTTGCATCGTGGGCCACAACGACCTCGTATTGCGAAGCATGCAGGCTGCGAGATTTGGGTAGAAGTTGAACGACGAAGGAACTCAAAGCGAATGCAAGGCCTCCAAAGCCTCCAAACTAAAATGCTTCGTAGAACCCGACGGTTGACCCTAGTCACACTTCCTCCTCATCTTTCTTGGGATAGCTTCGTGCTTATTTGCCTTCGGACTTTGTTGACTCGACCAGAAGCATGTTACCAATGGGTCAGTTACGTGCAAATTAGCACCGATACACCGTGTGCTGTACTTGTACACCTTTGACACCTGTTGAACTTGCTTTTGCAACGTGTGGTGAGTCAGTGATTTCGAAGCCAGCGCAGCCTCAACGTACCCCTGCATAGCAGTGCATAGCCGGCTGCATTATTTGCTGCGCCTACAAAGGTCCACAACGTTGAAGTCTTCAACAAACAGCTCCCCAAACAACTTCTCGCCTCATTTGCTCGAACAGTACCCTACCAGGATCGACAAGGAAGACAGATGCCAAAGATAAAGTGAGCCACTGTGCACTACCATCTAGTCCTGCACTCGTCGAACTGACATCCTGTGCCGCTGTTCAGTTTGAATATCAAAGGTACAACATCGCAATATCGTCGTCCTACTGATCGCGTGAACCTCGTTTCCTTCTTCAGTACTCCAGGCCACTGGGCTAGAATGCAAAAGCAAACTCGGTCGTCTTCCTAATACATTTGTCAAGATATCCCACATTGGCTTCGCAGGGTCGGAGGACTCTCAAGGATGTCGTACGAAGGTGGTCAAAGGGACAACGTCGCCGACATGGGACGAGACTTTCCCATTGTGAGTTCAATGCGAGGGTGCCACCATGTCTTGCCTAATTTATTGCAGGTCTTTTGATTCGGGGGACTCACCCCTTGCCTTCGAGATATTCGACGATGGCCTTGGGGCTCCTATTTCGTATGGAACTGTGGAAAAGGCCGTTAGTGATGTACTGGCCAGTAACAGATTGGGTGTGTACCATTCAGTGCAGTATCTACTTTATGTCTATGCTGACCACATAGATGTTCATTGTCAGAAATTATCTTCCCTTCCTGCGGCGCAACCTTGTTCATTCAAGTAGAGAGACCTGGGCCGAGCCCCTCTCAGACCCTGACTGAGGTTGTGAAAGCATTAGACAAGTTGACGGAGATCCCAGAGTCAACCCAGGTGTGTAACACGAACGATTCTGCAGCTCTCACATTCACTTCCTGACACATTCACTAGCTGCATCCATACATCGCAGTTGTATCGGAGGCTGTATCGCTGGTATCTGGGGTTAGTATTTCATGGTTGCATCTAATTCTGTTGATGGCGCTGACCTTTCAACTGTCACACATGCAGATTGTCGAAGGTCTGCTAGATGTTGATCAAGAGATGGGCAGACTCTGTGAAGCTATGTCTTCGCTTTATGGGTTCGCGGATCCTCTGGATGCCATGTGCAAGAATCACCAGGAATTAGACAGTACCCTCGTTGAAGTCGTCAAACAGGTTCTGCATCAGACGATTGAATGCGCGCTATTCATTCGAGAGCACATTGGTAAGGGCTTCGCTAGTACATGGCACTATCTTATATACATTATCGTGATCTAACGCTTTTTGCAGGCCAAGATGCATCTCCCTTCACAAAATCCAAGGTCAATGAGTTCCGAGACGCATTTACCAGCCTCGGTGATTCCCTCGATATGGGCTTGGGTGTGCAAACTTCCTTGGCCTCCATACACGTATCCCCTTGTATACCCGATGTACAAGAGCTGGGTACGTGTACACCGCATTCATACCTGCCATAATTTTCATCCTGACGTCAACGTAGCCCTCAAAGATACATTAAATCCGGTGGTGATGGATTGGTCTGACCGACCCACTTGTCATCCTCGCACACGACTTGAAGTCCATCGCATGATCACAAAATGGATCATCGAGCCTCCTACCGAATCTCAGTCCAAGGTTCTCTGGATCACCGGCCTGGCCGGCGCCGGGAAAAGCACACTTGCCACAACCGTGGCGAACATGTACGCTGAGATAGGCCGTCTTGGCGCTTTCGTCTTTTTCGACCGCGACGTAACAGAACGGAGTAATCCTCTGCTTTTCGTCCGCACACTTGCATATGAGCTCAGCAAGTTCGATGGGAGGATATCGGCAGCAGTAGAAGGAGCTATTACACTGAATCCACGTATCGCGCAAATGCAGTTGGACTCTCAGTTTAGGGATCTGGTCAGGTTGCCTTTACAGAGTGCTGCATCAAATACTCCTGGGGGAAAATCACTCGCCGACGAAGGACCGGTTGTGATAGTCATTGACTCTTTAGACGAATGCGGCAACGAATCCACTCGAAAGCAACTCCTGAACGTGCTTGCGAAGGAGACATCACAATTACCACCAGTATTTCGCGTCATCATCACCAGCAGATCCGAGCCAGACATATATCGTGCCTTTCAAAACGAGCCGCATATCAAGCACTACGAGCTTGAAGTTTCGCCTGACGACCAAGACGTTCGTATGTACATGGAGTCGCGGATCAGGGAGATCGCGGAGGCGAATTCCTTAGACGAGACTTGGCCAGGCGACGACATGCTCAGAAGTTTTGTTTCCGGTGCGGGCGGATTGTTCATCTGGGCATCGACGGCATGCAAGTACATCGACTCCTATGACCCAGACTCGGCGCTTGAAGACTTGCTACAAGGAGACGGGTTCCACGCAGGGCTGGACGTCCTTTACAAGAGGGCATTGCAAGGTGCTTGGGATTGGGAGGCCTCCAATTTCAAGGATCACTTCCAGGCTGTCGTTGGCTTCGTCTTGGTCGCTAAAAATCCCCTTCGCTCAAGCACCATTGAACAACTCTTCGAGGTTCCGGTGCAACAAGTGTTGGGGCGGTTGAGCAGCGTGATCCGACACAACGATAGCGACCCAGTCCGTATCCTCCATACATCCTTCAGCGAGTTCATCTCTACGTCGGATAGATGTGGGGATTCCATGTGGCTAATCAATATCCCCCACCACGAGTACCAGGCAGCCGCCAAATGCATCCGTCAAATTGAAAAAAGCTTCGAAGCACCTCGTCACTTCGCATTGGGGCTTGCCTACGAGAGGGACTACGATGAAGCAGTGACGTACGCATGCGAACACTGGATCCACCATGTCCTCGCGGTCGTAGACGACGTAGAACGGATGGAGATAGCGGCAGCGGTTTATGGCTTTATGAAGGTGCACACCATGCATTGGTTGGAAGCTATGAGCATCCTTGGGATGTCACGTTCTACGCCCAGCGCTCTTGAACGACTATATAAATGGGCAAGGGTACGTTCACTAGAATCCCTCATAATTCGACGGCCTCATTTTCCGTTAGGATGTTGGTGTGGACGACACGAGAGTTCTAGCATATGACGCATATCGATTTGCAACATTTTTCGCCGAAACCATTGCCGAGCACCCTGCCATGGTCACGCAGGTTGCGCTTCCCTTTGCTCCTTTGGAGAGCACAATTTATCAACTATTCCACGATCATCACGAGCTCCCGACGGTTATGGGTGGTTATGAACAGAAGTGGTCTCCTTCGTTGCGCGCCTTCCCAATACTTGACACCAGTGTTATATGCGCGTCATTTTCGCCTGATATGACAAAGGTCATGTCCACTGGTGCTCGTTTCGACGACGACACACCCATAGAAGGTACCGAAAATAATTGTGTACGCTGTTGGGACGTGGCCACTGGCACGGAGGCAATGCCCAGTGTCGAGCTAGGGTACACTTCCATCGCCCAATTCTCCCCCGATGGAGCCCAGATTTGGGTTGCCACCGGGCAAGGCTACGTCCATGTTCTTGATGCCAGCACCGGCGACCAGCTATCCAAATTAACAATGGTTATGTGGGCCAACAAGCCCAACGATCCTACTGCTTCCGGTACTACGGAATCGCAACTTCAGACACCTACGATTGAGGGCGGCTTCACTCGGGCGGCATTCTCCGGCGATGGCAGATGGGTGGTCTTCGGCGATGACTCCGGCGAACTCTATGTCATTGATCGCGAGGCCGGGAAACAGGCGTACGATATATTGGACGACTGCTCCAGGCTTGAATGGAGGGACCTTGTCCGAATGTTCAACTCGATTGCGTTCTCGCCGGATGGCAAGGTGTTTGCGGCTGGGTCGGGTGATGGGAATTTATATATCTGGCGAACGGAAACGGGGGAGAAGCTCTTTGCGCCCCTAGAAGGCCATAATGCCGAAGTCATACTTGTCGCTTTCAGCCCGGAAGGCAACAAGCTGTACTCGGCGTCCGAAGACGGTAATGTGAGAGTATGGGATTGCACCACCGGATTCGGGATCAATTCTACCAATATCAACATCGCCGAAATTAGCGGCTTCCAACCAATAGCTTTCTCTCCAGATGGACGTATGGCCTCGACATCCACCAACGGTACGATCCAGATCTGGGATGTGAGTACTGGCAAGGAGATAGGACCCGTCTTGCAAGGTCACTTCAACGCCGTGTCTGCCATGACCTTCTCTCAGGACGGGAGCAGGTTGGTCTCAGGGGCGTTTAAGGACAACATCCAAACATGGGATGTCTCGGAGTCTAGGACGGGCGACCTTGTCAGATTTTCTCGACACGATCGCCCCCCTCACACAGTAGCGTTCTCTCCTAGTGGTTTGATAGTACGCTCGTCGAGACCGGACGAAACCAAATTCTGGAGTGCCATAACGGGGCGCGAGCTGAAGATGGTTCAATACGACAAGTCTGCTAACTTCGTGGCGCTACTTGATGATTACGATGGAGACGACGAGGAAATAAAACGGAAATTCAAGGAGAGCAGGGCGAAGTCCAACGAGGCACCAGATACGCTCGTGACATCGTCCGGAGACACGGTCACTCTCATAGATTCGCTGCCAGACGCACAACTATCAGAATTGGAAATAGAATGGGAGGCAGTGATCAAACACTCGAGTCTAGCCGTCTCACTCTCGTCTTGGAGTGTCTTGCATTCGTGCGTCTTCTACCACCCCCAGGGCGCTGGCGAAATAGACGGTGTCGTCAAGAACGATGAATCTCAGAAATTTTGGAGGCTTCCCCGAGAACTCCGCCATCGGAGCAATGATGTGCGACCCAACTTCATAACCTTTGGGATCTGGAATGGTAGAGTTTTCGTGGTCCATATACCCCAGAAACTGGTACATAGTAACATACCCCAGTGATATAGTCCTGTCCCCCGGAATGGAGTGTACTATAGTATAGTGTACTATGTGCTGTTTCTTCCGTCTTTGCACTAACAATCCCTCTCAATTGCGTATCCAATGTATTCGCCGAACCCCGAGTACGTTAGTCCTTACGATCTCGTTTGTTTGATCTTTGTTGTGAGGACCAGTTCAATGTTGCATACTAGTAACCGTAATCACAATATCATTACTCAATACGCGTTCAGCAAATGACAGCAATCGTGATCGTATAAATATTCCAATGGACGCACACTCATACGAGTGGTAGAGTAGTCTGTGCATTGATCTAGAATCACTCTGGCAACGAAGTGCTCGCCGCCAGCATTGAGGCCACAGTTTACTTTTTCTTCTTCGGTTTCTTTTTCTTCACGCCGCCTGAAGTAGATGCTCCAGGAACCGGCGACGGTGCGGGGGGTGTAGCTGCACCAGAAGCATCGTGCAACACGCTTGCCTTCTTCTCTGTAGGCTGAGGTGTGGGCTCTGGCGTAGGTTGCCTGTTTTGCATCTTCCGCATGAGTGTAAGGTTGAGGACTTCAAATCGATTCAAGAAGATGGATGAATTGGTCTTGAATTTAATGCACTAAAGCCCAGTAAAGACCGCATTCGATGAATTCTTTAATGCAGTATACTCAACGCACTGTCGTGTTATCAGTGATCTTCAACACCAGCTTTCCCTCCGATGATTTCCATTTGACGCAATATCTGGCCTAGGGGACATTTTGCACCGTCAAACACGAGCACAATGTGGGTTAAGAAATCGCACATTATCCGGAGACTTGGTATAGAGAGCCTCGGCAGCTTCTTGAAAATCCTGCCACACTGAGATGTACACCATCGTGGTGCATGGATGGCGGTGGCAAGCTGAGGGCGCCTAAATGTATGATCAATTTCTCCGTAATGGGCGCCTAAATATCCGCGCCTTCGCGAATCGCCGCAGTGCGCACAAGCTCGGAGCGGGTCTTGCGGCTGAATCACGCTCATTCACGAACCATATATTATCCTCCATTGCGGGGAAATCACTCTCCAGAATTCCCTCCACTCCCCTGCACAATGTCGTCCGACGCCAAACCACCCCCAAAGCGTATGCAATTTCTGCGTCTTTGGTCGTCTCTCTCACGTTGACGGTGACATTGGTATAGCATTACCGTTCATTGCCAATTTCGCAGCGGGTGCCATAGCAGGCATCTCTGAGATCCTGGTGTTCTACCCCCTCGATGTGGTGCGTACGCCGCTTTACTGGCGTGATACCGGAATGAAATCATATTATATGCGGTCAGGTCAAAACCCGTATGCAACTCGATACCGGAAAAACGACCCAAGGTTTGGTTGGGACGTTCAAGTCCATTGTGAAGGAAGAAGGGTATGTCGCGACGATCGTTAGTCACACGACTAAGTCAGCTAACAACATTCAAGTGCGGGGCGATTGTACCGAGGTGAGTGCTGGAAATTAAGTTCACGGCTACGGTAGGCTGAACGACCTCAAAAGGCCTTGTACCGCCCTTGTTGCTGGAAGCACCCAAGCGTGCAGTTAAATTGCAAGTCTCATGATTACCTTTCTTGCTTTACAATTGAGCTTATTCGACCCTGACAGCGCCGCGAATGACTTCTGGGGAAAGACTTACCTCCAACTCTCCGGCAAGGCGAAGATAGATCAGCAATTGTCCATCTTAACGGGTTGCACTGCTGGTGCTACTGGTGCGTGCCTCCATGTCTGTGGGCATTCCCGCCTCTCACATGCACGCACTTCGCAGAATCTTTCGTTGTTGTTCCATTCGAACTAGTCAAAATTAGGTCCGTCTCCTCGTACCAAGTACCTAGTGCTTAAACCTGAATTCCTGAACACGATTATAGACTGCAAGACAAGACCAGTACTTACAAAGGTCCCATGGATGTCGTAAAACAAGTTGTCGCGAAAGATGGTCTACTCGGGCTCTACGCTGGGATGGAAGCTACATTCTGGAGGTGCGTGTGTCGCGGAGAGAACTTGTCGTTTGGATGATCAACGTCTTGACAGGCACGTCTGGTGGAATGGAGGCTACTTCGGATCTATTTTCCAGGTCCGAGCATTGTTACCTAAAGCTGAGGTGGGTTCCGCATCGCATTTCTGGCGATGTGACATCCTTAAAGAACCTTGTATAGACCCAGCAAGCTCAGTTAACGAACAACTTGATATCTGGAACGATTGGAGGGTTCATGGGAACAGTAATAAACACACCGTGAGTCTTCCTTAAGGCTTCGCCACCGAAAGTGCTATTGACCTCATTGCTATAGATTTGACGTAAGCCACTGTATTAACTGGCTGATTATACGTCCTGACGCGTGTTTCAGGTTGTAAAATCCCGTATTCAAGGAACCCCCAAAACTCCCGGTGTCGTCCCCAAGTACAACTGGACTTATCCTGCGTCAGTGACCTACTTCTTTTGGCCATGCCCTCCCTGACTTTTGTGTCCAGGTTGGTGACCATCTTCCGTGAGGAAGGTCCTGCCGCGCTTTACAAAGGGTTCGTTCCCAAAGTCCTACGACTCGCTCCGGGAGGTGGTGTCCTCCTCCTCGTTGTCGAATTCACTCTCGGTGTCTTTAGACAAGGTGAGTAGCATAACGTACTCTGCGTAAACACTGTTTGACCTTTGTCCATAGCACTCGGCCCTCCGTATATCTAAATTATATCCAACTGTATAGATCATTAGAACGTGGATAAGGTTGTCCTGCATTAGTAGCAGATCAATTGTTCAGCTTCGCCAGACTAAGCCGCAAAGCTTCAAAGCTTCACTCTACTTTTGCCCGTTCAGGTGAGAGTACGTCCGACATCAAATATTCTCCTGCCGCACAAATCCCTGCCGACCAAAGCAGCAGGAGTGACGTTATACAGAAGAAGCTGATGGATTGTCCGATCTCCAACCATGATCCTAGCAATAAAAGAGAGTCAATCCCAGAATCTCCGCACCCAAGTGGCGAGAAGTTATTACCTGTGTCGGATACCTTATAGAAGAATGTCAAGGTCATCCCTGTTACCGACATCAGCAGCATTCGAGCGGGAAGAGAGCGGGGTTACATACCATCTGTCAAAGTCAATGCAACTAGGAAGAGTGAGAAAGGTGGTAAATGAAGTCGCGCGTTCAGAGTGGAGAATGATATAGATAGGATCACATAAGGAGCGACGATTTTGAAAATCTGAGGCATGCATGTTAGCTGAGGCTGAACCTAGCCAGTTGCATGAAATGACTGACGAGAAGTGCAGCCATTAGAAATGGGCTGAATATTGGCACCAGTCGGTACACCGGTTCAAGATAGAACGATCTGAAGGGAAATAAATATGGTGAAATGCCCTCCTTTAGGATGAACTCACGATATGGATGCGACACTGCCCAACACCGTCAGTCTCCGGGGAACAAGAGCGACATAAATGACTTACTTTCCGGTCCCGAAGAAGGCGATTTGGACGAAGAATAAGAAGAAAAGTGCTATTCTTAGATCATCTGGTCGGAACTCATATGACTTGCTCTTGCTCCTAGTCCGGGTTTCAGGTTCCTGCTCGCCGCCGTGACGCAACGCGGCCTCGACTTCAATCCAGATTTGTAGCGTCGCTGTATACGCGAGATAGAACAGTCCTTCTATGCTGATGGAGAGGATGATGAAGCATGCGCCAAAGGCGATAACATAAATTGTCGTCTTTGTGGCTGCGTTAGGAAGTTGAACGCGGTGGATGAACGGAAGGATAGACGAAGTCACTGGGGGTTTATTTAGATATGATTAGGTTGGTTTGAATGAGAAAAGGAAAGGGCAAGGACCTAGGATCATCCATCCTAAATATTGATTCAGCACGGGAAGACCCGTCTTTGCTTGAAGGGATAGCACAGAACCATACGTCACCCACATAGCCAGCGCTATCAACATTAACTGAAACACAATTAGTTAGCCAAGGACATTAAAGGAAACTGCCCACCTGCGACGTCAACAAAGTCGATAAACGTTTGCTCCCAGTCCCTTGCGCAAAGCAAGACCACGAGACCAAACCAAACGCAATCATCAACACACCGCCCGACATTCTGTCATCCACCACAGTTAGTACGAGACACAAACAGCTTGTGCATAGAAACTCACATTGCGAAGAGATTCTCGCTCTTATCCACCGGCAGCATGGGAAAGACAGCAGTGATCAAACACGAGACCATCCAAGCTAAGTAAAGGCCCAGCCGATCTTTCAGAACGTCCCAAGACCAGGATGTGAGAGGCCACACAACGCCTATAAGCACCAAACCAAAACTCCATATCTCCCTATGGGTGTACGCTAACTGAAAACAGGGTGAGCCCCGGGTTCGCAGATAAAGACAAGACACCCACCGTCATACACTGGAGCACGCCAACAACCAATACCACGCTGATGACACGGCGTGCGAGGCCGGAACCCTGCAGAAGCGGAAGCTGGCTTCGGGTAGCTTGAGCAAGAAACTGGTGCCAAAAGTAACACGGAAACGCGACATATAGGTAGAAGGTCCAAGGAGAGCGCTGAAGAGCAAACACAGTCCAAAAAGAGAGCAAAACAGCAAGAGAGAGAGCGGTGTTAATGGGCGATGATGGAATTCGTGAGGACCCCGGCTTCAGTTGTTCGAGAGGCCGGAATATGTACAATGAAGAATACGCGGCCCATCCAACATACGCAACGGTGACAATAGCACGAATGAGGAAGCGGTCGTACCTATGGACAGCAACGTCAGATCGTTGGCAGGTATCCAGCAAGAGGGGGGGATGAATACATACGTCTGAAGGTAACGAAGACCCTCAAGCGCGGTTTCGATAAGAATGACAGACTCCTTGCGAGCACTTGTCCAATCTTGTGCATCTATTGCCGCTTGAATAGCTTGGATCATTGAAACCTTGGGAGGAACAGCCATCCCCGCGCTTCCCTCAAGGGCCTTGAATGGACGGTAAAACAGAGTCCGTTCTCGTTTCATTTCTACACGTAACTTCACTTCAACATCTGTATTTGTGGTCATGAGGGTTTCCTTACCATGTTTCACGCGGTAATGTTCCATTAAAGCCTGGTCGACCGAATAAGCATCCCAACCACGGGCCAACAATATCTTTACCCACCTTGGCATTGACAAAGGAAGCTTGGGCAATAGCCTCATCTCCTTTGCGTGGAGCAAGATATCCAGGTCGACTAGAATCCGTGTCAGGTAGGACGCCGACTGAATTGACGGGCCATTGGGTTCCGAGCAATGAAGTCATCAATGCAGCAATGTCCGCCTGCTCAATATCTCTTCGCAGTAGATTGTTTAACTCCCAAGGCTGAGAGTATTCATCGTGAGATGAAGGCGATGAATCTGGTAATGGCCCACGGATTCCGGCGCCCCATGCAATGAGAGGCGTTCGTGTATTATCTGGGTCTATAAATCGTAAGGTAGGAAACCATGAGCATTTTGGAATGCGGGTAGCAATGGTTGAGGACCTACGTCCGTCTCCGTGGTTGCCAATCACCGACATACCGTGGTCGGCAGTGAATATGAAGCTGGTTTGATCGTCGCGAAAGTAGTCGGAGAATAACCTCTCAGTTTGTTCCACGATCTCATCAACCACCTGGATGTTCTGCATGTATTCCTGGGTATGCGCTTGAATAATGATGTTCATTTGATCCATGTAGGGATATTCTCACTTTAGAATGAGGGCGATAAGAGTGCCCAGTGGTATCCAAGCCCAACAGGTGCAAGAAGAAAACCGTTCCGTCTGCTTTGAGTTGATTAGCTAGGATGGGATCAGATGATGCGTTGCGGAACAAGGTCTGCAGCTGCTCTAGAACCCAGACGTCTAGCGCCCTAGCATCTAATCATAACGGATTGAGTATACTAGGGAAAATCAGTAAGTACAAAAGACATACCCTTCGTAAAGTCTTCATCCTCCTCATCATAGCACCAAGTACGTACTCTCCCGGGGACAGCCCCTCGGGCGAACATAGGAAGTATATCGGGTGAACCAAAGGAGAATGTCGTGCTAGACTGGTTGAACACAGAGTCGAAGTCGACCTGTACGCGAGGAATGAACGGCTTAGCATCCCGGCCATCAATTGTCCATAGTCAACTTTACCGGATTGGATTTCCATCCCTACTGTGGCAGACTTGTTAGAAGGAGTGATTAGTGAGTTGAAATTGACACCTGCCTTCGTGACTGCTGAGACGTCCTCATACATCCCAGCTACACGCGCCCGCGTCAGATCACTCCAAGCCGCCAGCATATATGCACCCACCGATGATGGCAACATGTCCCGGGCGGCTCTCTGTTGGTACCCGAGTATGCGATATTCCAAACGCACCCCGGCTCTCCACGACCTCGCGTAGATACGGCGCGACCACTTTCGGTGCCTCGGGGATACCCTCGAAGGGATTCAAAGAGAAGAGCAAATCTGCTCGTAGCCCGTCACCTGGTCATGATGCGTGTCAACTTTAATCAGAGAGGAATGGGATGGTCTGTAGTACCAACTATTAGGACCAGCCTCTTCGCTTCGCTGTGTGGTACGGCAACGGGCGTCATGCCTTTTACCACTGGACTGGTAAAGTAACAGTCAAAGACTGAGCCGATGTAGACCTATAGATACATTTCGTTAGCAATATGAAGAAAGCTGGATGGCTTTTGTACTCGCCAGGTGGAAGACCAAACCAATAAATAAAAGTTGGCCGACATTGTATCGCGAAGCTGGTGGAGATTTCATGCGTCGCGCGCGAGGAAGAGACTGCACAGCGGAAGTTGTGATCGAAATTGTCTGACCGTGGGAATAACCCTGACATTATTGTTCTGCCTCATTGCCGCTCCTCTTTTTGTCTGGCCGTGATGGTTCCCAGAATGCACCGAGTCACTTACTGCCCTAGCAATGTTCTCGTGGGGACTCTAATTGTCCTCGAATTTTCGAGCTGCTTCGCAAGTGCAACCAGTGACAGCTGCGTCTTTTGTCTGCGAGGCTGACTCGACCGACGATCACAATGGAGCTGGAATCGTATATATTCCAAGCGGTAAACTCATTTGCTTCCGTTTCCCTCCTCAAAGCCCGCCTACAATGTTCAGTGCCCTCCTCCAGCGCAGGTCGCCATCGGTGCGTACAAATCATCCAATAGATGTTCAAGGTCACTGAAAGTAGCGTGTAGCCTCGTAGAAGTGGATTTGTCCCGGCTCTGGCATCCCCCCTCGAGATTGCACCAAGGGAAGGCCCATCAACGACTTCTGTTCGACCTCCATTTCCTCCTCGGCGACCCCTTCGGCACCAGCGGCGCCAGGCAATGGCAATACAGATCCCACCTCCCGTCATGACTTCCCCACCAACATCACCGTTGTACAATCATGGCCCACTGAGTCCCCTTCCCAAAACCCCCATCAACACGTATTCATTACCATCGTCGCCGCCAGGAGCGCCCCTACGATGCCGAATAGACTATCCTTCACGCCTGACCGACGACGGGGAGTCGTCCTCGACTTGCGTACCTGATAAGATCGACCTCCTGCTCTCCGAGTCCACTGTTGGGGGCGGTTCGGATGCGGGAGGGTCGACCACGAGTTCGATCGGGTCACTGCTTGATGCAGCGTTCAGACGCTCAACCGACCGGATGCACGCCGAATTCTTGAACTTGCGCACCCTGTGCACGAAGATCTTGTTGACCGGCAAGCAAGTTCCACGCGAACAGATGGACGGTATCAACCTAGACCTGCTGGTACCAGGAGGGATGTTTGACGATCTTGACGACGACGACGACGAACCGCCTCATGACGCGCCCATGGATTTCGAAGACTGTAATTCCGCTTCGCCGGCTACCACCTATTATTCTCTGTCACCCTCTTCCTCCCCCATACGTTATGATATAGACCTCCCTGTAGAACCTGCAGCAGCTTCGCGCCCTTCTCCCCTGCCCTTGTCATCACATCCCCGCCCTGGATCTTCCTCTTCTCCACCCGTACTACTCTTAAACCTTCCCGACCCCTTCCCGAACGGCAACACTTTCGAGCCGCTTCGAACCAAAAAGCGCAAACAGACTGATTCCTCCGTTCCGCGAGAATCTACCATCGCTAAGCGCCAACGACTCAGAACAACAAGAACATTTCTGTCAGCTGAGGACGCTGAGGATGCTGCGGAGGAGGCCGAGGTCGAGGCCGAGCTTCTGGAGCTTCAGCCACCGGAAGATGCAGATTTCGACGTCACGTACAATCGGACTCGAGGACGCTTGCACAGAGCTCCGGTCGAGTGGTTGCTTCACCAGAGTCGTTTAGTCCATCCTCCTCCGATCCGAGTGGTTGATAGTGTTTTCTTGGATTGAATTCGGCGCACTGTTGCTATGTCCGTACTACTATGATTCCACTTATGCTTTATGCCATCTACCATGAATTACGCACATATGCACTCGAAGATTCCTGCAACTCATACTGTACTTTTACCATATACTTACTTACATATATCTTATCAAGTTGACTATTGCCCAAACCTTTGATACAAGGATGTATATTTGATACACACATACGATAAACACAATAACAGGAATCCAATCGTGTATGAATTAGTACCACGACACTTTACAAGGCAATGAACATCCACATATAGTCAGCGACCTCCGGCTTCAAGCCACACGACTAGCTCCTTCACCAATCTTTTGGCCGCGATTTCGAGTTTCTCATCCCGACTCCGGGGTACCTCCACAATCGTTCGCCTGGAACGGCTGGCAGTGCTGATGACCAAGCCGACTTTCCTGGGAGAGAACGAGACTGACAGCGAGCTGAATGGGATCTTAGGGAGTTGCTTCGATGATGCATACTTAGATCCCCTCGACGTAGGGAATCCTGATGCTCTCGTGGGGGTAGCAATCGTCGGCGATGTCGAAGCCGACGCCGTCGACGGAACGGAGATCACGCCCTCCCTAAGCCCATACACCCTCACCAGATCCTCAAGCCGGCTTCGGGGTTGATTGAGATCAAAGATATCTTTGAACGACTCCTCTCTTTCCAAGTGAAGCTCCGAATCGTCCATCCATACGTCTTCTCGGACTTTGACCGCTATGAATAGGTCGAGAACGGCTGTTTCACGCTGGAGGGTATGGATGGATTCGGGTTGGGAGAAGGAAGAAGAGTACGAAGGTGCCTGTGATGTCGGGGAAGGCAGTGGGAACGGGTCGGAGGAATATGGGGGTTTGATCAGCGTTTCGTACGCCGGCAGGTATGTCGATCGTAGGACATGCATGCACGCTGAGCGCAGATCAAAGCAATGATAAGCTTAGCATTTACTTCCCGGTATGCCAGAGCTTGTTTGGGAGCACTCACCAATGTACAAAGAGCGGTTCACCAGCCTGAGACACATCGACAGCCAGTATAGCGTCTTCCTTTGTCTCTCTAAACGCCCCTGGTCGACGCCAGGCGTCTGCGGGAACGACATGTACACGATCTGCAGCAGGATATGCGAGGGTAATGCATCAAGCGACGGCTTTCCCAGCCCAAGTCGGTGTTGCGGGAGTGGCGGAGGGATGGCCGGGCGTATGGTAGTACGAACAGTGGGCCTGTCCCCTGGGACATAGGGGGGAGGTTGCTGGGACATGGACTTTTCATCGATGATCATGGTGAGAGGGAATTATAAGTAGTCAGTCAGTGGGTTGTTCTGCCTCCTTCTGTGATATTTGGGGAAGTCGGCCAATGGCGAATGGGGCGAGGACTGCGGCCACGGACTGCGGGTCAGCTACACGATAAGCTGTTATGGCTGAAATACAGCGAGTTAGTGCAAAAGCACAGCGCTCGCAGAAACAAGCGTCGAGGTGGTTGGTGGCGAGGCTGCAGTACCGGCTTTTGACGATGAAAGAGAATTATAAAGGTGCAGCAGGGATGGGAACCAACTTTCTGGGCCGAGACGACGTCAGTTCACAGCCTCTGGATTCTCCTTACGGCGCTTCCAGCCTAGAAGGTAATCTATGATCTTTATATTATACAACTAATACACTGGAGGCCGCCCGAGAAAGCCGCCTAGCTGTAAGCTTATAATAAATATGTATAGGGTGTAATATGAATACAGAGCGATTTGCGAGCGAATGGAAATGGGTGTAAATGGACAAGGATGTTGCGAAGATGATAGAATGTAGTGTATGCACAATGTTCGTATGAGAGGTCGTCAGGAGTCGTAGCAGTGCTTGTTGATGCGTAGAAAGTTCCAAAGAAATAATGCTTGAGGAAATAAACAGTCCGTGTGATGCGGAGAGCGTGTAGCAGGCGATTAGGCTTCACTGGTCCACCAGGGACTCGTGGTGCACGCTGTGTGCTGTCATTATATCTTCAACTCCCTAAACCCTCGAACGTCCACTCTGCCTGTGCCATTACTCTTCCATTCCGCCTCTTCGTCGTCATCAGCGTCCTCGCCATCGTCGTGGTCCTCGTTCTTCACTCGCACCGTCTTCTTTGATGCGGGTCCCTTGAAGCGCCCTCCGGGAATGACTATTTTGCCAGCACCCCTAGTAGAGTTGCCGAGCGCTGCTCGAGGCTTTGGGAGACCGAGGGCCTTGCGCTGGCGTCGAGTCAACGGCCGCGAGATTACAGGCTCCTCAGGAAGGACGGCAGTTTGAGGATCATGAGTGGGCGGCGGAGAGGATGCAGAGGACGAAGCAACGGAGTCGGGCGGTGAAGAGGATGATGATGATCCAGGTGCAGATAAATCTGGCGTATCTACATCTTCTGGATCATCGGTATTCATTTGGTCGGTGGTGGAACTGGGAAGAGAATAACTGACGGCTGCTAAGCGAGATCGGGTTCGTCGAGCAACGCCCTCAGAACTAGATCCAGAACCGGCGGATGATTCATCAAACGAGCGCTTCGGAGATCGGTGCACTCGGAGCGAGTCGTGAGAAAGAGAAGTTGGGAGTGAAGGAGGGGGTGTGGGCGAACGAGAAGGGGACCCGGAGCACGAGCGGGAAATTGGGAGGGGTACCTGTTCTGGCACAGCCATATTGGGCGGTGTCGGAGGATGGACATCAATTGTCATCGATGAGGCAGATTTAGAAACCTTAAGTTTGACTTTGGGGACGTGTTTGCCGTTGGACGAAGGTGGAGCGGGAGGTGCGGCCTTCTGATGTGATGTTGACGGGGACCCATCAGCCGGTAGCTCCTGGATGTACGGTAGTCCGGCATGAGGGCCTCTCAGGTTTCGAATCGATGAGAAGTGCTCCCAATCGTGATACCTGATCAGATATGAGTAAATAGAAGCTCAACGGGAAATCGATAGCGGCTCGAGAACGTACGCAACGTAAACTGTGGTTGGGAAGTCGACCTCCTCGTCGGAATTGTTGTCCCCGAGAGGAGTCTTTCCCCGCTTCTTATCACTGCGCAATCGCCGCCTATCCCCAGCCTCGTCGTCCTCTGGGTCCCAGCCGGCGGACCATTCAATGACGTAGACCAAGCCAGGCTGGATGACTTTGACGTTCCGTCTTGTCATATGTGCAAAGGCAGAAAGTTCAAGATGCCCGCCATATGTGGCTATTCCAGCAATGGGAAATGCGTGGATAGATCAGCAATGCTGGTAACAAGATGGAGAGCGACCGCGTGCGGCCCACACACACCATTTTGGCGCATGCACTGCAGATGCACGTCCAAACCCCGCTCGTCGTCGACGAACGGTTCATAGCGGGTCTTGTGCCCCTCTATCCAGTCACAGATATCCTGGCGTAACTGGGCATGGCGTGAGGGCGAGCCATACAGTTGATCTGAGAGGGCTCGAAACAAGCAGTTTCCGTCGCCCAATGTGGGGGCAGCATAAAGCCCAAGGGAGCGAAGTTGCTCCGTGAGAAGTTGCGTGTTTTCGGCGGGATCAGACAAGAGCTGTAATGTGCATAAGCCGATACGCCGCACAACAAAGCAAATTCGGCTGCTCACCCTGCCCTTCGACCTCGTATTTCGTGGCCGCACTGGTTCGTGGCGTGATGATGAGCACAAGCAGTCGATCAGACGCTCAAACTTACTCTGAGTTTGCGGTTTCCCCGCTTTTCTCTGAGTGTGGGCTCTCTTTCCTGACCCCATCGACGGTGCGTCTCGTGAACGGAAGAAGAAAGTGAGCTGTCTCTTGAACTTTCTGCAAAAGCGGGGTTAGATGGTTTTGGTTGATGGTCAACTGCCAGAACGGGTGCCTCGGGGGCCCGGACACGAGGAGGGACCCCTGACACTAGAAACGCAAATACGAACAAAGACTTTGACACCATCACGGGTCCATGGACCGTGAGTCACGATCGTCCACAGAATGTGACGCCGCGCCCAAGTGATCGCTATCACGCACTCGCTCGTCCTTTCCTTCGATAGTCGTCGGCGTCGGTGAGCGTTCGTTTCATCGATGGAAACAATTGCAATCATGTTCATCAGTTGCCCTGTTCTGTCAGTGATTAATGATTCTTTGATCTTGGTCACACGGCTCGACGCGATCGCTACATCGCCAAAGTTTAGACACATCACTGATTACCAGAACATTCATGATACAAAATTATCCGAAACACGAAGCAATATACAAGATCTATACTACAGAGTCCATTTGCGCATATCGCTGGTCCGTCGTCCGGAATGAAGATCATTGGGTTGCTACCCGGTCGATCACAATGGTCGGAGGAGCCGGTAGCTTCATGATCTCCTTCAGCTGCTTGACCATACCCCGGGTCTGCATCAGCCCGACCGTCTTCAAAGGACGCGACCATCCTTCCGGAAGCCTCTCCTCCCCAAACCACTGCTCGATGCTCTTTCGAGGAACCTCCCCATTGCTATCCTTCATAATGAGCCAAGTCATCACTGGTTCCGCGCATGCGATCTCTTCGTGAGGACCGCTGAGAGGCCTCTTTAATAGCGCTTCGCGATCGTGGCGCGCTCTAGCAAAGTCGCTGAGCGCTAGACCGGAGCCAGGGGCGCCGTACGCGCTGAGCCTATGGACAAGACTCTGATCGACGCCAATTGGGGCTGCCTTGTCGCCAATCATGGCATCCGTGTGTACTAAGGATGCGTCGTGTTCAATCTTGTTGTGGGCTGCGAGCGCGTCTAGGTCAACCACCATCTGAAATCCTTTCCAATGACCACAAAGGAGTAGGCCAGCGAACGCGAGAAGAGATGCCAGAGGTATCGACAGATTGTATACCTCACGCATCGCGTTCACGAGCTGCACGAAACCGAGATCCCGTCCATGTCGGGGTCTGAGGAAGGATCTTGTCAGTCAGGGGGTCCATATAAAAGTACTCGGCAATGGGCACTAACATGAAGCCATGGTTGGCCATTGCGTTGAGGCCAGGGCACGGCGACCTCTTTTCCCCCTCTTTCGGGGGTGCGTACGGGTGCGGGGCGTTGGGGGGCATGTTGCTCGTAGAGGAGGGCATTGTGAATGAGCGGGAGCAGGGCAGGAGTATGTGGAATGGATGGTACTTAACTTTTGCGCTTGCCTTTATACGTACGTCTTTAACAGGTTCCGTTGCTTCCCAAGAACGCTCACTTGCGCAGGGGTAGATCACCTCTGGGTTGGAGATCAAGTGATAGGAAAGGAGTTAAGCTTCGGAGTTGCGAAACGTTTCCTTACAGTGTCAGTCAGTCGGGCCCGGTGGTAAGCAGTTCGGGCTGGACAGCGATTTCCCAGTGTTGTCATCCACCTTCCTGACAGAGTGATACCTCCCGGTGCCTTCCATTGCGCTCAAGTGATCACAGTATGTTTTCCAGGACGTACGAGGCGACACTGTAATCTGTTGCTATAACGTTATCGCTAGGCACTTCCACATCAAACCTCCATTGCGTCCCGATCAGCCCAGCCGCGACCCTAGTCAAGATAGGATATGTAAGGCACTTCTCCCTTGAATTCCTTGAGTGGTCACAGGCGGTGGAGCGGCAGTTGTGTGTGTCGACAGGAACGGTGCGGGATGTACATACTTTCGAATGACTCAAGCCGCAGCGGCTGACTCTATGAATCTAGCTCATTGCGCTAATACTTCCACTTCTCTAGTAATTGTAATTGACACGAAGCGGTGGATAACCCATTGGTCATTGCTTTGCATACAAAAGTACAAGAAGGGTGCAGCGCCGAACGGTTGCATGAAAGCAGGGTCGCGTGCATGGGCGCATGGATTTTCGGGCGGGAAGTTGTTTCAGGTCCTTGCGCCGAGATGGACTTCCAAACTGTTGCGCCTTGGCTGACCCAATACCTACAGCTCACGCTCTTCCATACTTCGATATGCGCAGCTGAACAAGTAAATGTACGGGACTTGGATATACATACGGTCATAATCACAGCATATTGTAGATTGGTTGATCCGTCTGCATCTACATATAGCCAGATTCCGAGTTCAAGAAATACCAGGCATACCATCCTGCATTCCGCGAAGATGTAAGTAGTCCCATGGGTGACTCAATAGGATAGCATTGCGGGTCATAGTGCTACGTATGTCCTTGTAAGTGGAGGCTTGGTATACATTTGCGGTTGAATATTGGGCTTCGGGAACCCCACGGATTCGGAGCAAGCGTGATATACTCTGGGACCAACAAGTATCCGCCACCAGCTGCTCAGTAAAAGCATATCAATGCGCGTGATGTGGCGTAGGGGGGCACTGCGCGATGCTATTCTCACTATCACTTCGTACGCATTAGATGGACGTATTGAAACTCGCTATTCGGGACCTTGACGACCGGATGATGATGCACCGGCTGCAGCGTCAATATGCAAGGGGGAACAGTCAAACTTGACCATCGACATAACCAAGATCACTGATGTAAAGCGCGTAGAATGGGACATAAGTTCTGTCGTCAAGAGGAGACAATTGGCGGTAGCGATTTTTCTGAGAGGCAAGGCGTAAGTTAATTTCACAGCAAGGACTCCAAGCGAATCCACCGCATATTCAATACCGCCCAGTACAGCACTTGACCTTATGCACTCATCCGAGTCGTTGGAGACTCTACCTCACCTCCTGTCACCACAACTGCGACGAGCCAAAAATGGATGCGTCCACGTGATCTCATATTTTTGGCCTACCCGCGCCAGAGCACGAACAGGCCGACATTCTCCTCTTTTTCCTCGACGCCGACATGTTACTCCCCATTTTCCAGTCAACCGCCAGAAACTTTTCGAGGTCGGCCAGCCGGTCTCTGGTTGCCTGCAGCAGGATTGCCGCAGTGCAATCAGCGGTTGCATTTGCGCCCGCACGCCAGGCGCAAATTTTGGGGGTACGAAACATTTCCGCGACGGCTTCGGCTCTGGAAGAGTACGAGCGACGACGTTCGTCAGAACACCGTTCGTCTCGACCCCCTCGCTATGAACGTCGTGAGCCCCGTGAGCCCCGCGAAGCACCCACCGTGCCCAGCAAAGCTCTTTTCGTCGGCAACATTCCGTTCATTGCCGAGGAAGACGATATACGGTTAGCCTTCGAAGAGTTCGGGGACATAGAAAGTGTCCGAATATGTCCGTTTTCCTCTACTGTTTCGCTTTCGGTTCTCAATGTCGTCCTTTTCTATCTCAACAGTCACGGGTCCCGATGGTCGCAGCAAGGGCTCTGCGAGAGTCACCTTCCTCTCGCAAGAAGGTGCGACAAAAGTGGTAGAACGTTCCCTTGAGGAACCTATCTCCATTTTCGACAGAACTACGAGAGTAGAATACTCTTTCTCCTCAACGCCAAGGAATGCACGGCCCGAGCCTAACGAAAGGCTCTTCCTCGTTAACTGGCCAGGTAGCGAATCCGAGTTGAAAGACGCGTTCGGTCGCTTCTCGAGGAGTATCACTGATATTTACTTTCGTGCGTACTTCCTTCAGCATTTTTTTAACTTGCCGACTCCGTTTTACTTCGTTACTGAATGTTGGCTTTTACAGCCAAAGTCTACGAAACTGGAGAGAGGAACGGCAATGTTTTCATGAGCTTCAACAGTACGGAAGAAGCAACTGAAGCACTGGAAGCAATGCTGGGAGCCGAGGGACCTGACGGGCAACCTATCAGCATCTTTTATGCCCGTCCAAAAAATAATAACCACAACAACGACAGAGGACGAAGGGATTACACCAAGAGGGGCCGATTTGGGGTATAATTGATCCATTTATTATATTATAGTCAGCACACCCTACTACTCCTAGTCACTATTAGCTGCTAGATAGCTCTGGATGCAATGTATTCAGTTGATGCATTTCCGTATTACAGCAGGAAAACGCTCACCTCTCTTTCTTCCAGAAACTCGAGATATGTAAGAGCAACGGCGATCCAGAAGCTAGTGTCAATGCCCAAAAGACGCTCTTCCTCGATGTCAATCTCGAGAAGGCCCGTGATCGAACGGACAGTGAGAACGGGTGTATGGTCGTGAAACGTCAGTAAGGGTAGATTGTCCGGCATGGGTGGGGTTCCAATTGGCGCAGCGGGGGTATATGGAGGAGGAGCGCCTCCGGCAGACATCCGTGTCAACGTAAAGGAGTTGGAATGGTGTGGCGCATGGGTTTTGAGGAATGAAAACGCTCTCGAGAGGAGGGAAGGGGCTTCCGGCTGCACAGTGCCTGTATAAGGTGCTAGTATAAAATCGGTGATCTGGGTGGGAGGGGGAGGAGGTTTCTTAACAGCTGCTGCGGGTTTCATGGACTCGACTACGGCATCGAGATTGACCTCCGAGACGTCAGTGTCCGTTGGTGACGGAGGTTCGACGACCACGACTACTGGGGGCGAGGTTGGCGGGTACGAGTGAGCACTCGCAGGTGTACGCGAAGGAGCAAGTGCATTCGTTCGCGAGCTGAATGTGAGTGCCGCGTCGACATGGTGCATTGACGCTGGAGGCACAGGCATCAGGGGTATGAACATCCCAGGCGGGAAGCTGGGTGCTCGGATGCGCATGTACCAGCCGCGCTTCGGTCGATGGATTGTCCAACATATCGTCGATGTGGGATTATGCTGCAATTGTTGGCCGTCAGAATGGTTTTGACTAGAAGGCGAGCAGCTCACCACAACGTTCTCAATGATTTCGTCGTCACTTAGGAACCTTTCCTTCAATCAGTTTCAATGCCGATTCGTGCATGCCTGGTATGGCAGAGTGACGGCTACCTTGTACCAAAGAATCTGTTCGTGGCCTTCGACTGAGACATTGACTCTCATGTCCTGGAGAACATCAGAACTAAGGATCGTAGTATCAGTACGAGCAAGGCACCAAGCCATCCACTGACCTCTGCACCTTGAATTTAGAATACGCTCGCCCTTGTGTGTGGATTGTGGGGAGCCCGCCGTTGCTGCCTTGCATAGTGGCTAAATGGCTCTAGATCTATATGGTCGTGGAGGAAGGAGTGCGCCCCTGAGCGCTTCCCGACCTCAGCTAGCGACGCCGACGAACGACGTTCCCTGACCGGATTCATGCCGCCGGGACCAGTCTTCAATGCTGTTTGTGTCGCGTCTGCATTATCCAATATCCTCTCCAACGCGCTCCGCATTCGTGCCAGTCAATTAGCCTCGCAAACTGCCTCGCGGGCGACAGCGACACCTCGGAAACACAAACGCGACGTATCGGAGGCGGTACCAGAAGACGCAATCCAAAGGCATGGCCACCTCCCAGGCGACACGTTCAAGGTAGTCCAAATTGCAGTAGAAGATGCGATGTCTTCTGTGCCACCCCAAACGAGCAACGTCGCACAGGAAGTGGAAAATAGCGTACGCATATACTTCAGTTTCGAATCAAATACATGCGGATAGTTTCTAGGTAGCGCAGCAGCCTCAGACAAACGGGGACCACATTTCTGGCGTTGTGGTGGATAGTGAAAGCACTACAGCAGAGCAGACGCCAGTCGTTTCCGAACCAGTTGCAGTAATTCAGCCTCAGACCTTGCCCCCCGTCCTTGACGAGGTACGAGATTGAAATATTGAATTTACCTTTCGTGACACAACACTCGGACTGGCAGAAAGACTTCAGTGTCGACGGCACATTGCAGGGCAAGTCGTTGTCGGGGAATGAGTCAAATCAGAGTGCGGTGGTCGACGCCCACCCTGTTGACGAGGTGAGCATAGTGCAAGGTCCCATTCTTCCGTCTCAAGACAGTCTCCAGACCACCTCAGAGATAGCAACCGAGACCGTGATCCCGACGCGTAAATTACGCGCGTCAACGGTCCCTTCATCGCGTATCGGACGGCTGTTTCACTACGGAGGCAAGTCGATCATCTCTCCACGTCTTTGACATGCGTACTCACTGTGCGACGCGTATATCAGGTTTAGCCGCATCGCTCGGGTACGGAGCTGCCTCAGAGATTCTCCAGCGCAGCACCGGCATGTCCTCGCAGTCGTCATCCCCGGTTATGATGACGGAGGCCAACATCCATCGATTGGTGTCTAAACTCCTGAAAATGCGTGGCGCAGCACTCAAATTGGGCCAGTTCATGAGCATTCAAGGTCAGAACGTCGTTCGTATCTCCGGCTTATCCGCTCAGTATTCGTTAAATAGACACGCATGTCCTGCCACCTGCTGTCGATAGGATCTTCAGGATGGTTCAAGACAGCGCCCACTATATGCCTGACTGGCAGATGGAGGTTTGTTTCCTGTATCAGTATCTTTGTTACGCATCTGAACGGCCTCAACTTAGAAAGTCCTTTCAACATCTCTGGGAGCAGACTGGCCCTCATACTTCGATTCATTTGACCGCATCCCCTTTGCTGCCGCTTCTATCGGACAGGTCCACCGAGCAGTCCTCTCCGCATCCCACTCACCCACAGGCCGCGCGGAAGACGTCGCGGTCAAAATTCAATTCCCTAAAATTGTTGACTCTATAGAAAGTGATCTGGGGTACATCAAGATGCTCTTGACTGCGAGCAGTCTGCTGCCCAAGGGCCTATTTCTCGATAGAACTATTGACGTGATGAAGGGAGAGCTCGCGGATGAGTGTAGTTACATCCGTGAAGCGTCTTTCCTTCGCAAGTTTGGATCTCCTGACTTCCTGGGAAATGATCCCCGGTTCAAAGTCCCTTGGGTGTGGGAGGGGAGCACGGACGAGGTCCTTGTGATGGAGAGGGTTCGCGGTGTGAATATTGGTGAGATCACCCATCAGAACGCAACCAAAAAGCTCAGTCAAGAGGAAAGGAACGACGTGAGTCAGCGGCCGACATGTGCTCGGTCCTTTCTGACACTGTTCAACCAGATTGCCAGCAGCATCCTTCAGCTCTGTCTTCGTGAGCTCTTTGACTTCAGATTGATGCAGACGGACCCAAACTGGACGAATTTCCTCTGGAATGCGCAGACGCGACAGGTGCGTTCGAGTATTCCACGTTAATTTCCCCACTCTGACTTCGGGGTACGTAGATCGAGTTGGTTGATTTCGGTGCAACTCGTGAATACACGAAAGAGTTCATGGACAACTGGCTCCGTCTCCTCCAATCAGCTATATCCGAGGACCGAACTAGTTGTATAGAATGGAGTATCAAGCTGGGATACCTGACCGGGCAAGAAACCGACGTACGCACCCTCTCCATTCGTATCATCATTTGATGACATTGACGAGTACGCGTAAAAATAGATAATGTTTGATGCACATGTCGCATCCATGACACTGCTTGCCACGCCTTTCCGACCGACCACAACACAGCCATTTGCCTTTGGACCAGGGTCGGCCTGGGCGGACATAACCGCCAAAACCAGAGAACAGATACCCATCATGCTCAATCACAGATTGACACCTCCGCCGAGGGAGACGTACAGCTTGAATCGGTAAGCAGAGGCAGTGTTGTCCAAGAGAACGTTGACGAGCGTATAACCATAGTAAATTGAGCGGATCATTCCTCCTTGCGTCGAGGCTGGGGGCGAGATTTGATACTAGGACGCTGTGGGACACCATCGTCGGCCGGTATCAGTTCTCGACATAAATTCCAATCATAATCCGAGTACGATATATTAGCTACTACTTGCTAAGTTAGGCATGAAGTGAGACCTAGCCTCTAATTCTAATTCAGAACTCCACTCTAGATGCATTGTCATGAGTAACTAAAATTGTCATGTCCTGAAGATCGTGAGGCATGAAAGGCGTCAGTCCTTCTTCTCCGCCCTCTTTTCTTCCCTCTTAGCGTAGATCATGTCCGTGAAGGGCCTTGAGAGGAGATTCAGCTTGGTAAAGAGTAGAAACACGTCAATGCGAAGGCACGTACCCTTCAAAGCGAAGAGCGATGATATACCCGATGTACACATACAGAGTAATGAGTAGACCAGCAGGTCGTTCATACCTAAATGTATGTCAGTGGATGTTACCGAGGGAACGCCTGTTCAACTGACCAAAGAGCACCGGCAGCGAAGCTAAGAGTGCTCCCGACGTACATTGGGTCCCTTAGGACGTTGAAAGGGAACCTAGATAACGGGGGATCAATCATTTATCATCATAAGAAATATGTGAGAGAGAACACGCGTACCCTTCAACGCGATGGTCCATTAAAATACCAAAGTAATCACCCAAGAAAGTCCCAGTAACACCCAAGGCCCAAGTCGAAGTCACCACAAATATTTGGCCCATAACGAACATAACCGCCGGCACCAAAGTCGCGTACGGTTCAGGAAGCATGGCCACCTTGGGTTGTTCCTCTAATGCTTTATGGTACCTTCATGGATTCAACGCAAGTTACGGCTCAAAACGCTTATAGACCCTGGGGTTGTCTACTCACAATGAATCCCGAAGGATACCGAACGTGAATATCATGAATGCGAGGAAGTAACATCCCTTGTAGGGGTCGCCACCGAAGATTCGCGTGATTGTCTTGTTCCTGTACTCTGAGGAGAATAGCACAAGTTAGCATCCGCAATTTCAGACTGACATATACCGCAAGGAGTTCGCGACATCACAATAGGCTTACCGTGTCGGGCGACTATGTTCCATACTGTAGGATTGAACGCGATCGCAAACAATGACAAGTACAACGAAGGCTTCGAGGTGTCTAGGATATTGGATATCGAGTCCATGGCTCCAGTCCGTCAAGGAGAAAGGTCGTCGCAATAGGTTCTAAGAAAAAGTTGAAGCAAGGCCTTGCGGCCGCAACGTGACCGTGGCAATCATAGACAGGAGGAGCTGTCTCACCAGGGAAGTCCTACTTAGTCCCAGAACTTGTTTTTGTATTTTTATAGGTACATACCATACTAATACAATGTCGCATACTATGCATCTGTCCATTTTTGTTTGGAAGGATGTGTGTCTTGATTAGTAGGTTCTCGGTTGTAATGTGAAATACACTAAGAGTTATTGATCGTTCGGCATTCTGTGGGCGCCACAATCGTGATGGACTGCGATCGCGAATGCCTGAGTTTGACATATGCGCAGGCGCCCAACTTCGATAAATAAGGAAAGTTGCGTGGATGATTGGTGTTCCGGCCGCCTCGGGGTGTATTCAGGCAAACAAGACCAAAGAGAGTCACGCAAGATCTGAGATCTGCATTGGTTGGAACATTACTATAAATGCAGATAGCAGTGTTGTCAGAAATTCTCAACTTGAACATGGACTCCCTCGCCATCCCAAAGGCCCCGTCGAATGAGCTCAAACGCCAGAGTTTCCGTACTCTTTCCCTGCTCCAATCCATCCCAGAGTTGGCCAGCTGGCTTGAGGATGCGTGTGCTTGCCAACAGGCCGTCTCCAAGCGGGATACTTCTCTGTACGCATACAGCGTCGTTTGGCGGCTCGTTTCTTGGGCTGCCCCCCTCGGCGTACTTCTAGATATACTGGGCTCGCTGCCCTCCGGAAGCCACCACCCACTGGGTGCTGGCCCTCTCGCACTATTCGAAGACTTCATACAACGGGTACGACTCTTTGAACTCGAGGGCAAGCTGCCGTTCGGTGAGGTCCTGCGGCTAGAGGACCTTCTCGGATGCTCTTGCGCTGGCTTTTCCAGAATACTGCGTACCGTGGATCGCGTCTTGTTGGCGCTCCAAGCTTCGTTTCCTGGGTTGTATGTGTTGCAGAAGTCACAACCAAGGCACCGTCTACTTCAAGAGCTTCTAGCAAGCGAGCGCGTGCACTTGAGCATTGTAGAGTCAACCATAGTGCGTCATTAATTAACGGATTTCATATAGACTCGTTTACAGCTTCTTGACTAGGAGGGGAAGCCGTTGCCATGGAATCAACAAATAGAATGGACGGCCTCTTTCGAATGCCTTCTCGTCAACCTTTCACGATTTTCTGTGTACCATCACCATGTGACAAACAAGGTCGAGGAAACTGTATCTCAGGGGACTGGTCCTCAGCAATGGGACGAAATCTTTGCTATCAACGTGCGTGTTTATTCTTTCATAATTTAGTCAAATTGCGCTCACGTACACTTCTCAGACCCCACTGTACACCAAAGTAGCAGCAGCATACCGTTCGTGTTGCTCTGATTATCTCAATCTATATGAGCAACTGGAAGGCAGAACCGCCGGACGAGATGCGAGTCCCCCCCCAGTTCTTTTCGTATACAACTCGTGACATTAACCCATCGTTCGTAGTTTACTCATATATTTGCAATCCAAGATGCACTTTCTATCATTCTTTCTCGCATCTCAAGCTACGTGATTGTTCTTCAAGTAAGTAGCTGATTAATTCCTGCCGCTCCCGCAATCACCCTAACTCAACTGCCAACAGGACATCCTATTCACCACCAACCCTTCAGAGTCCTCCGCGCAATTCGACTCGCTGTGCTCAACCATATTTCAGTTCGTACTTCTCTCCGATGACCTGTACGAGCTAGGCACCTCCGCACGAACGTCTTTCGCTTCTTCCAAACTCAGAAAACGCGCGTTCAAGTGGAACAAGATTGATCCAGGGGACCTTGGTATTCTTCTCCTCGATGACCACCTCTGTACAGGGTCTTCAGGAGAGCAGCTGTCTGTATTCCTATTCGAGAAGATGCTCCTGTGTTGTAGCCAGATTTCAAACGAACAGGAGAGTTCTCAGGTGGCACTCATGGCGTTTGACTCCTACCCAATCGCCGACTGGGAGATCGGGCCCGCCCTCAGGAGCAATACTTTGCTGAACCTGATCCACGCCATACCCATCGATCACATTTTGGCTCTTCGGTGTTTCGAACATGGTATGTCCCCGAATCCACAATCCACCCGATAAATAAATTGATCTCAGCGATCTGGACTTGTAGATTCGTTCGAACTGGATTGGCACGATGGCCAAGGCGGTCGCACGAAAGGGTTGATTTTCTGTCGGCTGAGTCAGGAGCAGTGCGACCAGTGGTGCGAAACCCTTCGACCATTTACGACCCAGTATTACCGCTCTCCCGACCTCGACTCAGGGCGCGGCCACTGTATTCCACTCAGCTCCCCGTTACCAGTGCATCATCAAAGCCAAAGTGCGTTGTACCTCTGTCGCGTTTTCTTTAGGCGTCCTATAGCCAATCCTAAGCTGACTTACTACGATGTAGTTGTTGTGGGGAGATCGGCTAGGCCGCGTTCGTGGAGTGTCATAGGGAGGAAGGGGCCTCGCTCCGATACCTCTTCGTTCCAGCAAGAGAAGACAGAGTACCTCTTGAGCCCAAATTTACTACCGAGACTCTTCAGCACTTCATCAGATGGTTTGTTGAGCCCAAGATCGAACAAATCTTCGAGCAAGAGCGACCGGTATGTCCACAGGGTGCTGGTACAGGATATTAGGACTATGACAACAGAAGGTAGGACATGTCCTGCTGAGGCAATGATACATGGCGATGCTAAACGACATCTTCGCCCGTTAGACAAGCGTGAATCTGCCGGTTCGAATTCTCCTCCGGATCTGACAGGTCAGATCGAGAAGGAGGCGGCATATCCCTCTGCTGGAGGCGGGTTCGCTGATGTATGGAAGGGTACTTGGAATGTCGGCAATGGTTCACAGGATAAAATGAAGGCAAGCCCTTTCGAACTATCGATGTCTCTTCCAAACTGATGACATGTACATCGTAGGTTGCCGTGAAAGTCTTGAGGTCACGCATCGAAGACGTTGACCGCGAGGAGCGAATGAAACGGGTAAGCATCGGCTCTAGGCTACCAACCATTTCGCTGAACCTGCGTCTTTGCCATAGCTATTTCATCGGGAACTTGATCTGTGGAAGAGGCTTGATCATAAGAACATCATCCCGTTGCTGGGCACGGCATCAGATTTCGGGTATTACAGCGCCATGGTATGCCCGTGGTATGAATACGGGAGTGTAAGCAAGTACTTGGAGAAGTACGGCGATATCTTGTCAATGACTGACCGCATTCGATTGGTGAGTCAGACATGCCCCACATAGTCGATGAGATGATTCAACATTGCTGTGTCACAGTTGTGCCAAGTAGCATCAGGATTGTCGTATCGTAAGTTCTACCCCCCACAGGTACATACCGCCCAAAAAATCTAAACCTGCGCATAGTACATTCGTTCGGGATCGTACATGGCGATCTCACAGGAGTAAGCATCTTCAGCTCTTCCACAGTCGTATACCTGGACTCACTCTACGAAGTCAAACATTCTAATCAACGACGAAGGCGACGCATGCCTCTGTGACTTCGGACTATCCAGCATAGCCTCTGAGTTCCAAGACTCCCCAACCACCTTGGGCGTCGCAGGCTCCGTTCGGTGGGCAGATGCCAGGCTCACCCTCGCGGCCTTTTCCGACGGCGAGACGCCGACTGTGACGACCTGTAATGACATTTACTCTTTCGGCAGTGTCATGCTGGAGGTGAGCAATCATCCTTGGCGTTATTTCGATCGTGCACCCTAAGCACCCTGTGGTAGATCCTCTCCGGCCGCATACCCTACCATTACATTCGCGCGGACGCACAAGTTGTCATCGAATTGCACAAAGGCAACAAACCTCGAAGACCGTCAGATTCCTTCGTCACTAGTGCTCAATGGCAATTCATCCAGCGCTGCTGGGGCGATGAACTGGAAGAAAGGCCCCGCATTGAAGAGGTCTGCGTGGCAATGAAGGAGTTCCACCGGCATTGTCTGGAACATCGTCGTTATACCACATGAACGGGAGAGCCGCGAAGTTGCAGACCTACATGCACGGCCAAGGACGCTCCTTGCGAGTAGCAGCAGATTGCTGCCTACCGGCTGCAAGTCGAACATCGCCGTTAGAAGACAAACGCGCGGACACGACTTCAAGCACGCTTAGTCCTCCACCCTGGACAATACATTACTCTCCACGTAATTGCAACGAACGACATCGAAGGTCGCTGCGGATCCAAACGATATAATTATACGAACAATGGGGACGCTATAGTCACAAATATCAATCATACATGCCACACCAAATACAAAGGGGCCCTAGGGGTCCTATCCAAGTCATCATCGTGCTCACAACCTCTTGAGAGCCTTTTTGCGCTTCTCCGCACCGGTGGCAGCAGAAGATGCAGCAGCCCGCTTGACAGCTTTAGTGTGTGAGGGAAGAGCAGCTTCACCGGGGGTAGCCGAAGAAGATTTTACAGCCGCTGCGGCTCCACCAACTACGTTCGCGTCTGCTGTGCTCAGTGGCGAGGGTGATACATGTCGCTCCTTGTCCTTCGAGCCATCCTTATCGGGGCCTAGGGATTTACGAGCATTTTGCGACTCGTTATGTGTCGGCGGTGCCGGTGAAGACTTGCGAGCAATCGGTGCCACTGCGAGGGGGAGCGAGAATATAGGGCCTGTGGGAAGCGGGGTAATGACAGATGTAGGCAGTGTTGACGAAGACGCGACAGGATTCGCGGATGTATCTTTGCTTGACGCATCGTTGAACTCAACAGGCTTCGCTCGTGCATGAACACTTGTAATCAGCTTAGCACGATTACAGTAGCTCTTGTAGTCTTCTAGTAGGAGCTTGCCTGCTTCTTCGTCCAAGGCTGATTCAGGGTTGGGATATATAAGTAGACATTTCACGGTCAGCAAAATGTGACCAATGCCGTATTCAGATTTCCAGTCCTTCTTGAGCGTGTTAACACAGATCTCCCCGGCGGTGGAGACGTTAGGGTGGAATATCTTGGTGGCGAACCAACCTTAACACGCGTGTAAGCTCAGCCACGACACCGCGTAGAGAGAAAGGACGTACATTTTGGCGGCGCAGCAGGGAATTCCTCGGTGAACTGAAACTTGACTTTGAAGTAGCCGTCAGCGTACGGCGTACCCTCTGAACATTACGCCGGGAACATCGGTCAGCCACTGGTGCTACGGAAGTGTGACGGGCGACCTCACCTGGTCCTTCTATAATTCCGGTCACATCTAACATATTATCTTCGCTTGTTTGCACACGAATTCCTTCGGGGGGAGATTTCTTGAGCTCGGTGAGCTCACGCATCAGTCGGCGCATCACCATTGGTTGAACGGACTGCGGAAACCGCGTTAGCAATGACTCTCGGAAATGCTCGCATGTAAGGGTCGTACCATGGTCGTAAAATTGAAGAATGGCGGCGGGGTAGATGGATGGCGTTTGAGGTCAAGTTGAAGATGAGAAATGTTCGAGGAGGCGACATTTAACCCCCGCTGTCGTGTGTGCAAACATCACGTGATCATCGGCCTCGCACTCATCGGCCCTGCTTCAACTTGGCCACAACCTTCTTTTGGCGAACAATGAGAGGGGAGCCAGGGGGTCTGCTCAGGCAGAGGCCCGTAGGAAATGCGACACAATAGGACGAAGATTCGGAGGACTCGGAGACTTGACCTGCATCTCATCATACGCCACCCACGTGTGTCTCACATGGATCCACAGTGAGAAACTCTCACAACTTTGCAGTGCACCAAGGCCAACTGATGGATCTTGGATTAAAGGATGTGCATATCCTGGTCACCGGCAGGTCTATTCACCATTCATGCACAATGCTGAATGTCTAAATGGTGGATTGCTTCTAGGTGCCAGTGGTGGAATAGGTATGTCGTCCGACATTTCTACTGGTGTACTTCAATGCTAAGGAGTTTGCTGAATGAAGGCCTCCAGACCGTTCGCACATATGCTGGTACCGGATGGTTCACGAATAACTGTTTACCCAAGTTCATGCTATCTCATAGAACATGGAGCCAAAGTTACAGCGCATTACAATACCAACATTTCCCCACTTCATGACTTGGTTGAAGCTTTCGGATCCGCCAGCGTGCGTGCCATCCAAGCAGACCTTACGAACGAGAGCAGTGTATTCCACATGTTCTCCCAGCATGAGGGCCAGCCCGATTTCGGACCCGTTCAGATCGTCGTCATAAATCATGGCATCTGGCCCACCGCTGATGAACCCATCGCCGTGATGTCTTTGGATCGATGGAATCATATAATCAGTACCAATCTGACGTCGTCATTTTTGGTGGCCAGAGAGTACCTGAAGCAGTTGTCTCTGGCTCCCGAAGAGCTCAGGGCGAAGGCGAACATAGTGTTTATCGGGAGCACTGCGGGGAAGTACGGCGAGGCTGGCCATGCCGATTATGCTGCTACGAAAAGCGGTGAGTCATATGTTCGTTTAACCCTTGACGAGTTGGCTGAGTGGAGCTTGCGTGACTGAAGCTATGATGTACGGCCTGACTTTGTCACTCAAGAACGAGATCGTGAAGATCGCACCGAAAGGAAGGGTAAATTGTATAGCCCCTGGTTGGGTAAAGACGCCTATGGCCGAAGAAACCCTTCGAGATACGGCTTTTGTCCAACGTGCACTCGCTACGTACACAATCGTGCATCTCGTTTGCCATTCGCCTTCACTGACTTGGTGCGTACTCAGAACGCCTTTGAAGAAAGTAGCCGAAGCGAGAGATATCGCCAATCAAATCGCGCTCATCTCGTCACCTACTCTCTCAGGTCATGTCTCCGGCCAGGTCCTCATGGTGGACGGTGGGATGGAAGGCAGATTACTCAATGTACCATCAGACTTCTAGTATGGGTAATGTATTTTCTTCTCCTGTCCTCATCACAATAGCTCCTTACGCCAGCTGGTTTATAAACAAATTGATCAGGCGGGAGAAGTATCCCTCCTTACAGCCCATCCGTGTCAGTGAATATCATCGGCCTTCCGAACCCGTTCTGTTTCCCCCGCCAGACACGCTTGACCACGCTGGTTTTGATCGCCTGACGCCTTCTTCGCCGTCCTTCTCTCACACGCGCTGTTGCTAAAGTAAGCTCTTCCATATGCTCCGGGCCTCTGGTCGTCGAACATACGAGTCTACGCCTGTCACGTGTGGTAAATACGAACCGTCGCTCTCGCGCACACAAATGTTCTGATGCTGATGGAAGCCGTGTGTCGTAAGAAATGTGGGATAAATACCCCTCATAGATGCCCAACGGTGCTTTCAGTTGATTAGCCACGCCCATTGGTATACCTCTTCACATACACTGTTGCGTCTTAAATGATGGTGCCATATTTTGGGGAAGTTTGTAACTGAAATAGCGTTGATGGGACGCCGACTTTCTGATGATTTTATGGTGTAACGTAAGCGTCATTAAACACTGTTGCGTAGGCGTGCTGCTGGCAGACAGGCGTATTGCTACATGCATGGTCAGGTAGCGGAAGATCCATGCGCCATCCCCAGTGGCAGAATCAGCAGGCAATTGTGGCTAGATATTGTGGCTGGAAGTTAGAATACGGGGAGGTACTCTGGGGCAGGGTCGACTGAGTGATCGGCTTCGGAAGTATGTAGATTTCCACGTGACATGGACATAGAAGCGAGAGAAGCATCGGCCTAGTCGCTTACAAGTAGTTCCAAATCCATGCCTTCTCCAATTCTCGACCTTGCTCTGCACCACCATCTTCAACCATGGCCCTCCGCGCGAACTTTCGCGCACTGCTGGCGCTCGTTCTCGCAGTCGGTGCAGCGGCTCAGGATGCGCCAGCGTCGGCCTCCGCGTCCATCGTGGACTTCAGCTCCAGCGCAGTTCTGTCGACCACGAGCTCGGTCGGAATTTCCATCTCTGTGCCAGCCAGCAGCACTTCTTCTTTCCCTGGCAGCATAACGTCGAGTGCACCTGTCCCTTCAAGTACCAGTGCCCCAACTTTGTCTAGTAGCTCCCCCGCTTCTAGCGCCTCGAGCATCTCCAGTGTCTCGAGTGTTTTGAGTTCCGGGTCTACTGCGTCGTCATCCTTGGTGACTTCGCTCCCTAGAACTTCCTCAACGTCCAGCGTCGGAGTGTTCTCCCCATTCCCAACGCCGTCCCAAGCCCCAGTGCGGGGCGTCTTCGAGGTCACGGACCCGAGCCGACCACCACCTGTGGATTCGCCCATAATCCCTGATTTCAATCCAGCATGGGCGGAGGCATATGCGAAAGCGCGAACTCTCGTGAGTAGCTTTCGCTTATTTTGACACCGTTCCACATGCTAAACCCCCATCAAGATCGCAAACTTCTCAATCGAAGAGAAGGTCAACGTTACCACGGGCGTCGGCTGGATGAACGGTCTTTGTGTAGGGAATATCCCGCCGGTGCAGAATTGGCCGGGCTTGTGTTTAGAGGACTCGCCTCTGGGAGTTCGGTTTGGTGATTTCTCAACCGCATTCCCGACGGCGATCAATGCCGCTGCAACATGGAATCGGCGCCTCATCCGTCTCAGAGGTTTGTTCATGGGGCAAGAACATGTTGGGAAGGGTGTCAACGTTGCGTTGGGCCCAATGATGAACATGGGTAGAGTGGCTAATGGTGGAAGGAACTGGGAGGGCTTTGGTGCCGACCCTTTCTTGGCTGGCGAGGCTGCGTACGAAACTATCCTTGGTATGCAGGAAGCTGGTGTACAAGCTTGTGCGAAACATTTCATCAACAAGTGAGTTCAAAGTTCAAAACGCGTCAAGTGTGGAATACGACAATGATGCGGCCCTCTAGTGAGCAAGAGCACAAACGTACGGAATCAACATCTGACGTCGACGACCGCACGCAACATGAAATCTACGCGCATCCGTTCTTGAAGAGCGTCATGGCTGGCGTTGCCAGCGTGATGTGTTCCTACAGTAAGTCGGCCGAAACTTGACATCGCTCTCGTTGATGGCTTTTATCTCGTAGATCAAATCAACGGAACGTTTGCGTGCGAGAATGACAAGATGTTGAACGACGTACTGAAACGCGAGTTTGGATTCCAAGGCTGTAGGTAGCGTCTGGTTGGACCATTTCGGGGTAACATATCTTGGGACAGATGTCATGTCGGACTGGCAAGCTACACACTCTACCCACTCAGCTAACGATGGCCTTGATGTGCGCACTTTCGGTCCCCTTGACTTAGCTCAACGCTGACCACTTACATCTAGATGACCATGCCTGGCGACATCACATTTAACTCAGGGGACTCTTGGTTTGGTGGAAATCTCACCACATCCGTCAGGGATAATCAAACCCCTGAAGCTCGCCTTGATGACATGGTCAGCTTCTTCTCGGTCTACAATCATCGATACTCATTGGTTGTAGGCTACTCGCATTATCGCAGCCTGGTACCTCCTCAAGCAGCAAAGATCTGACTTCCCCACGCCAAACTTTGATGCATTCCGTCCCGACAACGAGCAGACGAACTTCCACATCGACGTGCAAGACGACCATGGTGACCTGGTAAGGGAGATGGGCGCCGCGAGCACCGTGTTGTTGAAGAATGTGAGGGGGGCCTTGCCCTTGAGGAAGCCGAGAAGTCTTGTACTGGTTGGTAGCGATGCTGGTCCTGGTGTGATCGGGCCGAATCACTTCTCTGATCAAGTGCGTCATATTTCATGTTGTGTTGCATCAAATCTGTGGCTCATTTGGACTCAGGGTGGCGTTGACGGCGTGTTGGCTATGGGTTGGGGATCTGGGTGAGCACGGATTTTTACTGGAGTCTGTTTGTATTGCTTAACAATGGTACCTTCCCAGTACTGCGAATTTCACATACCTCGTTTCGGTGCGTATGGTACTCATCGTCGCTTGCCTGGCATGTAAATGACGTCGCGAACTAGCCCTACGAAGCAATCTCAGCTCGCGCACGCAAGGACCATACAACGCTCTCATGGATATTCGACGACTTTAACCTCGCTCGCGCTGGGAACATGGCCATCGGAAGGAGTGCTGCCCTTGTTTTCCTTAACTCAGACTCTGGCGAAGGATACATCACTGTTGACGGCAACGAGGGCGATAGACGCAACTTAACGGCCTGGCACGGCGGAGACAACCTCGTCAACGCAGTGGCGGCTCAGAATAACAACACCATCGTAGTGGTGCACAGTGTAGGGCCGCTGATTCTGGAGCCATGGATCGAACACCCTAACGTCACTGCAGTACGTGGCCTCTCGGACGCGACTTCGTATTCCGTATTGATTTGTAATTCGAATCCAGGTTGTTTGGGCTGGCGTGTCTGGCACTGAAACCGGTAATGCATTGGTAGACATTCTCTACGGAGCGTGGAATCCTTCCGGCCGCCTACCGTACACCATCGCAAAACGACCAGAAGACTACCCTGCGCAGCTAGTCCTTGGTGGCGGAGGAGCAGAGAACATCATACCTATACCTTATACGGAGGGCTTGGAAATTGATTACAGGCACTTCGATGCGGTATGTAATCATGCTAAATTCCTCCTAGCTAGGCTGACCGATACCTCGGGCTAGAAAAACATCACCCCGCGTTTCGAATTCGGCTTCGGTCTGAGTTATACCACTTTTGAGTACAGCAACTTGAAGGTGTCGAAGATCGACAGCCCCGACCACGTTCAAAGTGATCTCGAACGCGCTTGGGCGGCTGGGAAAGCGAGTCCGCACGGACAAGGCTCGTCAACGGCGTTGTACTTGCACCGGCCTGCGTTCCGGGTTACTTTCGACGTGAAGAACACCGGAAAGCTTTTCGGAGGCGACGTGCGTTGATTCGTTTCTTTGAACAATCATTGTATATTGATGTCGCCTCCTAGATTCCTCAACTCTACGTCAATATGCCTGCGTCCTCGGGTGAACCACCTTCCATACTCAAGGGCTTCACTAACATTGAGCTGTCGCCAAACGAGAGGCGGACGGTCACGATCAACTTGTCGAGATACGATCTATCTATATGGGACACTGCTGCCCAAGGATGGGCGAAACCAGCCGGTAGAATTTCGATTACCGTTGGAGCAAGCAGTAGAGATGCGAGGTTGCACGGTCGGATACCCCTTTGATTGGCGAGAACACCATGATGCTTTTGGTGGACTTTTTTGAACTGGACTCTTTGCTTTGCTGCTTGCTGCTTGTAGATCCAACCACGAAAAGGTTGGATTGTGTTGTCTTTCAGTACTATCTGTATCTATGAACATTTGAACCTTTGAAAGCCTTTGAGCACATTGGAGAAACAGGGGAAGCCCCTGAATTCAGGATCAAGATATTAACCTTTTGTTAAGTCGCGTCGCGTGGCGCGTGACAGTCTTTCATCGACGTTCACTGAGACAGTTCCCCTCAGTCGTCGATCATCATGCGCTCCAGCATCCTCGACGCGCTTGATAGATCCATGGCTCTGCCTTCGGCAGTCGTCATCCCCTCAGACGACGACGACGAAGGGCCCAACGATGCTGCGATGGACGCGACGAGCCCAGGTTCACCAGGTACGTTTAGACTTTTCGGCAAAATCCAGCTCTTGGGAATCACGTCGGTTATTCAGCGCCAACGACGTTCTCATTGTCTCAGGTTCTCACTGGCACGTCTTCTCCATCGAAGTCGCCTGCGGCCCTATTGCGTACCGGTGGAATTGCTGGGGGCTTTCACCTCAATTATGACCAAGAAACCCCGCTGAGAAGTGTCGATGTCGGAGGGGAAGACCAACAACAGAAGTACGAGGTATTCGGCTCCGTCGTATCCTATCATTTACATATCCTGGCGCCCTAGGCTAGCCGAGTTTGTGACGAATGCGATAGACAATCTCAGCCATGGAATCACTGTTCGAGATGCTATGAAAGATCTCGGTCTACGAGAGTGAGTTTCACTACCAATATGATGATACCTCATTCTTGATCTTTGTTTCTCCAGTAAGACTGATTTCCTCCCTGGCCTCGATGTACGGCTTCTGCCTCATCAAGTCATTGGTGTCAGTTGGTAGGGTCCGATATGATGGCCGTTAATATCACATACTCACAGGCAAGTAGGATGGTCGCTCAAGAATCAAGCACCCGTAGAGGAGGCATATTAGCGTCGGTTGATTCGATGGTGGACATCTACTTGAACTGATTTCGTGTTACAGAGACGACATGGGGCTTGGGAAAACAGTCCAAATGATTGCCACGATGGTCATAAATCAGCCAGAACCAGACGCTGATTGCCGCGTGACCTTAGTCGTCGTACCCGCTGCACTCCTACAACAGGTTAGCAAATACACGCACACACTATATTTTAGCTAAACCTCACCTAGTGGAAAGACGAGATTGATACGAAAACTAACGGAATCTTCGAAACGCATGTACACCACGGAAAAGATAAGATAAAGAAGCTTTCCGAGCTTCAGTCGAAGGATGTTAGTGACTAGCTATGTTTCCGATCGTTATAATTAATCTGAAGCCCGTTGTCCACAGGTGATAATTACTTCCTATCCGACTTTATGTCAAGACTTTTGGCTTCCGAAAGATCTGGAACCAGGAGAAGAGGCTGAATACCTAGCCAAAGAAGGGTGATAATCTTTGTCTTCCCATGCCCCACCCGTATTTACCTTGCAATTTGTAGGGGCATACTTGCGAGAGCGAAATTCTTCCGCGTTGTAGCGGACGAAGCCCAGTTCATTCGCAACCGGTGGGAAAGAATTGATACAATACAACGCCTTGTCTAGCTGACTGATAAAATCTTTAGATCTACACGTGCAAGCACAAGTTTGGCCTATATTCGTTCGATTTATAGATGGATGTTGACTGGAACGCCAGTCACCAACACCCTGTGAGCACCCTCTGCGTATTATCCAGTGCCTTGTGTTCACCTCTATGTGTACAGCGCAGATATTTATGGTTTACTACGATTCGGGCGATTCCGACCATGGAATGATTGGAACGACTTCAATGCGTATGTCGCGAAAGTTCAATACGAAGACGCCCCTCTGGCAGGTCGGTGAGAAGTAGCAGAATTGATTGCGCCATGTCTCACTCCATCAATCCGTTAGGCCAACGTGCCCAAGCCATACTCGAACCTCTAATACTACGTCGCACGAAGAACTCGACTTTAGTAAGTGTCTTTTACACGTCTTCCTCCAACTTATTGAGTCTTGCGTGTCACAGGAAGGCGAGCCCATCCTTCAGCTACCACCAAAGGACATAGAACTATGCATGCTTGAATTCTCAGAGGAAGAACGAGATGTACGTTATTGCGTGACTTTAGTTGTTCGCTCATAATCATCGCGGCTTTCGCAGTTATATGACTCCTTCGAGAAACGTTCGAAGATTAGATTGAGTAAGTTCATAAAGGAGCGCACGCTAGTCAAGAAGTACGTAGTCTACCATCTCAGGGTGGATCACTGGTTCATAATTAACCTTGTTAGCCACGCTGTAGTTTTAGTTATGATCCTCCGCCTTAGACAGTTGTGCTGCCATCCCAACCTCATACTGGTGAGCCCGTTACATTTGCTTACTACACACATTAGGTTCATTTACGATACCGCAGCGGGATACAGATGACTTCGAAGATCCGACTTTGCTAATGGCGGGCGACGGTGAAAAGGAATTAAGCAGAGCCATCAAATTTATGGGTAAATCTTGGGTCAATGACGTGAGTTAGGGGCTTTTCTACGTGCGTTCTCCAGCTGATCAGGTCTACTTGCTCAGGTCAAGAAACAGTGGGCATCAGCTGGCTCGTTTTGGGTGGAACCCTGAGTGACGTTGTAACAGGTTCTTGGAGCGCTCTGCTGCGAGCGAGCTGATCGATTTCGCGGACTTGATCGCGGAAGGGAACGACACTTGCCCAGTTTGTCATGATCGTATGTTGTTTCAATTACTCGTCTTGTACGATGTTGACGGTTTACAGTATACGCGAATGGTAGCGGACGCATTATCGAGTGCGGCCACGAGCTATGCTTTGGTATGATTCCTTTATTCATCAATGTATTGGTTTGTTCAAGAACGATAGATTGCTTGCTGGAACTGAGTAATGCGGCCGTTGCACATGACGGAATCTTGTAAGCTACTCTATTCTACTCATCGATAGCTACATTCTCATATGGCGTGTAGCGGCTACGGTTCCGAAAAGCAGAACATGGAGGTGGAACGAGCGTATGAAGAGGCCGCAACGAAGGGCCTCCGACCCTGTGAGCTGACCTAATAATACCTTACTTCATTGTCACTGAGATGCTGTAGGCCCAACTTGCAAGAAGATGTGTGACTTCAATGCCACAAACAAAGTATTCAAATCAATCGCTTTTGAGCCCTCCGACGAGGAATTAACGGCATATGCTAATGCCCATCGCCGAGGGTCGAGACGGCATCAGGTCAAATACGAGATTAAGGATGAAGATGACGAAGACAACATGGATGTTGACGTCGACATCAGCGAGTCATCGCCGACGCCGAATAAGATCGAGGAACTATCGGAGGATGAGTTGCCTGACGCCTCCTCCATCTTTGCCCCTAAGGCAAAACGCGCCAAAATAAGTGATGTAAGTCCAATTGACATACGTTTGTAGCAGTGTCATTGACGATAGGTACAGGATGGCGACAGTTTGAATCTATCCATGGATCGTATACGGAAAGCCCCTGCAAGAAGGATGACAGGCAGTCGGCGGTCCTCTGGTGTGGGGCCTTCACTCGAGACCAAGGTCAAACCCAAACGTAAATTTGATGACGGTCCGTCGGACGAAGTCATTGCGACGTGGCGTAAAGGCGACGACAACTTAGAAGCTAGTACGAAAATGCTGGCGCTGGTCGATCTGCTTAAGAAGAGTGGCGACGATAAGACTATATGTTACTCTCAATGTAAGTCGGCCCTCTTCTCTTCATCTAAAGCAGGGGTTGACCACATTACCTAGGGACTACCATGCTTGATTTGATTGATAAATTATTCTCGCGACATGGCATACAGTGTCTTCGATACGACGGCCGGATGGATCGACCTTCCCGAGAGGCTGCGCTTACTAACTTTAAACGACCTGGAGGTCCCAAGGTCATTCTGGTCAGGTAAGGTGACGGCGTGCTGAATAGATGGTGATTTTGACTCACCATGTCTTCATCTTAGTACAAGATGTGGTGGTGTTGGGTACGAGAATGTTGGCCTCCCTGCGTGTTCCATATTAACCCATTCTTCCAGGCTTAATCTTGTGGTTGCCAATCGTGTCATCAAGTAAGTTAGTCTGCCCGAACGTTTGGATATTGGGCCTGATCCTCTGCAGCATGGATTTATCATGGAATTATGCTGCTGAATCGCAGGCGTACGATCGCGTGCACCGTCTGGGGCAGGAGAAGGATGTTTTCGTGAAGCGACTTGTTGTGAGGGATACAATTGAAGAACGGTAAGCACTTTGCCCGATCCCCTCTATCGGCGGCTAAGAGATCCTTAGGATGCTTAAGCTGCAAGACGTTAAGACTGGTAAGCTCTTAATGTATATTACTGTTTGAGTGATTGCATTCTGATGGGGCTCGTACATAGGTCTCGCTGAAGCCGCACTTGGCGAAGGCTCTGGAGGCAAATTACACAGGCTGAGTGTGAAGGATATCAAACATGTAGGTGCAGATCTTTGAGAGCATAGGCCTGGTACTCACAGACAGGCGAACAGCTCTTCGGCATGACTACTAGTAGTGCCACTCCTGCAGAAGACGAGCAACAGCAGAGGCTAGCTAACACAGCAGGACGAATGAGTTTGGAATAACTCTGTGTATAATACGATATACCTACAATATGGATCCGCGGGACGCGCCGGCGGTAGCTCGCTTCGAAGTGCTAGCCATGTATTCGATGTATATTCACATATTCACAAGGCACCTAGAGTATTATTTGCAGGATATCTACGAGCCTTGTCATCTAACCGGTATTGTAAATGTTTACCGCCTAGTTTAGCAACTCGTGAGTAATCGACACCCTCTGTGAGCATAATCCCATCAAGTTCTTTTACGCGTGATAAGGCAACAAATGTAAGGCCACATGAGAACTCCTTCTTCCCCAGACCGAGCTTAATGCGCGGTGAAGTAAGACCTTGAGATTTGTGAACGGTAACAGCCCAGGCAAGTCGAAGGGGTAATTGAGTACGCGAGCATTTCTTGCCTTGAAGTTCGAAGGTTGTCTTCAATGGGGTTATGGGCACAATTGGTACACCATCGGGGAAACCAGGGCGTGGTTCAGTGTGCCAGAGAGTCGGTCCAGTGTAGGCAGGGCAAGAGACAAGGGCAGCCAGGGGTAGGTCGGAGCGAGAAGAACCAGGTGCCCAGATGATGTCCTCGAGAATCCCAGTTGTAGCATTGACAAGCCCTAAGATTACCAGACATGAGTCCCGGATATAGGTAAAAGATAGGTGTTTGCATGAACCGTGAGCTTGCCAGATGTTTCTTGATACCATTACCTTTGCACCTTGAGCCAGTACGACTGAGGGTTCCAGACCACCAGCTTCATCAGATAGAGCTTTTGCTGCAGTAGGACCACCATCGTGGCGAGCAAGAATTCGAGCACAGGGTTTGTTCAATGCAACCAGTTCTGCCAAATTAAGATCCTGGACGTCGTTCCTAGTAGTATAAAGGCAAACTGCGTCTTTGAAAGTTTGCTTCGCCGCCAGATTAAGGTTATTTGCAGCCTGAGTATTGAGTAGTTGCCAGTCGTCCTGAGTTAAGCCACCAAGCGAAGCATGCTTGAGGAGATCCCGGAAACGCTGTTGAATGTTGGAGTTGCCTTGCTGCCGGTGGATAATCTGAAGCCTAAAGCTTTGAGTGAAGAGACAATACAGGGCGTGTCCATCACGGCTAAGGGAGCCATTGTCGGTTTCAGCAACAGATGGAGGGGAGTAGAGAGGGGTATCTCCGACTGGAGGTAATTGTGCAAAATCCCCCATGATTGCTACATTGAGGCCGCCAAAGGCAGTTGTTCCATTGGCGTGCAGTTGGCGAAGACAAGAGTCGACTTGAGCTAGTGTCCGAAGGCCAACCATGGATTTTTCGTCGATGATAACAAAATGTACACCCTTCCATTGAACCTGAAGGGTCGCAAGCCGTGAGCCAGTAAGGGGGGAGAATCCTTGGAGTGGGAGTGACAAAGATGAATGTAGAGTTCGCCCGTTGATGTTTAGCGCAGCAACTCCAGATGGAGCAAGTACACGAATAGGGTCTGCCTGGTTATGTTGACTCGCCATCGCTCGTAATTCTTGACAAATAGCCCTAATGAGGTAAGTTTTCCCGCAGCCTGCTGTACCATCTATATTCAACAAAACCTGCCCAACCGCCTCCCCAGCAAGAATCCGTGAGTAAGAGGCAATATATCCATCAAAGATTGCACGCTGCTCATCTTCTAACGTTGAGACGTCAATCAGTTCTTCATCGCCCATTTCGTTGTCGCCCATAGGTGTATCTCGTTTCTTCTCATCAATCCACGATGAAACTGATTCAATATCATTCCATCTTTGCCGGGAATTTTGAAGGTCCCATCCATCATCGATTGGCCGCCGTCCCAAATCAGAAACATCGAATTGGGGAATTGGCACATTTGGATGAAGATGCGCCCATGTCTGCCAGTCCTCCTCGGTCATGTCGGCAAGATCAGGATTGGGGACATCCTCGTCCTCCTCTTCATCCTCAATGTCACGGTTTTCTTCATCCCAGCACCGGAGAGTATCAGTAGGATGTAGGTGATTATGAGCTTGACACTCTGCAAATATTTCGGCCCATGTTTTCTCCTCTCCGTTTACAACCCTGATGTCATCTAGAGAGCGAAAAGGATGATGCAAGATGGCTTTTGTCCTACAATAATCTTCATAGCGGTCGTCTTCTGGATTTGGCGAATATCGTGGATAGGCGCGGACAACTACATGCGTTGAAATCTTTCGGCGACGCCATTCCGACTTCTGCCAAGTAAACTTCTGACAAACTTCATGAAGAGACATTGTGTCCATTGATGGTGGTCTTTCCATATACCTATACATAGTACGTGTGAGTGTCCATTGCGGGTGCCTCAAATCTGGTGCCACTAACCATTGAAAGAAAGATTTTCCCGTCACGGCCCTATCATGTCCAATAGCTTTGCCATTGTCAACTATGTCTTCTTCCCCCAGCTCGCGCATACTGCCCTCTGTACCAATGTACACCGGCTGAAATGCCGAAGACGTACGAACAAGCGGAGTACTCAGCATTAGATGGGCAGTCTCTTGCGCCGAGTAAGTTCGTTCTCCGAGCATCTTATTGAGCATCTTGTGACAAGCCGATTGCGCTGTTGCCTCGGGGTCTACTGTATTGACAATCCCAGACAGAAGTTCTGTAAATTCAGGTGCATCCTGTTCGGCCTTTGTTGCGTACTTAGCAATGTAGCTAAGGAAGGTAAGAGCATAAGTCGTTGCAAAGGACAAGCAGACTTACTTGATAGCAGCAGACTTGCTCAACACTGGTTTCAGGTCAATGTTAGCTCGCCACGCCAATATCATAGCTGGATTATGGAGATTAAGCAATGGGTCATTGCGGCGTGCCTCAAACCGAACCCGGCTTTTGGAATCCAAGCCCACACCTGCATCATGTCGGCAGGGTAATGGAAAGTCGAAGCGGCAGAAGATTTGAGGGTCAGGAGAGCCCTGCACCTTACGCTGCACCTGACAATACCCAGGCATGCATTTTGTATGTCGTTCAACCCAGTTCAGAAGGTTGGCCAAGTCTTCCTTCGTGTTCGAAGCCTCTTCGCGGCTCAGATTTGAGGGATGGCGACCAATCAGTGGAGTGTTTTCGTCTTCACGAGGGAAGGGGTTAGTTGCTGAGATGATGTCGCCCCAGAATGTTGTAAAGGTGCACATCTTCTCCTCTTGTTCGGGGGGTATCACGGTATCTGGCATCTTCAGGACATCCCAGTCGATCTCGTCTGCATTTGGAGCATCTTTCAACCACAAGAAACCATGAATATGGCCACTCCCCCGCTCTTGCCACTCGTATCGGTACCAGAAGTGCGCCACGCCAAGGAGAGGGATTAGGAAATGTTTCATGAATAGCTGTAGTCGTTTATCAAGGTATGCCGCTGCTACATATATGAGGGTTGTTGTTCAATGCAAGCGTGCGTTGGCGTCGTCCTGCCCGATCATCCCCAGCTGGCACTGGAATCTCCTCCGGCATGTGCCTGTGAAGGTCTGGCCACTGAAGGTCGGCTGCGCTCAAAGTGAAGAAGACGCTCGGACTACCCAGCACTTGAATCTTATCCATTAACTCCCGGCGTCGCGCAAGCCAGAAAGCTCGTGTACCCCGGAGTTTAGCACCATAGCGCAGCATCGTGTTGACAACTTGCTGATCCCCCTCATTAAGCAGGTCACGAATATCAGATGCCTTAAGCTGCGCGGCATCGTGCTGCTGTCTGACAAAGACTCTTGCCTGGCTGCGCGCTCGATGGCGCTGCAACGTGTTGAACGCAAACCAAGGAAACCGGCGATGGCGTGCAAAACGACCCCCTCGAAGGCGGAGTAAATGGGTGAAGTACTCTCCCAAATCAATCTTGCGCAGGTGTGGTTCATAAAAGTCACCTTCACCGTTGGGAAATAGGGTTGGAAATGCAAGTGTCATGTATCCGGCAGTTGTCTCGTTGATTGGCTCTGGGTTTATCCCTGGCGCATTGATCTGTGGTATAGAGGGTAAGTCAAGTCGACTAGAAATAAGTCGTGAAAGAAACCAACGATGTTTTGAGTGTACCGAGGGCCAGGTTCAATAACAGCATTTGCAATGTTCCGAATGGCATCGACCTCAATCTCCAGAGTATCACCCACGTTAAGAACTCCACCCACACCAACATCTCCATGTGTATCTCCTTCATCCTCCTGTACAACATCTGCTGCGGCATGTGGACCAACTCGAACGATGGAACTGGGATCTTGGCGGCCTTCCCGGCAGGTGGGAATACGGTGTGCAACGGAACCGTTTTCAGGCAAACTCGACAAGGCATCATTGTCAATTTCCAAGTCGGCGTACCCAGGATCATTCGCAACCTTGTATCGCAATGCTTCTGGGACTTTCTGGCGGCGAACGGTGAAGTCGATGTGCTGGGACATGTCAACATCCTCTCGTCGAATGATAACAAGATCAGTGTCTTCCGGCAACCGAGGCAATTTTGTCGCGATCTCTGTAATGTCCTGAGGAAAGTTGATGATGTGATCCTGGTAACACAGCTGGCGGCCTTTCGTATATCGGACTTGCATGTAAGTCTTCACCCTTGAAATCAACATATCCTCCATATCGGTGAGTCCTTTCAGGCATGCGGGGACATCATGGGCTAAATGAAATGAGAAATAGATGAGGTATCATAGGATTATTCGAACTGACATGGATGAACACGATTAGCAGCCGACCACTTCTTGACAGGTTCGCCTTTATCGTTGCGGCAAGACGAACAGGAGCCGTCAACGACGTGTAAGTCAAATCCTTCTTCCCAACAATTATCGCACGCCTCATACTGTACTGCGGCCAGTTTCTCGTTGAGGTCTTGGAGGAGTTTCGCCTCACGGGCATCCAGTGCACTGTCCGTTGGGAGGTCAATATCCATGAGGTCGGAACCGTCACCGAATACATCATCAAATTCATCGCCTGCAGCTGTTTCTATGCCATCGTCTTCCTCAACATTCAATACGCCGTCATCAATATCACCTTGAGCGTCAGCATCTCTTCGCTGCTGGGCTTGCAAACGGCGTCGTGTCAGACAATCCTGACAATTTGCACGGAGGATCCCTTCTGCACTCAGACACGCGTCAAGTGTAACACGGTGTTGCCCTATGACACACCAACGTTCACCTAGCGCTCTCACATCAGCTACGTCTAAATAAGATCAAAGAAAGATCACACCGAGCACGTCGGCATCCATCCGTTGACGGACATTCCGGGCAGCCTCTGCTTGGCGGCAAGTGATACACGTCTTGAAGAAGGAATCAAGGCTACGAGGCTTCGCGAAAAGGCGCCTCTTCTTGATACCGCGGCAACGAGTGCAGCGTTCCCTCTTGCGACAACGACGGCAACGCGCATATAAGATGTCGCCTGAGCTATTCAAGAACTCACTCCTCGGGAAACGATCTGTACATAGTTCACACGACTTCAGAAACGGGGGGACACGAATGGTCAAACGTTGGCGCTCATGTCGGCGCGTTTCGAGCAAAGACCTCTCCCCCGAACACGGGATACACATGTCGCGAGTCGAATCCCAGTGATTCCGAGTGCGGGGGAACACCTGGGAGCACGCATTGCAGATACCAGTAAGTCTCGGACGGCATGAAGGGAAGAAGTAAGATGTATTGAAAACACAACTACATGCACAGTAGGTAGCATATAGAGCTGCGACCTGTCTACGATGCGTCAATACACCAAAAGTCGTCCTCAAACCAAAGAAAAGGACGCACAACGTCAAAAATCCACCAAACGCGCCCGTTTTTTCGCGCAAATCAACGACGGCAAGCAAAATCTACACTTCCCATGATTCAGAATTGTGGAAAAGAGGCCAGTTCAGCCAGAAAAAAACACGACCGAGCCTCCAAAGTACGCAGAATTTGTTTGGCCTTGTTTGCACGGGCCTTGAACCCTTTAGAGCATGATTGCTCGCTACGCTCGCAATAATTTATACGGTAGAGACTCTTATACCTTCCGTGTCAGCCGCTAGGCTGTACCCATTCTGTAGTGTTCTTTTATCATACCACTCGTACTGTATTTTTCTATCAAAGTAGCCTGTCCAAACAACCGTAAACTCTTGTTGTCACGTTGTTGACCAATCTCACAATCGACCACAACGACAAGGCCTTGCAGTACCTCCCATCTGACCCAGTTATCGCAACTAGTGACGCGATGAACCTATGATGAAGCACAGTGGATACTTGTCGATGGAGGCGCTTGTAACCAGGGTCAAATATTCGCCTCGTGTGAGTCGTGGCTGAATCATGAGACCTCTTCAGCGCTTCAGCGTTGATTTCCAGATTAAAGATTTCCAGATCTTCGGGGTTCGGGAAGGTCAATGGAACCGAAATGGTTACAAAACACGAAGACCGTATGCCAGGAGGTCTTCTCCAGTCGAAATTGAAGTAGGACGTAAATAAGATTTCTCTTCGCTTGGATTCGCGCGAAGAACTTGATTGCAACACCACATCATAGACGCTGGAGGTGACATGCAACATCGATTGTTCGACGAATATTAACTGGATCTGGAATTTGTGGTCATTCAGTGTTTCTGATGGCCGCATGGAACCATGGAACGCGCGCCTACCTATCACTGCTTTTGAGTCGACGACGACAAGAGCCCCATCCTCCGCCTACACCGTGCTGCAGCATTGTAAAGCTCTGCTCGCTGCCTCCAGGTATATAGCGACCCTGCGTGCAAAGAACAAGGGATGGGGGACATACAGTGAGCGCATTGATTACAGGCGTTGGGAGTGATCTTAGAGCACTGATCGGATCCCCCATACAGTTTGATTCTTGTTGGTACGTCGTTCACCATCCGACCGCTCTCCTCGGAACTGATGGTTTCCTGATATCTAGTACAAAAGGCTACTGGTTTAGGATGCAAGAGCACGCTGCGGAGTAAACCGAACGGATATGTTACTATCAACTGGGTGTTGGGATCGCGACCTCAAGAACATCGGACTCAAGTCGTTAAAAGCACAACGTCTCCCTTATGGGAAGAGAGTTTTCGATTGTGAGGGTGATGAGCTACAAACCATTCGCCCTGTATGACATGTGTTGCAGGTTTTCTCAATCGATGGACTCGACGATCACATTCGAGATGTTCGACAAGGGCTTTGGATCCTCACATTCGTATGGGACCGTTCAGAAGACGGTCAGTGAGATGTTGGCTGGCACCAGACTAGGAATGTTGCATTCGGTCAATCACTTGCCGACCAGTGCCAATGACACCTCGACTTATAGACATCAGCTTTCCTCTTGGCGATGCAATTCTTTCCATCAGGGTGGAGAAGGAAGACACGGACTCGGCCTTATCAGACACTCTGGCCGATGCTCAACGAGCGACCCGTGACTTTGCGAAGGCGCCAAATCAAACTAAGGTCACTACATCGGCGTACACCTCTCTTGGCGGAGTTGTCGATTCTCTGAGCAAGTTGATGGAGATAGCGGATTCCGCCGCCCAAGTGAGAGATACAATGCTTTATCTCGTGCACCACCTCATCGGCCTTAACTCAGATACATCCATACATCAACGTTGCCTGGAAGACCGTATCGTCAGTATATAAGGTAGATATTAGATTTACGTATAGTTTGCTGAGCCAAACTGATCAACCACCAGGTTGTCAAAAATCAACTAGACCGCGATGAAGCAATATGTGATCTCTTAGAAACTATGGCCATACTGTACGGATTCACTGTCCCTCTCGAGGTTATGCGTAGGGACCACACGGAGCTAGACAGTACTCTGGTGGACGTTATCAAGCAGATCTTACAGCAAACCATCGAGTGCTCTCTGTTCGTGCAAGAATACAGTGGCAAGGGCTTCGCTGGTACGCTATGGCTCACGACACTATCATCGTCATCTAACGATTTTCATAGGCCGATCTATCAAACATACCTTCTCCACCACTGATGAGAGGGTCAGGACTTTCAAAGCAGCCTTTATTTCCTTGGGAAATTCCCTAGATATGGGTTTAAGTGTTCAGAATGCCTTGGTATCTATACGCATAGCCTCCGACGTACAAGACCTCGGTGCGTCTTTAGTGCGCTACCATCGCGGCTCACTTGTTGACTGTGATACAGCCCTTAGAAGCAAATTGAACCCTGCTGAAATGGAGTGGACCGGTCGACCCACCTGCCATCCTCGCACAAGACTAGACATGCTCCGCACCATTACGGAATGGATTATTGATCCAAAGGCCAAGTCCAGGGTTCTCTGGATCACCGGTCTCGCGGGCGCAGGAAAGAGCACGCTCGCTACTACCGTCGCCAACATGTACGCGGAGAATGGGCGACTGGGCGCCTTCGTGTTTTTCGACCGCGACGTAAAGGAACGAAGCGATCCTACAAATTTCCTCCGAACGCTTGCTTACGAGCTAAGCCGGTGTGACGTCCGCATAGCTAAGGGGATAAAGGGTGCCGTCGACATGAACTCTCGCATAGCACAGATGCAGCTAGACGCACAATTCAAGGATTTGGTTCGGATGCCTTTATTTCAAGCTGCATCGGATACCGCTGAAGGCCAATCACTCGCAGACGAAGGGCCAGTTGTCATCGTCATCGACTCTTTGGACGAATGTGGCAACGAATCCACCCGAAAGCAGCTACTGAAAATTCTTGCGAAAGAAACAGCAAAATTGCCCAAAATCGTTCGTGTTATCATCACCAGCAGATCCGAGCCAGATATCGTCGGGGCGTTCAGCAAAGAATCACACATCAAACACCACGAGCTTGAAGTCCTACCTCACGATGGCGACATATCTGTGTACATTCAATCGCAATTCAAGGAAATCGAGGAGAAGAACTATTTTGACGAAGGCTGGCCGGCGCCTGATAAGCTCAGACGTCTGGTTTCACGTGCTGGTGGCTTGTTCATTTGGGCTTCGACAGCGTGTAGGTATATCGATTGTTACGACCCAGATGCTGCCCTCGAGGACCTCCTGCAAGGCGAAGGATTCCACGAAGGGTTGGACGACCTTTACAGCAAGGCTCTAAGAGGTGCTGGGGATTGGAAATCACCTAAATTCAAAGACGAATTCCAATCCATCGTGGGGACCATCTCGGTCGCCAAAAACCCTATAACTACGGAAACCATTGACAAGTTCCTCAAAACGAAAGTTCCATCCAAGCGGTTGCTTTCTCGATTTGCCAGCGTTATCCATCAAGCGGATAATGAACCGGTTCGCATTCTCCATAAATCATTCAGCGAGTTCATCTCTAGCCTCGCGAGATGCGTGGAACCTATGTATTTCATCAACGTCTCAGATCACGAGCATCGCGCGGCAGTCAACTGCATCGCGCAAATGGAGGTGATGTTCAAAAGGCCTCGTCTGTTCACACCGGGAGCGATCCTCAAACTAGACTATGATGAAGCCGTTACCTACTCCTGCTCATATTGGATACACCATGTTATCGCGGTTGAAGACGGTTCAGATCGTACGAAGCTGGCATTGACGGTTTACGACTTCATGAAGGTGCATACTTTGCACTGGTTGGAGGCTACGAGTATTCTCAAGACGTCGCGTTCCACACCGAGCATCCTCGAGCAACTCTATCAATGGGCAATGGTACGTCAACTTGGATATATGCTATATGACCATGCAAATCACTCATGATCGCTAAATAGGATGTGGGAATGGATGACATGACATCTCTGGCCTACGATGCATATCGATTCGCGACATTTTTCGCAGAAACCATCGCTGAGCACCCCGCCTTGATCACGCAGGTTGCGCTCCCTTTCGTTCCTTTAGAGAGCAAATTATATCAACTATTCCACGATCATCGCGAGCTCCCGACGGTCATGGGTGGTTATCAACAAAAGTGGTCACCATCCTTGCGCGTATTCCCTATACTTGACACCAGTGTCATATGTGTCTCATTCTCGCCTGATATGACCAAGGTCGTATCCACCGGTGCCCGCTTCGATGACGATGCGCCAATAAATGGCGACGAGAATAACTGTGTTCGGTGCTGGGACGTCGCTACTGGCACGGAGGCTATGCCAAGCGTCGAGCTAGAGTACACTTCCATCGCTCAGTTTTCCTCTGATGGAGCTCAAGTTTGGGTCGCCACTGGGCAAGGCAGTGTCTACGTCCTCGATGCCGGCACTGGTGATCGATTATCTACATTAATCTGGAATCAATGGCTCAAGAAACCGGAACACTCCCCTGATGTATCCAGGTCGCCTTCTCCATCCCTTCGGAGTTGGAGGTCCTCAGACGCTGGTTCAAATCTTGGCTCGGCTCCAAGAAGTAGAGCTCCCAGCAGACCACCAAGCTCCATGCACCATACTATGTCACTGGACACCGGTATTCCTCAGTCGCACGGTCTTGAGCAGTCGGAAGCAAATGCTGAAACGAGTGACAGTGATTCTGCCCAAAGTTCTCCACGAGCAACATCCTTACCCATGGATCCAACTGACCCTGGAGACGTTGCTTCAGACCTCAATGTTGAGGGTGGCTTTACCAGGGCCGCGTTTTCCAACGATGGCAAATGGGTTATCTTTGGCGATGATTCCGGCGAGCTCTATGTTATCGATCGCGAGGCTAGGAAGCAAACATATGACACATTAGATGATTGCTCCAGACTCGAGTGGAGGGAAGTTGTTCGAATGTTCCCCTCCATCGTGTTTTCGCCGGACAACGAGGTATTTGCTGCTGGCGCTGGCGACGGAAAAATCCACATCTGGCGAACGGAATCGGGCGAGAAATTCCTCGAGCTAGAGGGTCACACCAAGGAAATTATCCTTCTTGCTTTTAGCCCAGAAGGTGATAAATTGTACTCAGCGTCGGAGGACGGAAACGTGAGGACATGGGATCCTGTTTACGGAGACGCCGTCGGTTCTGTGACCATCGACATCAGAGGGATCACGAAATTCCAACCGATGGCTTTCTCTCCTGATGGACGTATGGCGTCGACATCGACGGACGGCACGATCCAAATCTGGGACGCGAGTACTGGCGAAGAAGTAGGGCCTGTTTTGCAAGGCCACTTCAACGCTGTCTCTTCCATGACCTTCTCTCAAGACGGAAGCAAGCTAGTCTCGGGGGCGTTTAAGAACAACATTCAAACATGGGATGTATCTGGGAAAGACGAACTTACCAGATTTTCTCGGCATGATCGACCTCCTCATAAAGTGATCTTTTCTCCCAGTGGCCTAATCGTACGCTCATCAAGACCAAACGAAACCAAATTTTGGAGTTCGGTGACCGGACGTGAGCTCAAGATGGATCCATACGACATGTCTGCGACATTTATAAAAGATATAGCCGAGGACGATGAAAACGACGAGGAGTTAGCGAGCAAAATCAAAGAGTACAAAGAAAAATATAGCGATGCGCCGGACACACTCGTAACATCATCTGGAGATATAGTCACCCTCGTGGATTCATTGCCTGATTCGGAACTATCAGGCCTAGAGAAGGAATGGCAGGCTGCCATCGAAGGGTCCAATCCGAGGGACCTGACTTGGAAATATACAGATTCGCGTATCGTCTACCACCACCCCAAGACCATCATTGACGACGACGACGACGGTGTGGTCAAGTACGAGACAGATGGCCAGGAGATTTGGCGGTTGCCATTGGAATTCCGTCATCGTAGCAATGATATACGACCGAACTTCATAACCTTCGGAATTTGGAATGGACGAGTTTTCGTCATGCACTTACCTCAGAAACTTGTAACTCGTAACGCTACTGTGTAGCGGTATCGTGGCCTTTCCCCTGCTTTCCATGTACTGTTTTCTTCATGATCGTGCTTTGTGTTGATAATTAAACGTTGATAGTCGGTTAGTCGTTTACCTTCAACATCGATGGGATACGGTTTTGCACTAATTCATTCCACTCCATTGATGATTTCAGGAGAATAACATTCCATAGGACCCACACAGATAGTATAGAAGTCCTCATCGGATACCACGAGAACGCCTAGATTAGTATCCTTGGTGAGACAAATGCCCCCCGCATCCTGAACAACCGCTCCCAGGAGATGCGGATCGCTGCACTAAGGTCGGTGATGTTGCGTACTGCGACATAATTGACTTGCGTCGCCCGTCATATGCTAATGGAATGCTGCTTAACGGGGTGGCTGGCTCCTTAGAGCGAGGACTCATGGATTTGGGACCAGGAAGATACGGTAGGTAAGGTAGGCGTTTACTGTAGGAAATAGCGCCCTTTGAAGGGCTGCTGTGTCGACGGAGCCACAGGTAGAATACCCCGATGATGAAGATGAGGGCAAATCCTCCAGCGACACTGCCGACAATCAATGCAGTAGGGGGATTTGATGGCGGTGAATAAGATGTTGCACCACCAGGGGCCACAGTCTCTGAGGCTTGTACAGATGTTGTACTGGTCTGTGTAGGACGTGGTCTGTAGTTTTGGGGGAGATCGATGGGTGTCTCGACCACAAAATAGTCGAGGAACACCTGCCCGGAATCTTTACTTCCGCAGATACCGACGAGAGTGTGGTCTGTAAGTGAAAGAAATGGGCTAGAGTAAAATAACTGCTGGTATCGAGGCCCCGAAGTAAGCTTGTCAGGCTTGGGGGGCTCGGGGGGCTCGGGCTTTCCGCCGTCCAGGACGTAGTGTGCGACGACATTCGTAATATTGGAATGCCCTTGGTGGCCCGCTGGTCCCAATGTACCGAATACCTTCATAGATGTACCTTCAAGGAAGGGTCAGTACCAGGTTTCACGGGTGCCAAGTCGTCAACATACCAAAGAATTTGAACGAGAATTCTGCGCCCTCTTTGGAGCAGTAGGTAGTAGTGCCATTGTATTCGTTTGTTGCGCCACCAGCAACCCAGCCAGGTGAGTACCGTATGCGAGTATCTCTATCGTCTAAGATGTCGTTGACTACCACAGACATCTGTGAAATTGTCCGATTGGCGGTGATAGGAAAGAAATGTTGTTGAACTCAAAATCGGTCACCTTGGTTCTGACTTAATAGGAATCCGCAAGGGTCAGGATACTAGTACGTACGTGAGCTGAAAGGTCATGACCGGCCATGACTCGGGTGGATCGCGGTATGGCGCATAGTCCATCCCTCTCGGACAGTGTCTAACCCCATGTTACGACATAGACGAAGCACAGCGACACACAGAGAGTGCAAGGTGTATGCTACCTCGAGTGCAAATGGAGTGCAAGATGGAACGCGTGTTCTGGCTCAGAGTTGAGTCAGCGGCGTAGCCTACAGTTGCCTACTGATTCGAACTGTGTCCTCGGGTCGCATTGGAGCTCGACCGGCTTCTCAGCTCGCCCAGCCCTCCTACCCAGTCTCAGTAGGTGACACCACCTGAAGAAACTTGCTCGCTCACTGTCAAGACAACGTCGCCGGGAGTGGTTGGTACCAACCTCCGTATCGGAGAGCCAACCAATCGACGCCAAGCTGAACACGGTAACGTGACCAGGCGGTGAGTTGGCAGGCTTTGCAAATTGCCAGGACGTTGTCTCAGCCTTGTCTTGGATTTCAAAAATGTATATGGTAAATATAAGGTCTCGCGCCCTTGGGCTTCGTCGGTACATTTGGTCGAGCCGCTGCTTGGAAGCCGTTTTCCATCACCTAATGTCGCAACTGGAATTAAGCAAGAAGACCTCCAAGCTTCACGTACTCGCTGCCTCGGGCGAGTCCTTTGTCTATACTAGCCAGTGTGCAGAGAACTGAGAATTGACTACAAATGGGTCTACAGAGGCGGTGTGGTCCATGTGGATGCCAGTGATTGTGAGGTAGCGAGGCGCCGACATGATGTACAAGGGTATGTAGTAGATAGATGGCTTAATGACACTTGTCTGATTCATGGAGATTGACAGGTCATTTATGTCTTGACTATATTGCCATCGAGCTTTCCGCCGACTCAATTTCGTCAGTGAATTCTAATTCGAACCGCACTCTGCGAATAAGTATCTACTTGCAGCTACATATGCTAAATAACTACGTTGGAACGGTCAAATTCCGGTGTTCAACCAGAGACGGGGGCGATCCTTGTAGTTGTGCCACTGGGTGAAACCGATTGTCCATAAGTGACGCTAGGAAAGGAATGGGCTACGTGCGTGCGTACCTGCGGTTCGGTTTGTCCTGGTTCAAGGCGGAACAAAAGGACGTCTTGACTACTTTGACTGCTTGAGGAGTTTCTCGTATTGATAGCTGACAGCGCTGCCGTTGAAGTTCGTGGACTTCTGTTTGGGGTGAATATCGGGGGTCTCGAATTGGCGGCATGAAGTGGAGGTTTATATGTGGTATTCGATTTGGTACTGACGTCCATTAGCTTCGGGTTGCGACCACGGTGCCAAAGATAGGACGCAAATATTGTCGCCAATAGTGTGAAACTTCCAAGAACGCTACCAACGATGATAGTGGTAGGTGGGGCTGGTTTCGAATCACATATCGAAGGTGTCGAGCTGGTGTTTGTCGTGAAATCGAGGGGAGTCTTGATCACGAAGTAATCCAGAACTACTTCGCCGCCCTCGTTCTCGTTCTCGCAGGTTCCAACGAGGGTATGCTCCATGAATGGCAAAGCGGGACTGGAGTAAAATACTTGTTGATATCGTATCGATGTGCTACGCTGAGCGAAGAAGGGGAATAGATCTCCCCCGTCTAGCGTGTACGTCGAGTTGGGAGGCGTCCCTGCGGCCACTGTTCCGTAAACTGCAACCGAGGTGCCTACAGATCAAGTCAACATTAATGTACAAGTGTTGACTCAGAAGGGCTTACCCACGAACTTGATTGTGAAGGATTCGCCTTTTCTCGCGGTATTGCTGGTTGTGCCCTTGTACTCGTTGGGTGAACCATTTACTTGCCAACTAGAGGAGTACTGTATTTGAGTGTCTGCATTGTCAATGATCACGCTCCTGGCGTTCATACTGTCTTGGGGAATAGAAGGAACGAGGGAAACACCTAAGTTTGCTGCACAGAAATAGAAGCCCCCGAGGCTGTGATAGTCCTGTTGTGCGGTGCCACCATCGTGGACATGAGAACGTTGATCAGTTCGTGAAATAGCGCGCTTCAGGGCGTATATACGATGGAAACTCAGTGGAGATCCTAAAGCATATTCGAGTCCGATGCCAACTCAAGTTCCGCTGCGCAGAGCGCCGGAAACCTCCGGGACAGGACACCATAGACGCAACCTCAAGCGAGCCCAACTACGTGCCGTTGCCAACTGGAACACCGTCGAAGGGCCTTTTTACAGAGTCATACAGGGGCTTTATAAGGGGTCGACATCGCAGGGCTCCCAGCATGGAAGAAGAGACAAAGTGAGCGTGAACCAACAAACGGAACAAATAGAAGCATAGAGTGCACTAGACACTAGGCAACACACTGATTCTGTGAATTTCGCAACAAATAAAGTCCCGCCCAAAGTGAAGCAATAAATTGTGGCAATTCTACATATTGTGTGAGTGGTATAGCCTTGCCTGGTGATGCTGCAACGAAGATAATCAGGTACCGCGATTGTCAACTTTGTACGTGCTTACCGGCGGGAGAGATGGCTTGTGAACTGCGACGTCCACCAAAACATCACGATGGATAGATGCTCCGGCGCCATCATGATCGTGTCCTTCACTATGCTGGTTGATAGAAAAGGTCCCATCATCACTAACTGTGCGTGTTTGTTGTATTTCTGTTCTAGTGCTCATGAAGGATGCTCTTGAGCTGCCTCTAAAATGATGATGGTAGTACAGGTATAACGTCAGAATGGTCAATATGAGCAGCAACCCCCCAAGAACCCCACCGACAATCGCGGCTGTCGGTGGTGTCGGTTTTGAGTTGTGTATTGTAGGAGTAGCCAAAGGAGGGGTTAGCGAACTGCTATTAGTCGGCGACTCGAGTGGTATCTCGACCACTAGGTAATCGAGGATCACATGAGCGCCTTCATCCGCGCAGGATCCTATGAGCGTATGTTCCCCGTACGGAAGAGGCGGGCTGGCGTAAAATATTTGTTGGTATTGGACTTGCAGTTGTGGTTGCCCGAAAAAGGGGAAGGGTGTCCCTCCGTCCACGACATAGGTAGTGTTCGGGAGTGTGACGACATCCAACGTGCCATAAACCGCAACAGAGGTTCCTGTACCATAGGTAAATCAACAGTACATGAATCAATTGCACATCGAGAGACGTGCCAACGAATGTGAACATGAAGAACGCTCCTCGTGTCTCCGTGTTGCTGGTTGTACGTTTGTACTCGTTGTTTGAGCCGTCTGCATGCCAACCGGGAGAGTATCGGATTTGAGGGCCCGCGTTATCGATTATCAAGGTTCCGGAGCTCATGTTGACTAAGAACACTGGGTGCTCGGGAGATATAGAGAGGTCAGCGATAGTTTCTTCTCCAGCATAGGAAGTAGGAAACCATTAAAACCACCCTGATGCTGTTATGGGTGTGTGATGCACTGTCCTTGGTGCTCGACACTGATCACCGTCAGGAGATGCGCTGGGACGAACATGTCGCATGTTGGGCGATCAGGCTTTGATGTATATCTCTGTACTGCCGTATCTAGCAATATACATACACCTAATTTGAGTGCATGGAGAGATATAAAGGCACTGGAGATTTATTAGTATTCCCCAATGAACTTGGCTTCCAGGAACCAGATCTTAGAGCTATCGTGTTTGAGCACAGGTAATAAAAGCCGCAGGGGGCAGCGTATGCTGACCTGTGTGAGGTTGAATCATAGACATGTTCCATAATGTACGCGGTTGTCCAACTGACACTGTACACCTGGACTTAGCCTCATACGCGCTCCAGTCGATAAGCGGAAAACACGAAAATAAAAACCCATGCCCAAGAGAATTGGTGCGGGTTGACTACAACCAACGCAACTTTAATGATACAATTAGGGGTAGATGGGTACCCAGGGTAAGAAATACAGGCCTAAATTATACAGCGCACTAGACAACACTCCAATTCAGGGAGAAAATAGACACACGTAGATCCCAAAAGAAAGTACCGATGCGTCGAGTGTACTCTCACGGTTCTCGGACCATATATACCACCACCCAGTCATCACCCAAGCTGCGACAGAATCGCAGACATGCTACATGGCGTATGAGGGTGGGGGTACCGGTTGGTGCCACTGCAATGCAATAAAGATAAGTGATTATAACCATTTTCACCTTTGTGCGTGCTTACTAGTGGGAGAGGGGGCTTGTGGACCGCAACGGCCACCACGACATCATGATGGGGTGTTTCGACATCATCCTCATCATGATCGTCTCCCCCACGATGTTGATGGACAGGATATACAGACGAGCCCCCATCAGCACTGAGGAAGCGGGGTTTCATCCCTTTCTCAGCGCTCATGAAGGATGTTCTTGATCTCCGGCCTTGAAACTGACGGTACCACAGGTACAACGCCAGGATGGTCATCAAGAGCAATAACCCTCCAAGAACACCACCGACAATTGCGATGGTTAAGGATGTCGGTTGCGGGTTTGCAGGAACTGCTGTAGTTGGTGTTGGTGTTGGCGAACTAGCATTTGTTGCCGAATTGAGTGGCATCTCGACCACCAGGTAATCCAGAATAACATTAGCGCCTTCGTCCGTGCAAGTCCCAACAAGTGTGTGTTCGCCATATGGTAGAACGGGACTGGAGTAGAATATTTGTTGGTATTGGACTAGTGGTGCGGGTTGGCCGAAGAAGGGGTAAGGATTGCCGCCATCCAAGACGTAGGTGGTGTTAGGGAATGTTATGTCGTTCAATGTGCCGTAAACTGCAACAGAGGTGCCTATAGAAAGAGCACCGACATCAGGACCAACCAACACAGGCATACATTGGTGGTGACATACCAACAAAATTGAAAGTAAAGGACGCTCCTTGCGTCTCAGTGTTGCTGGTTGTGTGCTTGTACTCGTTAGGTGAACCATTTGCTTTCCAACCGGGAGAGTAATGGACTTGAGTGTCTGCGTTGTCGATGATCAAGCTTCCGGAGCTCATCCTACCTGAGGCTGTTGGGGACTCGGGAGATACAAAGATTGGAGATAGTTCCTTGCGCAACATAGGAAATAGGACACTATTGAAACTGCGCTGATGCTTCCATGGATATGACATGATAGCCTTAGGACTTATCATTGATCGCCGTCAAGCTATATCAAGAAGTTGGTGTAGATTTGCGTCCGACTACATGTGCGGTGACATGTCACATCACCTACGGTCGACACGCGAAGCCAGGTTTTGCCTTGATTCGGGGGAAAGACTGTCAAGTCAGCAAGTAGGCACAGCAAATTACTTAGTAACTATCCCAGAGGCCAATATACGAGTTCGTGCCCCTAGCACATAAAGGAGCTTTAGGGGCATAAATACTTTTCATTCGACTAATCTTACCATCGTTGGATCGCGACCAAAAACCAGTGTCAATAAGTACAAGATCCATGGTGCGAAGATCAAACACGTACCTGTAATACACGGAAGTTTATGATACATGTGCAAGCCCCATCATTCCGCATGTTTCGGCTCCCAGGACTCAAATCCCACTGGATATCATTTAGCCCGGTCCAACTTTACGTCGTATAGGATGGAGGTTGTGATGGTGGAAGCCGATGCCACTGTCGCTGAGTTCATGAGTAACGCAAGCTAAGCTGTAACGTCCCCATACACTGACCTGCGGGAGAGGCGACTTATGACTCTCGACGGAGACAGAAACATTGTGGAGGGTATTAGATGATGACGAAGGCATATCGGACGCCTCAAATGGATGGATTTGTGTGTTTAATTCGGTGGCACTCGGCAATTTCGTGCGAACGCCTCTGGTCTGTTGGTACCACAGGTAGAGGGCCAAGGTAGTCATCACGAGGAGCAGTCCTCCGAGGACTGCACCAGTTATGATGGTTGGTTTTGAATTTGTGACGCACGGCAACGACTGACTGCACGGCGACGACGGACTCGGGGGCACACCCTGAGGAATTTCGACTACAAAGTAGTCAAGAATCACCCGACCGCCCTCATCTGCACAAGATCCAACGAGCGTATGCCCCCTATACGGAAGAGGCGGGCTAGCATAGAATACTTGCTGATATTGGATAGCTGATTTCGGTATCCCAAAGAAGGGAAAGGGATCCCCGCCGTCCAGGACATAGGTAGTGTTAGGAAATGTCGTAACATCCAATGTACCGTAGACCGTGACGGATGTCCCTTTACAATTGTGTTAGCACCAGCGAACAGAGATTTCAATACCGCGCAACACACCAGTGAAATTCAGTGTGAAGGATGCGCCTTGCATCGAAGTGAAGCTGGTCGTACGCTTATATTCGTTTGGTGAACCCGTTGGTCGCCAACCAGGGGAGTATTGAATCTGGGTGTCCTCGTCGTCCACGATCAAGGTTCTAGTGCTCATATCGCTCTACGATGTTAGATATAGTTAGAAATGATTGTCTCTCCTGACAATCATATTTAATCTGAGCGTCATGAGATCGCCCGCTCGGGGAAGACTCAGCTATCGTCCGTTTGATTGAGCCGAAACGCTTGATGGTAGTCTTCCGCAGACTTGCTTACATGGGAGGCTCGACCAGTGCTAGTCAGCGCGCAGGAACTCAAACAAACAGAGGATACTCACAAGGAAATAACCCTATCACAGCAGCAAACTGGATTCAGATCGAAACTAAGATAAATGTCGGTTATATAGTGGGTCGTGCTTGATGGATTGATTTATTGCTGAAGGGGTGATCTTCCAAGCGCGAATGAGTTTCCGCTGAGCAATGAGAAACTGTACAAAGAGAACAGGATCCAGTGAAACTGTGATACCACGAAAGCGTGTTACATTCATCCACCGGCGGGTCTACAACTTGGGTATAATCAGTATCACGTGTCCATAAGACCGGATACTTCGAAGTGAAAGGAGGGGGGTAGAAAGGAGTGTGAATTACAAGCTTAAGCTGAGCGCAACACTCTGACGGACTTGAGAAACGAAACGAATACGCAGGTTGAGGAAGAGGCACGTATACGCCAACCATGGTCCACAGATTCCCAAAGTTCTGATTCCGCCGCCTGCCATCCAGTGGCAGCGTGGGATTCTACATAGAGTATGAGGGGGGCTGCTGTGATGGCGACTGGTTCCACTGCAACGACTTAGGGGAAATCAGTGACGATCATTACCAAGTTAGTGGGAGCTTACCACATGGGGGGACTTGTGTCTTTCGATGGTCGATATAACGTCATTTTGATGGGAGGCTTCGGAATTATGATAAGGTGTTTCATGCTGCGTAGTAATATACGAAGAGGAAGCCATAGCAGGCGCGTTCAATGGCCGGAGTTGTGCGTCTGGTTCAGCGTTCATGAAAGATGGCTTCGTATCGGTACTTCTACCGTTACCCCGGGATTGGCGATACCACAGGTATGAGGCCAAGATGGTCATCAAAAGCAGCAACCCCCCAAGAACGCCACCGACAATTGCAGTAGTCGGTGGTGTTGGTTTCGAGTCGAGAGTTGTGGGAACAGTCGAAGTTGTGGTTGGCATACTGGTGTTGGTTGGTTTTTCGAGAGGTATCTCAACCACAAAATAGTCCAGAATCACTCGACCGCCCCCGTTGGCGCACGATCCAACGAGAGTATGTTCCGCATATGGGAGAGAGGGACTGGTGTAGAATACTTGTTGGTATTGAATTTGCGGTTGGGGTTGACCGAAGAAGGGGAAAGGATTGCCACCATCCAAGACGTAGGTAGTGTTAGGAAGTGAAACGGTATCCAAAGTGCCGTATACCGCTACGGAGGTTCCTATAGATGGAAATCAATACCAACGTATGAAAGTTTGAACATCAACGAACGAACCGACGAATTTGAGCGTGAAAGATGCGCCTTGTGTCTCGGTGTTGCTGGTTGTGCGTTTGTACTCGTTAGGTGAGCCATTTGCTTGCCATCCAGGAGAATACTGGACTTGAGCATCTGCGTTGTCGATGATCACACTTCTGGAGCTCATACCGCTTGGCACTTGGATGGGGGAGAATGGGATTGGAGTGAATGCCTGGGGAATTGCTTTCCCCTACGAAAATCATTGAAGGGGTTATGCGACCCTGTGGGATTTATGTCCTACGGAGTCCAGTGCGTCGAGCGCTCAGAGTTGCAGGATCAATCGATCATGATGTGTGTCTGGCGATTAATGATTGGCAGCGCCTGATGTCGGAGTTCAGCTTTCCTCGCAACATATGAGCACTGGATCAACCTCTGTAAAGTTACGCTACGTAAAGCTCAATTAGTGAGAGTACAAGAGCAACAGTGGGCGATACTAAAACAATGCAATCAGGGTGAAACTTGGGACGACATTTGAACGTGTACTTTGAGCGTCTAAAGCAAGGTGAGTGTTCAATTTACTGCGAACAATTCGGAGTAGAGGCCGGCCCGTTGTCTTCCGAGTCCTGTCCTAGAGTAAGTGTGTATTTAGCACTGACGCGCCCATGTCGTTGATTAGTTCGCAAGTGTTGATATGTGATATACTGTCTTGAAAAGTGTTCGTTCCACCGACCGGTGAGTGTCAAGTATCCCATGATTTAATTTAGACCCCAGGGAGTGCCGGGTATTGCCATTACTCCTTCGATGCGAGTAGACTGCATGTTAAGATATCTCTCTGGTAGGTACACATAAGTTATGGGTTGAGGTTTTGCCTGATGGTGTTCTACACCTAGTCTTTAGACATTGGATCACAAATGAACGTAAGTGAATACACGTATCAAGTGTTGTTTTCGTAATCACGTTGAGTATTGTGCAATCTACCTGGAGCAGAGCCTTGTACGTGTTGCTGGAGCAACATTAGCTAAAATTGGCAACAGAACCCGTGTACTTACCTGAGGAAGAGCGGGCTTGTGGCTTTCAGCGGCGACCAAAACATCATGGTAGGGGGCGGGCGTTGATAGGACGTTGATTTCGAATGGTCGGGATTGTGTATCCGGTTCGCTTTCCGATTTTATACCGGAGCTCCGGAAGCGGCGGTACCACAGGGGGGCGTTGGGGACGGTCAGGACGAGTAGCATCGCGCCAAGAACACTGCCGACAATAGTGGCCACCGGATGGATTGGCTTTGGGTTAGACGTTACATTAATAAGAACAGTTGTAGTCGCTGTTGGCAGGGTAGCATTTGTCAGCAAGTCGAGGGGCATTGTGACCACTAAGTAATCGAGGATAACATGAGCGCCTTCAGTAGCACAAGATCCCACAAGTGTGTGTTCGCCGTAGGGGGACGATAGGACTGGAGTAAAATTCTTGTTGAAATTGGATTCTTGATATAGGCATTCCGAAGAAGGGGATAGAATCGCCGCCGTCCAAGACATACGTAGTGTTAGCGTCTAATGTTCCGTAGGCGGTGACGGAGGGGCCTATAGAAAGAAGTTGATTGGGGGCATGCACGGTGGGTAATAGGCTACGTGCCGACAAATGTGAGCGTAAAGGATGCTCCTTGGGTATCGGTGTAGGAGACCCATTTGCTTGCCATCCAGGAGAATAATGTATCTGAGGGTCCCTGTTGTCAATATTTACGGGTTCATAGTCGGCCACACAACACGGCATTTCAAGTGAATGCAACGCAGTCCTCGAGATATTTGCTCCGCTGCATCTTGCGCGGTTCCAGTTTCAGTCGCGTAGAGAATAAGAGCAGAGCCCATGCTGCCGTTCTCGAAGGGATAAACAACGATCACATGACGCTATTATTGCTTGTTGTCGTCCAAAAGAAGCAATCCATCCAAGTGGTAAGCCTAATGTGGCATCTTGACTTTCCGCCACATTCCCATTGTTCCGTCACTTCGAAATTGGCCACAGTACATCTATGAAGGTCCTTATTGGACAAAAATCAAAACGTATGTCGTTCCCACGATTTCACCGTCGATCACCAACAATCACGGCACCTCACTCAAGACCATCCTGAATCACCGGAACCCTCCATGAACAATCATTATCGTTATTATTCTTCAGCATAGGTAAAGCTTGTCACGTAATATACATAGACTTTAGCTCCACTGTGAATAAACATTAATCTTGGTGATTGCACAAGCTTTTGCAAACATGCCTATATGTCTAAGCATTTGTCTTGAACATTGAGCACATGTATTCATTATTTGAAACATAGATTTACGGTGATTCATTGTTTCCCCTTGATAGGAAAATTTAAAAGGTCATAGGCACATTATGACTATTTGCCCCCACCTCCATGGCCTTGCCTCGACGTGAAGCCTGTGTACGTTGCAGGGCATGTCGCGCCTACTGTACGCGTGGTCCTAATGGGTTACCTTTATATGCAAGTCACTCTTCCAATTATTAATGCATGATCAACCTAATGCCTTAATTAGGACGCGTTATCTGCATCTTCTACTTGTATATGTGGGTGTCAATACATTGAGCATGCTGCGCGTCGTCCACTGCCAGAAGATCCAAATGCGCCTCTCTTCCGCGGAGGAGTTCCTGATACCACCTGTGGTGGATTCTATCCGGTGTGCGCTTTCTCTGTTGTTTGTGCCCAAGATCTGATATCAAACACGCTCAAGAATGGGCCATGGAGCATGGGAGCCAGCTGTCTTTGTGGTCAGCATTGGCAACAGCATGAACACCCAGATACTCCGCCTCGTCCTAAGTACATCTTTGCCTCTAAATACATCATCCATCTGTTGACCCCTTTCAGTAACAGTACCCAAGCTACAGGCGCTCTGGGGCCTCCCCCATTACCTCTTTGCATGCCAACTGTAACATCTCTTACCAACCCTGTGGAGACCTCCAACCCAGCTTCGTCACGGAGCACACAAATGCCACCCCCTATTGCTGCATATACTGGAATACGGGCAGCAGCGACAGGAAGCACCAATGATCGACGGGTTAATGCATACCAGCGACATGGTGAGTGACAATCCTTCGCCCATATAACAGAATCAACCACTAATCCACTTGGCAAGCGGTCGGCACTCGTCGACGTCCCCGCCATGACTATCCACTTGGTTCAGCATCCAGTGCGACTGCAGCTGCATCCCAGTCTTTACCCCAGCTCAATGCTCCCACAAAATTCTCCATTGATATTGGTTTATTGCCTGTTGCGGTTAGCTCTTCATCTCAGCATTTAGCGGTCACTTTGACTTACTGTTGTGCATCACAGCTGCCGCAAGCACCTATGTGGTCTGACGAAATGAACCTAGAGCCACCTCCTACGCTCAATCTTAAAGACCATGAAATCGCCACATTGCAGGAGACACTTCAGGAGCATAACCTAGTTCTGACGGTAGAGGTATCTGCAGATGGTCCCATCCATGTGGCATTCAATCAACAAATCGAAGATTTCTGTATCTCAAACCAATTTACGTTGAAACCTAGGCCTAATCCCAAACAGACTTTATCTTCTACTTCAGTTGCCAACTATAACTGGACTTTTTATGTTCCCCTACGCCGTACAGCCAACCATTCACGGAACTTTGGAGCAAGAATTCTCACTGCAGACACTTTCACACTCGCTACTTTACGTCGTGCGCCGTTTGGAAAAAATGTAGCAAATCACATATCGCCACGGGTGTTTGTATTCATAGGTGAGTGCTGATTGTCGTACATTGTGTCTCAGCTTCACCTTCTTCCCAGCACCCAACTTCGATCATCTTTGGGGTCCTCTACCTGGTGCCGATGGAATACACCGCTGTTTTTACAAGAAGGTCATGGTGTTTCTGCCTCCTTTCCAAGACGACGACGACAAGGCCATTTGCATTCAGGGTTGCCCTGGAGGTCAAATCCCTGGTAGCAATGATGTTGCCTCTACATCGAATCTGGGCTTTGATGTTTATCACTCAGGCTCAGACTCTGAGGTCTGTCACCCGCTCCATCCTCTTATGATCAATTAATTTTAAGTAATATCATAGCCGCCTTTTCCCTCAGAGATATTCTCCTCACGTTCGACTACCCTTCCCACACCCTCAACTAACCTGTCTTCATCAACGTTAGCTACCACGGCATCACCTACAGCAGGTACTTCTTCGACACGGCCATTACTAGTTCATTCAAGGTCTCCATCTCTAGAGGTTAGCACTTCAAGTACGAAACACGAGTTTCAAGTATTTACTTTGAGTGAATGTAGCTTGTTGATGTGATATGCAGACCAGCCAGGCGTCCACGTGTGGGCTCCCCCTCAAATTCTGTGATCGCTGTGCCAGTCTCACAGTCTCAAGTAAGTTGTTATTCTCAAAGCACATTCCATCTCAACTAATCGCACTCTAGAGCATACCCAGTGTGCCAAGTCGTCTTCCTGCACCTGTTCCATTTGATCGTGTTGATGGGATGTTTGTTGAAGCATGGGTTGAACGTGTGCGTGACGCCTTGCCACCAGGAGTCGGTGGACCAGAACTATGCATCTGGGGACCTGATGTGGACACATGCGCCAAGGCATTGGTGTTTCTCATCATGTGGCATTTCCGCGATCCTCCACTTTTACGTTCACAGTGGGATGACATGCTGTCTCAAAATTGTCCTGGAGCGCAGTGCAAACTGGTCCCACTGTCGGCCTTTCTCAGCCACCGACGTTCCTTTGGCGTGTATGCTTCTCTTTCCATGGCATTATTTCATTCACTGAGCATTATATCATTAGTGGTGAAGGCATCGGATCAGGTCCTGAGCGTGCAGTATTGTCCCGTGCCATTGAGATCGCCTCATCAGATGTCGCCTACTGGCAGCGAGGTGTCGGACACAGCTCATTGTACCAGTCGATGCTTCTTTTCCCATCGACTGATGGTATTCAAACAAGGCACACAACATTCTCCACCCATGGATTCCTTTGTTTCATCCACATGTTGAACATTCCTGCCGCTCCCTTTCCTGTACATCCTTTATTGCTTCATCTTGCGATTGACGGACGCATGGCCTTCACCATTGACCTCCCCTTTCTCCAAGAAATCGATGAAGATCTTGTGAAGACTTTGCGCCCTTGGACAACTTGGGACCGCTGTTCAAGCCAGCCTTTGCATGGGCAGTCTACCGAACTCCACGGTCTTTTGTCGGCATGTGAGATACCCGTATGTGTTCTTGACTTCCAGCTCAGTATTTGCGCTCATCATCCGCACTCAGACCAACTGTCTAACAGACAACATGGGTGACTCTGAGCTGGATGGCATTGAGCGCAGCTTGCTTTGCTATCTTCTCTTTGGCTCTAAAGATGTCAGCCACCATCCTGACTACCTCGCTTTCTGTAATGGCTTCAATCTCCAAATTTCTGATGACTTGTCTGTCCTCGATGTAAGTGTCGATCTTCATGGTTCCTATCAACTGCTTAATGTGATGGGAATGCCAGACTTTTGTTTGGTCCTCGAAGGGGCTTTTGGCCTATCTGTATAACCGACGTCTCGACTCACCGGACACACTTTTCAAACACCTTGAACTTGGGCGCCAAACCTGCTTAGGTTCGCATACAACAGCTACCACCAATCAGTGTGACATTGGCAAGAGGTTCATGGATCACCTTCAACGCTATATCTCCGGTGTCGGTCATGTCGAGCATCACTGGACACGACCTTTCCTTGTTGAGACTGATGTTGCGGCTAAGAAACATGATTTACTGCTGCGCAGTCGTCTTTTGCTGGCTACACTCACTGGGTCAAACAAGATCCCAACTGCAGATAATTGGAGTTTGACGGTGAGCCTCAGTCTTGTGTCAATGTTCTTTTACCGTCTCATCTACTGTTTCTAGTTCAACATGTCTTATCAACCATTTGTGGACATTTTGCATATTAAAATGGTGTCGTATCTTCTATGTTCCTCATCTGAGAAAGCCTAACGTTTTCGTGATTCTAGCCTCCCCTTATGAGAATTCACGCTTGCTTCCTTTCAGCAGACGTCATTGTTGATTCGTCTCTTCGCAAGATCCTTCTGGATCCCTTACCATCCAACCCAAGGCAGGCAACAGCGTTTGATGCATGGCTTCATTTGCAGCTCATAGGTCCCGACACTTTCGAACTGGTATAGAAACGGGCTTCAAACCATTCGATTTGGACGGTGTAAGGGCCACCCTTTCCAAAGTTTCCTATGTCCCTTGGACTTCTAATATAGAAAACCTGTGACGTGGCGAGGACTGTAAGGACCGGGTCTCCCACATGTATCTTATGTTCCTTGGACATTCTAACCGTTGATAGTGGTTCTTATGATAACAAGTAACATGTACTTAAGAAAGTTACTTACATGATTAACTAGCGTACTTGTTACTCCCATGATATTGTACCGTACTCGTCGAGAGCCTCTGTGCGTGTCCAAGCATCTATCATCTTCTCCACAGTGGACTTCCTGAGGCCAGCAGTTTGTTTCGTCACATTGTCAAGCCCTGACTCCTGCTTCCATGTTGCAGATATCTCCTCAGTGGCGAACAGGCGTTTTAGAACAGCCAGCTGGTTTTGTTGCTCCGCAGTAAGAGAAGTAGAGGCGACACGAGCTTCTAATGTCTTCCACAAGCAATAGGTTTTCTTCGCAAATGTCCGGCTGTTCTGATGAGTCCCAGCTTGTAAACCCGCCCACTCATAGACACTTTCTTCAGAGACAGTGGTGCCATCGGCCAAGTGGCCTTCATGCCGGGAAGACAGGGACATGCCCAGCTGATCCATGATGGTATCGACAATCCGTACAGTACGTATTTTCGTGTATGCTGTGCCAAAGACTTTGGTGTTGAGACGTAGAAAGCTAGCTCTTTCTGAAGGATACAAGGAATTGAGACGATCCACGATTCCATGGCTTGCATCCTCAAGATGTTCGGTTGCTGGGGTAATGATAGATGATGCAGACTGGACATTTTGCTGAAGTAGATTGGGGAAGAGAGGCATCTGGTCGACGTTTTAGAGAATACATATAAGAGCAATAACAAGTAGACACTTACATACACAGCCCGAAAGTAAATATGCAGAACCACTAGCTTTGATTCTGGGTTCATGACGGTGGAATTGGTGGTATAAAGCGTCAATGTTTCTGGGGCATCCATGGTCGCAAAACGGAGAGGATAGGTGGAGGAGAATGCCTCGGACAAACGGCCCAATGGCTGAACACCTTGTTGAAGTCTCGATGCATCATCACCCACTGGAGGAATCGGTACTTGAGAGGTTGCAAGGTGCAGATTGATGTTAGGTATGTTGTCTTGGAGTTCCTGAAAGATGCCTGGTTGCTCATGACACATCGCCTGGAGGACCAGATCCAGGGAGATGGTGTCGGCAACCGATGTCATGAGGTTTGGACAATAAAATATGTCGAGTCGATTGGGAGGCAACATGACGGTCCAATAGACTGTTATATTGGCGAAGGGCTGAGTTGGAATAGGGATAATTGACTGGCCTTCACCCGCGTGTTCGTCCATGAGGGGCTGCGGCGAGGTAGGCATGGCCAGTGGCGGGGCCTCTTCAGTTGAACTGGAAGAGTCGAGATGTGCTGTATACAAAAGCATGAGCATCAACATATTCCGGAACGATCTTTCCGGCCTACCCATAATGGTTTGCAGAAGTTCCACTAGACCTTCATTAATCTCGGGAGTAACGGTGCCCACATCCACAACACTGGCAGCAGTATCATGAGCTTCAGGGCTTGGGCTAGGGGGCACTGGTTGCATTTGAGCCCGAAGTCCTTGTCGACAGCAAACAGTTGGGACATACCTGAAGACAATGGGGATTCCACTAAGCTGAGAAGAGGGGAGTCCATTGAAGTCGAATCTGTGGCAAGGATGGGGTCCAATACTGAGCGCCCCACGGAGGTGTTGTTCTCTTCAATAACGAGTGTCTGAGGACGATGCTGACGATGCCTGCGGGTGGGTTGTATGACTCCAGCAGCAATGTCTTCTCTTCGCTGAGCCCTATCAAGCAATCTACGCTCTCTGTCACTGGACGACATGCTGGGGGGAGCTTTCAGGGGGGTTGATAACAAACGTCGGGACACGAAGACCCTAAAGGTGTGAATCGGTAACAGCAGCACAGCCTCAGTGCCGATCACGCAGACGAAGCCAGCAGGAATTCGGAATCGAGAGAAAGAAAGCGACCTTGCTCAAGCTGCAATCTGTGCCCAAGGTGAGACAAGTCCCAAGGGCACTCTAGTACGGGCAAACACTTACACAGCATGGAGATGAAAAGATCAAGGTCTCTGTTGCGATCATCCTGAGTTACATAGACTTGTTACTCGAGCTGGGCTACTTGAGTACGGAAGAACATATATTCATGTTCCGTTGATATTATGAGTGAAGTATGTTGGGTCAATACTCCGAGTCCTTGTAAGATATTGGATCCAATGTCGAACACATTGTGGAAGTATGACGGGGAGTGAGGGACTTTGGCAATGGGGAGAGATGAGATGTGAACGTAAGGAGAGGCAAGAATGAAGTTATCCAAGCTTTCCCCCAGTTACGACGGGAGCTCAGACTGTAGAGGCCGAGCGACCGGGGTACTCACAACAGGATGAGGTTTGTTAGTTTCCTGCTTGAGTTATATAGTAGACGATCACCTGATTTTGTTGAAAGACAGGGCTCGTTGCGTCGCGAAGAGTGAGCTGATGCGTGACACAGGCGATGAGCTGGCAATCCAGGGATGCATCAAGCCAACGAAGTCCTTGAGAGTTTTGATTCCGCTTCTGATTCCGGCAGGGTCCTCGAGTTCTGACGCCCAGTACACACTCGGCGCTCTCGTTGTGAACCACCTTCTCCTTTGTCGCTGTCGTTCCGGCGGCTTCCTGGCACACGGCCTGGCTCAAAACTCGTTACTCGACAGGCCCGACTCCTACACCTCCTACGTGATCGGTCAGAGCACGGTCAGAGCACTTAGACCTCTTCAAAATCAGGATAACATGGGAAGAATGCTGCGTTGCGGCTTGGTCCGAAAAGCAAAGCGTCTTACACACGAACCTATACAAACCCCCTCAACCTCGACATTCAGCAAACCCCCAAAATAAAGCTCGTCCATTTCATCCCCTCCGTCCATGCCATCCCCTTCTACGCCGCCGCGACCAAAACCCCCGAGACGATGCGCTTCATCCCCTTCCATTTCACCAAGCTCGATGATTTCCTGGTGAATGTCGTGGGGCCCTTCCAAGCGAGCCCGGACTACCTCCTTCTCACCATCATCGACAAGCTCAAGCTCGAGCAGGGGGCGGAGGAAAAAGATTGCATCGCCGGCGTGATTGGGTACCTCGGGATGTCGACAATGAGGAGATCTGTGGAGCTGGGGCCGGTGATCGTATTGCCTGAGTACCAGCGCACGCATGTGTCGACGCACGCTATCGGGGCAGCGATGCGGTATATCCTGGAGGTCCCTGCGCAAGGCGGGCTGGGCTGGAGGCGCGTGCAGTGGACGGCGAATACGAGCAACGCAGCGTCAGTGCGGAGTGCGGAGAGAATGGGGATGAAGGTCGAGGCGGCGGCGATGCGATGGAGTTTTTGTCTGCAGGAGGAGAAGGAGGGGATCGTCGTCCCGGCTGAGAGGGGCGGCGGGAAGGGGCGGCATAGTACGCTGCTCGCCGTCTGCTGGGATGACTGGGAGAACGGAGTTCGAGATCATGTAACGAAACTCATCGCGCGATGATTCAGTGGCTCTCACACAGGCTGTCGTATGTCTCTTCTCTCTTGACTGGTTCGTGGTATTCTGAAATGAGATGGCCGAAGGAAAGCGCGTCGGAATGGAACTCAATGCTTATAACAGCTCGAGCGCAACGAGGCTCCCAAACCCCACGAATCACATAAACCCGTCGGACGCGGAACGCCTCAACCCATGCTCATGGGATGCCGCATGATGGCGGCGTCGTGGGTACCCCTCAGCACCAGCGACACCCCGGCGTACAGGCGTACCCTCCGTACATCGTCGGTGTGGGGATGTCTCCTGCGGGCCCAAGCCTGATGCGCCAGCAACCACAGCAACAGCAGTACGCTTCTGGCCCGCCCAGGTCGGCGTTCATCCTGGAGTGCCGGGTGTGAATCCGATGTAGCAGCACCCAGGTATGCAATGATCAATCCGTCTGAAGCGTATGGAACTCATAACACAGTGGCCAAGGTATATAGATCTGAAACGCGTGCGGCTTGATGACTCATTTGGTGACTAGATTTGGCAAAAATTCACCAACACATTCTCGGTTGCCAGCGTAAGTGTGCCGTTGCTAGTTCAGATTCGTTGGATTGATGTTGGCTTGTCTAGTGCTTGACACGTTACGCGCCAATATTCCGCGACTACGTCAAAGAGTTCCTCTTGACTTCTATCGCCGACGGTATCTCATATGTTGAACCTCGTATCAACTTCCGTCATAGGTATACTTCTTGCTATACATTGCACCGGTCAATTATTTATGCCCGTGGTCCAGATTCATGGACGATGCCGACGGGAATGATTGTGTTCCTCATCGTGAATGGCTCGTCATGTTTGATGAAGTTCTGAAGGAGGTCAAAGAAGACCTGCAGAAGCAAGGTCGTGAAGATGAATTCATCGGAGCCAAGGTGAGTGTCAGCTTTTGCCGTGATTGTAATGTTGCTCAGATATCGATGTCATGCTAGATCATTAATACAACCCTTCGTTTCATTACGCCCGAGGAGCTGACGAGGTACACCGAAGATTGTATTGCATTGAAGAAGGAATTTCCCCACCTCATTGCAGGTTGGTTTATTCCTCGATACCACGAACACGTTCGATTGCTGATCACCGTTGTAGGATTCGACCTGGTCGGAAATGAGAACGAGTTGAAGCCTCTAATTGATTACCTCGAACCTCTGTTGCAATTCAGAGAGAGGCAGAAGGAAAAGGGCGTTGAAACTCCCTTCCTATTCCATGCCGGCGAAACGTTTGGTGACGGCACTGAAGCTGATATGAATATGTACGACGCCATCCTCCTGGGCACGAAGCGGATTGGCCATGGGTGAGTTCCTCCGCGAGTTTACCGTCTTACAAGTGCCTGACGTTGCGTAGATTTTCTCTAGTAAGGCATCCCAGATTAATGGAAATCTGCCGAGAACGGGGAATTGCTTTGGAAGTGTGTCCAATATCGTACGTGATTTGCACTGTACTCCAGGAGAGCTCACGAACAAGACGATTCCAGCAATGAGATTCTTGTTGGTGATTCTTTTTATCTATCATAACTTCTCACGTACTCTTCTTTACCCTGCACACAGTTATTGATACCGAATGTACTCAGGCCTTTGGATTGATAGTTCGCCGTATCAATGACGAACCATTTGACGTCCCCTCTGTGCCGGGAAGTCGCGCAGTCACCATCAAGTTCATGATCCCCAACTCTCGGATGGGCTCGGTCATTGGCAAGCAGCGGGCAGTGGATTGATTCACAATGGTAAACGTCAGCGCGCACGGCGCCCCGACGTCTGGCATCCCCGTCTTGCTGTCTGCGTGTGCGTCAGTGTTCGCGCTGTGCCATCGTGGATCCATATCCCGTCACATTTACCACGCGCAAGCGCAGACACCTTCGTCTGCATCCCCCCGTCCAGCTTGACGTTCAGCTTGACTAGCCCATCGCACCTATACGCTGCTTCCCGGCGAGACTGTAGACAACTCCTGCCTACGCTCGAATGGCCGCCGCCGGAAGATGAGATGGCGTGCAGCCAACGGACGAACTCTAGCACCGCAGCTTGCTATCACCTCTTGTGGTACGTCTCCCAGCCTCCTTTCCTTTCGTCGAGCATCATACGAGCTGCTCCGAGTTACAGGTCGACTCAACCAGTCCCAAACTCACGCCCCCGTGCCTGACGTTTTCGATCCTCGAGCTTTGAATATCACCACCAGCACGCCTCTCGAACATCGTCATCTCGCGAGCATCAAATAAGCGCCTGTCTGTGCCGCGCCGCCAGCCTCTTCGACAGTGGATTCACGATGATAAACGCCTGAGCGCACGCCCCCCCCCCGCCGTCTGGCATCCCCGTCTTGCTGTCTGTGGGCGCGTCAGTGTTCGCTCGCTGTGCCATCCTGTCCCGCCTTCCTTGTGAATGCCATCACTGCATTCTGAGTGTCCCCCTCAATCGAACGACCGTGAACTAACATCGTTCATCTTGGCATAATCATTCTCGCAAATAACTGCGTGCCTATCAGGCCTGATTGAGCCAACATGAACGCATCGATTGCATCTACGAGGACGTCGTTACCGTGTCCAACCAACCAACCAAAGGTGCGTACCATGTATTGATCGTCCTTGTTCTCCCATCCCTGCATTCTTTTGTGCCGCGCTCCGTTTCGAGCGCTGGTTTCTTCTTTGAATCCCCACTTCGTCTCTCTTGATCGTGCGCTCTAACTCGTTCTCCCTCTAGCTTCACCCTTGTCACGATCAACGCCGTTGCTGCTAACGACGGTTATCTGGAACGACGAGCAACGCAGGTAAGTCCCTCCACACGTACACACAAAGACACGCTTACCTCCCCAACGCAGGACGTTGCTCAGCTCCTCTCGCGGCCTCGATACTTCTCAAATCCCTTCTTTTCGATGGAGCCTATTGTGGACGTCGCCGTGGCTACCCGACCGATGAGCAATGGCTTCTCCGTGTTCCAAGTGATCTTCCCTCCAGCCCACATCCTCCGCGTGAACGGCTCGGGTGGGCAGAATTCTGCGTCGGTTCCGTCTTTGCGCAGATTAGCCTCGGCATTGCGGGGGTGGAAGAAAGCGAGGTGGTGCCCGTAACCTAGTGGTGCACCGTCTTTAGGCTCGGTCCACTGACGCCTTGTACCATCGCGGGTTGGTAAAGTGATGTACAGGTCCGAGACGCGTTCCCGATGAAATGTATTTCGCATAACTAGGTGCTTGGGGGACGCTATCCATTCGTCGAGGGCCGCATCGCTCCAGAATTGTCGGCGCGACGAACGAAGCAGTGGCGAGCACCGAGAAGCTTTGATCGACAACATGACCGGCGTCGAATATGATGTTACTGGAACAGCTGACAGTTTACAGCTGTCAAATTTGGCCTTGTCAAGACATGCGTCGTATGTCTCAATTGTTGTGTTTTGATGAAGGTTTTGCTCATGGATATTATAGGCGAATCTTTCCATCAGTACTCCGTTCAACCATTGACGTTGTGGCTGTTGCTACGCGCCGGTATGTGGATTGAATGGAAGTACTACACAGGTAATTATATACAGGAAGGCAAGCACTTCGCGGTCTAATTCGTGACATTGTCAGATACGTCGCTCTATTCGCATGGACCTTGGTAAACTGGGTCAGCTTCAATCACCTCATTAATAGAAGGCAAGATGGCGAAGTTAGCGATAATTCTCGACGTGCAGTCGACGTAATGGGCAAACTTCTGTTTGCCTTCTTCGTCTGCGCTGCCGTCCTGCTATTCGAAAAATTCTCCATTCAGTGGATTGCTGGTAAATTCCATGAGAGATCCTACGCCGGTCAGTCTTCTTTATACTCCGTTTTCCCGTCCTAACAATAGAGCCCTTTAGAACGCATAGCACCGTCTTCCTTGATTCGAATGGCACTTCGGTCCAAGCGCCTAATGTCGTGCTCAACGGGATGGTAAGAGTCGTAAAGCGCTTTACGCACGGCGCTCACTCGGAAAGAAATATTGATGTTCGTTCGACAGTTTATCCAAAATATCCGCAGAAGTCCTCAGGTACGGACTCCGAGATAGCGCCTATCGGTGGGTGGCGGTTCACAGACAGGAACTCGGTCCTAAGTAAGTTCGCTCCATCTTTATCTATGAGCGTTGTTGACATGGGCTCAGTGGACCTCTCCCTTGTCCTCGCCGTGAGTCCGCCATTCTGTCTGTACATCCCATGTACCACTAACCAAACCCAGATGACAGTCCATATCCAGGCGTACGCACCCCAACAAAGGAGCAATGTGATTCATTCTGCCAGTTATCATCTGAGGAGGATTCTGTGTCACTGAGTATTACAGTAGTTGGCAATTTTGTGAACGACAATCATGATGGAATGGTGTAAGAGATGATTGGCGGAGTTTTGAGTGTCATGAGAGGTAAAGTAAACTGGTAATTCAGAGGCCTGTCCGACTCATCGTCGTCTAGGAAGGGTGGCAGTGCTGTGAGAACCAGGAAGTAGCACTTACCTAAACTGGCAGTTGGTTGAACTCTCACTTCTACCGCCACTTTCAAGGCATTGAACACCTGTAAGAGAGATCTACTCCATCTGTTGCAAAGAACTCATTCAATATAGTAGACCAATGCCCTCTGAACCTCTTTTTGTTGTCACAAATGAGGATCCTGAGCTAGATCTCGCAGATCGCTCATGGATTAGACAAGAACCGCTGTTAAGCTTATTCCGATGGATCCATGAAGTGGATGAGGAAGAGCGGGCCCAAGGTTATGCTGACTGGAAGATCTCCGTAGCTGCCAAGATTTTGAGCAAACATCAGCAGTTGGTGAGTGAGCAATCTTCAGACCGTGTATTTTGAAGCTCAAATAATTCATCCAGGCTGAGCGTATCACAGACTGGCTCTCCTTCTGCCTGAATGGCAGCTCTATGCCGACTGAGCATTCAGTGAATGCTTTCATTGACATTTTTGTCCTTCTGGCCCTGGAGAAAGATACTGAGGCCCGAGGTAGGCTCAATGAAGCACTGAGGGAGTGCATGTCCTTGCCTGTGAGTGTCCTTCTGCCATTTTATAGTTCTGCTTGTTGATGTTCTCTATCAGCTGTCAAAGTCCAATATGCTGGTGGGAGGTGCTAGTGATGATGAAGATGACGAAGAAGGAGACAGTGACGAAGAAGTGGATGGGATGAGGGTTTTGGAGACATTTTGGGAGGCCAAGCTTCCAGTCGAGTGGAAGGCAATGATACGTACAGACCCTAGCCTACAGCTCCAGGTCTGCCAGCTTTGGGCTGAAGCTTTGCAGCACTTCTTTGATACACCTGATGTGAGTGACCACTCTCTGCGAGATATTTAATATACTCACACAAGGACAGAAACTAACTACCAGCATCCGTCGGGGAGCCATTCAGGCTCTTCAACAGATGCGGAAGATTACTGTCACTACATGGAGACAGGAGACCTGGCGGACTGCAGTTAAGGTATGTTATTGGTGTATTCTGATGGGAGTGTTCTCTAAAATAGCACAGGAGTCAGGATTGGCCAAGGCTATGACCACCATCTGTGATAGTGGATACTTATTCAGTGTTGAGTCCCCACATGTTCTCGAGACCTACCGCTACAATGTTTGGCGTGAAACCTTGGGTGAAATCCTGCTTCGCTGGATGCCACCAGCGGCTATTGATGCTGAAGAGGATACCACAGAGAAGGTAAGCACAGTGGCAGAATTATGAGAGGGGGGGACTAACATGACTAGACCCAGGCTGATGAATCCCCTAACAACTTGCCTTGCACTGCTGAAAATGTGCTCAAGGTGATGTGTGAGCATGTGGAGACCATTCCACGGGTATCTCATCCTTGCTCGGTGTTCTTTCTGGTTAGCCAGGAGAACTTTATCCATGCATGGGAAGTCTGGCTGGAGGGTGCTCTCAAGCACCGTGGTATTCAGGTATGTCTAGGAAATAACTCTCAGATATTGTTGTTTGACTGGTGATTCACTGCTAGACCAGCAATGTCAACCTCTCAATGTTGCACCGCCATCTGAGGGGGATGAATCTTAAAGCTTTTGAAAGGACCCATGAGATACCAGAGGTGTTGAGGGTGATTCTCGAGGAAACTCAAGCTCTTGTTTCCAAGAACAAGGACACCGAGTACAGTAACTTCCGGTCGAAGAAACGAAACTTGGAAGAGAAGGCAGTGCCACGGCCAAAGAAGAAGACACCCAAGAGACGTCGAAAGCATCTGGAATTAGATGGTGCAACTTACTTGTCTCCTTTACCCTTGGCTGCCCCTTCCCCTGCTTCATCGGTTGCCCCTTCCCCTTCCCCTTCCCCTTCTCCTACCCCACGTCCAGAAAGCCCAGTGGACCCTAGTGTACCACCACCCAACCTTCAGCCCCATCATATTGTCAACTCTTCCAATATTCCTACTCAGCCACTGGTCGACCTGCCCAATGCTCCATTGTTCGATTCTGAGGAGTTCAGGATGCCTGATGAATTCACCAACAGTTGTGTGAATTGCAATACTCTGACAGAGGATGAGTGGTGCATTCGTAGGTTTGCGGTGGATGAGTTGGAGGGGTATGAGCAGTATGAGGGATGTGTCATCACCACTGCTCCTCCAGAGGATCGTTTGCCCCCCATGGTGAGTCTCCTACATGTGTCATTGATATGCCAAATAACATAAAGATGATCAGCTGGTCAAGGGGAGCAAGAAGAGTGAAGAGCCCCATTACTACCACCCTGATGACCTCAAACTCCGCCAAATCAAGGCTCGCTCAGAGGTGTACAAGCGATGTACCAAAGATGTCACCCTTCTGGTTAATGATGGCCTTCTGGTAAGTGTCATTATATTATGAAGGCCATACTCTGACATCGCTGTAGGTTGGTGCGGTGCAATATCAGGCATTTACTCAAGAAACACTTGATGAAATGTCACAGCATAAGAAGATGACTGATAAGCTCAGCAGTGTCAAACGAGGTGCGGGTTTTCGAGCTTTTGCATGGGGGAGCATGAAGGCCCTCGGATCACGCCTGCCCCAGGGAGGCAATCCTGCCAGTGGATATGGCCCCTACAAGGACATGATGGCCAAGGAGGTAGAGGAGATCCATGCCTTGTTTGGCCACGCAAAGGTAAGAGTCCTTTAAATCTAGATGAATTTGTGTTGATGAATGATGGTAGGTTGCTGACACCTTGGTGACAACAGGGCAGTCTGTTTACTCCCCAGTCACCAAGGCTCTTGGGAAGCACTTTGTTGCTCATGGTGTGGACCCCCTTGGCAGTGCAGGTGGCAACCTGTTCATCTGTCATAACTACTGCAGCCCCATGCATTTGGACCGTGATAAGACAATGTCAACATGCATGCAGCTTGGAAAGCGGTGCAAGGAAGGGGAGTGGAACTTTGTGTTTCTCAGATGGGGAGTTTACCTTGACAATGGGCCCAACACATTGTGGTGAGTTGATTTAAAATTTGTATTTGTAAAAGCTGATTCTCTTCAGGCTTTTCAATGGAAATGACATGCATGGCAGCACCATGCCTAGCAAATCAACCATGGCAGAGGCTCAAGGCCAAAGGAGTGGAGGTAGTACTGGTGGACATAATGTTGTTGCTGGTGGAGCAGCAGGAGACCAAGTCCACTTGGGGAATCATGCTAACGCACCACCTCTTGCCTATCCAGGTGGTCTGATGTGGGTTGTGGTTGGTCCAGGTGAAGCCTCAACTGGGTACCATAACTCAGTGCGAAGCATAGATGTGGCCCGGGCTTCACACTATCAAAGAGTTCGCAGACAACTCCCAGCAGTTCAGAGATACTGGAACTAGCAGTTGTAATAGTACTATTATGTAAACAAGAGAGTGTTAAATTAAAAGCCATCATACATTCTATAACAAGTGGCCAAAGCATCTACCCAAAGAAGTCTGCGAGTGTTCATATTACGTGACATAACATCATGCCGGGAATGAAGCTCCTGGGTGAGTGCTCCAAACTGATGTGGTGAGAGCGGCATCACCGGCGGCTCGCAGTCTACCTTATTCAGATTTGATGGTGTGGTTGCTGGAGCAAAGGGATTGTCGTTGTCCCAGTCCTCTGGATTGTTTTCAAGAAGGTGGGTCATGAGCTGTGTGTCATCAAGGACCTCCCAGTCAACACCATATCCAATGATGTCCTCCGCTGCCAGATCTTCTGCAACAGGTTCCAGAAACCGCTCAATTCCTCGTGCGCCTTCCTGAAGCATTCCAAAGATATACATGTCACGGGGACTGCGGGCACGCTCACCACGGATGCTGATCTTGTGGGAATTCCAAGCCTCGACCCACTCCTGGGCATCCTCGTTAATGGCCTCAAGGAACAGGTAATGGAGAAGCCAAATGTGGCCAGGGCGCTGAGGGTCGAGGCCATGGTTGCACTCAAGATCATGGAAGAAGTCCTTCCACTTGAGGCCAAACCCATGAGTTAGGTCGTACCATAGCCGTTCAATTCGGGTGTTGTGAACACTTCTGAGAATCATCATGAGCTTGAGGCAAAGGAGAAAAGTTAACAACAAACCGTCCCCAGATGTATGATCCCCGTTCTATTCCAAAATACTCCTCCATCCAAGCTGCCACAGCTAGGTTCTCCACACCATGGTCCCCTCAAACACGGCTTGGGTCACCATGCATCTCACGAGCATCATGGAAGAGTTCCAGCACAGTCAATGCACGGTTGTTGTTATGGGCTCGCAAACCGGTGATGAAGCGGGAGAATCCATCAATGAAGCAATGAATGACAATCTTGTAACGTATAAGACCTGAGAGTGTTCAGAAGATTTGTTGAGAAGGAGAATGAAACAGAGCCGACCATGCTGTCCATCATGATGCCACAAAGAGTTAGGGCCGGGAACAGAATAGCGGCGGCGAGCAATATGTCGGTTTCCAAAGATTGCAGGTGTGCCGTGAACACGGAGGTAGGACATGGTGACACGTTCACGTGGGAGACGATGGCCAGAGGCACGGAGATGTCCATCGATCATACGACGTCCAGCATTTGGAAAGCTTTCCAAAATGGAGCGGATATGTTGGTCAAGCTCTTCGTCATTCAGAGTGGAGACAGGAGCCGACGTAGATGTGTACTGGGCGACTTGCTCACCGTCGACCTCAACGATGTTGCGAACGGGCGCAGCAGGTAGGGCAATGCCGAGCTCCAGAGCGCGTCGACGAACAGATCTTGCAGAACAATTGAAGACCTCAGCAAGATGGGTAGTGCCACGAAGCTCTAGAGCAGACTCCAAGAATGTTGGGTCAATGTGTACTCGTGGACGTCCTCTTCCTCCGGTATGAACACGCTGAGCAACGACCAATGTTGGTCCATGGGGCGGATCCAAAGAGCGATGGCAGGCAGCATCAAGGTCGTTAGCCATCACCGTGCAATTGGCTTGCAGTGTTGCATATTCAGCGGCAGAAAATGATTGCAGGTGCTGGACAGAGGCATTGAGAACAGCTTTGGTATATGACACATGACGTACCTGCTCTGCAGCTGAGGAGAGACTGAGAACTTGGTCTCGCACCTCGGACAGCTGTTGGACTGCCCCTACCTGTGTGCGAAGTGCAGTGGTGACACGTTGTTCAAGGACGGCATAACTAGCACGAAATTGGTCAACAGGGGTGGTCATGGTAAGACGACTTTGACTGAACTTTGAGCAATGACTTCAAACCGAACGTTGACAGACAGTGAATCACAGTTTTCCTAGAAAGGCTTATGTTTATGGAATCCTGCTCTGCATAACATAGGCTTAGGCCGTCACCAGTGGTACAGCTTATGCATATGCATAACTACTCACCATTCCGTGATCCATGAGGATTTGTTGTGAATTTGCATGTTTAGGCAAAGTGGTATTTACCGCTGCATATGATTTGACCGTAGTGATTCATCATGATAAACAGTGATTCATTGTGCACAATGCCAGTACATATGTATATCTGTAAAGAAAATCATACCCATTGCGTGAAAAGCAATGATACCTGAGGATAGTTCAGAATCCTTCGTGAACTCGGGTGATTCAGGGTTCAGAGCGCTTATGCATTGCTTTTTGTCCGATAAGGTCCCTCAAATACATCGCATAAAATGGCCTCCAACATGAGTGACACCATATCTTCTAACTCATTACTACACTATGACTACTCAGACGAATATTTGAGTGGTTACGACTCCGACTCCAGTGAGCCTCTTCTAGACGATTCACTTCCTTCACTCATTCGACATGAACTAGGTATGGCGTCTACAAACTCTACTCCCAACAAGCAAGGTACAACTGGCGCTCTGCACCGCACTCGCGACAACATGGACGCTGCCCTGCAGGCGGACCTTCGCAATCGAACGCTCCGTGATGTGTCAGTTGACGACTTCGTGAAGCATGTGTATGGTTTCACGGAAAAAGACACAGAGTATATCACATCAAAGACGTGGACGCTAGATTATCAAGGCTTGGCCGAATACAACTTGGCGCTCAGCAAAGGCCTGCCGGAAACTGCCCTGTATTCGCCGTTCAAGACTATCATGGACGAGTTATTCCAGAAATTCCGCGATGACGAATATGCCCTCGATATCAATCTTGCTTCTCTCGGCAGCGAGCAATCGAAGAGCACGGGCACACCTCGGAAACCTGATGGGCTTTTCATGTTTAAGTCACACAAAGACTCTTACAAGGTGTCTTGGTCGCTCTCCAAGGCCTTTCTTGAATTTCAAATTCGCCCCGGCGAACAAAGGCTTCGGAAGGAAGCGCGCAGGGTGCGTCGCCCCATCGACACAATTCGCGAAGGAACAACGCTTGCGGCTGCTAATGTGGGCGTCATAGCCTCTACGCCAGACTTGGCACCCTCTCCGCCACTCAAGGCGCTGTCTGGTTACAAGCGTCGGAGCGCTGACGTTCTCGGCACTGAAGAACAAGGTCCTTCGAATCGACCCAAGCAAATGACTCGGAAAGAGGCACAGGGCGCTGGGTATGCCCTCGAGATGATGGCAGCCGCGTGTAGGCGTTGGGCTACCGGCTTCGTGATCAAGGATAAAACCGTATGGGTGCACTACTACGACCGCATAGGCGCCATCTTCACTGAGGAGTTCGATTTTTCTAAAGACCCACAAAAGCTGGCGATGGTGGCTTTGGCCCTTGCCAAGTGCGACGTTGTTCAGGCTGGATTCGAACCCCTCATCTCCCCTAGCCCCGACTCCCCGCTTTCCGCTCCCCTCGTTTCGCTGGACGGCGCGTTCCTCCATTTGCCTGTGCGCGATGATGACGCAGGCGCTACGTATGTGAAGGGCTTCGAGAACGATCTCTACTCTCACTTCGAAATCTCCGGTAATCCATTATACACATACCAAGGTCTTAACGGCCGAGGCTCACTAGTCCTTCCCGGCCGTCCCATTCAAGCAGTGAAGGGAAGTGGCACCCAGCCAGAGCAGGTCGCGGCCGATACGCCAGGCGCCAACAACAGCACGAAGGATTCTGGCGGCATGGGAATGGTCCACGGAACCACGACATCTGGGGAATCCCCTCCTCAAGTCCCTATGGTAGTCAAGCTTAGCTGGCCCTTGTCTACGCGACCGAGTCTTGAAGCAGAATTGATTCACGAGCTCCGGCGCGATAAACTGGGGCGCATGAGACCTCACCTTCCCAAGGTCCACTTTGCGATGGTGCTCAAGGGGACATCTATACAGCTTCCGGGGGACCTGTTCCGCTCCATGACCACGGCGCACAATCTCGAGCAGCGTTATTTCACGCTCATGATTGTTGAACAGTACAACCATCTATGGGAGGTCCCGACATGCGACGATTTCCTCGATGTATACCTCGATATTGTAGAATGTATGTCCTCTCCTTCTTCCAGTGTTCGTCTAAGATCTAACTCCACTAAAAGGTCATCACGCTGCGATGAAAACCGGAAACATCCTTCATCGTGACATCAGTGAAAAAAATCTGTTATGGCAACAAAAGTCTCGCTGTGTCGGTGTTCTCAACGATTGGGATCTATCATCCGCCGTTGCTCAGTTGGGGGCTCACACGAAGCACCGCACGTTTTATGGCGCTTGATCTCTTGATTGGTGCTGAACCACCCTCTCATCTCTACCGGCACGATCTCGAATCTCTGTTCTACGTCTTCGTTTGGGCAGCGGTAGACTTCACCCTCGACAAGGAGAAGCCATTTGTCAAAGAGACCAACTCAGCAATACTGAAATGGGCTGGTACATATGCAGACGCCTACGAAGCGAAGTCAAGCTTCTTAACCAAGCCAAGGCCAGTGTTCAGTGGGATACAGCCTGCGTTCGAGCCGCTACGATATTGTCTCGATGGTCTTTGGAGTTTATTCCATAAGGCCTTTGAGAACTCGGTCAAGCTTGAGAATCAACTTGAGAAAGCCAAAACCGCTTCTACTGGGCGAAGGACTCGGAAACGCCGGAATGTAGATATGATCTACGATGAAGAACTCCCTCCCGTTGAACCGAGTCCTCATTCAAGTCCTCATTCCGAAAACTCCGTTGAGGTCAATCCTCCCACTGTCGACGAGGTTACCATTGATTTCGAAACTATGGGAGGGTGTTTGACCTTCGAGAAATTTCTGGCTGCCTTAGGAGAACAACCCCGACAGTATAAGTCCTAATCGCTGTGATGATGCCCTCCATCCAGCCTCTTTGCTGTTCCTCGAAATTGTGCTCTCCATGGCTATACATTCTCTTCCTTTTCTCCCTGTACACATCTCATAATATATATGACATAGCCGTTGACTGGATTGGAATATTATGTGATCACCACCCTCGCTACTTACAAGCGACAACTTCCGAAGCACATAACTACCTGTTGGCTATGCTGTGCTATGTATGCGGTAGAAAATAGTGTGGCAGGATGGGTGAACGACTGCTTGCTAAATCCAGTAATAGCTCGTCTCGTCTCGAAACCAAAATGTCGGGGCTTTATCATCTGCATGTTACAGGCCTGCTAAAACCTGAGTGATTGTTAAACGCCGATGTATGTTGGGTTGGATATATCTATCTATCAGAACGCTACTTACCGTTCGACCCAAACGTTGCACAAATGGCCGCCTTTATCATAACCGTAATCAATCCCTAACCCCTGGCTTGCCCCGTAGGGACCTACATTGGTTTTTATGCACGGGGACGGAAATGGACAGTAGAATACGCCATAGTACTTGGTCTTCTCGTTTTCCAACAAGGAAATACACATAAATGATATGTCAATCTTCCGCAAACTTTTCCCAGTCCCACTCAAATCTGCATGCCATAAGAGGTATGCCCTTGATGGTAGCAGCACGGGGTGCACCTCGACGCCAGCGCTCCCACTGGCAATCCCCATACTGGCTGCGGAAGTCGATGAACTGCAGCGTTGGCATACGCAGAAATACGTGCTCAACCGTGCGCCAATCGTCAAAGGCGTAAGGGACGGAGATGCGGAGCCCTTTCAGTTTTGGCGTCCGCACTTCAAGGAGAGTGTGTAGGATGAGGTATGCGTCTACAGCGAGTAGATAGCGGTCAACACGAGCCGGCGAACGGAGAACAGGAGGCAAAGAGAAAGGCAAACGCACCATCTCGACCATTCTGAAAGTCGAAGTACTCTAGATCAGGCATGTGCTGGAGGAGCGAGAAGGCGGGGATGCGAAGGGAGTATATCGAGAACACCCGCACGCTCCGTATGACCTCCTTCACGCGATCAGATATCGCTATTTCTGCAGGCGACCCGTGTACTTCAGCCTTCCATCTGAGCAGCCTCCTGTCCGGCGGCAGACACCCGGTGAAATCAACCGAGGCCCACAGCGTGTGCAGATTAGGGAGGAGAGTTGCTTCCAAGGGTTGTGCAGAGATGCCGCGCACCTCGAGGTGGGTGATGGATGGGTGAGTGCTGAGAATAGAGTGAAATGTGTCCCAGTCCCTGATCGAGTGATCCCACGTGAACCTCTTCAATGCAAACGGGGGTCTGCTCCAATGCAGCGTCTTGTGCAGCGGGACCTCGCGACTTGAGTACGAGCCCAGGAATACGAACCCTCTCAGGTTGACCAGCCGACTGAGGATCGCGTCGACCAGCTGTCCGGGCTCTGAGGAGCATTCGAGACGGTAGTTCAGGCAGAATGTGAATCTGCGCACGTAAAGTGTGAGGCGATGGTTTCCTTTGTCGGTTACGGTATCGTGGAATCTGCGGAGGGGTTGGATGTTCTGACCACAGCTGAGCGCCGCGCTGCCGAGAGAGACGTCCTCGTACAGAATTCGCTCTGTCTCTGAGCGTATCAATCTCGAAGCGACCAGGAGCGAGTGCAGCGTCGGTCGGTCGTCGACGTGGGCGATGACGGATCCAACGAGCTCTGTAGGAATCTGAGAGATCATACTGCGAGTCAAAGCAGTGCTCAAGAGCGCAACAAGAGCGCCAACACTTTATATTGGGAACGTGGAACGGGTCCGCTGACCTGACAATTGGTGTCGAAATCTCAGGCTGTCCATGTGCCTGAGGGCGTGCATCGCGCGTAGCTAAAACAAAATTGGATCTAGAGAACACCCCAAGGTATACAGATAATGGTAAGAAGAAGAAAGTCGTTTCGGACTCAGCCACTGTTCGAAGTTCGAACATCTCAGCAGTTCATGCTATCTTCTCCAAATCCGACTCAACCACGTTCTGCGCGGACTCTCACTCGCATCGGGCTCAGTACTGTCAGTTTCCCCAGGTCCCTTCGAGGTGGGAATGGGGCTGCTGTTGGCGTAGCGACGTTTGTATTCAGCTGGCGTTTCTCCATTTGTACCGGCCTTCCACATGCCTCGACGAGCCGATCTATGAGGATACCGTAAGTGATGAGCAAATGGCAGACAAACAGAACGCACTTGGCCTCCTCCATCGCACTCATATACTGCTCTTTCCCCCACTGTCCGTATTCAGCGTTGCTCTGCTCGTACACTGTGCCGCAGCCAGCCCTGCAAATTCGCCTTCAGAATTTGTTCGAGACTCAGAGCTTGGACACTGACTTTAGCATTTCTATCGAAAGGTTGGCTCCCCTTCTAATCGCTAGCGAGCCCGGCAGCAGACGCGGGGACACCACGATCGCGACCTAGGTAGGTAACACAGTGAGAAGCCCGACTCCGGAGCCACACCTACGCAACTCACTACGCGGTTATACTGGTCTCTGCGGAGGAGCTGGCAGTAGACAGTGCGCCCTTGTAGGCGGTTCCTCAGCCAGAGCAGGCTTTCCGCGGAATGCGGTTGCGCTGGACGGCCGAAATGAGCGCCCTTGAAAGGTTAGACTTTAGCTTTGCGTGGATTGTAACCGCGTACTTCTGGAGCATCCACTCCGGCGATTCGGATGTGTATGGTCTTGTCTTTGAGTGCTGGAGCACAAATGTTAGTCCACGGTATGTTATACACGCGGGGAACACGGACCTTTGGTAGCGGCCGGTATTCTTCGAAATTTCAGAGGCCAACGCCAGCCCAGCCCGGGAGTGTGGTACAATCTAAAGTTATCTGCGTCCCCCACACTGTGTCCTCAACTGATAAGACGTCCTAGCGGAAGCGGCCACGCCCGTACCATGCACACCGAGCGAGCAGTAATCGAGAAACTCACTTCGTTACGTATCCTTTCACCCACTTTCGCTTTTGAAAGACGTCCGGGGTAATCCATTCCGCATTTCTTATTCTACGAAAGTACCGCCTGTATACAGAGGTTCCAACTACTGTTGAGAGCGAGCCAAGGGCAAACGCGGTGGGGAGAACGACCGCTAGTGGAGTTTGGGAGTTTGTGAGGGAATTGAAGAAGTTTGAGGCAGTCGTCTGGATCACCTCGCGAATTTCGTAGCCTTCTTTACGTTCTTCGGTGGGCATGGCCAGGACGTGGAACAGTGGCACGAAGCTCAGTTTAATTCTAAGTTGATAAATATCCTAGCTTGTTTCACACGGGTAGTGACCAGCAAAACACATAAAGAAGCTACTTTGATAGTTGCGTGAATTCCACGATGTAAAGTTCTTCTGCAATCCTGACTCTCGTGCCCATGGTCTCTGTAACATCATGGATATACCTCTGAAGCTATGACCTCTGAAGCCATGACCCGCATCCGGCGTAACTTGTAGAGCAGCCCGACATGAGCACCTTCGCTTCCGCAATCGTGGAGTGCATTGCTAACAACACCGTAAGAGAGTGTATAGGTTCTGCAAGTCTCTTCCGGATCCTTCCACACTCTTCGAAACCCATGTGTGTTGGGGCAAAAGACGCGAAACCGGGAGCAGAAACGTTCGGCTATCTTCCGGTGGCCCATTCAACCCGTTGTTTGAGGGTACGTGATGCCATTGTTCGCCTCGTGGAGACCGTCCGCTCTCGTGAGGCAGTACCGGCGAGGCAACCTTCAAACACTTGCCTGATCTAGTGTTGGGGATTTATGCCACCCATTATGCAACAAATCGGGAAGCAGTAAACGTGGTTTTCATTCGGTTATCTCTTGTGACCATCCTAACGGTTCGGTGCGGAGATTTAGGGTGCCTACTTACTACCCTAGGCCTTGGGATAAAGGCCTGCCGGTGGGTTGGCCACACCCAGACAATGAGGCTGAAAGGAAGGCCTTTATGTATAAGAGGGAGGGTCAAACAGTAAGAGGCTCATTCAAACATAGTACCATACCGCAACTACGTACCGTGCAATATGCTCGACGCATTCAAGATCAAGCCCTTCGACCTTGAGCCGATATTCGCGTCTTGGACTGACGGTCCCCGCTTTACGGGCAACCCCAAGAAAGACCTACCTGTCGACGAATGGTTGAACCAAATCAAGGAGGGGTGTGTTCAGCGCAAGGTGCCGCAGGAATACTGGCACAAAGTCGGTCGTCATTTCATGGAACCAAAGGCGAAAGCGAGGTAAGTTTGCTCTCTAGACGACATGTTTCTATACTGAAACGATGACGTAGGATGGACGAGTTGAAGAAAGTGATGGCCAAGGTCCATGGTGGCAACTATCGCTGGAACTGGAAGAAATTCAAGATCGCTATGCGCAATATGGGATGTACGTATTATTTGAGACTTTACCTCTCCCCCAGACTAACGCTATTACCAGGGGATATTGATGCGTCCGAAACCGAGGCTATTCGTGTCCAAACGAAACCGTCTGGGATATTTTGGTTCACGAAGAACAAGACCGAGGAACCTGAATCTGTTGAAGAGGTCGTAGAGACCAAGGATGTCAAGGGACACCAACGTCCGACCTTGTCGTCTATGCGCTCGGACTCGCTGTGGCTCATGCGCAAGAATTCGAAGAATGCGAGTGAACAGCCCCAGAGGCCCATACCAGTCAAATCCAAGACAACAGACTCTTCTTTTTGGAATACCAGGAAGGAGAAGGAGTCTTCCAAAGACGAAGTGTCGAAGGAGGTCATCTCCGCAGCGCCTCTTCCCAAGAAAGCTGAGACCGCTGTAGTCCTTCCCTCGAAGCCGGTCGAGTCGAGTCCAGAAGAGAGTAAGGAACCCTTTTAGCATCGTAAGCGGCTTTTGCTCATGTCATCTTAGCGGTTACAACCATCGCTCATGCACCAAAGTGGCTCCTCAACGCCTGTAACGCGCTTGACTTCCTCACCACTGAGCATCCAAAAACCATGACGACGATCAGGTGAGCGTTGCCCATCATCTTAGTAGAAAGTGACATACTGAACTCTCCTCGCAGCGCTGTTCTCATTACCGTTGGTACTCTACCCGCAACTCTGGTAGCTGCAGGCGTTGGAGGACCCGTTGGAGCAGTATTGGCCTCCCACGCCGCGCAAGCCGTCAGCGCGGTGGCCCTCGGTGTCGGTAACTTGTTGAAAGCACAAACGGACGGACAAGTCCAAGCAGCCAATGCCCCCGCCACGTCGACCGTTCGCTGAAGTTCCCGAAGTTGCTACATGCGGGACAGGTAGCAAGACCTGGACCCATTCACGTTGTTTATAAATTTATTTGTTATCATTTTATGCACTTACGACCATTAGCCCTTCACATACTTGTACTACCATTCATGTCTGTTGGCTGTGCGGTCAGAACCATCGACCGTCTAGATCCGATAATAGTGGTCCGTCAATTCGATGACCGTCTACATAGATGCCGCCGCGTGCATATTCTGGATCAATACGAATTGATAAGTCGGAGCAAAGCTTCATAAAATCATTGGGTAGTGGCGATCTTAGGCCAAGTCGGAGGTGCTTGTTTGGACCTGATTTCCTGAATCGCTAAGAAGAGGTTCAAATTCCAAATGGGAGAGGAAAGAAATGAGTACTGACGTCGAATTCGAGGAAGGAAGAGTGTAAAAGGACACGATCCTTGGGGAGACTAATACTCTTCCCGATGGACTTTGAAGAATCTGTGGAGGAATAAAGAGCATCGCCAAGTATTGGTGCTGCACGAGGCGGATTAAGAGAGGGGGATGTCACAGGGCGGGATGTCTCGTACCTCGGAGGCATTGCGCCATGTGTATTCGAAGTTGATGTTTCAAACCAGTGTGTAATTTGAGTTGAATGAGGCTCAAAGGAGCTACAGGCTAAACGATGCAAATGTCAGGCAGTTCCTGCGGCCAAGTCGAAACTGTGACGTACAGATGAAGCGAGAAGCTTCCAGCTCGTCACTGAGTTACTCGCCTTCGTTGATGAGCTCAATGAGCCTCGGCCATCATTGTACTGCAGCGCAGCTTCGACGGTACCTTCTCCTCCAGGGAAGGACGCCTTTCCGCCCCTCACTATGGCTAGATAGTATTTGTCAATGGTTCGTTGACTAAATTGCCGTGAGAGGTCTCGGGCCATGGAAGGCGAGCGGGCCAAGAGAAGAGACCCCGTTGTACACTGTCGACACAGGCATCGTGAGTAAAGTTCCAGGATGCAGGACTCCCTTTAGGGCACCTTATCCAACCGATGGACGGGAAATGGGCCATCCGGTAGGTTCAGACTATTTTTGAGACCTATATCAACGCAGCATCAGGACACTACCCGTACATCCTTACGCCACAGCCATACCTTGGAGAAGGTAGTCAAATTGATTTTCGTCGGTCTGTTTGCTGACTTTCAGTTTGCGTGCAACACGGAAAAGATACCGCTGCTCACCACCGACTCTGGGGACGCGTTCTTAGGAAGCTGCGCCTGGCAAACTAGTCCAGCGGGTTTGTTGAGGAGAATGACGCCTCTGTCGATGTATGCAACATGTCTCAGAGCTCCTGAGGAAGAACGGAACGACATGTACGGGACCAACGGAGTCGGAGAGTACTAGTAACTTCGGAGGTGAACTTCCAGGAGTGAGCGAAGTGACCGTGAGAATAGAAACTCCCATGCTCAGTGCCAATCACTCTTTCTTCTTCATAACCTACCATTACTTTCCACTTAGCGAAACAGCAATGTCGAATGTAGCCGCCAACGCAGACGCTCCAAAATCAGCAAAGTGAGTATATATGTGTGTGTCCTCGATGGGGCCTCCATTAACCTATAGCGTGTTGTTAATACCAGAAAGCGAAAGCTCACCGACAAGTCCATCCCGAATGTTATCCTACAAAACCCAGCGTTCGCGGAGGATTCAGCAATGTATCAGGACCTTCTGGAGATGGAACGCAAACTAGATTGGACTACCACGAGAAAGAAAGCCGAAGTTCAGGATGCGCTGGGGAGAAATCCAACAGTGAGTGGATTAGATACTAGTATTCTTCCGACTTCCCAATATCTCGAAGACGACGCGCACCCTCCGGCTGTTCCTCAGTCACAGCACTTCAGGCCAGGCATGGCAGGCAGGATCTGATGCTGTGGTTCCCAACTTCGATACAGGAGAAGGTGTTCCTGCGTGGACGCTGAAGATTGATGGCAGGTTGTTGGAGGTGCGTCCGTCCTGGACATGCATACTTGTTTCTGAGAAATAGCAGCCCCCGAATGCACGAAGCAGGGACAAGATTCAGCCGCGAAAATTCTCGACTTTGATCAAACGAATGGTAGTGGAGATGGACAGAGACCCAGCAGTGTACCCAGAGTCGAACATCGTCGAAGTGAGTATATTGCTTCCCCCTCAGGTCCAGGCCTTTACACGCTACTGTCAGTGGCCCCGCGCGTCAAGTCACCAGAATCCGGTTCTGGACGGGTTCACTATTCGCAGGACGGGCGATGTGCTCACTAAGATCAGGCTCATATTATTCCTTGACCATATGCCGGAGCAATTCAAGGTCGCTCCTGAACTAGGTCACATCATCTTGCGCCCTACTCTACCATGACGCTGACCATTTCCACAGCCGCTGTGCTTAGCATCAAAGAAGAAAGTCGGGTCGGCGTCATCCAAGCGTTGTGGAACTACGTGAAGGTGCAAGGGCTGCAGGATAAAAGCAATAGGCGGATAGTACGAGCCGATGATGCACTGAAACCCGTTCGTTCACACCCTAATCAGTTATCACGACTGCTAACCGAAGGACTAGATCTTCGGTGCAGAATCTGTGCCTTTCCACAAACTCCCAGACATTGTGAATCGATACCTGACTGCCCCAGACCCCGTAGTCATCCATTATACACTAAATCCAGGAATACCACCACCTGAGAGACCGTCAGCCTGGGATATGGAAGTCAAGATCGAGGACCATACGCTCAAGAATCGAATGACTGTCATGCTCCAGGCTAACAAAGAGAGTGCTGCGACCCTTGCTAAACTAGACGAAGAGGTAATATATAAACATTCTTCGTTGTCGAAATTACTGACCCCTGCATAGATCGCCTTACTCGCTCAATCGTTACACAACTCCCACCTCAAACGGACTTTCTTACAATCGTTTGCAGATGACCCAGCTCAGTTCATCCAGACATGGCTGGAATCTCAGTCGAGGGACCTGGAAAGTATCCTAGGCGGAGCGGGTGAAGGTGCGGCCGTCAGAGCGGAAGAGCTCAAGAGGAGTGAATTTTTCAGGTTGCCGTGGGTAGAAGAGGTAAGCACTTTCATACGGAAAATTCGACGGTTGCTCATGTCCTCTAGGCTGTGGCAATCCACGAAGGTATTCGTCTATCCCAGAAGGGCATTCAGTGAGGGATATATACCATATTCTCTGCCGCTTTGATATGAGTAATATGTGTTTCTGTACACCGAGATGCTAATGCTACATTGTTTTCTGTTGTAAGTGATAACCCTGCGTATGATTTGGCTAGTCCGTCTAATCCTCTCCTGCTCTGACGTTTCTCCCTTTACACGCCTCGGTGGCTGCCTGGGACCGTATCAGGGAAAGAGCGACCTCGTTGTAGCTCGACCCCCGTGATCACTAATGCTATTGCGATGGAGAAGTACATGAAAACCACCGCCTTCTTCAGCCCATCGCTCCGTAGTACACGGTTCACCCACAGGGGGACCCGCGGTATCGAGTGGGCTCTTATTTGTCCTGCTTCGAGGTCAAGATCATTGGTCATGGACCTAAGGCGGCGCTCCCCCAAGGAAGGCATATCTGAAGGGGGGATATAACCTTTGACTGCAACGAAGTGTCAAGGGCCGCTCTCCATCAAGGATAAAGAACGGTGTGTAATTCCCACCTGATGCTCCAGTTAACGAAATATTGATAGCCCTCCCCGAGAAGCGCCTAGGGTCTGCGTTTCTGGTTGCTACTGCCGGTGGTATGGTCACGGATGGCGGAAGCATCACCTTCTCTACAAGAGATGGCTTTGCTGGTGATACTGCCTGTGCCATTGGATTCGAGGGAGGAAGGAATGGACTTTCATTAATGCTGTGGCCGTACCTCTATAAGCGTTCGGCTTTCAGGCCTTCAGTGGTAAATGACTTGTCTTTCGCCTCCGTCAGCTTCTTCCTTTCACACCCTCCCGAGGGCTATGTCGCATCATTCGAAGATCATGCTTCTTCATTGATCAAGATGAGTCTCGTGTGTGGGCGGTGTAACGCAGACTATTACAGAACCCATCAAATGCCGCTCCAGTGAGAATTACATGGACCTACAAATAGAGGCCAATCTCGACGACGTGCATTCGATTAGGCTGGCAGGTCTCAAAAGGTGCGTCTTGTTTCTTTTGCCAACCGCCACCCACACCTGCTAAGGCGCACCTGATCTGGATATCGATTCTTGATGCTGTAGACCTTGCACCATCATCATCAGTCCGAAAAAAAAACGGACTTCTGGGGGGTGGCATCGTTGTTAGGCACGGCGATAGATCAAGTGGCGTACTTTGCGTACTACAGGGGATTTGACGGCTGGTCGTGGCGATGTGCTCGTGGTTAGATCAGCGAGACTACACCTTATAAATCAATGGGACATCGGCGCACCCCGGTTTAGCATCAACATTCTGACCGACGTGACGCCCGTACAAGACATAGCAGCCTTACTGCGACTCTCGCTATGTTTCGCATATGGGCACTGTTGTACTTCTTGGACATGATGTGGAACTCGTGGTCTAGTCGGATCTTTGTCCTTCGACTTAATCATTCCGATTCTCTTCTTCGCGCTCCCCGCCTTCTCGATCATGGCTGGTGGATCTGGGCTATGTCATGGTGTTTTGTATCCGACGAGTCGTGGGGGACGCTATCCCAATGAGGGAGAGTGCGTACTTTAGCGGCTGCATTGCACAGTGATGTTCCCTGGCAAAAAAGAAGGATTGATGATAACCCACAGCTGGGCTGTTAGACTGCTTATTCCGGCTATCGGTTGATCTATATTATCTAGTACCCCCTCCGTGGGGCGGTCCGAATGGGAAGTCATTTCATGTTCACCTCGGAAGCCCATTGACTTTGACACTGTTGTTAAGGGCCAAGCCACTGTCATCTAAGCTGTCCAAATCCCAGAAGGGCAAGGGACCGGTCCCGTATTTCCATCTGAATTAGCACCATGATACCAAGCGACTTGAAGACTTGAAGTAGCAAGTAAATCTTTAACGCTGGAGCGGGCTTTGAATTCAAAGAGAAGTAGCATAACTAACACTGCCATAACACCACAATTCTGCGCTGGACTATCCCACACTTGGCAGGTTTTGAATTTTGTGCACCCTGTATAATGAAAGGCTGGAACCCTACTATCCGCAAGGGTTTGTCTAACGCGTCGATGTGGTTTTCTTACGGGAGGCTAGCGGCACCACAGCTTTGGATGGGGCTATACTTGGTCCTCAGTACACATATCCGAGTACATATGTGGTTTTTTGCCATCACATTGTGTGATACCGCCGACGTTTGTTCCATGTACCCTTCCACCATATTTATGATTTGTAACCCGTGAAGTGAAGTGATTCGTAAGATCATCTTATCAGATAACAAGCGCCTCTGCATCGTGAGTGAGGCGTGAACTACCTGACTTCGCACTCATCCCATACATTGACAGAATGGACACTGCATTCCGCAAGATCGACATCGATATTTATGATGAGGACGTTCTGCAAGAATCAGAACTTTACGAGCCATTTCCTCAGGATGCTGCACAGGCATTAGACGAAGCAAAGCAACGACAATCCGCAGTGCGGAGTGCCCTGGCTAAGTGCGTTCGTGAGCATTTTCTTCGATAGTGGTGCATCGGTTGATCCCTAGTGCAGAGGAGACGTCCCAGGTGCTCTTAGCATCGCGCTGGAGAACGCGCCCTACGGGCCTAATGTCGAAGACGCAAAGGTGTGTCTATCCTCCTTGCACCGTGTCCTTCGCTGCTGATCTTATCGTCATTCACAAGGTTTTGACGCTACAGACAATCCTCACCATACTTAACAGCACCAAGTCCACGGAGGTGTCCTCAGTCATCAAAGCTCTCTCCCAAGACTCGCAGGATGCTCTCATGAAGTACCTTTACAAGGGCATGGCTATGCCAGGCTGGGGTGATATCAGCGGCAGTGTCCTGCTAGGGTGGCACGAGAAGGTGCGCTCATCCCGCCGCTTCTCTGTTTGTCACTCATTTGCTTCCAGTTGACTGAGATCGCTGGCGTCGGGTCCATCGTGCGCACGATGACCGATCGCCGTAGAGTTTGAGGATACAGACACTTCATAGTTTGTATTATCACCGCGATTTGCTAGCAAAGTTCTTCTTTTCCCCAGACCAAATATTTCTTGTCTGAGTGCGTTATGGAGCTGGTTTATGGACCATAGGGGACGGCAAACGCCGAACCGCCGACCTAAGTGGATTGTCTCTGCGCCAGCACTTGAACCAGAACCACTACCATCGACATCGCAGACACCTGTCTGCGCACACGGCCTCCTCTTTGCTTCATTTTTGCAGTTGTATGCTCTATAGAAGAAACAAATCAGCCCAGAAAGAATCGACTTCAGACCTCTATTTACCCAGCAACCATTATATTCCTCAAGATGGATCATCCCACTCAGACGACGCAGTCCCTTCTGGCCTCAGGCTCTTGCTTGATGTCCCAGAGGAATCCCTCCTCCACATTACTTCTTATCTCGAACCGCCGTCCCTCTTGGCCCTCGGACGAGTATGCAAAATCCTGTCTCAACACGTAAAGCTAGACAGCACTTGGCTTCGGGCGTTCGCAACTCAATGCCTAGCAATTTCTCCTGAGAGCGATCTTGAATTGATTGAAAATAAATCCTTAATGCTTAGGAGGTCCCCTCAGCAGCCATGGAGGGACCTATTCATTGCGAGATATAAACTTTTGAGGTACGCCGATGGTATGGGCACCGGAATCCCGCTGATCAGTTCGAGTTTAGACGTTGGGGGTTTTCCGGCAACTCGCTAATGACGCATACACCATTAAACAACGCTACGCCTGGGACAAGCATGCAGCTCGCTTGCACACAGATGCCAAATATCGCACCATGGACCACTCCGATTCCTAACATAATTGTTTTCTCCGCTTCATCTGGTGCTGTTTGTCGTTCTTTGCCCCTTACCGGCAAGGTTGGTAACGTCTACCTGGCCCCGGAGCTCATTGGAGTAGCACACCCGTGCGCCATCTCTGCTCATGATGGTGCAGGAAAAGCCTTATTTGGGTACCCCGACGGAAAAGTTGGCCTCGTTATCGTACAGAAGGCCATTGATCACGCGAGCGTCATGCGCCACGTTGTACCAATCATCAGTCCGATCGACGTTAGTCATACAGGACCAGTGTCAGCCGTTACATGGGAGAAGCTCGACACTAGGAAGGACGGTGGTGTCAGATATGGGGCTAGCGTTGCCCTCGACAACACGGTCAAGGTTTGGGACGCCAACAGGAATTCCCTACACTGTCTCTGGTCTTCACACCCGTCGTACGGCACATCCTCATTCTTCACTGTGGAAGCCAGGATTACAGATTACGGAATCGTCGCATGCGGCCTCGCAGACGGCAGTCTGTTTATTTGGTCTGGTCTTGGGAAACTCTTGCCCACGTCTACGCGATCTCCTACTCTCCAGACTCCAGAAATTAGGGGGTTAGCCATAGAATGTCCAGTCGCTAGATCACCAAACACGTCTCCCCTGACCATTTCGAAGCTCGTCCTCGACGCTGGAGATCCAGAGGCGAACATAATACATCTCCTGGTTGCTTATCAAGACGACGCCGATTTCTATCGTATTTCCGTCGATACCGTTACCCAGCAAACCCGGATCACTTCATTCGGTAACGACCCATCCTTCGGCTCCATTTCCTGCTTGGAGTCCTTCTTTACTCGTGTCCAAAACACGGAAGGTCGCAGTGTTGTCGTAGTTGGCGATTCTTTGGGATGTATAAATGTCTATGACTGGACGGTAGACCTCGGGAGTGACACATTACCAGGGGCTGCGCGAGATCGCCCGGTCCTCCCTATATCCAGGTTCGAAGCCCATACCGAGGGTGGAAAGATCACCGCCATTGCGGGTAACGATGCCGTCCTGATCACTGGATCTTCAACCGGCGAGGTTAAGGTTTGGGACAGTTTGAACTTCGCCTTCATCAGAGAGTTTGGGCCCAGAAAACGTGGTCAACATAGAGCAGAGGCTACCTATGACGAAGAATCCATCGGCCAAATCCTGTTGACGGGGGACAAGCAAGTCCTTGTATTCAACGTTGGCGATAGAGTAGTTGGATGGTGGGCTGGACCAGATCGCAAGGGCTATAGAGGCGGCGTTCGAGGTAGAAATGTGGTGGGAATACCGAAGAAGAAGAAAGACGCGGGGCGGGTGAGCAGAGGTTCAAGTATGATTTTCACTTTTCCGACAATATGTCTAGCTTCTAATTCGTTCTTCAAAGATGCCTACGCACTTCGGGCAGCCATCGATGAATCCAGGGATCTCACCGACGATGTTCCTATGCCTGAAGGTGTCCTCGAGCGGAGGCAAAATGAACGAGAACAAAGGGTTGGGTTAGAGAGTCTGGGATTAAGTGAAGCCGAAGCCGTGGAGTACGTGCTGATGCTAAGCCGGGACAACTATGAGGAAGAATATGATGAACGATATATTGGCGACGTGGAGGAAGGCGTGTTTGACAATGATTTCGAGCTTGATGGAGTGGCGCACGTTATCGCAGCTTCCCACCGCCCAAGTGCTCCGTCGCCTACCCCGTCGATTCCGACTACTTCGCCCCCATCATCTTGGTCTAGTCCTCGACCCTCTCCCCAAGGAAGCCGTGCAGTCTCTTGGATCTCCCGTTCAAACTCCAATTCCAAGATCCAGGTTTCTCCAAGAATGCAGGATGAGCCTAGAGAAGCTGGGTCCACTCGCATCGGGAAACAACCTAGCGGCGGATCGGAGTCCAGCAAACTGGAGGCCATCAACATAGACCAATCCGAGCAACATTTCCCTATGATGGCGAGCAAAAGCTGGACGGGCAGTCCCAGCCAATACGCTGATGGTACCCCGAAGTCGCGCGGCTCCCCTTCTACCTCTAAATCGCCATCCGCTTGGAACAAGCCTCTGGCCATTAGTAAATCGCCCGAGGCTCGCGATATGGAGCAACCCAATAAAGGCAAGGCTAAAGAGACAAAAGCCTTTGATTTAGACGACATAGACGATGATTTGAGATTTGCAATCGAATTGAGCTTGGCGGAGGCAGCCAGTCGGGAATGTCTCTAGATATCTTAGTTCTCAGTAGGCCTTAGACTTACAGTCCCTCCGTTCTTGACCCATTAATAACGAACCCGTTGGCATTCGCGACATTGACAACAAGTGACTCACAAGTCCATTCCTCTCGATTATATACATGTAAATCAATCATCCAGCTCATCCTCTTCCTCCTTAGACTGCGCACCGAGCATATCTTGCTCAACCATACCTACAACCATGTCCATGGCAGCGCGACTCATTCGAGGAACTGCACCTGGCCTCAGGAGGGGATGCTGCGCTGGATCTAATTCCTCGGTATCCATGTCGTCTCCGCCATCGCTACTCTCTGCATCGTCCTCTTGTGGACTTGTGGCAGCGCTCCCGTTTTGATTGTCAGTCTCATCTCCAGAATCCGACCCAGAGCCTTCCGAATCGTCGGAATCAGCTTCGAACGAGACGTCAGAACCGTCCGACTCGTCAAACTGGGCACTGGCGAGGGTGACCTTGCCCGTGTTAACCATGACGTTTGCACGGGCCTTAGATTTTTCAGTGGCTGGTGGATGTTGATTGTTGGGCGGGCCAAATAGGTGACGGTGGTTTCGCACCCAGCCGTTGATAGGGTCTTGTTCCTTCGCGTCGATGACGCCGAATTGGGTTTCTTCACCCTCGTCTGCCTCATCATCGTCACCGTCACCGGCTTCGTCCTTCATCGGCCGTCGAGTTAGGACTACTGAACAAGTTCTTCCAGTGCCACCGATGATTCTCAGACCTTCCGTCCTATTTATGAGGTCCCCGATGGACCAGAATTCACAAGGCTTGCTTTCACCCCAGAGAATGCCCTCCCTCATGAACCACAGACTGCCGGCCTTCGCGCCTCGGTAAGCTTGAATACCAGGAACACCCTGGCCACCTGGTCCAGGGCCTTCCGTAGAACTGCGAAATATATCGACGGAGGGCTCCAGAAGGGGGATAGGAAGATGCGAGAGAAATTCCCGTAGAATTGGGAGGGTTTCCGAGCCTTTTTTATGGGTGACCTCGTTTGTACCGCCCGTAGTGGTTATGGGTGTGGTTGCCTTCGCATCTATGCCAAAGATGACCTGTTGGTTGGAAACGCCCTTTACGGCGGACGGAGCGTCGGCAGTCAAGAGCACAACAGTCCAGTGGGGTTTTGATTTTCCCCGAGTAGGCAGGACAAAGGCCCGGGTTAGGGTCTGCACTGGGATTTCTGTCTCGACAGCATGCGTCGCTGGGTTCTCAAAGGCAACACTGGAAGCATAGATTTTGATGTCAGTCTTCTTTCTGACTGGAGATGTCGCAGATATGGAATGAAGTGTAAAAAGTGGGCTGCCGCGGTCCTGAATGGAGGTTCTGGCGCGTTTAGAGTCTTGCGCGTCCTCCGATGCGCCACCATCCTCTCTAGGTCTCTTGTTTTGGTCTGATGAATAGGGTACGATACCTGCAAGAATGGTGCGAGCTTTGGCTTGCTTATCAGACCACTCGTCCGGCTGAATCGCTTCCAGTGAGCTCGGCGCGCCAACTGCGAAACGGAGAACATTTTCCAAGGTGGCTTTACTGTCATCCGAAGTGCAAAGCTTGGCTACGCGGGACGCCAGCTCAGCTGGAAGGACAGATTCGATAGAGTTCAAGAATGTGGTCGCCATTGCATTTGTTGTTTCGCTAGGCAGAAGCTTGGATCTTCTGGGTGCTGGGCGAATTCACATTATCAAAACACTGTCCGCGTAATAATGAGCGTGAGAGCGCGAACTCTCACGCTCATTCCGTTGCTTCTGGTTTGTATTTCAAAATGTCGCGTGCTGGCTTCGATAAGAGCGCAACCTCCCTTGGAGGAACGCCAATTGGTCGCGTACATGTGCCTCTCGACCATCATCCTCTGACACAGCCCAGTGCCTGTCGAGACGGCGATCAGCCGCTCAAGCTGGATCTTGAAATCGCGTAAGGTGAGAGCGGCGTTTGATCGTGCTCACGGCTTATCAGTTGTATAGAGTACGGCAGCAGTTCCCTCATATGAATACTGGGGTGCTTCCTTCGAACCATCTGGGGATGAGGTAGAATGAAGGAATGATCAATACGGTCCCGTCCAACACATGTGCTGTAATTGCCGGCCGAATCACCACTGGCTCTCTAGGACCACAGGTACGGTCGCAAGTCAGAGCCTATAGGAAGGCCAAGTGTTAACTGTGGTGACCGCTTGACCTCCCACGAGACGACACGAACGGCATGTGCTGTGTGGATAAAAGCTCCATGTCCAGTCCTCTTCCCATCAACTTGTCGCCATGTCTGCATTTCCTGCGAGAGTCGACATCCTCATAGTTGGCGCAGGCCTCAGCGGTCTCTACCAACTCTATCACCTGCGGAAGCTCGGATTCAGCGTAACTATTTTCGAGGCAGGAGGGGGTATCGGCGGCACCTGGTACTGGAACTGTTATCCAGGCTCCCGCGTCGACACCGATGCAACCAATTATCAACTTTCTATCGATGGACTCTGGCAGGACTGGAGCTACGCGACGTTGTTCCCTGATTGGCAGGAACTCCGGAAATACTTTGCGTATATCGACCGCACGCTCGACCTTGGCCGCGACATCTCGCTTAATACGCGCGTGGTTGCCGCTGAGTTCGAAGAAGCTACCGATGAGTGGTTGGTTAGAACGCAGAAAGGCGACATTGTGCGATGTCAATTCTTGAGCTTTTGCACGGGCTTTGCGTCCAAGCCGTACATCCCAGAATTCAAAGGACTGGATACGTTTCGCGGGAGACTGCATCATACTGGAACATGGCCCCAAGAAGGCGTTGATCTACGAAGCAAACGGGTGGCAGTCATTGGTACGGGTGCAAGCGGTGTACAGGTTGTTCAGGAAGCCGCGCCTATTGCTCAACAAGTCACCATCTTCCAACGCACTCCCTGCACCGCCCTGCCTATGGGTCAGCGCAAACTCGATATCGAGGACATAAAGAAGATGAAAGAAGGGCAGCTCAAGGCTTTCACCGATCGGAAGAAATCATACGCAGGGCACAGCTACGATTTCACCGATAGAAATATGGCCGATTGCACGCCGGAGGAACAGGAGGAGCTCTACAAGCAGTTGTACGCGCGCGGGGGGTTCTATCCGCTGTTCGCTGGATTCCGGGAAATTTACACGGACGCCGCCGCGAATGACTGGGTATATGCGATGTGGAGGGACAAGGTCAGAGCGCGTATCAACGACCCCTGGCTGCAAGAAAAGCTTGCGCCCACTATCAAACCATATCCATTTGGCACCAAACGCCTTCCATTGGAGCAGGTTAGACTTCACTTTCAAAAATAGACGTAAGACGCTGAATCTTACCTCCAGAATTATTACGACTTATTCAATCAACCGAACGTCAGCCTCATCGACATCAATGAAAACAGCCTAACGCAGATCACCCCGAAAGGCATACAAACAGCGGACGGGGTTGAGCACGAATTCGATATCATCGTGTTGGCCACTGGCTTCGACGCTATCACTGGCAGCATGACGCAGATCGACATCCGCGGTACTGAAGGCGTGACCATCTTCGACAAATGGACTGCCTTCGCTCGCACATATCTTGGACTGATGACGACAAATTTCCCGAATATGTTCTTTACATACGGGACTCAGGGGCCCACTGCGCTCAGCAATGGCCCCACGGCCGCAGTAAGTGCCCTCGTCTATTCCGCCCTTATCATCGACTGACTAAATGTTCAATGATTCCTCAGGAAGTGCAAGGCGATTGGATCATCCATTGTCTGGAATACATGCGAGCCCACGGGTTCTCCAGGATTCATGCGAAGAAGGAAGCCGAAGAGGCGTATACGAAGCTCGTGGGTGACCTCGGAGATCAAGGCTTGTGGATGAAGGTCAAGTCGTGGTATACCGGGGCCAACATCCCCGGCAAGACGATCCAGCATCTGAACTTTTCGGGGGGCGTGGGCGTGTATGCTGAGATGTGTCGAGAGAATGAGGCGAATGGATATGAAGGGTTCGAATTGACTTCAGGCAGAGTCAGTAGCGGCCCGCCGGCGCGGTCTATGTTGTAGGTGGGTACACCGAAGTAATTCTCAGCACAGCTATCCGCTGACTTTTTTATATGGAGAAAAGTTCGGAGTGTTTAAGGAATGAATGTATGAGTGACGTTTTGCTTTAGCAAGCTGCCCAGCACAAGTGCTCAGTACTCCGTAAGAATCCCCGTCAACACAAAATTCAAACAACGAAATACTCAGAATTCAGTCCATCAGAGTAGTACGACTGTGTTGATCCCATTTTCAGCAGTACCCAATGCGCACTGCCGAGGTAGCTTGTCTAAATGAAATACAAAGACAGAGCTTTGTGCTGTAGGTGCGAAGTCGTATTTGCTGGTGTGAATGCGAGGACTGGGAATGGGTGGTGTTCCCACCAAAAGCGAAGTGAGAAGGAACGAAGTGAAACCGAACACCACGTGGCGAACGGAACGGAGGACGGAAACGCGACCAAGCAGCGCCGCGTGCGACTGCTGGACTCGACTCAAACGCAACGCAACGGAGGGAAGGGGAAACTAACTTCTTGTTTTTCTTCATAGGTGGATGTGGGTACTATATATACTGTAGGTAGATGTAAATAAGCACGCAGAGTGTGCATGTGTAATCTAGTAAGCTAGTACCTAACAATGAATGCGGCCGCAGCTGATGACAGACCGAAACAGGAAGTAAACGAAACGATAGTATACGTACAGTAATTCGTGTATCAAGGCTCGAACAGGGTGCCAACCCTACAGTGCACGCCTTATATATGTCAAAAATGGCCTCGTCGTAGCATTCGTATCAGCAGGGCATCAATATCAGTGAGTTTCAACCCATAGACGTAGATCATAGGTAGAGAAAATCAACAAGTGGCGACCCCTTTGAGCGTGAGATTGTGGACTCTCACTTCATTATTCGCGGCTTTTCCACCTCTATCACCGTCTCCATCAACGTGTTGACTAACGGAGGTGCGGTTATTCTTCCAGGTCTAGTCCTCAACTACCTAAAGCCTCATTCATTCGGCGAAGAAACGGCTGGTGTCTGGCAGCCTAGAGATGCTCTAGAGATCCACGGCCATTCCAATATAGAGCAATATTGCAACCATATCGCTTCATTCAAAAGCGAGTTTCTACGACGTGTCCGTATGACAGTCTATCATGAGGCTAGTCGTAAATTTCACTCGTAATGTCGTGAGTTCTCATAATTCTTACATATCTGTCGGGGACGCGGTGATCAGATCATTGGCTGTCCGAAGTGGACTTTGAAATAACCTCAGGCGAGTACAATGGGGCACAACTATACTTGATAAGTGCTAACCACTTCTCGTGTCAGTTAAGGTAACCGTGACTTCATATGCTGCGTGCTCCTTCCCCGGGTAGGGATGGAAAGGAATGTTCAATGCCGTCTTAAGCAACAATTGTGCTGGATTGCCCCATCGCGAGGATCAGCTGGTGTTGTTCGGTACGTTTGATGCTGCGTAGTTGTGCTCGGGGCGTGTACACTCCCACAGGAAACGGCCCAGGGTCAATCGCCGTGGCTGCTTGGCCTCCCACGAGACGACTTGAATGGCATGTGTTGGCTGAATAAAATGAGCTCTCCCTCAAGTTGTTTCCCATCAAGTCTCTGCCATGTCTACGTTGCCCACTAAAGTCGATATTCTCATCGTTGGTGCAGGTTTCAGTGGTCTCTACCAGCTCCACTACCTTCGGAAGCTTGGATTCAACGTAAAGGTCTTCGAGGCAGGAGGGGGCATTGGGGGCACCTGGTATTGGAACTGTTACCCAGGGGCTCGCGTCGACTCCGATGCAACTAATTATCAGCTTTCCATCGACGGACTCTGGCAGAACTGGAGCTACTCGGAGTACTTCCCTAATTGGAAGGAACTTCGGGAATATTTCGCTTACATAGACCGTACACTCGACCTTGGCCGCGATATCTCTCTGAACACTCGCGTGGTCGCTGCTGAGTTCGACGAGGCTGCCGATGAATGGGTGGTCAAAACTGAGAAAGGCGACACGGTGCGGTGCCAATTCTTAAGCTTTTGCACGGGCTTTGCCTCGAAGCCATACACTCCAAAGATCCAAGGACTGGAGACTTTTTGCGGGATAATCCATCATACAGGACTTTGGCCTCAGGAGGGTGTCGATCTGCGGGACAAACGGGTGGCGGTCATTGGCACAGGGGCAAGCGGCGTACAGGTTGTTCAGGAAGCGGCCTCTCTTTCTCGGCAAGTCACCGTTTTCCAGCGCACGCCGTGTATCGCCCTGCCTATGGGTCAACGAGGGCTTGACGCCGATGCGACAAGGAAACTGAAAGAAGGGCAGCTCGAAGCTTTCGATTATCGGAAAAAGACGTTCGCCGGCCACACTTACAGCTTCACTGACAGGCTCCCATCCGATTTCTCGCCGGATGAACGGAAGAAGTTCTATGAGCAGTTGTACTCGCGTGGCGGGTTCGTCCCACTGTTGTGTGGGTTCCGAGAGGTTTTCGCGGACGACGCCGCGAACGACTGGGTATATGCGTTCTGGAGGGACACAGTCAGAGCGCGTATCAACGACCCGTGGCTGCAAGAAAAACTTGCTCCCGCTGTCAAACCACACCCTTACGCAGCCAAACGTCCGCCACTGGAACAGGTTAGGCTCGACTGTGATATAAAACCCACTCGCTGCAAGCTGAATCTCATTCCCAGAATTACTATGACGTTTTCAACCAGTCGAACGTTAGCCTCATCGACGTCAACGAAAACGACATTACCCGAATTACCCCGAAAGGCGTACAGACGGCGGACGGTGTTGAGCACGAATTCGATATCATCGTGTTGGCCACTGGCTTCGACGCCATCACTGGTGGCATGACTCAGATCAACATTCGTGGTACTGAAGGCGTGACCATCTTCGATAAATGGACTACGTTTGCTAGCACGTATCTCGGGTTGATGACGACGAATTTCCCGAATATGTTCTTCGTCTACGCGACTCATGGCCCCACCGCGCTTAGCAATGGTCCCACAGCTCTGGTAAATACTTCCTGTCCATGCGCGACGAGATTGGCTAAACGATGTATAGGAAATTCAAAGCGACTGGGTCATTCATTGTATACAGTACATGCGAGACCAGGGACTCTCCAGGATTCACCCAAAGAAGGAAGCGGAAGAAAGATACACGAAGCTCGTGAATGACCTGGGGGATAAAGGAATGTGGCTGAAGGCCAAATCGTGGTACACTGGGGCGAATGTCCCGGGCAAGACAATTCAGCACCTGAACTTTTCGGGCGGCGTGGGCATGTATGCAGACATGTGCCGAGAGAACGAGGCGAATGGATATGAAGGATTTGAATTGAGTAAGCAGAAGAAATAACGAAAATTCATGTTAGTAGGTGAGTAGGCTTTGCTTTGATCTTGCCTCAGTTATCTGCTGACTTGGTCAATGTGGGGATAGTATTGTTTTCGTTCTCAAGAAATGAATGTATGAGCGAGGTTTTGCGTTGGCATGCTACTCAGCACGAGCTCCTCCAGAGTTTCCTCATTCGAAGCATAGTTGCCGCGAAACAAGCATTGGAATACCCAGCCTTCTACGACGACTTATTGTGACATGATCCTGCGAGTCCGTAGCGATTGCGTTGATGACACGATGTGATGATTTGTATTCCGAGTCGGGTTTAACAGTATACTTTATCTTGAAGGTGAGCGACTTGTCGCTCGAAGTACAAGGATTGATTGTGCAGCGACAACTCAGCTGCGAGAATGGACTCTACTTGGCTTTCTGTCGTTCAAGGGGAACTTTGAAGCTAAATCAGCATATATGCACGGACATATGGAGCGTGAGATTACAGACTCTCACATTCACTTCTTTTTCAACGACTACATACATCTTTGTTCCGCTCATCGTCTAGAACCCGACGCTTACTTCAACGAAGGTGCAGTGCTCTTCTAATACGAGTCTTCAAGTACAGCTCCCCGGATGTGTCAAGTCAGGATCAGCCTAGGCGTGCGAGTCCATTACTCAGAAGCGAGGTCCTGACGAAGTGTCTGTTTGATGGTCTACCATGGGGATAATCATGGAAATATCGCTCGTAATATCAATTACAGTGAGTTCTCATGCCTCTAAAGTCTTACATATATGTGATCAGATGTTCTAGGTGGACTTTGTGATGACCTAAGGCAAGTGCAATAATTGTACAACAGCGTACGACCAAGTGCTCATGTCATTTCAGGTTACGATATCTGTGTGTTTGTACGCGTGCTTCTTCCCAAACTACTTTGGGATGACGTGAAAGGAATGATCAACGCAGGCATAAGCCACAAATGTGCTGGGGACGCGTAGGAGTTGGTCAGTACGTTTCATCCAGCGTAAGTGTACTCTGGGCATATACACTCTTACCCCAGGGACGACCGCCATGACTTCTTGACCGACCGGAACAACATATGCTAGCTGAATAAAAGGAGCTCCTGCACGTTGCTTCCCATTAAGTCTCTGACATGTCTACGATGCCCACCAAAGTCGATATCCTCATCGTCGGCGCCGGCTTCAGCGGTCTCTACCAACTCTATCACCTGCGGAACCTCGGATTCAACGTAAAGGTCTTCGAGGCAGGAAGGGGCATTGGGGGCACCTGGTATTGGAACTGTTACCCAGGGGCTCGCGTCGACTCCGATGCAAGCAATTATCAGCTTTCCATCGACGGACTCTGGCAGAACTGGAGCTACTCAGAGTACTTCCCTGATTGGAAGGAACTTCGGGAGTATTTCGCATACATCGACCGTACCCTCGACCTTGGCCGCGATATCTCCCTTAACACTCGCGTGGTCGCCGCTGAGTTCGACGAGGCTGCCGACGAATGGGTGGTCAGAACCGAGAAAGGCGATACGGTGCGATGTCGATTCTTGAGCTTCTGCACGGGCTTTGCCTCGAAGCCATACACCCCGAAGATCCCAGGGCTGGATACGTTTCGCGGGATAATGCATCACACTGGGACATGGCCCCAAGATGGCGTTGATCTGCGAGACAAACGGGTGGCGGTCATTGGTACAGGCTCAAGCGGTGTGCAGGTCGTTCAGGAAGCGGCGGCGGTCGCTCGCCAAGTCACCCTTTTCCAGCGCACTCCCTGCATCGCCCTGCCCTTGGTTCAGCGCAAGCTTGACGCCGATGCGGCAAGGAAGCTGAAGGACGGACAGCTCAAGACTTTCGACTTCCGAAAGAAGACGTTCGCGGGTCACTCTTACAGCTTCACCGACATGCGCCCATCCGATTTCTCGCCAGAGGAGCGAAAGGAGTTCTATGAACAGTTATACGCGCGTGGTGGATTCATTCCACTATTGTGTGGATTCCGGGAGGTTTACACGGACGACGACGCGAACGACTGGGTGTATGCGTTCTGGAGGGACACAGTCAGAGCGCGTATTAACGACCCTCGGCTGCAAGAAAAGCTTGCCCCCGCTGTTAAACCGTATCCATTCGCAGCAAAGCGTCCGCTACTAGAGCAGGTGAGAGTCAACTAACATATGACCTGCTCGTGATGAGCTAAATCTGATTTCCAGAATTACTACGACGTGTTCAACCAGTCGAACGTCAGCCTCATCGACGTCAATGAAAACGGAATCACCCGAATTACACCGAAAGGCATACAGACGGCGGACGGTGTCGAACATCAATTCGATATTATCGTTCTGGCCACCGGCTTCGATGCTATGACCGGCAGCATGACTCAGATCGACATTCGAGGTACTGAAGGTGTTACTATCTTCGATAAATGGACCGCATTTGCGAGCACGTACCTGGGAATGATGACGACGAACTTCCCGAACATGTTCTTTGTCTACGCGACTCATGGCCCTACCGCGTTCAGCAACGGCCCCACCGCCCTTGTAAATCACCCCCGTCTGTCCGCGACTAAGTTGACTAAATTAAATTCTTTCTAGGAAATTCAAAGCGACTGGGTCATCCATTGCATACAGTACATGCGAGACCACGGACTCTCCAGGGTTCATCCGAAGAAGGAAGCCGAAGAAGAATATACGAAGCTCGTGAATGACATAGGAAATAAAGGCATGTGGTCGAAGGCCAAATCATGGTACACCGGGGCGAACATCCCGGGCAAGACTATCCAGCATTTGAACTTCACGGGCGGTTTGAACGTGTATGCGGACATGTGCCGAGAGAACGAGGAGAAAGGATTTGAAGGATGCGAATTCAGTACGCTGATCGCGTAACGGGTAATCGCCGAAAGGTCTATGGTAGCTAGTAGGTGAGTAGAGTATGCTTTGGTGATCCAATGCGCCGCGCTGACTACTGACTTCGCAGACGAAATACTTAGAATTTCTGTTTGGATTCTCATAAATCTATGGCTGTGATACTAGCTGCAACGGCGTGAATAATCGGCACCTTTATCTATCTCATTACGGTTCAACTCGCCAGCGTCAACGTCGGACGAGCTTCAGCAGCCTGGGCGTCCCACGAAAGCTTGATCCAGGTTTTCTTAGATTCCGAAGTAAGTATACAACGTCTTGCCTTTACCACCCACCAGTGCTTAACGGCTGTATTGTCTTCTAAGCAAACCAAGTCCGTTGCGACATGCTTCCACAATGCAATGAGAGTATCCCAATTGCGTCAATGACATTACATGATTTACATTAAATTTTCATAAGGTCCTTCAATGCGATTATCCTTGCCCCAAACCACCTAGTCGCGGGGCGCCCTGTACACACCCTCTTTCCCACTTGTTTCCCGCAATTCACCCTTCTCGCGGAGGTCAGCGTTGTTTGTCATTTTGCCTACCATCTGTTCGAACTATTAGAACTGATTAATGACGTACACAGAAGAGACATACCTGCTGGGTCTTCCCGATTACTTTGTCGCCTACACCGGCGTGTCCCTTCGTTTCGCCTGCCGCAATGTCTTTGCCGAAGCCAGCTACAAGACGATTTGAGCCTTCAATTTGAAACGTATACCGCGAAGGAGCTTACCATGTGTTGGATCGTCTTGGCGGGAGAAATTATCTTCGAAGGCATCTGTGCGTCCCCCTGAAGCCTGGTTTGTGTTGCTCCCGAGGTTGCTTCGTTGATTGTTGGACGAGGTGTTGATACCTGCCGAATGTTTATCCCTGCCGAAGCTAGTGTTGTCACCCCCAAGGTTGTTCGTGCGATCGTCAACCGTATCGCGTCCTCCCAGGGCACTAGGAAGACGCTCAGACTCATTGCGACGTTCATTGGTCGACGTGTAGTCTGCAGCTGCGGTATGTTTGTCCCTGGCCCAACTGGTGTTGTCATCTCCAAGATTATCCGGGCTGTAATCAACCGTGTCGCGTGCTCCTCGTGCACCGGGAAGAGGCTCGGATTCGTCGTGGCGGACGTGGTGGGATGGGTTGTTGAAGTCTGTGCCGTGAGCGACGCGGGTGCTGGCAGCGTTCTGTGGGGAAGAGAAGTCCGTGGTATTGGCGGGGTTCTTGCTGGCGGAATATTGTGACGAAGAGTTATCGGTTGCCCGGGTACTGGATCCGTACTGGGGAGAAGTACTGTCGGTCGTGGTGTTACTGGAGGAGTATTGAGGGGAAGAGTAGTCGGTGCCGACGCTGGCGAAGTTATCGTCGCTTCTGGGAAGTCCGGACATTGTTGTTATATGAGTATATGGGTGAGTGTTGTTGGTGTGATGTTTTATGGGATAGATTTCTGAATCCCAATCATTCCCTTTTCCTCGTTCTTATATAGACCATGTAGGCCGAAAGTGTGACGTCACACATGGTGCGTATGATGAGCGTCGAGGCATGCCTGAGGAGTAACGCATCACAGTTTACTGCGCTTCATAGGTTTGAGCCATGGGAATGGGGGCCGGCCTACTGCAATGGTCATTCAGGTTTGCCTTCGTGGGGCTAGCTGGCGCAGGTCCCACCCAAAGTGACGCATTTCCAGGAACAAAATGGCTGTCCAATCTATGTGTTTTGGTGGACTTTGCTGGATGTAGACGACGTTCAAGTACTCATTTGCGCGCTTGCTGCATTCGCCGCCTACGTAGAGCCAGGGCACGACACTAGAGCCTGGGGCATCACTGATAGTCCTCCTGAGCTCCTGAGTCTTGTCACGTGACGACTCCTATTCCACCGCCGACTCGAGCGCCTGCTTGCGAGTCCAACATTCCAACGTCCGACCCACTCGATGTCGTGAATGGTCGCTAACTTATGCGAAGCTGGAGGGCATAGTGCACTTAACCCATGGTTGGTAGCATGCCAAGGATTGGGACGAAGCTTCAAGTAAACACCCGCTTCACGACGGGGTATGATTTACTGAGGACAGCTGAGGACCCACAGTTCAGCGCGCTTGGGACTTCTTGGAAAACACAAAAGGAGTTTTGTTCTGCTTGGTCGACCATCCTGAGTGTCTGCTTCTTATCCACCGTCGACGCAGCGCTATGCCGATTCTCTACCATGTGCAAGAACATACCATCACCCTGAAAGGTCTTACCTACCACGCGGGCTCAGTGTTCGTCGCGCATATGATAACGAGGACTCGCCCTGGCATCTGGCGACGGCGTCATGGAACCAGATCACTCTCTGTAAAACCCCATATTTCGCCATATGCATGCAAAGGTCGAAGCGTTCCAAGCAGGTCCCTCCCATACCACAGCTGCTGTAGTCGGGGAAAGAGTGGCCCCCTGCTCGATGCTTAGCACGTAAACCACTCAGCGAACCCCGTACCTACTTTGCCATGTGGACACCGTTGCCAAGTCCCTGGAAACAGCTGGAAAACCAACGTGCTGCGAGGAGTGGCGTCTAAACAGAGAGATACCCGCATTCTATCGAGGATCAACATGATTTCACGGTACACGATGCCTTTCCTGGTGTACACGGACAAGTAGACTTGGGTGTTTAACCGTTTCGCCGATCGTTGATTGGCTTTTCAGTTTTGAGACGAGGGGAGTCTAAAGGCCGGTGGCTGGAAACGTTAAAAGGCACCCGCTCTGCTTTACGACCACACGCATAATCGCCTCTCATCTTGCCAAACATGAAGTTCGCTGCTGTATTCGCCTCTGTCCTCGTCTTCGGTAAGTGTTCTTCCTATCCCTCCTTCGCGGGAAGGGGCTTCGGATCCGTTCCGTTCTAATGGCAATCGCCCTCTGGATCTCAGTTCTTGTTGCGGTTGCCTCACCCGTAGAAGACGTCAAACCAACCGCAGAGCCAGTTACGAAGGTGAGAGCGAAATGATCTCGCTGATTTTCACAACGCCAGGAAGGATTGCTTTTCACACCATTGCTAGGTTCCCGAACAGCCCACACCTGAAGGACCTCCCGACTGGTGATCACCGTCTCAAGCTACGCCTCGTGCTCGAAGTCAATGTACATTTGCTGTCAATGTTGTTTATGCTTATTCTCCGGGATTCATCGTTTGCGTCGTGTATATCGCTAAGATGTCAGAAGTGGCTTGGGGGATCCGGCACTGACGGATTCATGTTAAGTGGCCCATCCTTCTCTTGCATCTCGTACACACCGCTTCGGCTTCTGGCGAGTTGATGAACACCACGACCAACTCTACTCTACTCCTTCGTTCTACGGCTCTCCTCTCCTGTGCACGACGAGTACCTTCAGAGCCCCGAGGCTAGCCAGATGTGCGATGCATCGGGCCGCATTCTGCGGGAGATGGAGCCTTCTATTGTTATTCAGTATACTATTGCTGACGGAGCACGGTATGTTGGCTATCGTGCCAGAGGTGCGCCCTTCCCAAATATTGATAGTAGACGGAGATATACTTCCAGGTCGCCAGTGTGGTATACAGCGCGGCACTACCTCACCGACCTCATTTCCTGTGGCGACGACCGCGCACGGTGGCATGGCTTTGCACCTCAACCAACACTCTATAAGTCCTGTTCACTGGATCTCATCAAGTAAGTGCCTACCCGAGGGAAGGGGGGCTTATGGCTTTCAGCGCAAACCAGAACGTTGTCCATGCGACTCGATGTTGATAAGACGTCCACGGATATCCTGGAAAATGGGCGTGGTACTGCATCCTTGGGACTTTGTCTGCAGAAAATGCCTCCGACGCGGAGTCGCCGCAGATAGGAGATGAGAGTGATAGACACGAACAACGAAGCCGCAAGGACGCCGCCGACAATAGCGATTACCCGAGCGGAGCTGGGGTTCGACTTCAATGCTGTGGGGATCTCTGTTGCTGACGGTGGCGAAAGCGAGCTTGGATTTGTGGCGGATGCCAAAAAAAGTGGACATCGTTGACGACGAGAAGGACGTAGCTAATGATCGGGGGCGTAGCTCAACAGCTGGATAATTACTAGCGGAGAGTGGCGATAGACTAAAGTTTACCGACAGATCCAAATCAACGGGGAACGACGGAAATGTAGGCTAGAATGACCCGGCCACCTTCATCCTCGCAAGTCCCAATAGGTGTGTGCTTAGTGTTTGCAAGAGGGGGGCTGGCGTAAAACATTTGATAAATTAGGTCGCGTTCAAAGCTGGGTACCCCGAAGAAGGATGTGGGCTGACCGCCGTCTAGGGCATACGTAGTATTAGGAAATGCGCCAAAGTCGGTTGCTGAATTCGCTCTCGATAGTCTACCGTAGACCAACAAACCTGAACGTAAACGGTGCGCCCCGCTTTGTTATAACGCTCGCGGTATTGCGGTACTCGGTGGCAGAGGCTGGCGTATCCCAACCGGGTGAGTACTCACTCTATTTGACTATCCTGGTCGTCTATGAGGAAAGTGTCGGACACCATCAGGTACCTGCGAATGTCGAGGGGACGAGGGCTTACGTTCCTCGGTTATATGGCACTCTCTCACAGGAAATTCATTCAGCGGTTCCGTGTTCGTCTGCCAACGCGCAAGCTGTGCAGCGAATGTATAGCCTGATCATTTGTCGTATTCAATTGCTATTCTTCGTCCACATCTAGATACATAGACTCGATATTGACGGCAAGCTTGCCGGTGAGGCGAGCTGAGACCGAGATACGGCAATAGGGAGAAGGGGGATAACAGGACCTGGGGGTGACAGTTCAAGGAGCGCCATCAGTGTATAAGCGCCCGTAAAATTCCCATCAACGCTCAATCAACGCCAATGAAATTCGGACTAGGACTGTGACGGTTCGCATCTCTAGGTCAGACTGTACTTTCTTCTTCCTTTGGACTAGAAATCTGATTGTGTTTCGAAGTTCGCTTCCTGGTTACGGCCTCTTGAGGGCGTGACTATGATGGCCTGTGAGTTGTGTATCCCCGCGACGTGCGTGTACTGACAGAAACTATGTACAGCTTACGCTATGGGATGGGAAAAGCTGTAGTCCAGCTAACAATCACTGGAACACATCATGCATCACGATCAATTGATCCGATTCTGTAACTTCAGCGCTTCAGCCTTGCTGCAGGAATCTACACCGCTCGACGCTCTGGACGGAGGGCCAGGGTGCCACAGGGTTGCAATGAGCGCTTCGACGTAAAGCAAAACTTAGGGAGAACAAAACTCCCCCCCCCCCAAAACTCAGTTCCCCTCCCGTGTACGGTGTAAGCTCAAAGTGCCAAGCAGTATGAGCTCGAGAAGCGTGATCATTGACAATGCGGACGCCCAAATCCAGTACTCTCCTGGTTGGCGGGCAAGTGGATCCCCCAACGAGTACAAACGCACGACTAGCAACACTGAGACACGTGGAGCATCCTTCACGTTCAAATTCGTCGGTATGTCTCTCAACATTCGATTCGTATCCACACATCAGGGCTGATCTCTTCCTACAGGGACCTCCGTAGCGGTCTATGGCACCTTGGATAGCGTCACACTTCCCAACACTACCTACGTGTTAGACGGCGGCAATCCTTTTTCCTTCTTCGGGAAACCTCAACCACGAATCCAATATCAGCAAGTGTTCTACACAAGCCCCGCCCTGCCGTATGCCGAGCATACGCTTGTTGGATCCTGCGCAGATGAGGGTGGTCGAGTGATTCTGGATTACCTATTGATCGAGATACCGCTCGAATTACCGACAAGCACCAGTTTGCCAACCCCAACTTCGGCAGTGCCTGTAACCGTTGACTCGAAGCCGACACCGCCAACCACTGCGATCGTCGGTGGTGTTCTCGGGGGGCTGCTGCTCTTGATGACTATTCTGGCCTCGTACTTGTGGTACCGCCAGTCCCGGGGCACCAGTGGGAAGACTTCTTCCGTGGACGCCGAATCCGACCCACAGATTCGGCCATTGGCCGCACCTCCTGCCTCCACTTTCTATCCTATGGCCTCCACTTTACACCCTATGGCCTCTACTTCGTATCTTACACATGATGCTGAAAGTTCCTATCAGGATTCCGAAGCACCCCTCCGCAGTGACGTTATGTCGACCACCGAACGACAGAAGTCATCCCAGCATGTAGTAAGCACACAGTTGATGGTCAATCATAGCGACTGATTTCCTCCCAAGTCTTTGCAGTGGAACCAATCGTCGTCACAACAACCGCCCTCCTACTCTATGTAGTATATCTCCGATCCAATCTTGCCACCGGCTGAGTTCTGGAGAAACCATCGGCACGATCGGTGTATATATTTATATTACTCTTTCCGAATCCACATATACATCCTGTTCCTCTTCCACACGTCGAAGTGTTGCGCCCAACTCGATTTTGTACTCTACACTCGTTTATCCCCTTCCTTTCCTTTCACTGTCCCTTCCTTTGAACTACACTTGTCCGGCTCGTGTTGACCGCTATCTACTCGCTGTAGACGCATACCTCATCCTACACGCTCTCCTTGAAGTGCGAACGACAAAACTGAAAGGGCTCCGCATCTCCGTCCCTTACGCCTTTGACGATTGGCGCACGGTTGAGCACGTATTTCGGCGGATGCCAACGCTGCAATTCATCGACTTCCGCAGCCAGTATGGGGATTGCCAGTGGGAGCGCTAGCGTCGAGGTGCACCCCGTGCTGCCACCATCAAGGGCATACCTCTTATGGCATGCAGATTTGAGTGGGACTGGGAAAAGTTTGCGGAAGATTGATTTATGATATATGAGTATTCCAACTAGCGTCCATGTATTACTCTAGTTCGAACGGGGCCGGATAGGGGACATAGTCAGGGGCTGATTAAATCAACCTTCACCAGTATACAGAAGAAACATTTTTGCCTGCATACCATGCAAACACGCAGAGGAAATTTACCGGCGTTTAACAACTCAGAGTGATGACATTCGGATTCGGTTAGCGGTCATGGCATATATTAATATTATGAGGGTATATAGGGAGAAAGATGGGATGCATGGAGAGAACGATTCCGAGACACAACGAAGGAGGGTATCGCAGTCGCATTTCATAAATCAGTATACTGTCGAGGTTCCTCTCCCAATGCAGCTAGGAACTTTTCGAACGTCAAACACCCTCCCATAGTTTCGAAATCGATGTCAACCTCGTTGATGGAGGGAGGATCAACTCCAACGGGGCGTCGCGAATGAGCACTTGGCTCAATCAGAGGCAACTCTTCATCGTTACCCCCCAAGATCAGATCTACATTCCGGCGTTTCCGATTCCTTTGTCCAGTAGAAGCGGCGTTGGCCTTCTGAAGCTGCTTCTTACGCTTGACCGAGTTGTCGAAGCCCTCGTGGAATAGTTCCCAAAGGGCGTCCAGACACCCCCGCAGCGGCTCGAATGCAGGTTGTATTCCTTCGAAAACCGGCTCCGAGTCGCCAAGAAAACTTTTTTTCGCTTCATAGGCGTCGGCATACGTACCAGCCCATGTCAATATGGCTGGATTTGGCTTTCTGACAAATGGTGCATCCTTGTCGAGGGTGTAGTTCGTCGCCGCCCAAACAAAGACGTAGAATAGAGATTCGAGGTCGTGCCGATAGAGGTGAGAGGGGGGGTCAGCGTCTTTCAGGAGATCAAGTGCCATGAATGGACCAGTCCCCGTGCGGTGCTTTGCGTGAGCTCCCAGCTGGGCAGCGACAGATGATAGATCCCAGTCGTTTAGGATGCCGACGCAGCGAGACGTTTGTCGCCATAGCAAGTTCTGTTCACTGATGTCACGATGAAGGATATTCCCGGTTTTCAGCGCAGCGTGATGACCTATTACCACAGATTAGATTGTAAACGGACATAGGAAGGAGGACATACACTCGACAATGTCAAGGTACACATCGAGGAAATCATCGCATGTTGGGACCTCCCATAGATGCTTGTACTGTTCAACAATCATAAGCGTGAAATAACGCTGCTCGAAATTGTGCGCCGTGGTCATGGAGCGGAACAGGTCCCCCGGAAGCTGTATAGATGTCCCCTTGAGCACCATCGCAAAGTGGACCTTGGGAAGGTGAGGTCTCATGCGCCCAATCTTATCGCGGAGCTCCTGAATCAATTCTGCTTCGAGACTCGGTCGCGTAGACAAGGGCCAGCTAAGCTTGACTACCATAGGGACTTGAGGAACGGATTCCCCAGATGTCGTGGTTCCGTGTACGATTTCCATGTCGCCAGAATCCTTCGTGCTGTTGTTGGTGCCTGGTGTGTCGGCCGCGACCTGCTCTGGCTGGGGGGCACTTCCCTTCACTGCTTCAATGGGACGGCCGGGAAGGACTAGTGAGCCTCGGCCGTTAAGACCTTGGTATATGTATAATGGATTACCGGAGATTTCGAAGTGAGAGTACAGATCGTTCTCGAAGCCCTTCACATACGTAGCGCCTGCGTCATCATCGCGCACAGGCAAATGAAGGAACACGCCGTCCAGCGAAACGAGAGGAGCGGAAAGTGGGGAGTCGGGGCTAGGGGAGATGAGGGGTTCGAATCCGGCCTGAACGACGTCGCACTTGGCAAGGGCCAAAGCCACCATCGCCAGCTTTTGTGGGTCTTTAGAGAAATCGAACTCCTCAGTGAAGATGGCGCCTATGCGGTCGTAGTAGTGCACCCATACGGTTTTATCCTTGATCACGAAGCCGGTAGCCCAACGCCTACACGCGGCTGCCATCATCTCGAGGGCATACCCAGCGCCCTGTGTCTCTTTCCGAGTCATTTGCTTGGGTCGCTTCGAAGGACCTTGTTCTTCAGTGCCGAGAACGTCAGTGCTCCGACGCTTGTAACCAGACGGCGCCTTGAGTGGCGGAGAGGGTGCCAAGTCTGGCGTGGAGGCTATGACGCCCACATTAGCAGCCGCAGGCGTTGTTCCTTCGCGAATTGTGTCGATGGGGCGACGTACCCCGCGCGCTTCCTTCCGAAGCCTTTGTTCGCTGGGGCGAATTTGAAATTCAAGAAAGGCCTTGGAGAGCGACCAAGACACCTTGTCAGAGTCTTTGTGTGACTTAAACATGAAAAGCCCATCAGGTTTTTGAGGTGTGCCCGTGCTCTTCAATTGCTCGCTGCCTAGAGAAGCAAGATTGATATCGAGGGCATATCCGTCATCGCGGAATTTCTGGAATAACCCGTCCATGATATTCTTGAACGGCGAATACAGGGCAGTCTCCGGCAAGCCTTTGCTGAGCACCAAGTTGTATTCGGCCAAGCCTTGATAATCTAGCGTCCACGCCTTTGATGTGATATACTCTATGTCTTTTTCCGTGAAACCATACACATGCTTCACGAAGTCTTCAACTGACACATCACGGAGCGTTCGAGTGCGAAGGTCCGCCTGCAGGGCAGCGTCCATGTTGTCGCGAGTGCGGTGCCGAGCGCCAGTTGCACCTTGCTTGTTGGGAGTAGAGTTTGTAGACGCCATACCTAGTTCAAGTCGAATGAGTGAAGGAAGTGAATCATATAGAAGAGGCTCACTGGAGTCGGAGTCGTAACCACTCAAAAATTCGTCTGAGTAGTCATAGTGTAGTAATGAGTTAGAAGATATGGTGTCACTCATGTTGGAGGCCATTTTATGCGATGTACTGTGGCCAATTTCGAAGTGACGGAACAATGGGAATGTGGCAGAAAGTCAAGATGCCACATTAGGCTTACCACTTGGATGGATTGCTTCTTTTGGACGACAACAAGCAATAATAGCGTCATGTGATCGTTGTTTGGAATCTTATCAGATATCATCCCTTCCGGAACGGCAGCATGGGCTCTGCTCTTATTCTCTACGCGACTGAAACTGGAACCGCGCAAGATGCAGCGGAGCGAATATCTCGAAGACTGCGTTGCATTCACTTGAAATGCCGTGTTGTGAACGTGGCCGACTATGAACCCGTAAATCTTCCATCTTGCGCTGTTTAGGCCCACCTCATCTTCAATGTTCAGACCGACCTCATCGCCGAGAACCTTGTTATATTCGTGGCATCGACCACGGGGAGCGGTGTCGAACCGCGTGCAATGACACCAATGTGGTCGATGCTGCTGCGTTCGGGACTTCCAGACGACTTGTTTGAGGATATGCTCTTCGCGGTGTTTGGTTTGGGTGACACTGCGTACGACAAGTTCTGCTGGCCGGCGAAGAAACTGGACCGGAGGCTGGAAAGCTTGGGAGCAGCCCGCATATGTGAACGTGGCGAAGGCGATGAACAGCATCCAATGGGGTGAGTCATGCGCATGTGTGTGCCTGTAAAAGCCTTAACTTGCATCTACAGCATAGACGGGGCGCTGGATCCGTGGTGCGAGAAATTGACCCAGAGTTTGCTGGAGATATATCCTCTACAACCAGGCGTGGAACCACTCTCGCCTAATGCAAAGCCAAATCCTCGAGCTTCTTTTGTCGCGTCCTCTTCTCAATCACTGGGCAAGTCTAGCGATGTCTACTGGATCAGCGACCGGCAAACTACGTATCATCAAGCTACTGTGACAAAAAATCAGCGGATCACGTCTCAGGATTGGTATCAAGATGTTCGCCATTTTGAATTAGACTTTGAGGGCGACCTTAAGTAAGGAGCTCTGTTGTATCTTCCGGTGGTTATTATTGAATATAACAATGGCTAGCTATTTCCCTGGTGATGTAGCCGTTATTCATCCAGAGATTCCAGAGGAGCGTGTTGAGGAGATCCTAGATATACTTGGATGGACGGACGATGCCGACATTGCATATACAGTACGGCCAACAGCTGAAGGTAGGCCCTATCTTTTGCCCTAAAAATAACCACGTTGATATTCTCTCTTCAGATCAGTCTCTCCCAACAGATATCCCTTCGGCAGTGTCTATCCGTGCTCTCTTCAGACGTCATGTCGACTTTCTGGCCGTACCTCGCCGCTCTTTCTTCCAAATGCTCCGGTATTTTACTACTAGTGATGTGGAGGCAGAGCGGTTAGATGAATTTCTCTCTCCTGAAAGTGCAGTGCGTACGATTACTCTCCGTCCGTTGCGACCTATGGTGACAAAAGTCCTTAGGACGAGCTCTACGACTACTGCTTCAAAGTCCGTCGGACGATACTGGAGGTTTTAAGCGAGTTTCGCAATGTTCGTATCCCTAAAGAGTACATCTTCGACGTTTTCCCTCCGCTGCGGCCCCGCCAGTTTTCCATCTCCAGTTCAATTCATGTATGTATTCCGTGAACCTCCAGCACTGAGCTATTCACCGACTCTTTCAATCGAGTCAATAGAGGCACCCGCGCCAAATACATCTTTGCGTCGCCATAGTCGACTACCGTACGAAACTGAAAGTTCCACGACGGGGCGTTTGCACATCGTACCTTTCAGGCTTAGTCGTCGGTAGGTTCCATCTGGGTGTAAGTTTGATCCTTAAATGACATTCACCAGGCGATAGGCTTTCGATAGGCCTACAGAAAGGTCTCCTCCAGCTCCCCAAAGACCCGTCGACTCCTATCATTTGTGTGGGACCAGGAACAGGGATTGCCCCTATGAGGGCCGTCATCGAAGACCGAATTCATAGTGGAATGGTCTCTCCTTGTACGTGTATCTGTCGTTCTTCCGAGCCCCGATGCCAACTTAGCACGCATACAGCTACCCTCTCTCTGTATTTTGGGTGCCGCTCTGCCTCTAAAGACCAGCACTATCATTCCGAGTGGGAGGACTACGCTTCTAAGCAGCTACTCAACTATCGAGTGGCATGCTCGCGTGACGGGCCCGAGGGTGTGAAACGCACATACGTACAGGACGTCATGCGTGAAGATGCCCAGCGTATATGGGAACTAGTGGGGGAACGTGGCGCTTGGGTGCTCATTTCCGGGTGAGCATGTATTCAAGCGTATCAGCACACTAGACCCTAAGTTTCACATCCTTCGCTTCCACGGTTCTAGGTCTTCGAATAAGATGCCTGCTGCAGTCAAAGAAGCGGTGGCTTTCGCTGCAGAAAAATGCGGTGGTATGACTTCGGAGGATGCCCAAGAATACGTCGAAGAAATGGAGAAGGCTGGCCGCCTCATAGAAGAGTGCTGGAGCTAGCTAGCTAGGATTCTCGCCGCATCATGCAACCATCTAGAATGTAGGCAAGGTCTCCATCATTATTTAAGTATATACGACAAGCTCACGCCGGTTGGTCTTCTTCTAGTATCTTGCGTTTCCCCTCCTCCAATACGCGACTGAAGATCGTAGCTAAGCTCGTTCCCCCGCATTCGAATCATGAAACTCCATTCCCCAGATTAATGCCATAAACAAAACGCAACTGTCCGCGGTACAAACCCCATAGAAGTACATCTCCATATCATCATACGTAGTGTATCATTGTCCACAAGAACTCAAGAATACTAGCTTCATCTCTTCCATCCCCAGCCTCCGACTTCGACTTCGACTAAAGCATAATCAAAACGACTGCCCCAGCCACGCCCAGAACCCCCATGCCGTTAACCATGTTCATGCTTTTGGATGCCCCGCTGCTGCTGCTGGGCGCGGAGGCTCCAGCAGAGCTAGCAACCGAGGCGAGAGGACGGGTGCTGCTGCCTCGCACATTGCTATTGAAGCTGCTGACAGTGCTGGCGCTGCTCGCCGCGCTACTAACAGCGCTACTAACGCTGCTCGCGGCAGAGCTCACGACGTCCGACGCGCTTACGCTTGCACTCGCACTCGCGTCGCTAGGCACCGAGGCCGTGGACAATGCCGGCTCGACTGCTGAGGAAGCCGACGCTGAGACCGTTGCCGAAGCTGAGGCGGTAGATGTCAGTGTCGTGTGGGCACTATCAGAAATGAATTGTCAGCTCGCCGTTCGCTGTACAGGGTGTAAATGCACCAACCTCACTCCGCTAGCGAGCAAGAAAAGGGCCACAGAGGCAGTTGAGAATTTCATGCTCGTCGTCAGTGCGTCGTTGAGGTCGTATTGCGCCCACAGCGGTATTGTAATCCCTCTTATATGACCCATTCCTTAAGCTCGTCGGCTTCCAGATGGATAGTGTCGTATATGCTCAAGTTCTTTACTTAGTTTCCATTTCAGGGGAACATTCGACCAATTCTCTGACCCATCAAGAATTACGCAAGATGGCACGACCAAGCCGAACAAATGGGTTGTAGAAGAGAAGAATCGTACGAAGCCTTCGTGCGGTACTTCTTTTCGCCTTTCTTCCTATGGTTCCATTTAGTGCGTTGATGACACGCATATATCAATGTTCAATGATTTCTTGTGATGTCAAATTGTGCTTGACATGATTTTGTTGATGGATTCGGATTTTACTGGGAACTGCTAGACCATTGTTAAGAAATGTTGCAAAAGAGTAGCGTGCATTGAACCCCGTCTACAAAAATGTCCGAAATATGTGGTATAACCGCGTACATAGCTCAAATGACACCATTAATGACAGGTGGAACGAAGGATGAACGAACAATGGTACGAGAACTTCGACAGCTGAAAACCCATGCGTCTACGTAATATGTAAGCTGAGTGTGAGTAGAGAATGAAGGAGATCCCTGACTTTTTACAAGATCATAGCACCTGCGGCAGCGCCAATCATCACTGTGACTCCCAGAGCGATCATATCGACACCCATTTCAATTTTGTTATTCGTAGCAGCGTTGCTGGTGGCACCGGCGGCGACCGAGCTCAAAACAGAGGACGCGGCGCTTACTCGCGAAGTGGCGTCTCCAGCGACCGAGCTCAGGAACGAGGAGGCAGAGCTGACGGCGGCAGAGGCCGCAGAAGAAGCTGCTGAGGCCGAAGCAGACTGCGATGCAAGCGCCGATGAAAGCTCCGACGAGGCAGAAGCTGAGTTAGCGGCTGTTGCACTGATGAGATAGGTCAGTCACGTTGTCGAAGAAAATATCTGACAAAATAATCACCTGGAAAGCTCGCTTTCTATCCTGCTAGATACGGAGGAGATCGGGCTCGTCGCGGTCGTGGATTCGCTTTGGGCGCTGACGCTGACGGCGAGGGCGGCGACGAAGGCGGTGAGGATCGTGAATTGCATTATGAGTAAAGTGGTGATGGGAGAAGGGAAGGAAGAATGTTGGAGGATGTCGCCTTGCTTATATACCCAACGACGGTCGCACGATTGTTCATGACGAGCAACGAGGAAAAGTTTCCATGACGTGCAGATGCCGTAGGTGGAGTGAGTCGATGACGCAATTAACATCGACAAGTAGCCGTCCGTAACATCGGCAAACAGCCTCCAGCATGCGCACGGCCCCGTGTCGGGAAGTGCCCAGCGCTAATACGTCGTCCGCAGGAATGCAACCCCGGATGTGTGGAGTTTCTACCCCACGGGAGGCGTTGAAAGGGATGAACGGCATCAGATTCCGTTAGGGGGAAGAAGGTACGGCCAATCCCCACCAGTGATACGAAGACACGATGACGACGCGGAGCGCCACGCACATGTGCTAGGGCGGAGGCAAGAAAAGGCGACACGCGAGGATTTCCGGGACGAGCGCAACCAAGGATTTTGTGGCCGAATTTGTACCGGGTAGAAGGGGTAATTCTACTTCATCTTGGAATGTGGGGCCGCCTTTGACTCGTTCTTGGAAGTAAACGCGACTAACGGAGCTTGAGGGTGCTTATTGAGGTGGCGCAACCGAGACGGGAAAAAGGTGTCGGTAACTGACACTGCAGTGGATTCGAATATGTCTTGCCAGCGTTCATTTTAGGAGGGTTTCAGTTTCAATGGAGAGGTTCCGGTTTGCCACCTGGACCTATTCCGTTGCCATCGAGATCAACGACTCCAAGGAAAACATTCGAGTATGGAACGTTCGAGTATCCTAAGGCGAGGGACCTGCGCAATATCGTGAAGAGTTGTCGAGGGCAGCTCGGGTTTTACGGATTGCTCGACTCGACGACCAATCCAACAGACGTTGAAGGGTTGCCAGCCTCTCTATGGAGCAAAAAAATCTTCCGCAGGATAACCACGATAGGGTGGCCACCTATCCATCAAAGTATCAAAGCCTTCGAATTCGTGCTGTCGGTCTTGCCTGTCCCCGACAATGCTGCACTCAGATGACTCCACGCAACAGCGACGAGAACAAACGAGGTGGAAGAATAGACTCCCGACACAGCTTAAAACTGCTCCATTTGTTTGGGTCGTCCTGGATGATGGAAAGGCGGTCACCCCACAAGTACAATTCCTCTATTCCGACACAATGCCTCAATCGCATCCTCAATCGTTTTCGGCATTTCGCGGGTATTTTCGCCGCCAATTTGGGGATAGGATGAGAATGTGGATCCTGTGGTAAGGAGGATTGGTTGATCCGGCATCTCTACGATACGCTTTTTGTCAACATCCATCACGCGAAATCCCGATGGTAAAGAAGGATGTGGTGCTTTGCGATCGGGATGATCGTGATCGAGACGATGGTTCACTGGATGTCCAGCTCGTGATGCGTATCCTTCGTTTCCACCAGCGACATCAATTTCTACATCGATCGGAGGTTGATGTAGACAATACCGCGCTCTCTGGCCTGCAACCACCGACGTTAGCATACGCAGACATTCAAAGTATCCGGCCTCCACTGACCAGAATGAAGTTCCGAGACACAGAAGCTGAGTTGATTCGGGTTGAGGGTCCGCATCCCTTGTTTCGAGTCTCGGCGGCAAGTGCGATCAAAGACCGAAGTGGGCAGTATTTATGTGTTTCAACATCATCATCGGGCGCGCAGTAGGGTGCGACAGCCGAATCGAGCCGTCGATAGCGTGCGGAAAGGTGGTGCTTGCGGAGGTCACATGGTGGTCTATCGGCTTCATCTTCATCAGCGAGCTGGCTGCCAGTGTAAATGTGCTGGAGAGTACGTCCGACTTGTCTGTACTTCTCGGTATGTAGGCCAGTCTCGCATCGATTGAGCCGTCGTCGTTATCGTCGGTCAAGAGGTAGAACAAGCTAGGCGAATACATCAAACACATCAGCCCGCCGGTAAATCCTGATCTAACATAGTAGATGAAGAGAACTCACGAGATACACTGCATCTTGGTAGCAAACTTCCGGCGCTGGGTCGGAGCGTTCCGGCACCGACAGAGCTCAGGAAGTGGGTGTAGGCAACATGTGCATCGTCGTGGACATGGTGTTCGACGAAGTGAGATTTTTGAATTTTCGGGGCATATTTGAGTGATTTCGGCGGTTTGGGATGCGGAGAGCGAGGAGCAGTGAAGCTTTGAAGGGTTACCGGTTACCGGTTAGGTTCAAATTTGAAATCCAGCGCCTGTTTTGACTCCCAACACATATTTCAGGGGCACTACGCCTACGTCCGGGTCACCTTGTTGGGATGCGTTGAAGTTGCGAATGCGATTGTTTCTACCACCGTTGTGACCGCCCCGGATTGTTCCATTAAATCGGTCGCCGTCGTATATGGTCGACATCACAAAAATTCACGATGATAGCTACGTGAAGGAGCAGTCAGCCAAAACCAAGTAGCAAGTAAATGCAGTGGGAGGCATCTTTACTCGCACCTACTAATTGGTGTGTTGGCTGAAGTGATGCTTGTTTGCTATTGGAGAATGTCTGCTGAAGACAATCGACGTGGTGAGCTTTTAAGGATCCAATCTTGAAAAAGACACTCATGAGAGCTCACGTCGGGTAGATGCAACAATCACTTCTCTGCTTTGCCTCCCCAGAGTTACTCCTGATGGCAAACGGCCTGGCTTGCACAGTGCAAACACCGATAAGCGAGGATGTAGGTATTATGTGACGGCCCCTTGTTTACATGCTACTTGTCGAAAGTCGAAGGAACTGGTTGGAATGGACCAAATATAGATATAGAAAAACTCACATGTTGACAGACACCAGTGCTGATGAGAAGAAATGGAGACTCAAGCACTCGGCACTCATGTAAGTACGATGGTCCTATGTCGACGGACAATGCAGTATAGTCAGCTGTGGGTTGGTTCTATGTTTTCATGTGAAAAGCGAACAACGCCATACGCCCAGCCGGTGATATCTCAGTGAACTCCCGAGCGAATGGATCTTGATGACCTGCACCCAAGTCGCACGGCAACGGTGGAGTTCCCGAGTTATCACAGGAAGACATGCGGAAGGAGGAAGTGGTCAAGTGTTTGAAAGAATGGCGGTACGTGAGACCAATTTTTTACTTTCAGGAATTGCCTAGCAAGTCAGTGATGGCAATAAAATTAGACACGAATCATGGTACCCTTCGCGGTTGAAAACTGGGAATAAGCTGCCCCTTCTGAACATCCAGTGCTGCGAGGGATCATCAGAGTGTCATTTTGATGCAAGTGGGGCTGGAAGCATTTGAACGGCCTGGACACGACTGTCGGGTAAACCATCAGAAGACAGAGTTGGGGGTCAAGTTGTTGGGGGTTGAATTGGGTTGGCTCAAATGAGTAGACTCGAGACCGGCCGCGGCAGTGATCGTCCAGCCTTCTGGGGGAATCTAGCGCGCGGCTCGCGTTACTGAGCAGAGTTCTGAGTCGTAAACGAAACCTGAAACGAGCTGTATGAGACAACTCACGTTTGCACATCGATAGGAATGAGAAAAGGCTGCGGGTGGGGTGATCGGAGTATTCAATTGGCGCGGCATGCTGTCTGTTTCTCACCTTCGGACTGAATCTGCATTGAAGGTGAGATAAAGCTCCAGTCCAACTGCGTTCGAAGCAACATGGCGTGGCGACGAATTAACTTTGACCCATGGGGTTACCAATAATCTCTCAATGATTTTGTGTTTTTCATTTTGCTTATCTGGATCCATTCCTGCATCTATATGATCTTCGTCAGCAACGAGGACAAACATCGTGGAGTACGACCAAACCTGTTCCATCTTATAGTTCAGGTCACCCTGAAGGACGCAACGGCGATCTGCCTACAGATAGTTGGATGTACGCCTGCATTGCATCCTCAGAAGTCCCCTGGCACCTTGCGAATGATTAAGCCTTATAACTTTTGACTAAAACAAAACCGGATCCGGTGATTAGGAGGAGTGGTGAGCCGGGATTGAGGTTCAAACAAAACACAAGGCAACATATGGACCCAGGGCTTTGGGCATCTTGTACATCTCTAGGATCTCTACGAGAGGTGCCTTTCGTTGATATTCACCACGCGGGAACCCATCGGCAAAGAGGCATATAGTGCGTGGAAGGGGGATCACCGTGATGGCACTGATCACAATGGTGCTTCGGGTGCTTGGTGATGTCCAGCAGACCGAACAAGGAAAACGGCGGGGCTGCAGTCCTTGTCTTGTATTTTAGTAGGATAGCCAAGTTTTTGTTACGAAGCGACCCAGCGAATCACCAATGAGCACTGACGTCTTGCATAACGCAGGTCTTTTGAAGATCGCCTTTAGCTTCATTTATTCGGTTCAGAGCGTAGACAAATGCGTGTATGTGGTTCGGACCGTATTGCAATCATACAGCAGCAATCATACAGCAGCGGCCCTACAGTGGTCATCGGAGTCGGCGTAGCGACCATCAGCACTTCCATTGATATTGAGAGGCGGGATCTGATACATAGTACTTAGTGGGGGTTCACGTTCGGGGTAGAAGTCGCACATCAGTGACGGCAAGTTTCATAACCATACTAGGCGCCCGCCATTCTCCCAAATTAGGACACGCGGTACTTACTATTTTCCTCAGGAGCGACTGCCACCGTGACCATCATCAGCGTCGCCTTCTATCTGTCAAGCTTCGGGGAACTTGCGAGTATTTCGCTTGGAGGAATGGCCCACATAAGTAGTGTTTCTCCGCTTTTGTTTGACTCACGGATGACGGAATGGCTTCCAGGCAATAAGACGGCAAATCTTTCACCAAGCTGACACGACTGTTGACATTGCGTTTGTTGGACGTTTGAACGTTGAACCTCCGAGGTGATATGAGCGGAAAACATTGTATATGTCCCATGTATGGACTGGCAAACCAGTCATGCACAATGCGAAAACAACTCAAACCGTGACTCGAATATTTTCGTTTTCGACCCAATATCTTCGATCTCTTGACAAACCTCCAGGAGGCGAACCGCCGCCATTGCCAGGGGTGCACAAGATCAATGATGGTGTGAAGTCTCATATCTCTCATATCTCAGGCCTCAACGCTCCAGCAGTATTTAATTTTGCGTGTGTTGTGTCTGGGTGAGTATGCCGGTTCCTCCTGGTTCTTCCTGGTTCTTCCTGGTTCCATCCTTCTTCACGTGATCGTCGCCCAGTATCCAGTATGTTTATCCCCAGTGCACAAGAGCCGCGTACTCACATCAATTCCTTTCTTTCTCTTCTGAGTTCTTATCGCCAGCAGGTTTCCGCGCCCCTTTGACCCGCACCCCACCGCATATTCCCCGGGCAGATCCGGTCATTCACATACATTATCATTTCCTTTGTCTGTTTCCTCGATCTGACCCCCGCCTTCAGTTCCACGCCAACAAGGTCCTGCAGTCACCAGGTCCAATCGGGGATCTGTGAGCATGAACCAGCACAAAGGATGTCGTAGCATCCCAGGGGCAGCTTGGAGCTGTTGAAATCTGATGAATCGTTTGCCTTCGGCACCAGGCTGTGTGCCACCAACACTCTACGGAATCTGGCGGGCAAGAAATATGGCCACAAGCGCAAGCCCATCATCGGGGCCGATATCCAAAACCCATCTACATCTGGTGCCGATGATATAGGTTAGCAACCGTTCTGTTTGTCGGATTTCGGTCAAACAACCTCTTCATCAGCAGGTCATTAACACCCAGGATCATGGTCAAATACCTGCCGTTGAACAGCGACATTCGGAACCTTCCGGCCAGCGATTCAAAGCACGTTGATAGCCTCGTTCACCTACAAGAAATCATTCTGGTCCCACACTCTATGTATGCTAGGTCTTTGGGCCTCCGATGGAAAATTCTGAATATCGACTACAAGATTGCCCGTTTCCATGTGTCCCTACCTGCCCTACTCAACGTGCATGGCCTATGGTCCAGTGGTCTTATTGTCAATCTCCCCGTTGCAAAAACGCTACCTCGAGGCGTGGCGCAGCTGGGGTGTTATAAATGCACACCGTTGAGCCTCCTCCATTGCTACGAACTACGGCCGACATAGGACTACAAATCTACCTGAACATCACCAAGGCGGCCATAGCGCAACTCTACGATATGCCTGCAGACACATTAGTCAAATGGCAGTTGAGTATCGCGGTATCGGTCAATGCCAATGTGTGGTATCTTCCCTTCCTATTCGCAATCATCCTCGTCATTTTTTCCATGATCTTGTATGGACTCCCCAGAGTCACAATGCCGGTTTGATTAACAACCCTTCTTTGCGCAGCCCCCGAGAACATATTGCCACCTTCATCAATGTATATTTCTCGGGGGACCACTACAACGGCCCTATCAATGGCGGACAAAACGGGGGTAGAGGGAATACAAGTGAGCAACCCTTTATGTCTCCTCATCGTTCCAACTGATGCCCTGCTCTTAGTTACGAACATCATGTAGCTTGAGAATCGTGACCGCATTCTTCGTGGTCAACAAGCATTTCATGCTGGCAGCCAACAAGCGCCTGCTCATACCCGTTCCTGTGCTTCTATATTTAGTGTCTTGGTGGTGGGCTCATATCATACTTTGCATGTATGTATGTCTTGGGGAGGCTTCGGACTGTTCGCATTCATATATCTCACCTACATTAAATTAAAGTACGCCCGTCGTAGCTATCTGGTATTTGGATGTTCGCAGCTGCGGCCAGGCTGCAGGTGACTATTTTGTCTTTGAACTTGGTGGTAACGCGTGTATTTCATTTCACTATGATTTCACCTGTGCCTCGAGGCGGAGTGGAGTTCTAATATGTCCTTCTGGACCCCAATTAGATGACAATGTGTTACATGCCTACCGAGAAAGATGTAGCGCATGGTACGGCGAACTCCACACAGATGAGTGAGTCCTGAAACGACGCGAGAAAAATGCGAGCATTCAATGTGTCAAAGGTTCTGCGGATGCGAGCACGAATGTAAAAGCAACACACAACAGTACTAGTGTCTAGAGTTGGCTTTACGCCTAATGGTAGTCGCTTCCGAAAAGGAGCAAAAGGAGCGAAACCAAGAATCTTGTGGCCGAAGTTGTACCGAGGTAGCGAATGTAGTTGTCCTTTCACATCAACACAACGTCTTCAAATCTGGGGCTAGCATTGACCCATTCTTGGAGGTAAACTTTACCAATGGAGGTGCGGTACATGCAGCCATTCCTTCTACCAGCGACCATGACGGCGACTGTTAAAGCACTCTCGAGGGACTTGCCGCTGGTATCGAGATGGCGCGACGGGGGCGGAAAATAGATGAAGGAGGTGGTGTCAAACGCAACGGACAATGCAATGAACTCGAATATGTCCTCGCCACGTTCAATTTGGGGGAGAATTTCGGCTTGGACGAGGGGTTCCAATTTGCTGACGGCGCCTATTCTATTGCCACCGAGATCGACAACCCTAAGGGTGGCATGCGAATTCAGTATTCTGAGACGAGCGACCTGCGCATGGCCCCGAAGAGCTCCTGGGAACATCCCTGTTTTCAAAGGATGGGGATTGCTTGATTCGGCGGTCAGAGAAGTAAAGACTTCCACAGCAAAGTCGCGATAAGTTGGCCACCTATCCATCAACACTCTATCCAAGTCTTCAAACCCGATCTGCTCCCATGAAGATCCCTCTGGCACAGGTAACTCGAAACAACCTGACATCCAAGCCACAGCCATCGACACACGCGCGGACACTCGGCGATTGGTCCATGAGTCCGCAATCTTCATCCATGACAAAGGCTGACTCCAAATATTGGCAGGTAGAACGACGACCTTATCATCCTTATCATACGAACAGAGCGACCATGACACTAAGGAACCTTGAAAGTCGTCCTCCTCGAGGTAAATGCCGCCAACTACAGAACTCCACGACCACGAGGGCAACACCAAGCTCTTTGACTCGTTGCGAACAAGGATTTGTGCCCGGGTGACATCGCCAGAGTAAGGCCTGTTCTAGTTCGGGGAGCGGAAGACCGAAATGGAGGTCATTGCGATCATATAGTGCGTTCAGGATGCCGGTAATGGCGTTATACGTGTCTGATGAATAAGACAAATTTCGATCACGATAGGCGAGTAGACGCCTTATATATTCGCCAAAAGGAACATGCCGCCCCCCATATAACCCCATCGTGAACGCAGGAGTTTGGTTTTCCGGGGCTTTCTTATTGAGATTCCCAAACCCGAATGAAAGCCGATCCTCGTGCCAAATCTGATTCTCGCATTCAAACTGGATTTGGGAGGAGGTGAAGTAAAGCTTTCGTTTCGCGAGGATAGCCTCCTGATATGTCCAACTACGGCTGAACCAACCAACCAGACGTGGCAACGGCCTGGAGGTAAATTTCCCCAACGAGGGTAACCAGTAACCCATCGATGATTTCGTATTTTTGGTCCTGCCTATCTTGACCCATACCCGCCAGCCCTGCATTCATATGATCTCCATCGACAGCGACGAGAACGAACGCAGCAGAAGAGTAAACTCCCGACATCGCTTGGATCTGCTCCATCTTGTCATTCGGGTCGTCTTGGATGATGCAAAGGCGATCGGTCCACAGATACCGTTCTTCTAGTCGGATACACACCCGCATCGCGTCCTCGATGGTCCTTGGCATTTTGAGAGCATTCAAGCCCCCGATTTGTTGATACGACGAGAATGTAGATACGGTGGTAAGGAGGAGTGATGGATCGGGATTGGGCCCCCAAACGTAGCTCAGGGCAACGTACCGACAACCCTCGGGCATCTTGACAATACGCCTTTCGTTGACATCCACTACGCGAAACCCCACGGGTAAAGAGGTATGCGGTGCTTTGCAATCGGGGTGATCGTGATCGCATTGATCGAGATGGTGCTTGACTGATGTCCAGTCCGAAATCTGCTTTCTGATAGGGAGCGCAAGAGCCTCCTTCGCTTCCACGGTCGACATCATTTGAAGGTTTGTGATGGACAATACGGCGATCTCTGGCCTGCTCCCAGCAATTATAACATACGCTGCCTACTTCTTATCTCCAGAGTGTTCGCACCACTGACCGGAATGAAGTCCTGGGATGTAGAACGTTAGTCGAATCTGAGTTGAGGGTTCGCAGGCCTTGTCTCGAGTTTTGACGGCAAGTACGATCAAAGAGCACAGCGGGCAGCCTGGGCGCATTTCGATATCCTCGAGCGTGCCGTAGGGTACGACAGCCTGATCGAACCCTCGATAGCATATAGAAAGGTGGCGTAATCTGAGGTGCTTGAAGAAGTCGCATAGTAGTCCACCAACTTAATCCTTGCCAGCGAGCTGGCAGCTATCGCAGCGCCCGTGGAACAGCGCCGGAGAGCATGTGCGCCTTGTCTGTATTTCTCGGCGTATAAGACAGTCCTGCGGGCCATCGTCATTGTCGCTCGTCGTCAAGAGGTGGATTCTCGACAATCTTAATGATACGTCAGAAAATCTGGTTTTGAGATAGACAATGAAGGAGTCGAGCTCACAAATCTCGGTAGCGTATCATTGTGGTTGGAGCATTCCAACATCAAACGGACGGTGTGGGCGAAGTGATGATTCAGGTTCACGCAGGGTTCAAGAACAAGGATGGAAATTTGAAATTCAGCGCTTGTATTGATCCTAATGTACATTGTACAAGAAGTCAGGGGTATGCTCCTGGGTGCACATCAAGTGCTAGAAGTGCTAACAACTGGCCGGGGAACGGTATAAATTATTTCCAATAAGAACTGACTTGGGCAGACGTATCACTCGTGAAGCTTCAGGCCCTGCGGATTGGGTTTGGATAGCCATTGTGATTCAACACAAGTTTTTTCTCGAGTTTTGCTCGCAGCCGTTGATTTCGAGCAGTCATGTCTTCGATTTTCTTAGCGAGTTCCTTTAATTTGCCAAATGCCGTCTTTCCCTCTGTCGAAGACATATTCGGAAGCCGGGCATTGATCGAATCGAGTTCGGCTTCAATGTCCTCTATGATTCACGTCGATTGGTCATTTTCTGGTAGCAAGACGGTAATTTGCGTACCACCGGTCATACGAAAAGTGTCATGGATGTTGTTTTTTCCGCCATTGTTGCCGCCGGATATCTCTGCGAAAGTATCACCAGCGAAGTGGGCAGGGTGTTGATATTCCGGCATTATCGATTATTGATCGCTTTCAGTCTGCATTTGAGCATTACATGGCAAGCTTCGCAGCTAATGGCTAGAACAATCAGCTCACCGTTGTATATATTTCAGGGCTGTTGGCGATAGGCTTCGGGGAGGAATCAGTTGTGCGCTAACCCCATAGCCCTTTCTTGATGCTTTATACGTGTTCAGCCTGCCCCTAGTACCAAACTTCGATGCTTAATCAGTAAACTCGACGATAATCGCTGGATCACTCACATAGACAAAGAAGTCATTGTATTTGAGTCGCGCGGGGCCAAAGCTGAATAGCCCTTCGGGAATAGCGCGGGTTTCGGCCCTGTATGGAATAAGGAAAGGCGGAGCTGCTGTCGATACACGGATGGCTGAATGTACCAGGAGTATTGTTTCAGGGGACAGAAAACAAAGATAGCATATGGTTGAAATAGGTTGCTGCTGGAAGTAAGTGCAAAGTAAGTGCCAAAGCGGACAAGAAATGATGTGCCCACAAGCGCCCACAAGTGGCGTCTGGGCGACGAAACTTGGACGAAACAAAACGAAACTCCCACGTCGTAACAAGGACCCATAGATGGCTTGTTTTTTGGTGCTTGTAAGCTTGCTGCCAGCGCAACATTCCGCGAGGAACAGTAAAGATGCCGAACCAGCGGTAAGGCAATTGGCCTTGGTACTGAACTCTTAAAACGCACACTGCCAACGACCATATATTCCCTATCATAAGACAAACATCAATCCCTCGAGTAAATACATTGTAGGTCCCATGGCCTCCGAGGATACATGGTACACCACTCACCTATTCTTCAGTCTTGACTCGACCAGTCCTTCGTCCAGCCGCTACGTCAACCAGATCACATAATGGACAAATACAACGGCGACCATTTTAGTAAACCAATTACGGGCGGCAACAACGGTGGAAGAAACAACCACACGCGTACCTTTTACGCGGCCAAAGGTATACTAGACAGTGTGCTGCCGTTCTGTTAGCTGATGTTTCATATTCTAGAGGATATGACGAGTACCTTGGAGATGTACGAAGCAATGGTAGACCATGTGGAAGACGGCGTTGCATGGCGAGCTTTGGGGGAGCTGGAGACGATGAATGATAAGCTGCAAAAGGCTAGAAGGGCAAATGAGTACTTGCAAAGGAAGGTAGCAGAGAAATTCGGGTTCCCACACGTGAGTCACTCTGGACACGAATATTGCACTGAACTCACCTAGATAAACAGAGGCCGGATGTTCGCAAGTGACAAGTAAGAGTGTTGGGATATGGGTTCCCTATATCGTACGCCCTGGGGGTTGATTCCGAATCTGATTCCTTACGAACGAACAATGAAATCGGCGATCAGGATCGGTGGGCACAGACCGTAAGAGGCATGTAAACGTCGTCGGCTCGGAGCGGCCTCGTTCCTATGAAGACCGCGAATTTGGCAAAGAATTTGGAACGAAAAGGAAAGATACCCATTCGGCACCGTCCCGCAGGTCTTGTACATCATGCATCCTACAGTGGTAGCGGAGTTTCGGATTCGGTGCCGACTGCGACGAGAGCCTGAGCGAGTCATTCCCACGTTGTTTACTTCTAGGAAATAGCAGGTAGACTGGGTATCAACGCTTCGATGCCGCGAAGTAGATGCGGTATGCCCTACATTTTTATTCATGATTTAATTCGATGGGAGGGTCTACATTCTCCGCTTGCCTCCTGGAGAACAAGAAGGTGTTTGATCGATACGATGGCGCCCAAGCAGGTAACGATCACCTGGGGAGGGCGGACGACGGAGGAGACAACAAGCATGCGATGCAAAGTCATGATTGGGAGCAGGCCGCGGATTGCAGCCGCGATGCGTGAGCTCTGACGTGTAAATGACTATCCTCGTTTATCCTCCGGAGTGGCACAGCCATACGTGGGAGGGTGTGTACTATGATGTGTCTACTACCTACATCGTTATCATCTGAACCACCGCTTCTGCTGCACCGTGGCGGTTTACACCGCGTAATAAGATGAGATAGTCAATAGTGGCGCCCCCATGGCTCAAGTAAATCATAGAGGCGAGATATAAAATGGATCGGGGTGGTTCATATCCCTGTGGCTTTCCCCTCATCACTGCTGAGGCTGGTCACTAGTTCACGTTCGCTGTCCTGGCACAATGCGGCGCCCCGTTCGCTCGACGAATTGTAGCACCGCTGGGTAATGCTTTACATTCCCCAGTATTCTTTCCGCGTTCATCGCTGCTCGTCTTATCCTCCCCCTCATCCCCTCCCTGGCTGCTCGGTGTGCCTCGCACTTTACCAGGTAGTGGCTGACTGTCTCTTCGTACACCCCGCATGCCGAACACGTTGGGGAAGGCACTGCGCCAATTCGACATGCTTGCAAACGCGTTGCGGTGCGCACTTGAGGGCTTCCCCAGCCCTATCGCTTCCCTTCTCTGGAACCTTTCCGACAGGTCCCGCGCTTCCACTGGCGCTTCCGTGATGGAACCTCTGATCCCTGCCCTTTCATCCCTCCCCTCGTTCGCCTTTTGATCCTTCATGTCTCTAAGTTTCTTGCGGATCAGTCTCTAGGTTGTAGGCTGATATAACCATGAGCGAATCTCCATTCTCGATCTATACACCTACACATGATGGGTTAAATGTTCATCGAATCTAACGCAATGACGGACTACTTACCTTAACACCTACGCACCATACACTCGCACGCATCCTCCTTCATCCCATCTCTCTTCTCCCCTCAACTGGGTCCTGCACCCCCCATTTGGCGCCTCGTGCTGCGTCTGGCATGGCCAACTGACAACAGGGTGAGTGACAACCGCGAGGTGAGCGTCTCTCCCATGCCTTGTGCACACCCTCACCCTCACCATCCCCATTTTGTTCCCGCCCTATCTATGCCCCGTTCTTGTTTCCAGTGAGTGTAACCGCCCTACCCATCGACATTATCAGCCAAAGCCGCGGCCATGTCCAGACTATGCACGCGTTGGCGTTGGCACAGCTCTAAGCTCTGAGCTCTGCGCTGTAGAAGGTAGGCCTCCTGCCGGCCAGGTTCTCCATTATCCACGGTGCGTGGGCGATCTCCCCCGATTCGAGAAACGCGAGTCTATCGCGGCTGCATCGTAACTAACTACCACGAAGATACATAGATATAATGAGAGGTTCTCTGTTGATTTTTTGCAGAGGCTGAACTGACCTCTTCTTTGACCCCGTATCCACAGTTTCCATCGACGACGAGGGCATAGCATCGAGTAAGCCGTGCCGACCCCCATCTCGCGCACTCCCTCCTCTTCCTCCTCCTGTTTTTTTATCCTCTCGGTCTCGGTCTCGTTCACGCTTCTTGTTTGACCCATGGCTCGCCCACCTATTCCCGTAGAGATACAGGCGTATACGTTCGATGCTAAGGGGGGGTCTTGGTGCAGCATTCGAGGGAGTTCCATCGTCCACGTTTAGGATTGGGTAGTGTGTCGTGAGTATAGTTGTCGGTGGAGGGAGTAGAATATGGTACCTTGGGATGGCAAAAGTTGGATGTGTGCACATCGACTATGAAACTGAGCCAGCTCGTTTCCTAATTGAATAGGTAAGGTCCCATGGATGTGAGCTTGTCGCTGGTGATTGCTTCGTTTTCATCGTCGTAGCAGTTCGCCAAGTTCCTTGGCTCGCGGTCGGGCAATGAGGGCTTCGAAGATAAGCGCCGAACCAAAATAGTTCCGCTCCTCTACCACGATGCGCGCAGACATCAACTTCCATCCTCAGCGGCCAGTATCGTGCGCCGCGGTGTGAGGGCGCGCTTGCCATGGCTGCCTCTTCTATTGCTTCTGCCGCCCACGCCTCTCAAATAGATCTCGACCTCAATACCCGGGAAGGCACAATCCAACGTTTCTACAGATTCGCAAAGAAAGAAGCCACGTTTTTCCGTGTTCACCTCCTCGCGTTTGCCATTGTCCCCCTCGTCTTCTCTGGTATCTTCTATGCTTGCAACGGACGGTTTCCAGTCAGTTATTTGGACTCTTTGTTCCTATGCTACTCGGCGATGACCGTCACTGGTCTTTCGACGATCAACTTATCTACAACGACCGCAATGCAGCAGGCCCTGCTCTTCTTCTTGATGATGATTGTGAGCAATATTCCTGGCGCTTACACCATGGGATATGAACGAGTTCTTCGCACAGGGTGACATAACGATGGTCTCGTGGGTCATGGTACTCGTCCGAAAGTGAGTACCTTGAATATTCACATTGCCTTTATTTGACGCTGGGATAGGCACTACTTCCGTACCCATTGCGAATACGTTGCTTCTCTGCGTCTGCGCCCTCCGACGCGCCGTGGCGCATTACTATCCCTGCAGCGCATGCGCACGATGCTCCCGAACTCAATATCATCGCCGAAGGTTACCCAGGCTGATGCAGAGAAGGAGATCACCGACTCTCCATTCTCTATCGGCAATCCAACTGGTCTCCCCAACGCCACGGATGTCGTGATCTTAACAGAACCCACACCCCGCCCGACGGGGCTGACTTCCTTCGGGTTCGGCAACGTCAGTTATGAGGGCGAGCGTCACAGCGCGGACATTGACCGAATCATGAGCGATGACGCGCGAACGTTCACGAGCTCGCCGAAAGCAGCCAGCGTCGCCCTCTCCCCTCCTTCCCCTACCTCTCCCACAAGCCCCGATGACCCTGGTTTCCCGCGAACAATTTCATTCTCATCGGCGGTCAGACCTGGTCTACCCCATAGCGGGTCGCGGGACATGCCTCGTAGAGGAATGACGATGCTCACCCCGAATCACCACGTATCCCCGCCTTCGGACGATCCCAGTGGCAAGCATATAGCCAAATACAAAAACCACGGGGGGTTCCCAGGCCCGGTCAACCTCGCGCAGATGGCGTTGCAACGTATGGCTCCGACGGCGTACAGGAAGCTCCAGCGCTCGCTCACATTGCCCTACACGACGACGCTAAACGGCAGCCCTGCGCCCATCGTCTCCAGCCCCATCGTCTCCAGCCCCATCGTCTCCAGCCCTCTCGCCCGGCACTCACCTCTCAATGGTGAATTAATAAGGGAGGACGAGACGCCAATGGAGAAGTTCATAGCGGATATCAACACGAAGCTGGTGACGTGGCTGAGCTTCCCGCTGAAAGTCGGCAGGAACTCGTACTTCCGGGTGGACGAGCTGACGGACGACCAGGTGGAGGAGATCGGGGGCGCTGAGTATAGGGCGCTGAGGGTGCTGAGCTACTTGGTTCCTTGTGTGAGTGTTACTTAGTTGACGGCCGTTCGTGTTGTTTACCATCTCGTCTGACCGCTCGCTCGCTCGCATGCGCATATAGTATTTCGTGCTCACACAGGTGTTCGCGTACATCCTCTTCGTGCCGTGGATCTCCGTGACGCACACCTACGACGGTGTCTTCGAGGCGCAGCCACGAACCATACAGAAGCCTTGGTACGCTTTTATTCAATATTCAAATAAGGCTTTACGCACCGTCTGAGGTTACTTGACGCAGGTTCGGTCTTTTCCAAGTGATGGGCGCATATACCGGCGGCGGTCTTTCGTTGGTGGATATGTGAGTTCATTTTCTATAGTCTTCGCCTACCTCTCATGTCGCTTTTCTCAGGGGCATGGTGCCATTCCAGTCAGCGTATCTCATGATATGTGAGTAGTATTCCATTTATTCTGTTACACAGAGGGATTCGACGACCGTGTCAGTTGCCTTGATGTTCGTTATCCTTGCGGGTAATCACGCATTGGTCAGTGCACCCCTTCCCCACTATCCGTCCAGAGATAACTAATCTTGACCGATGCAGCCGATCTTGTGAGCCCCTCCTTCTCTCCTTCGCTTTCATCGACCACTCGTTTACGAATGAAACGAATCTGTTAATCTGTCTCATGCCAGTTTGCGCTTTGTTATGTATGTGTTCATTTATTATGGCCTGATTTCTTTGTGGATAATGGTCGCTGATCTTGACGATGTCGGAAAGATGGATCGGCTATAAAATCACGCCCATCACATCGGAAACGCACAAGGCTATGGAGTTCCTTATCGACCATCCTCGGAGGTACGCACGCAGATCTCAGTGACCGCGATAAGACTCTAACTAACAGACAAACTGTAGATGCTTTATCTATCTGTACGTCCTTCCATTTTTGCTCGCTTGTTATCGAGCCCCAGACCTCATACGCAACACTCCTCTGTCAGATTCCCTAGTCACCAAACGTGGTTCCTTCTCATCTGTCTCGTGGCTTTCAGGTCCGTCTAACCCGTCTTCGTGCTTAGCTAATTTGAACGGTTCGATTGACTGTTGATCCATATATTCATCAGTGCCGTGGAATGGGCCGCATTCGAAGTTCTGAGTACGCTCCTCCACTTCGACGCAAGTTTCACGACGTGCTTTAATCATTATGTTGTAGACATCGGCCTACCTGCGTTCGAAACGATCTCGCAAGGCCCGCGCGTTCTGGCGGGTCTTTTTCAAGGACTTGCCGCCCGCGCGTCAGGTTTCTCCATTGTGCCGGTTGCAAACTTGGCGCCTGCTATTCAGTAAGTGTTTCTGACCTAGCCTTCAATGAGCTGTCGTCTGAGGACCTAAAACCTTGAAGATTCTTGTATGCAGTGATGATGTATATCGCTGTAAGTGCTTCCTATTACTGGGGTTCTCCTCGTACGCTAACCTCTACCTTTCTTTCCCCAACTCTCTGGCCTCTTGACCTCCCGATCTCAGGTCTACCCAGTAGGATTGTACATTGTGTGGAATTTCGCTCTAACTGAGCTTCTCGGTACAGGTGGCCATGAGCATACACGCTACGAACGTTTACGAGGAGAGGTCCCTAGGCGTGTTCGAAGCCCCGCCGCCGGACGAGGACGAAGAACCAGGCGATCTGGAGAATTTGCCATCTCGCGAGCGCGTGGGCAAGTACCTCGACTGGCACCTGCGCAGGCAGATCTCCAACGGTGCGTGAATCCACCTCCCTGCGTCCGCTCCGTCAATGCTCATCCATGTTTTCGTGGGCGCAGATATATGGTGGCTCGTCTGGGCCGTCTTGGCTATCGCGGTCATCGAGCGGCGCAATCTAATGGATGAGGATAAGAAGTGGTTCGATCTGTTTAGGGTGCTCTTCGAGTTGGTGTCGGCGTTTGGTGGGATTGGGCTGACGTTGGGTGTACCATATGTAAGTGAAAGCATACCCCACCTTTCAGATACGAGCTGACCGACACTCCGTGTGCAGGACAACTTCTCGTTCTGCGGAGCGATGCGGCCGCTGTCGAAGCTTGTTATCATCGTTATCATGTGCGTACTCTTTCCACTCGTTTGCTTCTTTGGCGTTAATACTACATGCTTATAGGGTCCGTGGAAGGCACAGAGGTCTCCCTCTCGCAGTCGACCGCGCCGTGCTTCTGCCGACTGAACTGAATCGCTCGAAACAGGTGCCTAATGGTGATACGAACCACTCACCGGCACCACCGCAGACCGGAGATCAGCCCATACCCACACCCACGGATGCGCCAGCATCAGGCGCGAAGCCACTTGTTGACACTGTCGCGGCTTAACCGTTACTGGTCAACGTTTCAACATTCACACTCGCGTTCATACAGCTTTTGGGACACTGCATATACGCTCAGGCTATCACTCTTTGATTAGATTGTTTTTGATTCGGGATTCATATTGCATACACCTAGAATACATTGTATATAGATACCATGCTTCATATTTGCTATCTGCTTTCGATATGCTTACCTTCCATAAAATTAATATTAATCATGTTCCTTAAAAGTTATGGATCCCTGTGGCCAAGGCTTGCGCAAGACTGTTTCATCATATGTCAGACTCAGAGGAGACTAAGACGATGAAGATGCAGATGAAGATAGCATATCTAGTCAAATAGACGATGCCTAGCACTCCATTCTGCTTTCTAAGCGAGGGAGGCAAACAATATTGACCGACGCCGTCGAGGGCTTCATGGAATCCATGATGCAATATACATATAATGTTACAATTTGTTATTGGTATGTTGGACAGTGCCGTTTCCTCGAAGAGGATTGGCCGTACGCTTAGGGTATAATGAGCCCGGTTGTAGAATAGGAGGTGTAAACCCCTATTATAACTGGGGCCGCGATTGGTTGCCCACAATGAATGCGCCCGTCACTATCAGTCTCAAGTGACGCTCGTATCTATGCACGGGCCCATAAGAGATCACGACGTTGAATGACTGAATAACTACTCACTTTGATTACGAGCGCCGCCGTTATTCCCACCATAGATGGGGCCGTTGAATATATCCCCGTGATACTGGCATGTGGTGAACTCGAACATTTGTATGATGGTACTCCCTCTCTGCAGAATGCTGGAAGTAGAGAATGGTTAGTAACGAAGGCAACGAGATCTGGGAGGTTCTCACCAAATGACAACAAAGATGATCATAGAAATACCAAAGATGATCATAAACAAGAAAAAGACACAACACACATCACTGCACACGGCATCTTGCCATCTCTCAGCAGGCACATCTTCAGGTTGTGACTGGGGCGCCGTGGTGATGACCATGAAGATCGGGATAATCATGGCGGCCGCGGCGTTGGTTGAGGAAGAAATAAGCCGGTGAAAGCGACCGAGGTTCGGTTAATCATCTCTGCCATTGGGTGCGATATATGAGGCTTTGGATCTACAAATGTTTCCTGAAGGGGATCAAGGATGCCGGCGAGACTTGAAGAATAGGGTACTTGCGGTGACAGTACGCTCCGATGACCATGTATCATGATCGAGGTTGATCATGACTTCCTCGAACAACTCGGAGAGCAGATCGCGTCGGGGTGGCCGTGGTGGTCACTGCAAAACGTCCACACAACCTATGCTAATCTGTGCAATCAAAATCGGACGGGGGGTACTCCGGGAGGTCCGACTTAATGACGATGTTGTTGCAAGCCCGCGGTTCCAGATGTACTGAGTCTAAGTATACGAGTCCGGGAAAGTTTTGGTCCATTAACCGATTAAAATGAGTCTAAAGTTGATGGATAGGGAGACTTCTTTGAGGTTTCATTGATGTGGGGAAGGGGTTGTGCGTACGGACCTACTTCTGTCCGATCACTTTCAACCAGATGGAGGTTGGTACGATGCTACGCAGCCTGGCGCCAAAGGCAAATGATTCCTCAGCAGACGAGAAAAAAATCCTATGTCACCGCGTGCTTCTTTTGTTCAAATCAGGTTCGCAGGTCCTTCGTTGGACCTAGCAAGTGTGAGAGCCAATTAACGGGGAACTCACAGACGGAATAGGTAAGGAAACAGAAAACGGACCGGTGACACACGAAAGATAATAATTGACCAGGAACGACCGAACCCAGCTTTGAATGTGGACCGACAAGAATCAGGGTATCGGAGTGGGCCGAGAGCTAGAAGACACCAAGGAGAATGTATGGATATTTGCCGCTCCATCTAACGTACACTGCACAGAGGCGATAGCGAATCGGAGGGGCGAACAGTGAGTACGTGTGTATGATGACTCACTGGTATGATGAACTTACTGGTAAGAAGAATAAGGGGAACGATGCGGGGGAATAGCATACGCCGGCGAAGCAACATCAAGTGCGGCGTTGTAATGAGTACGAACACAACCTCAGGGCCTGTGAGTCGTTTTGCGGGCCAAACGAATGTGAAAATACTTTGAGAACTCAGACATAATACTCGGCCACATCGCCAGCAGCCCGAGATACATTTTCTCCCTTGACGTCGCAGATACTGACACAGTCGCAGTGGCCAGATTCAAATATTCATCCTTCTAGGTCGTGTCACTGCAGAAGTTGGATGGAGTCGCTAGCGGAGTTGAATAGAGAGTTTGCGAAAGCCACCGGGTGGCTTTCGCGGAGCTTGCGGAACTCGGTGGCTTCCCGGTCAAAAAGCCCGAAACTCACCGGCTGGTGGCTTTGGGCGTCTACTTGGAATTCGCTGGTAGCCTCTCCTTCAAGCAGCAGGCTAGCTGACTACAACGCGCGTCGAGCACTGTACCATGCCCACACATCCAGGTTTCCGTAGTGTTGCACCCAATCCGTGTCTTCCGTTGGCCTAGGCTGCGGAGGGGTGGCGATATCAATCAACGGTATGCAAATTCTGGATGCGAATGAGAACCAGGAGGCTTGCGCAAAAGTCAACGCGGACGAGAAAGCAGATGAACCTCGGAGGGGCGTCGCATGGTTGCCATTAGATCAAGATGGAAGCCAAAGCGTTAAAGTCCTGCGAAAAAAGTGCGAAGAGGCGCCAATCCTTTGGCTTGTGAGTTCTCCATCTGCTATCTCAAAACCGGATTGACTGGCTGACTGATGTACTTGATATACCGTCAAGATGTGCTACCTCTTGACGGGCGACAATGATGACGGCCCAACCGACGCAGGACTGTTCTACGTGCCGAGAAGTTCAGACAAGACGAACATATTCTCCAGCGGATTTACACCGGATGTTCCACAAGCGCTGCGAAAGCTGCCAGCTCGCTGATGAGGATGAAGTTGGTGGGCCATTGTGTAGCTTCTGCAAGCACCTTAGGTTACGCCACCTTTCCTTGTGCTATCGACGCCTCGATCAGGCTGTCGTACCTTACGGTGCACTTGAGGATGTTGAAACGCGCCAACACTGTCCACTCTGCTCTTTAATCGTGCTCGCCGTCAAAGCTCGAGACAAGGGATGTAAACCCTCAACTCAAATCCAACTCAGCTTCTACGTCCCAGGACTTCACTCTGGTCAGTGGACTGAGTACTCGGGAGATAAGCAGGGAGCGTACGCTATGATTGCTGGGAGCAGGCCAGAGGTTGCGGTACTGTCTATTCTGAATCTCACATTGATATCGCCGGTGGAAACGAAGGAGGCTCTGCCGCTCCCTATCAGGAAGCACATCTCCGACTGGACCACAGTAAAAGGTCGTCTCCATCAATGCGACCTCGATCATCCCGATTGCAAAGCACAACACACCTCTTTGCCAACGGGTTTTCGTGTAGTGGATGTTAAGGAAAGGCGTATCGTAGAAATACCCGAAGGTTGTCGGTACGTTGCCCTGAGCTACGTTTGGGGGCCCAATCCCGATCCATCACTCCTCCTTACCACCGTATCTACATTCTCGTCGTATCAAAAAATCGGGGGGTTAGATGCTCTCAAAATGCCAAGGACCATCGAGGATGCGATGCAGGCATGTATCCAACTAGAGGAACGATACCTGTGGACAGACCGCCTTTGCATCATCCAGGACGATCCCAACGACAAGATGGAACAGATTCAAGCAATGTCGGGAGTTTACTCTTCTGCGGCGTTCGTTCTCGTTGCTGTCGAGGGAGACCATATGAATGCAGGGCTGGCGGGTATGGGTCAAGATAGGCAAGACCAAAAGTGCGAAATCATCGAAGGGTTGATGGTTACCCTTGTTGGCCAAAGCTATCACCATGCCGTCGCCACGTCCAGTTGGTTTAGTCGCAGTTGGACGTACCAGGAAGCTATCCTCGCGAAGCGAAAGCTTTACTTCACCTCCTCGCAGATCCAGTTTGAATGCGAGAATCAGATTTGGCACGAGGATCGGCTTTCATTCGGATATGGCAATCTCAACAAGAAAGCCCCGGAATACCGGACTCCGGCCTTCACGATGGGCTTATACGGAGGACGGCATGTTCCTTTTGGCGAATATATAAGGCATCTACTAGCCTATCGTGACCGACGCTTGTCTTATTCATTGGACACATATAACGCTATTGCCGGCATCCTAAACGCCCTATATGATCCCAACGATGTCTATTTTGGTCTTCCGCTCCCTGAATTTGACCAAGCATTGCTCTGGCGATGTCACCCGGGCACAAGTCCCACGACAACCCTACGCACAAAGGTGCATGTCCTAAACGACTCGAAGAGCTTGGTGTTGCCTTCGTGGTCCTGGAGTTCTGTCATTGGCGGCATATACCTCGAGGCGGACGACTTCCAAGGGTCTTTAGTGTCATGGTCGCTCTATTCGTACAACAACCCGAAGGAGAATAAGGTCGTCGTTCTCGCTGCCAATCTTTGGAGCCCGCCTTTGTCATGGATGAAGACTGAAGACTCATGGGTCAACCGCCGAGTGTCTGCTCGGGTGTCTATGGCTTGGGCTTGGATGTCAGGTTGCTTTGAGTTACCTGTGCTGGAGGGATCTTCTTGGGGGCAAACCAGCTTCGAAGAACTTGATAGAATGCTGACAGATAGGTGGCCCACTTATCGCGACTTCGCTGCAGAAGTTTTTGCTTCCCAGGCAGAGGATGACAACCCCTCGCCGTTCGATGGACTAGGCGCTAAGTCGTACTATCCACATCGTTGGAAAACCGAAATGCCCCCAGGAGCTCTATATGGCCGTGCGCAGGTCGCTCGTCTCAGGGTAGTCAACAAGTTAGACTCGAATGTCACCCTTAGAGTCCTTGATCTTGATGGCAATGGTATAGGTGTCGTCAGCAGATTAGAACCTCTCATCCGTACTGAAGTTATCCCTCAAATTGAAGGCGGCAACGACATATTCGAATTCATTGGACTGTCAGTTACATTCAACACCAACACCTTCATCCCTTTTCCTCCTCGGTTGCGTCATCTCGATATCGGTGGCAAGTCTCTTGAGAGTCCTTTAGCAGTCGCCGTCTTGATCGTTGGTAGAAGGAATGGCTACATGTATCGTGTCTCCATCGGTCGAGTTTACCTCCAAGAATGGGTCAATGCGGGGCCCACGTTTGAAGACGTTGTATTGATTTAGTATCATCTTTTCTGCCCGGTACATTCGAAGAAAACCCTTGATCTTGATATTGCTTGTCCCGGAGATCCTCATGTGTCGCCTGCTACTTGGGTGCCATTGCATTGATCAGACAAATTCTACTTCCTCTGGAGGCAATCTACTTCGGAGCCCTGAATTGTCGATACATTGAATCCCCTTGCCATTTCCTAGAAGTAAGCAATGTGGGAATCATTCCGTCGGGTTGTCTGGGATGCGGCATGCTCGGCACGTAAGCCGAAAACCCGACAGCAAGTTATTGCTGCTGCTTCTGTCCCCCATAATGTATCAAGTTCGTCCCAGTTCTGGACCCCCGAACATAGTCTTTGACGCGTAAGCCGAGTTGACTGTGTTCAATCGCTTTTGCTTCGTGCACTGATGGTGGGTTATTTCCTGACGGGGCTCAATATCGGGTGTATGAGAGTGTTGTCCGTTTATTATTTCGGCCGCTTAAATGATAGCTGGACTGGTGCTAACATTCAAGACCGTGAAGTACCCCGGTCTTCTGCCCACATAACACTGAATTACTGCTATGGCGCACTTGTTGTGGACCTCACAGCTGCGGTACAGCGAATGGAAGAGCAGCTTCCTCTAACTATTTCGCAGCTTTTCGCTACCCCTGTTTATTTTACTGCAGGGCACGGTCCCACTTCCCTGGAGCGCCCTCAGCGAAATCAAGTAAGCATTTTTGTTCGACGGCAATAAGTGTCTCAAATTTACCTTGGCTACTCTACATCCTGTCGATTGGCTTGTCTACGGTCGGGTGCATCGTGACAACACTCACCCTGAATATTGGGCTCGTTATCGGCCTCAGATGTCTTCAAGGTGCTGGGTATGATCATTCTCCCTATCTTGTACATCGTAACGTGAGGGTAACAATATTCGTGATATGATTCAGTGCCAGCCACAAATAGGCACGTAGGTCATAGAAAACACTCTAGTATACGACTCATTGAGAGCGTCGTTTCCACGATATATTCATAGGACAAGAGTCATCCCATTTCCTAGACGTAAATGTAGCATTGCTTCCGTCGGCGGTGGCTCGGAGTCGACACGGCGTAGAAGCCGATAAAACCGACGGCAAAGCTGGTGAGCCGGGTTCAAGCCGGGCTGCTTCTGTGCGGCCATGTGGATTGAGTGATGGACATGAATAATAAGTATTTGAGGATATATCAGTGCGATATCGGCCCCCCTCGCGGTCTCTTCCTTGAGCCGATACTCTCATGCAAAACCAGGTCAATATCGAATTCGTCCCAGTTCTGGACGACCCCCGAACCTGGTCTCCGACGCGGAAGGTGAGTCGGCGTGTTCAATTGATTCGACCTCAGGAGATGAACTGATTGAAACTTTACTTCCCAATACACTTGACGTGGTCCATCAGAATGTCGTGTTGTTCATCATCTCTGCTGCCGCAATGATAGCTGGACTGGGGGCTAACATTCAAAACCGTAGAGTACCCTGGTCTATAGCCTTCTGGCTGCACGACATCTACTCATTGTGTTGCATTCGTCGACTTCATAGCTGCTATACAGCAAATGGAAGAGCAGCTTCCAGCTACTAGCTCGCAAATAAGCTTGTCGCTGTCCCTTTTCATCTTGCTGCAGGGCACAGTCCCGCTTCTCTGGAGCGCCCTTAGCGAAATCAAGGGCAGAAAGGTAAGCGTTTTCTATTTTGTGGCAGCATTCGCCTCACACTTGACCCCAGCTCGTCTACATCCTGTCTGTTGGATTGTCCACGGTTGGGTGTATCGTAACGGCACTCGCCCCGAACATTGGGCTCGTTATCGGCTTTAGATGTCTTCAAGGTGCTGGGTATGAACATTCTCGTTATCTCACTCACTATTACTCGACTGAGGCAAGTGATATTTGTGATACGAACAGCTCTGCGTCTGTTATATCGATTGGCGGGGCTACACTGGCTGATCTCTACCCCCCGTCTATCAGAGGCACGAAGATGGGAATATACTATGCGGCACCACTGCTTGGTCCTTCCCTTGGCCCTATCCTTGGTGGCGCGCTGACGGCGGGGTTCTCCTGGCGTGCATGTTTCTGGTTCATGGCGATCTTCTCAGGCCTCAGCTTCCTATCGTTTCTATTCTTCTTCAAGGACACGTGGAGGAAAGAGCGAAGTCTGACCTACCAGAACGTATTGCGAGCGAGATTGCGGGAGTTAGAGGCCAGTGAGAACAAGCGGGACAGCGTTAGTGCGAAGAACCTGGGAGCCGAAACCCCATTGCCGGACCACGCTTCCTGTGTTACAGAAATAACTGCTGCTCCGACGGAAAAGTCGGCTCACACGGCGGATCCATTGATAGATATCCTAAAGAACACCGTCGTCGAATCCAAAGGCCTCCCTCCTGCGCTTGAACTTCCCGAAATCAAACTTTCTCTCAAAGATGTAAATCCTGTCAGGCCTCTTTTGCTCGTATTACGAAGGCCCAACAATTGTATCATTCTCTTGGCTTCTGGTTTGTGCTACATATTACAACAACCAGCCACACTCTAAATTTGATTCTTGATCAAGGTTCTTTCTTTGCTTTCGGGTTCCTCATTTCCTACACGACGGCTAGAACTCTAGGAAACATGTACCACTACAATGCGTTGAAGGTAGGACTTGTTCTTCTATCTTTCGGCATAGGTACGTAGATCCTCCCAGTTGACGTCTTGATACAGTTCGTCTGATTGGTGGCATAGGTAGCCTGGGTGGAAGTTTGTTGGGGGGACGTTATTCCGACTACACATATAGAAAACTCAAAGAAGGAAACGGAGGCAAAAGTTCACCTGAGGTACTTGAATTCTGCATCACATTATCGAGTCCTTACCACTCCAATCATACTATCAACTTGTAGATGCGTTTGAAGAGCACTCTTCTCGGGCTTGTCCTTCTTCCCCCCTCCATCATCGGCTTTGGTTGGGTAAGCCATCAGCATCTCCATATATCCGCAATATGCGTTATGCTGTTCTTGAACGGTTTCTTCTCCATGTACGTAGTATCTTCATTGGTAGCCTGACATGGATTGACGTCCGTAACAGCTGGATATATGCCAGCACACTTGCTTATATCGTAGACGCCAATAACGGCCGTTCTTCTACTGCTATGGCATCAAATAGCGCCTTCCGCGGCATCTCTGCTTTCGCTGCGACCGAGATTGCTGTACCGCTTCAGGTAGCTACTCGTTTCCAAAGTTTCCATATTTATCCATGGTACACTTGCTCACTCCACTAATGCAGGACGCGGTAGGAGATGGTGAATAATGATCTCCAATGTATTGAGGCATACGCTGACTAGATCCTGTTCAGGCTGGATGTACACAATATGGGGCCTAATCATGGTAGTTACCGAGCTCCTCATATTGCTCGTCATCTGGAAAGGCGGAAAATGGAGAGAGCGGGCCGAGGAACGTGAAGCGCGGTCTCGCTTGAAGCAGTGAGTATGAGGAAGTGCCGTATCTAGAGTCGTCGAGACATAGACATAGACTCGACGGCGTCGGCTGATTCTTGGTTGTAGAGCTACATATGCATTGTCCCCATCTAATGATAAAACGAAGATAGCACGCTATTATTCCTTCTTCGGTTTTGCGACTTCCTTCGCCTTAGCTCCACCCACGGTGAACAAGGAGCTACCCAGGAACACCATTCCAGCACCGGCACCTAACTGCCAGTTCCACCCGTTTCCAAACCACCACACGCTCAAGCAAAGGCTCGTGGCCTTGCGAGCTGTGAGGACAATATTCGTAGACACAGATGATACTTGCTATGGCAATAGTCAGATATGTGATAGCGATGAACAACTTTAGACACACCGAAGATAGACGATTAACAGCAGAGACACATATAAGTTGCGACACCAGATTTGTGGCGAGTATAATGTATGGTGAAACGGAGAGCGCGGCATCAGTGCCCGTTCGAGGCGAAGATAAGCCTCCGAAACCTCTCTTGACGTCTGACGCGAGGAAAAGGAATATCGGAAGCGACAGGAAATGCTACTCATACTCACTAATCAGTACAGCGGTAAAGCTTATTGCAACAAAGAGATTCACCGTGTAAAAGACGCCCTCTTGCCAACACGGACCATACTTCTTATACGTGCGCTCCTGGAGGAGGCCAAGGAAACCTGTAAGGAATAAAGAAGCGAATAACATAGTGATGCCTATGGTGTATTGGCGTATATCATGGCTGCTTTCTGTCTTGCTACCGGAAGGCCGGGATAGTGTGGCCAGTATTACGCCGACAGACACCATGAATACTGACGTCTATATTGCACGTCGGTGAGCTGACGAGCGCCATCAACGCTGACACATTCATACCACTTGTAGAAATGAATACCGCCGCTGCAACACAAACCGGCCGATCAGCATGGACACGGGGAGTCCTGATATAAATCACAATCAAGGCACGCTCTGCACATGTGCGAAAATGCTCACCAGCTGATCTGAAGACAATTTGCACGGTCAGAGGAACGTTGAACGCAAAGACCCAATTGTTCATCAGCGATCCAGAAATCAATGCTGCCACCTGTATGGCCCAATTGTACAACGGCACTTGTCGAGGTTTTAGTCGAGGTATTATAGAGTGCGGCTTCCAAACTAGGAAAGATGGTAGCGAAGTCGTGGTTATGAACAACATCTGCGAGAACGTTAAAGCCGAGCCTACGCCCCGTCTCCTGGTCAGTGTAGCCATTGCCAAGCAGGTCAAATCCACTCACCAATACGAGGATTCGTCTTCAGCAACTGCTCATAGGCCATTACATTCCTGTAGGTGGGAATTCAGCCTGTTCCTTCAATCCGATCCCATACCACGTACGCACAGCATCCACCGAGCAGCATTGAGACGACCTGCCCAAGTCAGCATGCCTCTTCCTCCACGGTTCATAAGACATACCCAGTAGATATCTAGTATAGCAGGCGCAGCCTGCGATAAATTGATTCCTGGGTCGCCACCGGCATCCTTGTAGGTGCCATTCAAGGACGTTTGTCCGCTCCCGGTGTCCTTCCCTGACTTCCGTTTCGATGGCTGAGCTTGACCAGCGCTATGAGAGACCATTGGGGAGATATACGCAAGGGACAAAATATCGCGTGAACTCAAGTGGGGCCCTGAGAAGAAAAGAATGACTAGAAGCGAGAGAAAGACAATTTCTTTGGCATGACCGGTATCCTGGTCATTGTGGCAGACCCACCGAACTTGCATGGGTGTTGCTCACGTGATATTTACTCACCCCTGCTGCGATATAGGAGACAAGAGAACAGAAGCTCTGTATCATATGATACAAAACCCTAGCAATCACGTAGCCGCAGATTTTACTCCAGGTGCTACTCCAGTACCGTGAGGTATAAAGGAGTGCTGAAGGTAGTGGCTTGAGAATCGCAGAATAGCATAAGTAAACGATCGAAGAACCGGCGACGGTAGAGCATTAAGTCAAATGACTTGCAAAGCACAACGCTCTGTCCGGGAAACAAGGAAGTGAACGTATAACAGATGTAATGTAAGCAGCTAGATCCTTACTGAAGTTCCGTTGTAATGTGCTTTATCCGGCTGTCAGCCATCTGCTATAAAAGAGCATCGTACAATCCTCTATGCAAAGGCACTCGATGGTTCGAGAACTGGTAATCAGGATAACACCGCGCGACGAGGAAGTATCGGAAGGCAAAAAATTGAGAACGTTTCAAATTGTGTTATTATTAGATGAGCTTCACTGGGACTTTACTAGAGTCTGGGCGGAACGATAGGCTGTACAAAGAAGACTAATAGTTTTGCAATGGGTTTCGTATAGAGGATAACAGGCTGATAGTTTGTGGATGCGGGTTGGTTGTCACCCGTCAAGCGGCTGGGGCGGGTCTTACAATGGCTAATGTGCGTGAACGGTCGCGTCTGGAGGGTCGAGGGAGGGATCATGAACGACATAGCATCCAGAATCAGACCAAGCTGGGCCAGCGTTGTTAGCCCTATCGTAAAAGGAAACGAAGCGAGGATCTGGGTCATTGTGTGCATGAAGTTGCATGAGCTTTGGGTCGATTTGAGGCGAGGTAGGTTGCAAGGAGCGAAGTTCGGGCAATTCGCCGGGCAATTCGGAGGGTTGCTTCGGAGGCTCGTCGATGGGCGGTAGAATGACCAAGTCATCTTCATCCGCGTCTGAATAAATGGCAGCTCCTAACGGCGCAACACTAGGGACCCTGGGATGCAGTTGCATTTCCCTCCTTGCCAATCGCTCAGCCTCCCGAGGAAGATGCCGCAACTTGTTCTCGGCGAACTTGTTGTAGGCATCGTGGTATTCGGAGACATACTGCCAACCGTTTGGTAATCCGCCGTACAAAGAGACTTCGCGAGACATGGGAGTGCTGGAGGCGCTTGAAGAACTAGCAGTCGAGGACGAGAAACGCGACATCGGAAGGGAGGAAGTGTCAGATGCCGATTCAGACTTGGCCATGAAGCGGTCGCGAACTCCAGGAGCTAATCCAGTCGCGGCCAGCCACAGCATCGGAGGCTCAGTATGATGGGGGAAAGACTCGACAGCAGTTGTAGAAGTATTAGATGACGACGAAGTAGTTGAATAGCGCCGAGATAGACCAGAATCTTCTGAGGAAGTACTTGGTCCGTCTGACGCCTCTTCCGCCTGCTCTTCGGCGATATGAGATAACTTTTCCTGTAGTTGCGATAGTTCGTCATTATAATCACGCTGATCAACGACACCAAGAGCAGGAGAAGGAAAGGCCACATTGATGCTGCACCCTTTCTTTGTCCCACAAGTTGGACAATGCTTGATGAACCGCGCTATAAGGTCTTTAGGGATCCAGGAATAGCGTGACCGCGTGATTGCGCATGTCCTATCGCGACCGCCGTGTCCGCTAAGTTCGTGGCAGTAGCAGAGAATGTCGTATATATGTTCCTGCAGCGCGATCGGCAGGCCTTCGTGAAGAACCACCAAGTCGGGAGAGTCGCGATGGAATGGAAGCCCGGGAAGGTCCTCGGGCGGCGGCCCTAGCGTGAACATCTTTCTAACCCAAAAGCGGAATTGTGGAGTCCTACGGTCGAGTCCATGAAGCACTGCCCAGATATCTTCGAAAGTCGCATGGTCAATAAGGGCTTTAGCCCGCCTATTGGGTTTTAGAGCCAGCGCGTAGTCGGCTTCGGCCTGCTTGTACTGAGCATAGTCCGGATTTCCAGGGCCTTGATGTTGACATTCAGAGGCGATTTGACGTAGAAATTCCACCGGCGAGTCAAGATGTGCAGAGTCAGTGTTACTGGGACGAGAATATGGCTTAGGTTGTGCGTTCCTGGTCATGATATTAAACAGAAAATAGGGTAAATGTAGGATTCGCCTTGGACAATTGATCAGCAGAGGCAAGCGATGTTGAGGGTGATGGGAGTTGGTATGAGAGAACGAAGACTCGACGATTTGGGTGACAGCGATTTCGGCAGTCTCCGTCTGGTTCAATGACTTCGAATTCTGACTCTGGTTATAGGTATCTGTATGCTACAACAAAGACGATGTAGATAACTCGTTGTTACGAAAAGGTAAGTTCTATGAGAGCAAAATGATAGCCCCAATCGATGGGAGTAATATCAATAATTTAGGAACGAGAAGAGTCTTACCAGATCTACGAAGAGACTTCCAGCGATATATACACATCAAATCAAGGGGAGGAAAGGTAGGGAGATGCACCCTAGGTACATCCACCGTTGAGGCGATTCTTAGGCATCGGTTGTCCATACTGACTCCAAACTGTGAGATTGGGGTTGGCGTAGGCTTCGGGGTAGCTATTTCAACAACAATTAAGATCAGCAGTTGCAAGCGCAATGCCACAGTTTAGACTTACGCGCGGATGTATGAAGCTGTGGGGAAATCTGCTGGGTCGCACCCGAAGTTCTTCTTACCAACGGGTTGATAAACACGAATCCAATCGATAGCCATTGTGGTGGGGAATGTGACCTCCTCGAAGTTAATAGGCCCGAACTTCAGAGAGAAACCCAAGTTGGCGATGATGTACTGTAAAATGTTAAGGATACCAGACACGCGTTTAGTCGATTGATTCGGCATACCATAGGTTCTTGAGGAATAGGACGTGGACCAATTTCGGCGACTGTGTCCAGTCCCATTCCACGCGCAACGATCGTCCAGGAGGGGGTGCCATCGTTTATCCAGGTTATGTACGCGTCATCAAATCTGGAGGACGTATTCAGTATCTGACCCCTTGTCCGTGATACACAATTCCACCGACCCAGGTGAGTATTCAAAGCCATAGACGGCAAAGCAGCCGGCTTCCAGTTCGTAACAGGCCTGGTTTGTGACAGAGAGACCGCTAGTACATTGTTGCCATACACCTGTATTGTACCAGATGTCATCCATTGAGCTTTGGCGGGTATGCCACGAATTTACGCACCACCTTTATATGTGTTTAAATGAGTGCGATCTCCGTCATGCATGATCATATTATCGGTGGTGTTCTTCCAATCGTATCCCGCCTGTATGGACATTGATTATTTGTGAGTTGTGGGCTAAGTTTTAATTACGCACATTGTATGGAGCCCATTGAGACGACATAGAAACCTGTTGAATAGCGGCGTGAGTATAAACCAGAGTGCAGTGTCGATCGACTCAGGCGGACCTTGCCAACGCCTTCTTCGATGATTGCTTCGAAGACATCAATTTCTGGGGCACCTCTGCCAACGTAATCACCGTTTGAACGCACTGGGCCAGGGTGTGGCTCTCCTGGACATGTGCATGCGGACAGCCGTTGGCCGGGCAAGTAGGACTAAGAAAGTATATGAGCATGGTTAACGTAGACAATTTGCAGCGGGCAACTGTACCAGCTCTCCTTTGGCGGTCGGGTCTCCGTTCTCATGTGCCGCGGCGGGAAGACGCGTCCCCGGATATGTTTGGTTGGGCAGCGTACCAACGTCGCAGGTATCGTAGCTGTAGGGCCACTGATGAATCGGATGTCAGCCCTGAACGAACGATGAGAAGCCGCAGTGCCTACCATTCCTTCGAGACTCGCACCGTATCCAGCACGTCCTACATACATCAGCATTCGAGGAGGTGCATGTTAGTATCAGTTTGCATACCTAAATTTCCCATCGTCCAGCTACATAGGATGATCAGCTTCCATCATCCATAAGATAGAACGCTACTTACACGGCTGGCCACAAACCACTATGTTATAGTGTTAATATATTCCATTCGCAATCAATGAGACGGGTGAGTAACGCACGCAATGTTGTTGGTACCCGGCAACCGCACAGCAGCTGATAGCAGCATTAGACATTACATTCTGCGGGACTGACGCAATAACATACCCTCGATAATCCCACCAGTGAAACAGAATTTGTTCCTGGAGTCAGGTTAGGCTGAATGAAAATATCTAGGTTGGGCACGGCTGCCTTACCATGATTGTATCTGTAACACAACTTAGTATACAAATCACACACAAATGAAAACGGACGCTACCATGCCAGAACGGTAGTTCAAGTTGTGATTGTTCTCGGGATCATCAATCTTTTCCAGAGTTAACTGTAGATGACCGCCGCCCGTCGTTACCTGGGATGGATCATACCATTCTAGATCTTCCTGTAACGTCCAATTAGTGCCCAATGTCTGAGCATGCCCACCGAGAACTCACTGTTCCCCAGTAGTGGTAGTCCATAGCTTCCCAATATGGGTCGTCGCCTGGGTAGAATGTGCGACCGTCTTTATTGAATTCATCACTGAAGACCAATTCCATCTCGACTTCCCCCCTGTACGATTTCTTCACGTATGCCTCCTTCGGGGTGTCACGATCAATCAGCCCCCAATTTCCCGGCATTTCAGGGATTTGTCCAGACGCATTTATTCCTCCAAGGCCAAAGCCACCTTGCGTGCCCTGCGTGGGTATCAAAACGTGCGACAAAATAGGGTAGCCTTGTCGTCATTTAGTCACAATATGCCGAGTGGATGGTATCGCCTTACCGGCACTGACCGTTGCGTTGGAAATGATCAATTATCCAACGACAAATTGATGAAAGGAATCTACTCACAACAACATCAAGACGGCGGTGATCAGTAGCAATAAACACCCGAGATTAGCGAATCCTCTTGATGAGAACACGGTGCCGCCTCTGTCAAGCTTCCTATCTCGACGAGGGTCGGGATTGTGCAGGTAGTCGTCAGGTTCTGGCACGCTCATTAGAAGAGGTGTCCCCCATGACGCAGGCGATGGGGAAAGAGAGTACTATAGGGCAGGATTGTCCCCAGTTCAAGACAGACTCAAAGAGTTACGCACTTTGTCAGATATCGAGCTCTGCGCCCCACCACCGTACTGGGTGAGTCAGGTACGTTTGGCTGATGATGGGGGACTCACTGGGTATCCGTTAGTACCACTGCTAACGTTTGAATTGACTCTGGAGCGGTTTTGCTTGAGCAAACTTGACGTGGATCCGTTATACGGTGAATCCATCGTGGTTATGGCTGAATTTGATAGGGGTACTAGAAGCGATCGTCGATATTAGGGCCTGTCAAAAGAATGAAGAGTTGCGCTGGGCGCGAGCGCGTCAAGGGAGAGAGAGAGAGAGATACGGCAAGTACGAGGAGAAAGATCAAGGATGGCAGACGTACTGCATGGTTCTGGTCACATCGGCGTTTGTATTTGGCGGCATCGAGCCGCACATGGATGCGCTTGGCACCAAGCAGACCCTACTAACGGCCCGTGAGCTGTAGCCCCTATCGCATGTGTTCATGCTCGCTGGAAGGCTGAACACCATCCCTACAACGTTGCCCTATTCAACATTCAACATTCAGTACTCATGTCATATTGCTGCGCCTGCTGGGATTTTCCCATAGACAAACCTGAGCCACCTAGACGATATCAACAAGGTATCACATAGTGCACACGAAGGTCCAAGTTGGCAAGCAACGCTTGTTCACCATGGTCGATATAGTGACGACGCCAACGAGCACCGAGAACAGTATCGCCGGCATAGCTGCGTCACTCCACAGTTATCCTATACATTCGTGGGTTATATTGCACGTAGGCAGTATTACTTGTTGTCACTTACACATTACGCCTACACCCAGTAGCATGAAACGTCGTATGGATTTGCAGTGTACCCAGAATAGGAGGAACCGTCTTATATGTCGTCCTTGTTGAAGATATCGGCCATCTATATATATGATTTATCAGTCGAATACTAGTATTGTTATTTAGCAGAACAAAGTTGAAGACCTATAGTCATCAACATACCGTCCGAGACGCTCGCGCGGAGGTGGTGCTCGTACAGCATGTATTCAATAGATATGAGTTGACGGGTGCCCGTGGGGCGGGAGCGATGGCGTACAACGGTCAGATGTAGTTGTTGATCAATGAAATGGTGAGGCCCACTCACTCAGTACTAGAGATCGTTTCGATGCGTTTGCGGCATGAAACCCGGGACTTCGTAGGCGGCGTCAATGTTCACATCACCGACGAAGGTAATCGAGGCGCGTACTCGCAGGGTTGTCTGAGAAAACTTTCAGTAGGCTAGCAAAAATCCACGACATACAAGAGTCGAGCATCGCGTCGCGTCCCATTTTCAAGTCGCCTGAATTGACGCCACTTCGCCGAGTGGTTCTTTGGTTATAACTTATATTCATTTGGCCAACCCCCTGACGCCAAGTAGATGAGCGTAAGACGCGTTCACTTGCATACTACAGTTTATCCTCCACGGCAACTTCATGGTATCCTTGATCACTACTTGGTCGTGTAGCGGGCTCTCGGGCGGTTGTCGAAGATATCGAGGCAAGTTCATGGTAGAAGACTGAGATATTCGAGGACTAAGCTCGCCTAGACGGGAATTACATACACTACTTCAGGGCCTCGGGAAATTCCTCGACGCTGAGGACCAGTGCCTTCCTTATGCGGGTGGGCTGGAATTTTCTGCTGTATGTGAATGCAATCGACAGGAGGGGCTCGGGGATGTTGAAGTCTAAACTTATAAACGTTGACACTCATCGCCGTTGCCATCCGGGCTCGGGCTTTAGTATTTATGTAAACGTGCGTTGAAGTTGTCAAAAGTAAAGCGAGCTCCACAAGAAGTCGGAGTTGCTGGAACTTGGAAGTAAGTCTATACTTCGGTGGTCAGGCGGAGAGACCCTTGACATTATCAACTTCGGTTATTCCAATAGTAGTATGCTACAAAGATGGCCGAGACGTAGAGAGCTTGTTGTAGTGACTAAAAATGTGTGTTCGACAGTTCGACGAAAGGGGGAAAACGAGAAACTTCCCAGGTCGCCGGTTAGCGGGCAGTGGGGTGAAAGGTATAACTTAAAGCAATTTGTACTTGAACTCGAAAACGGAGAAGAGCTAGTGAGACCGTCAATCAATGGAGAGCATTCCGACCATGTATATGTTATATGCCATTAAAATGAAATCAAGAGGATAGATGGAAAGGTGGAGGAAGTAAGCTTGTCCCTACGAGCATCCTCCGTTGAGACGGTTCTTGGGGACCGGTTGGCCGTACTGGCTCCAAAGGGTGAGATTGGCGTTGGCATAAGCCTCGGGGTAACTATTGCAACAAACAATCAGAGGCGACGATTGTAGGATGGTATAAGTCAGGCTTACGCATTGATGTACGAAGCTGTGGGAAAATCTGCTGGGTCACATCCAAAGTTCTTCTTGCCCACAGGCTGATAGACACGGATCCAGTCGATTGCCATCGTGGTGGGGAACGTCACTTGCTCGAAGTTGATAGGTCCGAAGTTCAACGAGAAGCCCAGATTGGCAATGATATACTTTAAGGAAGCGATGAGTACCACATAAGCAGTTAGTCTATTGTTTCCACGTACCATGGGTTCCTGGGGAATAGGACGGGGACCAATCTCAGCCAGGGTGTCCAATCCCATACCGCGGCCAACGATTGTCCAGGAAGGAGTACCGTCGTTTATCCATGTGATGTACGCATCATCGAACCTGAGAAAATGGATCAATATTGAACCCGGATAGCTGTAGTACTTTTTACTCACCCAGGTGTATATTCGAAACCATAGGTGGAGAAGCAACCACCTTCCAGTTCGTAACAATCTTGGTTGGTAATAGAGAGGCCACTAGTACACTGTTGGAATGCACCTGAAATATACATACCAACAGTTAACCATTGTCCTCGTGTGCATAGTTTATACAGAAGTACGCACCGCCTTTATATTCATTGAGATGCGTACGATCTCCATCGTGGAAGATGATATTGTCAGTCGTGTTTTTCCAGGTATACTCCGCCTGTAGAGGTCAAGCCCTATGAGACGATCATGATGAAGAACAGGGACTCAGACGTACGTTGAATGGAGCCCACTGGGACGACATAGAGACCTTGCCAACACCTCTCTCGATAGTAGCCTCGAAGATATCGATCTCCGGGGCACCTCTGCCTACGTAATCGCCGTTGGCACGTACGGGGCCGGGGTGGGCTTCTCCTGGGCATGTGCATGCGGACAACCGTTGTCCAGGAAGGAAAGACTAAAAGGGAGTAAATTTGATGAGTTTTAGTTTGATCGATGATGAAGTTTGTTGGGAGATAAGAATGGATACGTACTAGCTCGTTATTGGCAGTCGGGTCGCCACCTTGGTGAGCTGCGAGGGGAAGACGTGTGCCTGGGTACGTTTGATTTGGGAGGGTACCAACGTCGCAAGAGTCGTAGGTGTAGGGCCACTAAAACAATACTAGTTATTAGCGTAGCTCGGAACCGCAGCAAACTAGCGATGCACCATTCCTTCCAGACTTGCACCAAATCCAGCACGGCCTGTGCGAGTTTCAGCATGCAAGAAGACACGATAGCGTCAAATTCTATACCTAAATTCCCCATTGTCCAGCTACAAGATGATGAGAACACATTATCCAAGAGCTAGATAGTCACTTACACAGCGGGCCATAGACCGCTACACGCAGAGTCAGCATCGTGTTAACTTTACAATGGAGTGACGTACGCAACATTGTTGGCACCAGGCAAGCGTACGGAAGCTAGGGTGAACGTTAGAACTGTAGTCCACTGAGATGGCAAAAGAACACACCCTCAATAAGTCCACCAGTAAAACAGAACTTGTTCCTGAAATCAGACAGGACCTCAGCAACAGTACCTTGGCGTAACGTTGGCACACGTAACGTACCATGTTTGAATCTGTGACAGAAGTTGATGTCAATACAAGGCCTGATCTGGAGATGGGAGTGGGTTGCATTACCATGCCAGAACGATAATTCAAATCGTGATTATTCGCAGGGTTCTCAACCTTGTCCAACGTTAACCGAAGATGGCCTTCGCCTGTCGTCGCCTGCGATGGGTCATACCATTCCAAGTCGTTCTGCACATCCCTCATAGTCAGCACACGCAGCCAATTACGGCCGTTCAGTTTTGTAACGCACCGTTCCCCAGTAATGTAGGTCCACAGCTTCCCAATACGGATCATCGCCCGGATAGAACGTACGTCCGTCGGTGTTGAACTCATCACTGAAGACCAACTCCATCTCGACCTCGCCCGTATACGATTTCTTCACGTACGCCTCCTTCGGTGTGTCGCGATCAATCAGACCCCAGTTCCCTGGCATTTCGGGGATCTGCCCGGAGGCATTGATACCCCCGAGGTTGAAGCCGCCTTGTGTAGTCTGCGAGGGGACTAATAAATGAGATAAAATAGGGTAGCCTTGATCACATCGCTGTCAGTAAGCCATAATATGTCGAGCAAGAAGTCCAATTGACAGCCTCACCTCCGCTAAAATTGGATTGTGGATGATCAATCACTGTCACACGAAATGTTGACGAGAGAAATTACTTACAACAACATTAACATGCCCAAGGCCAGTATGAGCAAACACCCAAGGTTGGCGATACCTCTTGAGGAGAATACGGAGCCGCCTCTGTCGATTTTCCTATCTCTACGCGGGTCCGGGTTGTGGAGGTAGTCGTCGGGTTCCGGCACGCTCATCAACAGAGGTGTACCCCATGAAGCAGGTGAAGGTGAAAGAGAATACTATAGCACCAGGTCGTCAGCAATTCAGCTGGGAGTCATAACTACCACTCTACACACACCTTGTCGGAAATCGAGCTCTGCACCACGTTGCCGACGCACGTGAGTCAAACATGGTTGGAGAACAAGCTGGCAGACTCACTGGGTATCCAGTACCACTACTCATGTTCGAGTTGACCCTCGAACGGCTCTCTTTATGAAGACTCGACGTGGATCCGGTGTATGGAGAGTCCATCGTCGTAATTCGTGCAGGGGGGGAACGAGTCGCTACTCAATGGACGGGCCCTATCGATATCAGGGCCAGTTGAAAAGAATGTGATGCTGAGATGGGCGCGAGCGCGTTGAGAGTTAGTACTGGAGGGTATAGTATTAAGTGAGGGGAAGAGAGAAACAAAGGATGCAAAAAGCCTGGGTATTTCGGCAGCAATGTGATAACGTGCACCCTGTCGCACTGATGCGGCTGTATTTTACGTGACTTCTTGGCGGCAGCGACGGATTTCTGTTCTCCAATCATAAACGATAAATAAGGAAGTCGTCTTGTCAGTCGTCCGCAACGTCGGGGGACGGAGAAGATCGCCAGTGGCTGGTTCCCCCAGAATTGGTGTTACAACTTCGAAGTTTGAACTTGACAAGACCTGCCTCGCTCCGCTTCGGTTGCAGTGTATTGAAGGTAAGACATAGCCTACACATGACCAGACAAATACACGGCACATGCGTAATTCCAAGTATACGGTATATATCTTGGAATTGACCCACAAGGAGACGTATGTTTCAACTCCGAAATAAAGACAAGAAGTTGACAAGTCCCAGCCAAGGAAAGGCAAAGCAACGAAAAAGCGACGACCGGCATTGAGATGATTGCATCGTCCTGACCAGGATTTCAACGGATTGAGGCATTGAGGCGTTCTCAGTCTAGCCTTCGCAGATACGGGCCTTGTCGTGGATCTATTGTATGGAGTACTCGAAGTTTAGGTCGCCAGTGCCTGCAGCAGCAAAGCCGAGTCAAGGGGACGCACCAGCATGCCAATACCAACGGGCTATCTGACTGAGATACCTACCTCGCTAGGTGACTCATTGAAAGGACTTGGGAGGCACATTTATCATATCGGGCAGTCGCTACTACGGACAACTATGTCGTCGACTCTCACAGGGCGAGAACAAACCTCCATTTCGACCTGCCACAAATGCAACGCCACGATCGACATGGAGCTTATGTCGATCGTTTAATATCGGACATGGGGTGACCGAGTGCACCATACTCGACTACGGGACCAGTAAAGTATTCAGCGATTGGGTCAAGATTGAACACGGAGATGGAACTGTCGAACAATAATTGACGAGGCAAGGTATGGTCCTTATCGACGACGTAGTAAGTGTTTGTAAATCGTAAACCGGGAACTACGCAGCAACTGAGTCGATACCGTCGTGTGCCTTGATGGCAGAAACCAAGTCATCGGGCGTGGGCTTTGAAGCGACAGCATGCACATGCAACTTGAGGGTATCTCGCAGAAAGTCATGGGTTGTCGGGCCAATCGCAGCGACGTAAGCTTGCCGACGCTTCTGCGATCGGTCTTCCTTGTCACCAAAATTGAAGTGCAAGTTCAAGGTGGGCGTGACGAATTCTGCCGCAGAGGGGGCAAAGTAGACAATCCACCATAGATCAAGGCCTGTCCTACTTCGTGAATGCGACGTAGACAGGGATTCGAGGCAGTCACCAACCATCAGTGCCTTTGCTCAACACATCTGCCAGATCAGTCGCGAAATGGGCTGACCCTCGTGTTTCGTAGACTTGAAGTTGATGAAGGATCAGGTTGTTGGAAGTTAGGATATTAGGCAAAGTGTCCCTGTTCTTGTCACCAGTGAGGTACAGCAGTTTCCCCGACATCTGACGAGTATCGTTCAAGATGTGACGAGCTAGCTGCTCGGCATTTCCTGAGTCTTCGCCCCAGATGTCCTTGGGCGCACCATCAAGTTCGCGCAGCGCTGATGCCGTAGACTTGCCCACAACGTAGAATGGAAGAGCGCACCAGCGAACTAAAGATACAGCTCCAATAACGATTGGGCTACTTGACCGGGATGATACAGACCTAAGGATGGTGCAGCCACAAGGTCACTAGCACTCTTCCAAGCCTCGCAAGCCCTAGCACTCGTCAAGACCACTCCAGAAAAGCCAGTGCTAGTGTCGCTGAGAATTCGGACTAGTTCTTCGACGTTTGTGAGGCTGGTCTCGAGAACGGGGATGGAAGTGGGGGCATATCCAGCAGCGACAAATGAGGACTCGTACTTGTCTGGAGCGTCCTTCGACGCCGCTCGAAGGAGGAGGACGCTGGTTGGCATCGTCCACAGTGCGGAATAAGCGCCCAAAGCACGGAAAGTTCTATTCTCGGTCCGCTATTGAACTTGTTGCCGAACCATCACCGAGCCATGGCATTCAAGAAAGAAAAGCCTCTGCATTCAGTCATTGCAGGGACCACTGCAGGCGCAGTCGAGGCGTGAGTAGCCTGCACGCTGTGCAATCTACCGTGCTGAGCGATTCAAGAAAGCTAGTTTCGTGACTTACCCCACGGAGTTCATAAAGACAAGATCTCAGTTTGGCGGCGGGAAGGTGAGTCTTTGCCTTATATAAATCCCGTCTCTCTAAACTTCTTTGCATCACGCAGGAGAGCCCACTAGCAATCATTCGGAATACCTTGAGAGACAAAGGGGTTGCTGGTCTTTACTCAGGATGCATGGCTCTCGTGGTGGGGAACGCTGTGAAAGCGGGTGTGAGATTCGTCAGTTATGACCATTTCAAGAACAAGCTGGCTGATGCGGAGGTGAGTGTTGATTTTCTCCCATTGGGAGACAGTTGGCATATTTACTGCCACACAGGGAAAAGTCAGCGCACCACGAAGTCTGGTCGGTATGTTGGGAAGAGACTGTGAGCTTGAAACGCATGCTGAAATCTATTTGTGCAGCTGGTCTTGGTGCCGGGATGATGGAGGCTATATTTGCCGTAACGCCATCAGAAACGATCAAGTGTGTTCGTTCTAGGCATCGCTAGTATAAGCATTAACTTAGCCATCGCAGGACGAAGATAATAGATGACGCGAAGCAGCCTAAACCGCAATATCGTGGCCTCATCCATGGTACAGTCAGTATCGTTCGCCAGGAAGGAATCTTCGGCATCTATCGCGGTCTATTCCCAGTCGTATGACCTCTATCGCAACTACTTGCCCGTTTCATAAGGCTGATTGTATCCGTGAAGATGATGCGGCAAGGTGCTAACTCGGCCGTACGGTTTACCACGTATTCGACACTCAAGCAATTCGTCCAGGGGACTGCACGGCCGGGACAGACTTTGCCTAGTACCATCACCTTTGGTATTGGAGCGATTGCCGGCCTCGTCACGGTTTACACTACTATGCCACTAGAGTACGTACTTTTCTCCTAGCTCGTTGTTCGTGGATGTCCAACTCATTGGTATTGTTTGGCAGCGTTGTTAAAACACGGATGCAGTCACTCGACGCCCGTTCACAGTATCGCAACTCATTTCACTGTGCGTACCGAATAGCGACAGAGGAAGGGGTTCTGCGGTTCTGGGCAGGTACTACACCGCGATTAGCGCGCCTAGTTGTAAGTCCATTGACGTTCCTCCGCTAGTGCCTTCTTACCCGTTTGATAGATGAGCGGGGGCATCGTGTTTACGATATACGAGGCCATCATCAAATCCCTTGGAGGGCGCGAGACATAATCTCTACATTAGACTTTCGGCCCAGAATACAAATGAATAGATTGAATCGGATGCCACGTTCACATGCAAGTGCCATGTTCCAACAACATGCTGATAATCAACCACAGCTTCGCGCTACATGCAGGTTCCTTAAACCGGTGATGCTACCCTGGCCTCGACGCCCCGGTACGTCCAGGACTGTTCTCTCATGCGCTGACCCTGCCCTTCGGTGAACTCGGTCATGCACTCATCATCGGTGTAGTCCATGTAGTTATCTTCGAGAGTTCCAGTATCTGAACCAACGTTTCATCGAGACTGCAAGCAAGACTCACGGATAGGGTCGAGGCCTTCGCCGTCGCAAGTGTCACGACCAATGGGGCATCCGAAGGCTTCGTACGACTCAGAGGGGGTATCATCAACATAGTCTCCAGGTTCGTCGCAACCTCCTTCGAAGGTGTGGTAGAGGCCAAACCAGTGACCGACTTCGTGCGTTGCGGTCTATGCGAGGAACAGTAATCATCAGCTGATCAGGTGTATGCTCGGGAGGAAGGGAACCCAGACACGTACCATCCCGAGGTTGTATGTATCCAAGTTACCCCCCGGAACAGAGGCGTAATGGATCACAACACCGTCATCCTTTGGATTATCCCCATATTCAAATGGGAACGTTGCGTATCCTAGAAGCCCGTAGTAGTAACCAGAAGTAAACCTGGTGAAAGTGGGTGAGTTCTGCGAACACGCAACGCGGAAATTAAGGAGGCTTACCCGACGCTGTAGATGTTCAGAGCAGCGGCTCCCCCCTTTCGCAGGGCCGCCTTCATTTCATCTTGGTATATACTACAAGGAATCCGAATTGGTGAGGGCGCCTGACGTACAGGCTCAACTTACCTTTCCGGTTCGGCCTTGCCAAACCATGTAGCGTTGACCGTGCGTGTGGTACCTGCAAGCTCAAATGAAAAGCCCGAGTACGCGTACGCGTCGTTCAAGACTTTTATTTGGTCCGTAATTTGAGAATCGCTAACACAAAGGTCACCATCTTGCCCGAAGAAACGACGAGGTTTAACGCACGGGATGTTCCCGCCACGGACCGTGGAATTCTGGCTGACGACATGCCAGTGCACCGAGACGGTGAAAGAACTCTCTTTATTCAGGCTGACGTTGCTTCTAAGGCCATCAAAATGAGCCTCCGCCCTTTGGATTCTTTCTTGGCTTGGTTGCGACCCGCAGACCCTTTGCCTATGCCAATCGTAAGCAAGTACCCTCGTAGAACGTCTATTGAACTAATACCTGGGTCTGGGTGTGCTCCCCAGCACGTAGGCAGAGCAGGAGAGTGCAATTAACAGGATGGTGCGCAACATTTGGTAAAACTCGGGGGATCAAGGAAGCAATATCTAACCGTACATCGAGGACCCCATTCTTATATACGGTGTACGTAGATCCCTTGCTTCTTACACCTTCTGATTAGTAGTTAATGTGCAGGAAAGTGCACATCGAGCGGGGGAAGCGACCTTCATCACCGGAAAGAGAAGCTCAAGAGGAGGCTTTCCAAGGCTTTTTGAGTCGGTTCAGCGGTAGCAGCTGGCCACATTGTCATTTTGTCTGCGGTGTCAATTCTCGAACGCACAGACGATTTCTAGAATCTACAAAATTCTAAAAAAAAATTCCTTTCCTTCCTTCAGCTTCCTAGTACTAGGGGCCGGTACATTTTTTGTGGGAGGCAGACCATCACTGCAAATTCGTGCAGCTGCAAAACAGTCAGGTCATGTCGACCAGTCAGAGAAACATACTCACTCCCTCATAACATCATGCAAAAATTTATAACTTCTGAGGTTACCCCGCAATCTTCTAATATCTAGGCTGTACGTATCGTCCAGCCCGTCCAGTCTCGTTAATTCAACAAAGAATCTGACTTCGTCACCAGGGTCCTGCAAGGGATCGCCATATATCGGTGGAAGACCAAGGGATTCGCTGACAGGTGAACTTGGTGAAACGGGATCGTCGTCAAACGACGCTACTCGCTTAACGTAGCGGGGTATTTTGAGTGAGCCACGGAGTCCGCTTGCCTGTCCTGAACTCAGAGGGTGGATGTTAAACGTACAATTTTAGCTACTCACTCCATTCAAAAGCATTCCAGAGGAAGCTGCGTGTCGAAGCCCGCGTCTATGGTCCACCTGCTTCAGATGTTACTGAGAGAGTAATGGTCTTCATCACCGAGGTAACTGACTTGGTTAGGACCCGTACTACCGCTGCCCCCGGGCAGCTGAGAATCCGCTTCTTTTCCAGCAGTCGATACTGTAGTTGTCTCTGAAACCCCTTCGCCGTCCCGCTTCACTCTTACGCATCTGTATTTAAATTCGCCTTCAGGATAGATTTGGAGCCTCATATTAGCCTCTAGCACTTCTTTAACGCGTTTCATGACTTCTCGAGGATCAATGTTTGTGGTAGTAGCAGAGGTGACGGGGCCGTCATGAATACGAATGGCGTCGTTCAGGCTCTTTGCTTGCAAGCCAGACCTAGAGGGTGGGACCCATGCATTGGAAGAGCTAGCAAACGAAGGGCGTATCTGTGTCCTGACGCTCGACATCAAAGGGTTTCAGGCTTCGGCGGCGGCGCTCAGCGCTCCAACTTTGGACGTTTGTGATGCCCCATCATTTGCTTCCGTCTGCTCCTTCCCAAAGTGAAACCACTCCTAAATCACCCTGAGAATATAATGCGGGGTCGTGTGCAACGGCTCCATCCTCTCCTCGCTGGCGATCGAAACTTTGGAAGCTGTCGCTGTGTAGCTCGAAAAAGAAGTAAAAGTCTGTAAAAGTTAACAACGTTGTTCAGTTGTTGAGGCGACGCCAGACGTATGTCGATGCTGTAGTTATCTTTCAAACGGTTCATTCAAGGGAATCACAAGCGGGCCTTTATAATACTCTACATATCAACTGAAATACACATCGTGGAACGAGGAACTATGATTGAGTCATAGCTCTTCAAGAAGTCGTTTGGCTTGTTCGCGGTATTTTTTGGGTATCCGACGAGGTTTACAACCATCGAGAGCAGCCAAGAAATTTTCGAATGTTAAGCAGCCTAAAGTCTCAAAGTCGATGGCAACGGGTGGGGCAACTGGTGTAGAAGGTCCAGGGGGAGGTGGTAAAACCTCTTGCTCGTCGTCCGAATCGGAATCACTTTCATCGAAGGCTCTGGCGTTTCTGGCATCCATCAACTGCGACCCACGGGCTGCCTGTAGGACACTTGGAACGACTACTTCGGGTTGTGCCTGGGCCGCTCGCAGAATTCGAGCATTAGCCCGCGACTTCTGGAACAAGTCGCAGAGGGGTTTGATCCAAATGGCGCGCAACGGAAGCATTGCAGGCCGTATACGCTGCATCACAGGCTCGGTGTTTTCGTAAAAGAGGGTTTTTGCGGCACGAGCATCTTCGTAGTTTCCGTTCCACTTTTCCAGCTCCGGATCAACTTGATGAAGGTACGGGACAGTGTCCCCGATGTTGTAATGAACCGCCGCCCATATAAGTACGTAGAAGAGCGATTCGAGGTCGTGGCGATAGAGATGAACGGCCGGAACCTTGTCGAGAAGGTCCAAGGCCATGAACGGGCCCGTTCCTGTTCGGTGATTTGTAGTACCACAAATCGCGTTGATAGGCGTTGCTAGATCCCAGTCATTAAGCACCCCGAAAACGCCATTTGCACGCCTGGTCCATAATAAGTTGTTCTCGCTTATGTCCCTATGCAATATTCTACCATATTTCGTCGCAGCATGGTGGCCTATGGGATTTCATCAGCAAGGAGTACTGGCAATGTAATACGACGCGCACATTCAACAATGTCAATATATGCCAACTGAAACTCAGCCAGTGTCTCGACATCCCACAGGTGCTTATAGCGGTCGGTGAATAGAAGGGTGAAGTACCGCCGCTCGAGGTTATGGGCGGTAGTCATGTTGTGGAAGAGATGTCGCGGTAGTTCCATAGATTCACCCTTGAGCGTTATAGCGCAGTGGATTCGAGGCAGTTGATCCTCCATCCACGCGATCTTCTTGAGCAGGTCGTTAATCGTATCCGCCTCAAGGTATGGCCGCTTCTCCATTGGCCAACTTAACTTGACAACCATGGCTCCTTTTGGTTTTGCTGTGGTGGCCGGTCGCTTTTTGCTGTCATCCAAAGTTCCTGTGTTATCCTGCGGAGTAACTTCTCCAACCTTGACCAGATCTCCAGGTAAGACATGCGATCCCCGACCGGTAAGACCACCATAAACGTAGAGCGGATCACCAGTGATTTCGAAGTGCGAATAGACCCCTTGCCCGAGCTTGTCCACGAATTCAATCCCGTCGTTGAGGTCCCCTCCCTGGGCTTTTCCCTCCTTTCCTTCGCCTTCTGGCACTTGAAGGATCGCGTCTTTCAATGAGTAGAGCGGCTGAGAGAGGGTGGTGTTGGTGTTGGATGCGACGAGCGGCTCGAATCCTGCTTGTACAAGGTTGCACTGACCAATGGCCAAGGCGAATAACGCCAGCTTCCATGGCTCCTCGTCAAATTTGAAAGGCTGCGTGAAGATAGCGCCCACACGATCGTAGTAATGCAACGCCACTTGTGTGTCTATAATGACCAAACCGGTGGCCCATCGTCTGCAAGTGGAAGCCAAGAGCTCCAAAGCGTAGCCAGCAGCTTGCGGTTCTTTCTTGCTCAAGACGCTGATTTTGGCGCGCTTCGACGCCTCCGACCTGTCTGGAGTATCTGTGCTGCGGCGTTTGGTACCGCCAGACGGTGTTACGATTGTTGGGGACAGTATCAGGTCGGGCGCTGACGCAGCGAGGGCGTGTGTGGCAGCCGCTTCCTCTTCATTTATTGTGGTTATAGCTGAGCCACTGGCTGTGATACGCTGTGCGCTAGGTGTCACGGCGAGCTCGACAAAAGCTTTGGCGAGTGACCAGGTTATAGGTGAATTGTCGTCGTGCGAGCCGAAGAAGAAAAGCTGGTCTGGCTTTCGGACATTCCCGACGCTTTTCAGTGCAGTCTTGCCAAGGAACGCATGGTGCACGTCGAGCTTCCGTTTGTCGTTCTCGAAGGTACAGAATAAGTTGGCCATAATCGCCTTGAATGGTTCGTAGAGTTGCTCTTCTCGAGCGCCGTCACCAAGCAGATTCACATAGGTAGCCAGACCGTCAAGCTTCCATTCTTTAGCCTTTATTGCCTCGATGTCGTCTGTCGATACGCCGTATACATGTCGCACATATTCTTCTATATCCACGTCTTTCGATAAGAGGCCGGCACGATCTGCCTGCAAGTCCATGTTGGTGCAGTTTCGGACGTACACGTCAGTTGCCCCTTGCTTACTGGGAGTAGACATGCCTGAGAAGAGGTTCGGGATTGAGCTAGAGTGTGAAATAGTAAGGTGTAAGCTCATGTCCATTCTAAAGCAAGAGTTGTGGCAAGATTGAACTAAACAATGGTGGGAGAGCCTATTCAGGTGATTGCCACTTTAGGCTTACCGCTTGGATTGGCGACTTCTTCTGGCCACAACAACAATGGACAATGCAACCTGGGACTCACTTCGTGATTTCTGGAGCTTCTACGCTGCTCGCAACCTGGTCAGACATATATAAGTACGCTTTGTCTCGCGGCACGTACTAAGAGTAGAGACCCCGCTCTCGTGATTTTCCCGACTTCATCCCCGGACCGAACGGTGCCAACAGGAATGAGAGTTGCAGATGAGACACTGCAGAAGTGATTCTTGAAGCGCAATGATTAGGTTAACAACTGACTGTAGCGTCACTTATACGTGATCCACTCTTCAACTGGGATCAATACGTCGAGCCTCTTGGGCCCCATAACCATAGTCATTAACCATATAAATCATACAAGGACCCATAGAATGGCGGAGACGAAAGGAATCGCTTAGCAGCGAGCAAGCAAGGAAAAAAGACGAAGAAGGGGAAAGAAATGGAGAGAGGATCCGGGGGACTGAAGGATATTAGGGTATGCCATTTTGTCACTAGACTGCATGTCTGCAGTATTGGCGGAAAAATGTCCTATCTCTGCAGATCGGCACGACTGCAAAATAATTAGCGTGTCGCCAAAAAATCCAAGGGAGTTTAGACTCACTCTCTGATAATGTCGTGTAAGAATTTGTAACTTCTTAGGTTACCCCGGAGTCGCCTGATATCCAAGCTGTACGTATCGTTTAAGCCGTCCAGCCTCGTCAGCTCAACGGAGAACCGAACTTCATCGCCAGCATCTTGCGAAATGTCGCCGTAGACCGGGGAATGGTCTTGTGAGGGGTTGATGGATTGAGAGGTGGTCTCACCGATGGGTGAAATAGCCTCATCGTCGAATGAAAGGGAGGGCTGCATGTTTGGTGATGATACCTGAGACGATTGTCGACGCATGAGCAGTCCCTTCAACATATTACCAGAAAACGTTCCGTGTGAGGGGACGGGCAAGCCACGTCTATCAACCTATGCGCCACCATATATAAGATGGAGTACAGCTTAATAGGATTTAGATAACTCACTCCGTTCGAAGCAGCGCTCCCCATCATATTCACAGCCGTGAGTTGACTACCGGAATCCGCGCCAGCAACTGACCCACCGACAGCTCCCTTTCTCCTCTTCACCCGGACACACCTATACTTAAACTCGCTTTCGAGTTGGATCTCGACACCCATCCCGTCCAATACCTGCTTGACGTGCTTCATCACTTCCGGAGGGGCCATATTCGTAATCGTTGCTGTGACGACAGGTCCGTGATGTATACGGATGGCGTCGTTCGGATTCTTTGAGGTCTGACGAGTCCTAGCAGCGGTAACGGCAGGGCTTGCAGTAGTAAGCGAAGGACGCATCCATCGACCGATGGACAATGGATTCGAGACGCCTGAGGATGCGGACCTCTGCGGGTGGCCTAGCGGAGACAAACCGCCGCGTTGTGTAGACGGCGACCTTGCACTTTCCTTGGGTGAGGTGACAGCAGTCGCTTGGTTGACAGTAGTTGATGATGCGTTGGCCTTTTCATTCGTCGTCAGTTGTGTGGGAGTTCGCGACCGTTCCGCGGGTTCTTTCTCTGGCAACTCTGGGGCATTGAGAGGAGGTTCGCCCAATCCAATGGAATCCCTTCCGCCCCTGCCTCTACCTCTGAACCACTGCATGACTTTCTTCGCGGCGCTTGTCGAGGCCTGCATACCTCCTGCATCAAGATCGACGCTTGTGTCTGCCTGTGATACCTTGATGAACTCGTCGGCATTCAGTTCCTCCTTCGTGGGCATGGAAGGTACGGGTACGTCTTTGGTCTCTATATTGGCGGTTTCCGCTCCAGGAGTATGAAGGGGGGTACTGGCACCACGGCCTTTATTGTTCCTATTCCTGATGCTCCTGCTGAACGGCTCGACCATGACCGTCAATGTATTCCTCCGCGAAGTCTTCTTTGGATCTTTCTCCTTGCCGCCCTCCTTGTCGCTGTTGGCTGGGGATAAGAGAACAGAGGATCCCACCGAAGACTTCTTACTCTCCCCGTCTGAAGGTAGCTGTAGGGTACTTGGCCGTCGACTGCCGCTCTGTCCAGATGTGTCAGATCCTTCTGATGGTATGCGCTCGTTGGTGGAACTGGGTGAGCCACCAAATATCTTGCCCAGGCCGACGGCGGACAAACCCCGCCGATGGCCACTACCTTTGGAGTGCTGCGAGCTAGTTTCTCGTTTGTCCTCACTGCTGGGCTTCTTCCTGGCCCCCTTTACATCGTCAATGTCCATACTGATATCATCCCTGTCCTTTGCGGTAGGTGAGAAGGCAACGGGTGTACCAGGGGGACTAGCCGCGTTAACGTTCACGACTGGCGTCGGCATGGACAATGTGTCAGGTACGTTGTTCCTAGGATGTGTTGGGGTAGAAGCACCATTAGCTGCAGCGCTGTTGACTGGCTTAGTAGATCCACACGTATATAAAGAGCAACTCACGATTTGGCTTTTGTCGGGGTGCGTTCACTAGCTGGGGGAGGGGTCTCTCCATTTCTCTTCGCCGAGCTGGCCGTGATCGGAGGCTCCGCTGCAAGGATATTGGGTGAGGGCGGAAGAGGTTTGGTTCCAGAAGCGACCCGACTCTGTCGATCCCTCTCATCCCGCTTCGGGCCAACACTTGGGCTCCTACCAGCGTTGCTTGCGCCGGCTGACCTGCGCGGACTCGCTGACCGATCCCGATCCGTTCTTTCCTTCCTTCTCTCCTTCTCCTTGTCTTCGCTCCGTCTTGAAGCAGCACGATCATCACTCCTTCTGCTGCTTTTGGGTTCATCATACTCGACCTGGATTGTATGCCTGAAGCCATCCGCGGGTTTCTTTGGCGGGCTCTTTGTAGCGACTTCCGGGAGAGGGGGGCTAGCGACAGCTGCAGGGAGCCGAGTCCCGTCCATACTCGGCCGTCTTTCACGTTCAGCGGGCGCATTGTTCGCGACAACACCGGCACTCTTCGGACCAACGGGCATGGAGAACGGATCATCCTCGTCCATCGGCACTGCGACTGGGCTGGGAACGAAGCCTTTCCTTCCAGCGCTAGCAGCCGTAGAACCACTGACGGCGGGGGCAGAAGTAGGCGGTGTGGGCATTCCTGGGGAAGCTGTAGATGCATATGATTGGTCCAGGGAAGTTTCATACAGATATTCTGGCTGAGTGCGTTCCCTGTGATGTTCGCTGCGTTCGCGATGCCGGCTGTTGGGGCTGACAACGCCAGCAGAAGCCGGGCCAGCGGAAAGCACATCTGGTTGATAGCTGTGATGACCATGTCGAGAACCATGACCGTGGGGTGAAGTGGTTGATGATTGCTGATGCTGACCAGTCGCGGCAGCGGCAGCAGCACGCATCTGGCGTTGGTAAGCTAAGCGCTTTTGTTGATGCTGCTCCATAGCCTGTCGTTCCAGATCCTCCACGGTCCTACCGAAGGCACGAGGGACATCGATATCCATCACTTCGCCTTCGGCCGGAGGAGCATGGAAAGCAGCTAACCAAGAGTGGTTCATTACAGCTTCCAAACTAGCTCGTTTGGTAGGATCCGGGACTAGCATCAAACTTAGTAAATCTCTGGCCTGGTCTGAGATGTAGTCGGGGAACGTCAACGGAGTATTGACAATGTACTTGTATAGGAGGTTGATATTGTCCCCGTCGGGATTTGCTGGATCGTCGTCGAATGGGAGATACCCGGCAAGCATGGCGTAGAGGATGACACCGCAACTCCAGATATCTACGGCGCTGCCGACATAGAGACCCTCGCTGATGACGAGTTCGGGGGCAGCATAACAAGGGCTACCACAAGATGTCTGCATGAGATCATCTGCGCGATGTTCAAATCGATTGGCAAAGCCGAAGTCTGTGATGAGGATGTTTCTATGGCGGTCCAGGAGGAGGTTTTCCAGTTTCAAATCGCGATGGACTATTTTCTTCTGGTGAATGTACCAAACACCGGATAAGAGTTGGTAGAAAAGCTTGGAGGCATATCCTTCCCTAAGGTACCGGTGGGCGAGAATGTGGTCGAAGAGTTCTCCCCCTGACGCGTACTCGAGGATGATACCAATGTACTTGTCGGTTTCTATCACGTCGTACAAACGAACGATGTTGGGGTGTTTGAGGGTCTAAAGTGCGGTATCATGCCATCAAAAGGAAGACCTGGTAGCCGAACGGAGTCACTCACCCTCAATACCTCAATCTCTCTTTCGACCTTACTCATCCTCACGCTATTGTCTACGTTGCCTCTGCGAATGAGTTTGACGGCCACTTCCTCTCCCCATAGACTATGTAAGCCCAGCTTCACCTTCCCAAATTCACCTTCTCCAAGGGTATGGAGCAAGAGATATGGCCCAAACTTGGGAATGGTGCGCCGAGGATGCGCGGCAAGATATGCTACAGCAGCCGGGTGAGAATAGACATCGTGGTAAGCGACCGGCGCGCTTCCACTGTGGTTTCCACTAGCAGATTCGTCTCTGCTACTGGGTTGGACGGTATGCGACGCGCGTTGCCTTCGAGCAGCAGAGGGAGGGGGTGATGTCGCAGATGCAGGTTGCACTGCAACTGAAACCGGCCGGTATTGTCCTTGCTGAACTTGTTGTTGACGAGAGGGGCCGGGCTCCGCTGAAGGAATTTGGAGACTGGCTGTTGTCGCCATTGCCGGGGACGGTGTCCGAGACTGAAGTTTTCCTGTCAAAGTCTTGTGAAATGTCTTAGTATTAGACAAGGGCGTCTAGGAGTCTTGATTTGCCATAAAAGGTAGAAATCATCAGTATCTGACAGAAACGGAGGGGGCAGTTCCCAACTCACGAGCTGGATGAAGCCCTGGACGACGCGCACGTCGATGAGAACGAGAAACAGAAGGAACAGTTTCAGGCAACCTTGATAAGCGCCCACTTTCGCCCCATCAATGGTTGAGTGCTGATGTAAGCATCAGTATCAACCGAACAAGGTGAGGACCACAGTCGCCGTAGTTGACTTCGTTCAGAAATAATTCACAAATACAGTGAATGGCTCAATTGCACGTTCAGCCAATGCCCGTAGCTCCCAATCAGGCTCGTATGCTGGGTGAAGTAGTCCGGAGAAGGCCGCAGGGATATCATTCCGATGCTATTTAAACGTCTAGGCTTTCAAGCGCTACTGTAAAGGCAGTGTAAAGGTGCGTGCTTCAATTAGTGGTCTTCCATGGAGCTGATGCTCTTTGTGTTGCAGTAGTCATGCACGAGAGTTCGAAGAACTTTGTCTGGTGTCTCAATGATCGTTGAGCAGCAAAGTGCGCATGGCGCTCATGTTTCAAAGTCGTTTCAGCCTGCTTGCTCCCTTGGGAAGATCCTAAAGGAGCCTCGGTGTGCACCGCAATCACTCGGTTTCCATATGTTACTCCAAGAACTATGCAAAACTCCCACCACGCGCGGCGGCGTACGACTGATTCTCAAACACCAAGAGGATAGCGACATCAATATCAGGCGATACCAAGGCTATGGATTCACGGTGCAAGTTCCCCTAGCTCCGAGCATGGACGGGTATATAAACCTCGTCTCCTTCGCTTTTGGTTCTTCAGCTGAGCTCACTCCCTCGATCGTTCAACAGTAGCAGGTGCCGGTCACTTCTACTTTCTCTACATCCAACTACACTCGTACACCTCTTCGTTCACGACTATCCCATACGTCCTTCAGAACAGTTAACTCTGTTACTACATACCACTCGCTACGCCAAGATGTTCACGAAGTCAACCGCCACCACCCTTGCTATCGCGCTCGTTGCCCTCAACGCAGCGTCCGGTGTCTTAGCTAAGCCAATGTTTGTATCCTCATCCTACGCCCTATTTGAAAGGACCGTACTGATTTCTTTCGTTATAGTCCGGGATCGGATGTATCTGATGCCTTAGTGGCAAGGGAGCCGTTAGTCCCTCCAGTTATGGTTTCTACCGACCAGCAGTACTAACCCCTCATCCGATAGTCCCAAGCCTGCCCCGAAGGCTCCTGCCCCGGCGCCCAAGCAGCCGGCGCCCAAGAACAACAACCCACCTCCTAAGAACAACACCCCACCCCCAAAGAACAACAGCCCTCCCCCCAAGAACAACAATCCGCCCAAGAACAACCCTCCTAAGAACAACCCGCCCAAGAACAACCCCCAACCTCCCAAGAAGCCTGAGACCCCGAAGCCCGCGCCACCCAAGACTCCCACTCCCCCTCTTCAACAGAACAACGGCCCCGCCACCCCGCCGGCGGCCCCGGTCAACGATTACGACGTCGACTACGATTCCAACCAGTACACCAACTACTACATCAACTCTCCGTACAGTTGGTACCCGCCTGCTCCGGATTACGGGAACGAGAACGGACACGGCGATAACGGTGCTGGTGCGTGGAACCCATGGTCGCAGTGGGGTGGAGGTTTCCCTTCCTACGGAAACCCTTACCAGAACTACGGGGGCAATGGAGGATGGGGCACTCAGAACAAGCCTAAGAAGCCCCAGCAACAAAAGCCTCACCAACCGCCAAAGAAGCAACAGCCGCAACAGCCAAAGAAGCAGCAGCCCAAGAAGCAGCAACCAGCGAAGCCGGCCGTTCAACCTCCCAAGAAAGGCAAGCGGGAGGAGGACATGGAGGAGCGCGATAGGCTTTACGGACGAGGGGTTAGCACATCGTGGGATTCGTACGACACCAGGGATATCGACGAGGAATTGGAGGCCAGGGAGTACTGGGCTGATCTTGACGCTCGGGAGTTTGACGAACTGAATGAGAGAGAGGTGGAGATGGAGGACTTGTATGCCCGCGAAGAAGCCGAGTTGGAGGAACGCGAGTATTACGGTGACTACCTGGAATCTCGGGATTTGGGATACGATTTCCTTGATGCCCTTGATTAAGAGTGTATTTTTTCCCTAGTTGCCATGAAATCTTGATTACCAGTTTTTGTCATCCATTCATTTGGGAACTAAGCGTATCATGTTTCTGCTTGAGGGTTTCAGAGCACCTCGAATAGGCTTAGAATCAAGTACTCGTCGGTAGCAAATCTAGCCTCTCCTTCCCAGCTCCCTACCACCACACAACAACAGTCTTGTACCGCCCGCGTGGAACCAGATCGAACACCCTTCGAATAACGTCCAAAATTCCAGTGCAACACTCCTCGTGGATCAAGGTGTTGCACAAGGCACTCCGAGGTACTCCTAGTATAACTAGGCCAACGAACCAAGGAGACATCATTACGGCCATAGCGCCCGTTATTGCAGCTCGCCACTTTCACCTTCCATGGTATCGATACTCTCAAGGTGGCAAGCAGATCCCGTCAAAGGTAGTTTACCAAATGTCCGATGGTGCCGAGCTGCCAGGGCGCAGTACCAATAAACTGTCAAGAATTGAAACACTGGGAGAAGAGTATCGAGCACTGTGAATACTTTTTCGTCAAGCTGGGGGCCGGCAACCACGACCTCCGTGTTCTTGTCGAAGGTCTTCAGGTTCTTTTTACAACTGGTGCCATGAATTCGTATGTACGCTGGTCGACATCATGTACAGCATTCCCCAAGCTGCTCATTTCCGAACGTGATGTGCAAACAATGCGCCTTAAACGCTCTTGTGAACGTTCAGTCACGACAAGGATGGATGGCCTTTGTGGGCCGTGCCGACTCACCAGTCGACGTCAGAACGACCCTCGTAGTAGATGGCGTCGATACGACTCACCCAAGACCCCGCAAGCTGCTGGATGAGCGTTCGAATTCTTGTTAAGACAGGCCGATAGAGAGGAAGGGTGCAATATACCGCCTATCAAATCGAGCGGCAGTATTTTACCTTTCTGTATAAGTAGAGAGAGCGGTCTCCTACGTCAAGTACTAGTTGATGTCCGGTAGAGACACACACTGGTGGCTAAACCGTTGTTGTCGATTGTTTTGATGTGGCCGAAAGAAGCAACTAATCTAAGTAGTAAGCCTAAATTGGCAATCGGCCAAACCTGAACTTCATCCACCACCATTGTTTGGTGCAGCCTCGCTTGCCACAATCCCTGCTTAAAATGGACCCCACCATGACTTGCTGCTCTTCCACCGACTCACTTCACGACTACTACTACGATTACTACAATTTCTATCCCTCAGTTGGATCATCCTACTCTAACGACTCAGGTACTGACTCAAGTAAGCGACTATTATCGCTGCTCGACAGTCTGCCTCACTCATATTTACTTAGGCATGTCTACTCCCAGTAAGCAAGGTGCATCTGGGGTCTACAAACGAAATCGCAACAACATGGACTCTGCCTTGAAGGACGACCTTTGCGGCCTCATATTAGGTGGCGTGGAGATGGAAGAATACGTGCAACATGTTTATGGCGTATCGAAGGACGACTTAGAGTACATAAAGTCCAAGAAATGGGAGCCTGAGGGCTTGGCTGTGTATACGAAGCTACTCAATGAGGGCGCTCCAGAAGAAGACCTTTACGCGCCATTCAAGGCGATTGTAGCCGATCTCTTCGACACTTTCGCCCAGGACGAGAAGAAGCTTAACGTGCACCATGCTTCCCTTGGCAAGACCGCGCTGAAAAGTGTTGGGAATGTTCGGAAACCGGACCAGCTTTTCTTTTTCGGCTCACATAACAACAAATCGCCTATAACTTGGTCCCTCGCGAAGGCCTTCGTTGAATTCGCTGTAACACCTAGCGCACAACGTGTCAAAGCCTCATTCGGTCTCATCAGCACTATCAATGAAGATGACTCTGTCGCTCCAGGAAACGTTGTGTCTGCATCTATGCCCGACTTGAAGCCATCCCCCACGACCACGACTCCATCAGGAAGAAAGCGCCGCAGTAGCGACATGCCTAGTGGATCTTCTAAGCGCGCGAGGCATGAAACCTTAAGTGGGAAAGAGCCGCAAGCTGCCGGATACGCTTTGGAGCTCATGGCTTCCGCTTGCAGACGATGGGCCACTGGTGTGGTCATCAGGGACACGCAAATGTCGCTACATTACTACGATAGAGTGGGGGCTATCTTTACCAAACCATTCAGCTTCGATAAAGAGCCTTGGAAATTGGCTTTATTCGCCCTGGCCATCGGACAGTGCGACGTCGTACAAGCAGGATTCGACCCGCTAATTGCGCCCGATCTCGACACCCCACTTACCGACCCACTTTCCTCGCTGAAGCACGCGGTTCTTCATATACCGAAGGGCAATGGAAATGCACAGAACAATGGGGAAGATGGAAATAAAGAAGACATTGATGACGAAAGCAACAACGACAAAGGCAAGATTGACGACTGGATTGCAAGGGGAGTCTATTCGCACTTCGAAATCACCGATGACCCACTGTATATCTACGGTGGCCTCACTGGCCGTGGATCACACGTATTACCTGGAAAACTAATCAAGAAGGCTGAAAGCGCAATTCCGCACGAAAGCGCTGAAAACGTGGACGACGAGGGGAAGCGACCGTCTTTACCAACGAACTCTACGGCTGCCATGGTTGCCAAGCTCAGTTGGCCAACAGAGAAGCGTCCGTGGCTAGAGGCCAACACAATTCAAGACCTATTCGAGAAGATTCCGAAGATGAAACATCATCTTCCTCAAATACGCTGCGCCATAACGCTCAAGGGTGAATCCATAAGACTTCCACGACATCTCTTCGGTGACATGACTACTGCTCATAAACTCGAGCAGCGCTATTTCACCCTTCTATTTACCGACTGTTATAATCACCTCTGGGACATCAAAACTGTGGCCGACTTTCAGCTGGCGTACATTGACATCGTCGAATGTGAGTGTAGTCGGTATGGGCAATAAACCTCATTAATCCAATTCTCCAGGTCATCACGCTGCGATGAAGTTTGGCAACGTACTGCATCGCGATATCAGCGAGAACAACCTATTGTGGACCAAGAGCGCTAAGAACGCTAAGCGTGGGCGCACCATTGGCGTCCTCAATGACTGGGACTTAGCCACACCTGTCGATGCCATTGGAAACAGTTCCAAGCACCGTACAGGCACGGGCCCATTCATGGCCTTGGACCTCCTTGCCCCGGAACCCCCTGTCCATCTCTACCGCCACGACCTTGAATCACTCTTCTACGTTCTTATATGGGCGGCAGTGCATTACAACATAGGTGATGACGTCCCATACGCGCACCGTGTCGACGATGAGGTAGAAAAGTGGACAGGGACCTACTTGGAGGCCCTTAGTGCAAAAACTCTGTTTTTGAGTGACACAGGGCCTGTGCTCAAGCGTATACGACCCGCGTTCCATGGTTTGCGGCCGACTTGGATCGAGTCACTCTGCAAACTATTCCAGAGGGCACAGAGCAATCGTGTCTTGCTTGCGAGCCAGATCGTGGAAGCGGCCCAGCAAGAAATTCAAGTAGAACTCGACGATACCAATGACGTTTTCGCGCCGCTGAAGGAAGGACAGGTTCCCGCTAACATGAACATCGACGATGACGATGAAAGCGATCATGACGAAGAGAAGGAGTCAGAGCTACACTTGCCTCCTCCCCCAGCCGCACCCGCGCCGCCGCCAGTAGACGTCGATTACGAGACCTTAGGCGGGTGCCTGACATTCGAGAGTTTCATGGCTGCACTTAAATGGTCTCCCAGAGTGATACGCCCGGTAGATACCAAAGATCAAGCTTCTAAAGCAAAGTGATTCATGTATCTTTTCTTTCTGCATTTGCTAGACACACAATCACTGAAACACAATATCTACCTGTTCTACTATATTTTGCGCTCAGTGGCTTATTTTTGACGTCAGATGTCAGTTGCCAAGAGATATTGATGTATAATTTGTATATATAATGTCTATAACACATTTGGTTTACCGTAAGGTTGCGATACGGTTTCAATCTCTGAGGTAGTCCCATCCACCACTTGGGTACTCATCTCACCCCCTCCTTCCCTCTCCAGCTCCTCATTCGAGCTCGATTTGTCGAATTCCATATTCCTCCTATCGACCCCTGTTCGACTTCGCATCGATTCTTCAGTGCTTCGTCGCTCAATATTCAATTCTTGGGTTATAAACCTCACTGATAAACTTTATGAGTGATTACCATTGACCTTCGCACTTGTAATATCTGTGACCGCCTATGTCGTAACAACAGTCTTGTTCGCCTGTCCCGCCGTTCGTCGTCAATTACCGTACTCATCCTAAGTATGGCTCTGCTGTTTGGGATAACGAGGAAAGCCATCAAGGCCCCCTGCTGTTGGCTTATGAGAAAGCGTGACAATCAGGAGTAGGGACGGAGATGAGAATTTAGATCACCTAACGAAGGCGTGTAGGAAATGTTGAAGGTCGCGGCACTAAATACGTTGACATTCCGCGACTTCGCATAGCGTCCAAAATTCCAATACTCTTCGTGGATCAAGATGTTACAAAAGGTACTCCAAGGTACTCCAAGTGCTACCACGCCAACGAGCCATCAACACTCTCAAGGTGGCAAGCAGATCCCGTGAAAGGTGGTTTGTCAATTGTCCGATGACGCCGAATCTGAGCACGGCAGAATGCAAATCGGCTCCACTTAGCGCAACTGGACGCAAGTCGTGCTCTCAAAGAACCTACCACAGAGATGACCTTGCCAGAAGACAGAGGCACGAACACCGGAATGGTAATGCGACTCCGGCCCCCCCTCTGCTCGTTCCTGTTGCCCCTACTCCTGCTCAACAGCTTGGCATCGACTTCGAGACTCTGGAAGGGTGTTTGACGTTTGAGAACTTCATGGCTGCCCTGGGTGGAAGCCAGCCTCTTGGGGTACCCGAATAATACCGCGCTTACGCGGCATCTCTCCTTGCGAAACCCCAGTGATTGAATATCAGGACTGCTACTACGGGATTTATGTATCAATTTTCTCCCATTCTTTGTGAAAGTCATGTTCTGTTGACCTACATACACTAGTCGATTATCAGCTACGCGCCAAGTTTTCAGGTAGAAAAATCCCGTGATGTGACACATCGCGTTGTCTGTGAGTGTGACGAACGCGCTCAGCGCGTTCACTGACTTTTCAGTGTTAGTATCCATGGCTTCCCGAACGTTGGATCAACTCAGGGAAATATTCGGGGCAGATGTATCAGACGAGAAGCTCCTCAAAGAATGTACGTACCTCCAAATATCCCCTGCCATGACCCCGCCAATTCCAGACCAGGCGCCAACATCTGCGAGTCCTTCAACCTCACGCCGCGCGACTTCAGTTTTAAAGTCGAGGCAGAGTCCTTCAAGTTCTCTGCGCCGCGCGGATCTGCGCTTCCCAGCCTCAGCTTGGACATGTGCAACACGATTCGACAGACGCTGCGGCGGCAGGCTGAGGTACAGGGGCTCACGAAGGTGGCACAGCGAGCTGCGAGAGGGCGAGGGGGGCTGAACAGCGCGCCGGTGAGAGGTGCGGGGCGCCATCATATGCAAGCACGAGCGCGAGTCAAGGTCGAACCGGGGTCCGAGACGACGAGTCTCGCTCACGCTGGGCCCAGCAAGGTCGCATTCCAAGGGCCTCCACGGACAGACAAACGCAGCTGTGAGTAAGCATGCTCTACGTGGACCCCCCTAACAGCTGCGCAGATCGATACATGTATGAGAAGATATACGAACGCAGTGAAGGTGCGTGCCGTCCCTCTCAGCACCACTGAACGCGACTCACGGTCGGCTAGTCCTCGACAACCGGATCGACGAGTTCGCGGAGCTGGTGCGGGAGCACTACCACATCGACGAGCTCGGCGACCCGTGCACTTTTACCAATGTCAGATCATAGAGCCATCTAGATCCCCTCCCCCAGTGCTGACTTTCCCTTAGGAGCCGATATACGTCGTTGGGCGCATCGTGCCGCAGGTCGAAGGGTCGTCCGCAGACGGCAGCGGCAAGCTCGCGGACGCATCGCTTGCGCTCGAGTCGTCGCGCATGATGGGGTCCGGGCAGCGCGTGCCTCTCCGCTTCGAGCCCACGGTCAAGGTAAGCCCGATCCTTGTCAGATCATCATCATCATCACCTCATGTGTACGCTCAGATGAGGGGCGGCCCCGAAGGCGTCTCGAAATGCGGGTTCTTTCCTGGTATGATCGCTGCACTAAAAGGACGGAACGGCGGCGGCGGGTGGTTCGCAGTGGACGAAGCGATATGTGTAGACCTCTCCCTTGTTCGCTGTCCATCGTGATGCTGATTGGATCCACGCAGCTTCCCCCGCTCAAATCGATGCCACCGGTGAAGATCGAGGCGTTCTTCATGCAGGTAGCAGCGGGGCCCTACACGCTAGACACCGATCTCAGCTTCGGCTTCGCCAAATCCTTCTTCAACACCCTAAAAACAGCGAAGCCATCCGTCGTGCTCCTCGTACGTTTAACCCATGTTCATTAACTGTATAGACGGTTTCTTAGGGAGATGATGTACAGCTTGGCCCGTTCGTAGACGCCAGCCACCAGTGCATCCGAAAGGGCGACGTGGACATGTCGCCGTCCGAGCTGTTCGCGCACCACTTCCTCGCCCCGCTCACGGTGTATCTCAATGCAGCGCCGGGGTCCACCGCCCTCATCGTGCCGAGCGTCCGCGACATCAACAACACCGTTGCGTCCTTCCCCCAGGCCGCCTTCGACCCGAGTCTAGTCGCAAACGACGATGTGTGTGCTACTCTTCTCTTCACTATGACGATGTGACTGAGCTCACATGGCCTACAGCGAATCAAGCTGCTCCCGAACCCCGCGCGATTCAGCCTGAACGGCGTAACGTTCGGCGCGACGAGCGTCGATGTGCTCTTTCACCTCAGGAAGGAGGAGCTGGTCAAACACGGCGAATACGCGGAATGGGTTCCCCCTGCTAGCGCGACATCCACGACAACAGCGACGACGCCAGCTGCTGACGCCAGTGGGTTCATCGACACAATCAACCGCGACCTGCATCCCGGCGCTGCGTTCCAAACTCCTGCTCCTGCGGGCGAGATCCCTCAACAACAGCAACAACCACAATATCAGCAACGGCAGCAACAACCGGGAGGTGTGAAAATGGAGGCAGACTCTGCCCCGCCGCCGTACGACGGCATGTCGGGCCTCTGTCAACATCTGCTCCGACAACGCAGGTACGCATTTTTCTTTCTTTCTTTCTTCTTCATCGTCGTCGCCCCGCGTGCCCTCTACCTGTGATGCTCGATGCCCTATGATGCTCGATACTCACCCAACAGCAGCTTTTACCCCCTGTTCCCCGTGTCCGCGGACCTCGCGCACGACGTCAACCTTGACGTGTCGCGTTCCGAGCGCCTGCGGGTAGACTTGGGGGCTGACAACGGGGGGAGTGGTGTTGGTGTTGCGCCGAATATTCTCATCGTGCCGAGTCGGCTGAAGCATTTCGTGAAGGTGCGTGTGTCCGCCTGAAATGCTGGTTGGAGGTTTACGGAACTCAATCTTATGGCCCTCCGGGTAGCCCGTGGACCATACTGTCGTTGTGAATCCGTCGTTCCTGTCGAAAGGGACTTATGCGACGATCAGCGTGGCGGCGTGCAGCGACGGCTCGGTCCCGCTGACCGACCGTGTTGCTGTCGACTTCGGGAAGCTAGCGAGCTAAACCAAAAGTGATATTTTCCTTGCTCGCGAGTCTACCATCGCCGTGAATGTGCTTCTACACTATATTTTGAACACAGATACAAAGTAACTTTCGACTTGTATTCGGCGCGCTTAACACCCTACGCAATTCGCCAAACATCGTACATACGCATTTTAGCTTAGTCGTGTTACCCCTCTTCAGACGCTGAGCTCTACTTTGCCGCCTTTATTGATCGCCTCCTGCAGCTCATCGCGCGCCAAGGCCGGCACGACCCAGTCCTTGATGAATTTGTCCACCTGCTGGGGTGCGCGGCCCACGAAGGTCGCGGGGTCCAGCAGCTGCTCGAGCTGATCCTTGATCGGGTCAAAGTACGGGTCCGACTTGACGCGGTCGATGAGATCGTTTTCCAAGCCGAGTTGCTTAACCTGATGGGCAGCTTCGTGGGAGAGCACCTAGGTCGCGGGTGGATATACTCAGATCCAGGTGTAAAGGGAGGTGGAGCAACTTGCCCTGATTTTCTCGTGCGCTTCTTGTCGGTCGCCGCCGTTCTTGACGAGCGCCATGATGATGTTCTCCGTCGCCATGAAGGGCAGTTCCTGGGCGATGCGCCGTGCGATAACTTTTGGGTAGACGACGAGACCCTCGGAGATGTTCTGCAGGGTGGAGAGGACGATGTCTGCGGTCAGGAATGCCTCGGGGATGGTGATGCGGCGGTTGGCACTGCATAATCAGAGTCAGATACGCGTTGGAGAACAATTGCGAGGGACAGGGACGTACCTGTCGTCAAGGGTGCGTTCGAACCACTGAACGCTTGCTGTCATTAGGGCGTTTTGGGGGAGTATCATCAGATGGCGCGCCAGACTGCACACACGTTCGCATCGCATGGGGTTCCGCTTGTACGCCATCGCCGACGACCCGATCTGGGTGGATTCGAACGGTTCTTCAATTTCCTATGTATGCAACGAGAGTGCTGTGAGTTAGGTTGAACTTCATCAGATCGAGTATAGTACCTTGAGATTTGCAAGTAGACGTATGTCTGTGGCGATCTTGTGTGCGGTGGCGCCCAAGGAAGCGAGAGGGGTCAGGACGTCGATGTCAATCTTGCGTGAATAGGTCTGCGAAGTCACTGGATACGAGTACTCGAATCCCGAGAGCTTTGTGACCAGTTCATCTAACTGCTCAACCTAATGCCGCTGTCAGGCGATTTCTTAGTGAAGCTTGGGCCATCATGCGTACCTTGTCGTGGTCTCCGTCGAAGAGGGCCAAGAAGCTGGCCTGCGTGCCAGTCGTCCCTTTGACCCCACGGAAGCCAATGTCTTCCCTGGCACGCAGCAAATTTCGCAGATCCCACAGAAGTTCCTGGGGAAATGTGATGTGAGCAAGCTGGATGGTTCGTTGGATGCAGAATGAGGACCTGGATCCACAAGGTTGCGCGCTTCCCTACGGTAGTCAGCTGGGCTGGCTGGAAGTGGGTAAATCCCAAGGTGGGGAGATCTCTGTACTGGGCAGCGAAGGATGAGAGCCTCGATATGAGGATGCCCAGCGATCGTATCAGATAGGTCAAACCAGTCCGAAGAAAGATGAGATCGGCGTTGCTAATCGGGAAGTTGAGCGGTTGCTCGAGGTAGTTATGAATTTGATTTACTCAGTAACATAACACGACGTTGCTCCCAAGCTAAACGGCAGGATGAGCTTCAGTAGTATGCGAAATCGAAATCGGCGTGCTTACTGGATGATCCCAGCAGCTGCCGGGGCGACCTGTCCGAAAGTATGGACGTGCGCCATTACATCATGACGTCTTTTCTTCTCTTCTTGGGCTGCGATCTCAAATTGCTCTGCGGTGAGATCCTATCGTCTCATGAGTTTATTGTGCGCGGGTGATGAGTGGATAGGGAGACGTACAAGGTTTGCTTTCATCTGTTCGATGGCTTCGTCAGAGATAGGCAAGCCTAGTTCCTTTTCGGCAACCGCAAGGTTGAGCCATAATTTCCGCCAGGTGTGGAATCGCATCTATTGAGGCGTCAGTAAGAGTCTTAGGATGAGATGAGCGGTTTCGTACGGCCGGAGAGAACAGGCGGGCCATCTCCTTGCTTGCATATCGGCTAAACTCAGAACGTGAGACACATTCGGGGAACGCAATGACTTTTCAGACCTGGAAAGAGGCGTTTGGTACGTTTCAAAGTTTTCCATGATGATGGACGATGGTGAACGGAATAGGAGCCCCTGAGCCTCAGATCTAAGCGCTGGTGGCGCTTACGGAAACAAGAACGATCACATGCAGTGTTGTCCATTGCTGCTGTTTGTTGTCTGAAAGAAGCAACATGGGATCCAAGCGGTAAGCCTAATGTGGCAACAGCCACATCTTGACTTTCTGCCAGCCCGAACCCCATTGTTTGGCCAATTCGCCATTGACCACACTACATTTCACAAAATGGCCGCTAACATGAGTGGCACGGCATCCAATAACTCCCTCTACTACTACCATTACTCCGACGACTACTCTAGTGATTACGACTCTGACTCCAGTGAGCATCCTCTCAACGATTTGGTTTCTTCGCTCATTCGATTTGAATTAGGTATGACGTCTACAAACTCTACTCCCAACAAGCAAGGTGCTGCCTTTCAGGAGGACCTTCTTGGTCGAACGCTCCGTGATGTATCAATCGAAGACTTCGTGAAGCATGTATATGGTTTCACGAGCAACGACATGAAGTACATAACGTCAAATCAGTGGACGCTAGATTTCAAAGGCCTGACCGAATACAACGCAGCACTCAGTCAAGGCCGGCCGGAGAATGCTCTGTATTTGCCGTTCAAAACTATCATGGACGGGTTATTCGAGAAATTCCGCGATGACAAGTATTCCCTCGACATAAATCTTGCTTCTCTAGGCCACGAGCAATTGAAGAGTATGGGCACACCTCGGAAACCTGACGGACTTTTCATGTTCAAGTCGCACCAAGACTCAGACAAGGTGTCTTGGTCACTCTCCAAGGCCTTCCTTGAATTCCAAATAAGCCCCAGCGATCAAAGGATTCGGAAGGAGGCACGAGGGGCACGCGGCCAAATGCGCACACTTTGCAAAGGAAGAACACTTGGATCTGCGCCAAATTCGAGAGTTAATGTGGGCGCCATAGCCTCTGCGCTAGACTTGGCGCCGTCTGGATCGAAGCGTCGGAGCTCCGACGTCCCTGAAATTGAAGAGCGAGGTCATTCGAAGCGACCCAAAGAAATGACTTGGAAAGAGGCTCAAGGCGCTGGGTACGCTCTCGAGATGATGGCAGCTGCCTGTAGGCGTTGGGCTACCGGCTTCGTGATCAGGGATACAACTGTATGGGTGCATTACTACGACCGCATAGGGGCCATCTTCACTGAGGAGTTCGATTTCTCTAAAGACCCACAAAAGCTGGCGATGGTGGCTCTGGCCCTTGCCAAGTGCGACGTCGTTCAGGCTGGATTCGAACCCCTCATCTCCCCTAGCCTCGACTCCCCGCTTTCCGCTCCTCTCGTTTCGATGGACGGCGCGTTCCTTCGTTTGCCTGCGTGCGATGACGACACGGGCGCTACATATATGAAGGACCACCTCTACTCTCACTTCCAGATTTCCGGTAATCCATTATACGTATACCAAGGTCTTAACGGCCGAGGCTCACTAGTCCTCCCGGGTCGTCCCTTTGAAGCAGTTAAGGGAAGTGGTTCCCAGCTGGAGCAGGTAGCGAGCGACACACCAGACACAAGCAAGCTAGCGAACGGCACGAATGACTCCGGCGACATTGGAATCGTACACGGCACCACAAAATCTCTCCCTTCTCAAGTCTCTATGGTGGTCAAACTAAGCTGGCCGCTGGCTACGCGGCCGAATCTCGAAGCAGAAGTAATACACACCCTCCGCGAGAGGGTGAAGCGGATGAGGCCTCACCTTCCCAAAGTCCACTTCGCGATGGTGCTCAAGGGGGTATCTATCCATCTCCCCGGAGACCTGTTTCGTTCCATGACTACGGAGCACAACCTTGAGCAGCGCTATTTCACGGTTATGATCGTTGAGCAGTATAAGCACCTGTGGGAGGTTCCGACTTACGCAGACTTCATGAAGGCGTACCTCGATATCATCGAATGTTCGTACGCTCTACCTTATGTACACCTATTGTGCCCTGACTCTTCCACTGTTAGGTCATCACGCCGCAATGGAAACTGGAAAATTCCTCCATCGTGATATAAGCGATAGGAACTTACTATGGAAGTGGAGCTCGAAACACCGACGCTCTGTCGGCATCCTCAACGACTGGGATCTTGCATCCGACGTTATCCCCTTGGGTCCTCACGCGAAGCACCGAACGGGAACTGGTCCATTCATGGCACTCGACCTCCTCACCGATGACGACCCACCCACCCACCTCTATCGTCATGATCTTGAATCTCTATTCTACGTCCTTGTTTGGGCGGCGGTACACTATACCCTCGACAAGGGTAATCCAGTTGTGAGCCAACCAGGTTCGACGATAATGAAGTGGACTGGAACGTATGCCGACGCTCGTGAAGCCAAAAAAAGCTTCTTAGGTGACCCGCTGCCAATTTTCAGTAAGATACAACCTGCGTTCCAGCCCCTACGAAAGCATCTCAACGCCCTGAGGAACTTGTTCAACAAGGCCCATCAAAATTCGGTCACGCTTGCGACTCGACTCCAAAGCAACAGTACACCATATGTTCCTGATACTGAGGAACTGATCAATGGTGATCTACTCGTGGAGATCGACGAGGATGACGAGGATGACGAGCTTCCTTTATCTACATCCAAGTCCGAACCTCTTCCCCTGGTCGTTCCTACATTGGAAGAGGTTGAGATTGACTTTGAAACGCTGGGAGGATGTTTGACCTTTGAAAATTTTCTGGCTGCCTTAGACCAAAAACCTCGACAGTACCGGTGATTACTAGATTTCGTACTTTCTATCTCCTTTCTATCGCCTATTAGCATGTAATGATCAGTGTCATATGTCTCAGTGCCTATCCCAAATAACTGTGCCAGTAATCAAGTGACGCGTTGTCTTATATAACAAGAACATTGTATCCCAAACCACAACCACCAAGCCTACCTCTAGGTAGTCCCATAATACTCCCCTTCCTTTTCCTTGCTCTCTTGTGACAAGCGCTTTGCGTCCTCTGAAGAGTTTCAACATTCAGATATTGATTTCCTCATTCATCTTTGCTCGTCTCTTTTTCAGATTAGTTAGATGAGATCCAGAGACATCTCTCAAAGCCTTGATAACATAGTTTCCAAGTTCAACAGTTCTATACGTACAGGCACACACATACTTACACGACTGAGAAAAATTATAGACCGTAAGTAATCAGCTAGTCCAGAGTCACTCAGCCAACATCATGAAAACGATCCGTGAATAAGAGCCTCCCAAGCGCTCTTCGATTGTAGTGTCTGGATGAAAGTGACTTTCGACTTCTCCGAAGGGGCACCACCTTCATCTGTAACGACGACGGCGCCTTTGATTGGAGCTGGAGCGAGAACCGGGCCGTCCGGATATTCTTGTTGAGGATTGGCTGGCGCCGTGATCGAAGCATCTGACAATGTTCCTGGCGCCTGGCTCAAAATAGGTGATGAACAGTGACTGGCCGAATTGGATGCCGCTCCAGAGTGGGTCGGGCTGTTTCTTTGCGAATGGGATACCTGATCGCCGTCTTGGGGGCCCGTTTGAGTATCCTAAGGCGGTTTGAGTAACAAGTCCAGGAAGCGATGGACAAGGGAGTAAAGAAGTATGGGGAAAGAATTCCATGCGGAAGACGTGGTAAGCGAAATGAAAGCTACACGCACCAATTGACTTAGACGCGAAGGCACATGAGGCTGGGAGTGGGAGTGCAATAAAGGAGGGTGGGCATGAGGGAGGTGAGGCTGTGGGTGAGGATGGTACGGAAAAGGGCTAAGGTGTGATTCAGAAAACCGACCACTGGATGGCGTCGGATGAGGAGCAGGGGGTATAGATGGAGTCCCTGGAACTGGTGAATGATGAAAAGAATAAGGATAGGCAGGGCTCGCAGTGCCAGACGACGAGCGAGAAGACGGGGTATATGGTCGTTTCTGGCCAGTTTTTGCATCGAATAACTGTTAGTCGCGATGAAGAACCCTTTGATGCGAGTACGCACCGGGTTGAGGATGCTCCCTAGAGCCATTCTAAGGGCTTCTTTATGAAGGTGTTGAGCGTTGGCACTCATTGGGCCGCCCTCGTTGCGGCTCTTCTCGTGTAGATCGTGCCCGTGGCCATGGCCCTGAGTGAAGTTGTCGTTCGGCGGGCTTTGCACCTGAGTGGGCCCGGGCTAGAGATCGGATATTGAAGTACCCAGAGGAAGGTGAACTGTGTAATACCGTACCATCGCTCTCTAATATACGATGGTTGAATATAAAGGCTCCTTGTGGGAGGGCATTGAGTGTGATGATCTCAACCGAGGGTAGCCCTGAACGTACGAGTATAGATCTCCTGATGAATTGAAATGGCGGCCAACTGCAATTCGGGTGCAAGGCTGCTTGAAGATGATGATGAGGCGGTGAAAGGTAGGACGGTCGTCTTGTGGACAGTCCCCTAGTATAAGTAGCGTGGTTCGCAGGCTGTTCGGCAACTCGATCATGACAAATACCCCACAATTACCCCTTGCAGGGAAGCTGCTTGGCAAACTCACCGGCGCTAGCGAGATAATCAGTTTATCTAATCAATAATCTCTAGATTCAAAGACGTTCTGCGAGGCGGAAGGACTTGGTTCAGAGACAAGAGAACTGGGAATCGGATCACGACTAACCGGAATGCTTGGTATAGATTCTCAATGACCCCTGAGCTGCAGGGGACTCAAAAAGTTCAACGCAAACGCACAGTGTACTGTCAGAATTGGAGAACTGAGGGGACATACGCAGAATCACATATTACATATATATGAGTAGGGGGCTAGAAGATACAATCAGGTCACTCGAGACCTGGAGACAAGGGAAGAGCGCAATAATTAGTACTAGTACGACAACCATAGCAAGGAAATCAGAAAGCGAACATAAGTCGCACGCCAAAAAAAGTCCAAAGCATGCGGCTGGGAACAATCACTGTTGGCCAGGGTTCTTGACTTGAGCCTTCATGTTCGTCGTCAAGCTCTTGTGGATGAATGGCAGTACACCTCCACCAGCAATTGTTGCCCGAACGAGGGTGTCGAGTTCTTCGTCACCACGAATGGCTAGCTGAAGATGTCGGGGGGTGATACGCTTGACACGAAGATCTTTCGACGCATTACCTAGATGGAAATTATATAAGCATCCATGAGGTACGCACAGAGAGTGAACCCACCCGCAAGCTCCAGTACGTCGGCAGTAAGGTATTCGAGAATAGCAGATGTATAGACAGCTGCTTTCGCACCAATGCGGACATTATGCTGCGTACGCTGCTTGAGATAACGATGTATACGACCGACAGGAAACTATGGACGCATTGCGAAGGCAGATGTCAGATATTATGAGAAATTAAGAAACGTAAGTAATATCAAGCGACGTACCTGCAATCCAGCCTTCTGACTCCTAGTTTGTATTTGCCGTGGCTGGTTCGCGCCTTGCGCGTTCTGGTTCGATCCGGCCTTCGACTTCCCTCCTGACTTGGGGTTGGCTACCATCTCGAATGTCCTAGTGAATAGGGTGAACTCTTGTACGTGGTTTTTCCTGGCAAATATCGGTGAGCATACGTGAGATGAGGTCGTCAGATGTTGGGCTAGTCGTGGCATTGGCCATGAGGAGCTACTCACTGTGTGGACGCGAAAGTGGCTGAAATGCTCGACCTCCTGATGATGGTCCAGGAAAGGGAGGTGTTGAGACTTGTTTATCGAACCCTGGCATGTAAACGGAGTCACATGGAGTCACCTGCTGACGCGTTTTAGGAGCTTTAGGGAGGACACATGTTTTTCTTCCGATATACTGTTGAAATCCCATCGGTTCATATTCTGTTAGCTTCTGGAGCCTTTAAAATACCAAGCTTGACTAGGAGTCTTACGGTAGCTGACATTTATCCGTCGAGGCCTCTTTCCCCTGCCAAACCGACGATCTTTGCCGCTGCTTTCTTGTAACGTTTGCGACTGTTTGCGGGTTGGCTTCCAATTAAGGTCTAACATCGACCAATGCGACAAGACTCTCAGCTTGAGGAAGGTCTTGCCACCGCCCAAGCTCACCTTGTCGCTGTCCGCGCTCGACGGTTGCTCTGAGGGTCTGTCAACAACAACAATCTATCTTTCAGCGAGACCCCATAAACGGGATGCTCACCAGTCTACCTCCTTGCAACGGAGATGGGTATTGGAACTTGGAGCGCAATCGCGATGGCTCCACGTCGGGAAGCTAGTAAATGTCTTCGTTACGCGTTGGTCTCCGGCTTATGTGCAACTGGTCGAACTGCTGTCATCATCAGGTCTCCCGCTACAGAAAGCATCTGTATAAGAGAGGGAGAATTATGATTGTGGTATTGGTTTGGGGTGTTGTGAAGGTGGTGTGAAGAGGGCCGGCGCACAAGGCACGGAAGCTGTGTGCGAGTCAGTATGACGAAGGATCCTACTTGTCGAATGGTCCAAGGTGAAGGCGATGCAAAGAGCCCCATCTCTAATCTTGGTTCGGGGTAATCTTGGTTCGGGGGCGATGGATGATACCTTAGGATACCTGATGACAGAGCTTAACAAGTGTAGATAGTGGGCGCAGCACAACTAGCAATCCGCAAAAACTAGGCGAGTCCAAACATGAGGGATCTAACTTTCAAGCAAGGTAAATCACAAGATCCAAATTCAAAAACCATCAGTCTCTTGGAGGCAACTCACCTACGACAATGGCGGATCAGATTGGGCAAATGTAGCGGAGTCCCATATGTACGCGATCCTCGACAACTCGTGCATGCCCTTTCTGGAGTACTTGAAGAGGCTTTCCGCGCCAGGTAAACAGAAATCAACCTTGGAGGCTATACGCGCGAGCTCGTGCCTCATCGAACACGTCATGGTTGACAAGTCCAACGCCTATATGCTCAGTGAGTTACGGGAGGTAAGTGCGGAGGAAGGTAAACACCTTTGCTAAGTGTTCCGGGAGTATGCTCAGAGTGGCCTCATCTGGGAGGAAGTGCTGCCGGAAGGAACGAATGCCCTTGAACGTTAACTTTATTATCGGCTAGTGAATGGTGAGTAACCAAGTCGAAAGACACGTATATAGTAGTGATTCTCCTCACTGCCATTTGCTCCCAGTTCCTATTAGCGCCATGGCTTTTCAGGTCTTCAACGATGCAGTCCATGATACATCTAAATTGACCAATCTCTGAGACTGCAAAATGCGAGCATAAATATGAGCATGGCAACCGCAACCCTATCGATCTAGAAGGCATCGTAGAACGCTTACGCAATGTGGTGTAGTTATCCAGCCTCTGAATTCTCGCAGCGGCGCGCGCGACAATAGTAGAGCTTGAGATGAACTTGGTGTTCTCCTCGGCAATCAGAGCAGCTTGGGTCATCACATGGAGAGTTGAGGGAGATGGATGGAGAGCGAATTTGAGTTGGGTCAGTTCTAACATGGCGATCGAACCGTAGACTGCGAAAAGCGAGTGCCCTTCCCAGACGATTAGCAGAGGCTCGCGCATGTGGCTGATCGTGGGTGACAGAAGCAAGCATCGAATCCTCCGGCCGTTCTTTATGCATGCCCATGGGTTCCGGTCCAACCTGGCGGAGGGCGTGCGATGAACATACAAAGTTACCGGAGTTTAAGGTCGATGAGATGAGCGTACTAACCGGCCGTCAGGATCCCGAGGTATGTCGAGTGCTTCTGAAAGGATCCTTAACGTAACTTCACGGACTACATGCGATACGAGTAGCAGGGGCTTGGCATAGTTCGGAGGGAGGGATTCGTCCACGTCTATACTAGCTGCGCGTTCTACGAGCTGCCTCCTTAGCTCAGAGTGCGAAGGAAGATCGACATCGACATCGGTCTCGTCGCCATCCTCGTCATCGTTCGATACTTCTTCGTCGTCTTCATCACCTCCCAGTTCATCACCCACTGCATTTCCAGATGCTCCGGACGACGCCTCGACAGAGGCATCTTGTGCCGGCGCGACGCTAATAGGGGCGGTGATAGCAAGGTCGATCCAGCTCGCGACGACGTCCGATATCACTTCGTAGAGTAGCTCGGGTGGGAGTTGCAACGAAGTTTGCATGGACGCCGTCCGTTGTACGTGAGTGCAAGGCAGCAAGATACGCGTCGGGTAGCCGAGCCCTTTCAAGGCAGGTCGGAGGCTATGGACGCGTTGTGGGCGTCTGTTTACTCGTGTTTCCATCCAAGGAACTAGGATGCCAACTTGCGGACCGTTCTTTGTCCGCTCCACAATGCACAAAACACGACATTCTGCTCGCTCCTCTCACACGACTCCCTTTGGCCAGTTTGAAGCTCCAGCTGACTTCCACGACTTCTACCGGTCCCGTTATCCTTTTTACGGTCCCAAACAAAGCTTCTGCAGTCTGCAGTCGGTAGTGAAATAGGGACGACCAGTTCCTGAGGTTCTCTGTGATTCGGATACTCTTCGGCACCGTACCACTACGCTCATCTGTGTCCTGTATAACGCTGCTGGGCTACATCGCAACTCTCAGACATGCGGGGCTTGAGAAGCTTTTATCTGGCGACACTATTTAGCAGTACTGGACGATATACCATGACTGTCTCCACCGTGGAGGATATCACATTTGGCTGGGAAGATATGTCATACATGACGGACGACATTGCACATGGGCCGCGATATGAATAGCCTGTTGCCAACAACCATGAAATGACTTCTTTCGCTTCCTCTGCAGTCCTGCTGGTCTGTGATCCCGTGAAATGATGATGATGTTTACCGTATGCTTGTTGGATCGACCGAAGCGCGGTGCAGGAGTCTCCCCGCTTGAGCGCGGCGTTCCCATCGTTGCAATAGGCTTTCTCGGCCTGTGTGACAGCGTTCTCCCCCTAAGAATAACACACGCTGCTGTATAAAGGGCTCCCCCAGGTTGATCGAACGACGACGGTCGTCTTTCTTTCAACCACCAACATGCGAAACATTTTAGCGCCGCTGGCGTGTCTGCTCTACGTGCATGGCATTGCTGCCCAGTATCAGATATGGGACATGGTACGCTATGCGTAATTGACATTGTAGCGCGACGTGTAGTGACAACTGGCGGTGTGCAGTGGCAGACTACGTGGGATCGCTCACAGCTCTTCACATACCAGAAAATCTCCCCGCCCATTAATTTCACCTCGCCTTCGGGCAAAGGCAGCGCAGATATCGTCGTGAACGATGCAAGTACTTTCCAGTCGGTTTGGGGCTTTGGCGGGTCCCTGAGTTGGTCTCTTTCGCTTCCAATGTTGTGTTGCAGTATTGATGCTATCTATAGCCGACTCTTCGGCGCTTACACTCAACAACTTGAAAGTGAGTTGTTGCATCGACCGTTTATACTGGGACTTACTTTGTGTTCCTAGTCGAAGAACCCGGATAATTATTGGAAACTATTGAACTACTTGTTCGTGCCTACGGACGCAGCCAATGCAGCTGGGCTCAGCTATATTCGTATTCCCATTGGCGCTTCAGACTTTTCCGCAAGCCGTACGTTCCTTGCATTAATTCACGCGTATAGACCCCAACTATGCCTTTGTTTGCAGAATACAGCCTCGACGACACTAATGGCGATACCTCATTCAATAGTTTCAACATTGACCGCGCGCCTTCGTACCTCTTCTCTGTTCTCAAGGATATTCAGTCACTCAACAAGATCACGAGGATCCACATTGTGCCGTGGTCTCCGGTAAGGCTTAAGGCTGTCTGTCGATGTTTTGAGGGCGTGCTGAGCACCTTGTAGCCTGGTTGGATGAAGAATACTGGCACAATGTCGGGCGGGTCGCTGAATTCCAATGTCGTCAACTCATGTGGGTGAAACCATCCCTCAGTGGATGCAATAATATATGACCGTATCTAGATGCTACCTACCTCCGGAAGGCTGTTCAGGGCTTCAAGAGCAAGGGGGTATCTGTATATGCCATCTCGATCCAGGTATAGTGCGCTACCCTTGTTCGTGTTTTGGCTTAATTAAGCTGGCTTCTCCACAGAACGAACCTCTGAACAGTAACCCTACTTACCCAACATGTACTATGACAGCAGCCATCGAAGCACAGATTGGTAAAGCTCTCCGTAGTCAGCTCAATAGCAATGGGCTATCATCCACTAAGCTCATTGGTTGGTATACATATGCGATTTATGGCATGCTCAGGTGATGATACTAAGATGTTGTTCCTTTCACAGGCTTTGAACATAACTGGTCTGTTGCATCAAGTTATCCGGTCCAGCTCATGCAGGCCGGCGGTGATGCTTTCGATGGCGTGGCCTTCCATTGTTATGCGGTTAGTCTCTTCATGTTACGTGATAGATACGAAGTATTCACTGCGGATGAACGAATTCCAGGGTAATGTCGCACAGCAAGAGACATTCCATGAGGCGTTCCCCACCAAGGAAATCTACTTCTCTGGTTAGACCAACCTCTGACGTGCGAGACCCTACTAATCCATGGAATTTCTAGAGTGCACTGGTACATTTGGATCCGATTGGTGGAGCGATATCAAAGTGAGTTCTTGTTCTATCGTCGATTGATCGTTTTGCTCATCATGTTCCGCATATAGTGGTATTTGGATAACATGTGAGTACACGATGCGGTGGTAATACTCGATTACTCACTCCAGGGATGACAAACACATAGTTTTATCGGTACAGCTGCCCCTTCATGAGGCTGATGACCTCACTAATTCATCCATGTTACCCAAGGTTCGGTTGAACGCAGTGCGCATGCTGCCCTTATGTGGAACATTGCCCTTGATGGCAAGGGGAATCCCAAGTTGCCTGGAACGAGCAGCTGCGGAGGCCCAGGTTGCCGTGCAATCGTAACCGTGAACAGCGACGGGTCCTATAGTGTCAACCAAGAATGTATGTTCTTCGCTATCATGAGACTCACAACTCGGCTTTATCATGGGCGCCCCTGAATATGTGCTTTCCAGTTTATGCCATGGCTCAAGCCTCCAAAGCGATTCTTCCACGGGACTCCGGCGGACCTTGGGGGAAGAGGGTCGGTGTTTCTGTTGGTGGCACTCTTGGTTCTGGACTGCGCGTCAGCGCCTTCGTCACCGGAAGGGCTAACCCGAATGATTGGGAGAGATACTCCTTGGTGGTACTCAATTGTAAGCTGTCTTTCGTCAATCAATTAATCAATGCCGAAATCGCCGTTGTTTATCTTTTGCCGTTAGGGAATGACCACACCAGCAGCGGCAGTTGGAACCCTGTTCCCGTGAAGACGACCATCGAATTTCGCGGCACCCAGGTAGGCTACCTTGGAAACATCTATCACTCGTCTTCGCTGACATTTGTCCGACTCGGAGGCTACAATCACCTTCCCTGTGGGCGTGTCAACGCTGTGGTACGTAACACTCATAAGTCAATCACCGCGCAAGGAGATACTGATTGACCCAAAGGTGGTATGCACCAAAGCAATCGTTCAACGGTACAGCGGGGTTTGATGGGAACATATTCGCGGACGGGGATGGGACACAGCAGCCTCTTGGAAATTTTAATCGGGCGGATTGACTTGGCCTTTACAGCGCCTATTTCTGATACAATACTTTTAACGCCTTCCTCCACGATTCCTCATGATGCATGATGCAAAACTCGTTACGTTCATCAAACACCTGCATGTCTTGCCGTCTTAATATCACCTTGGTTACCTCTTCTCTATCAACACTTCATTTGTTGTGAATTACGCGAATCGATGAACGGATTTCATCGCGCTCATGTAACTTCCCTTCCGTTGGTGGCTGACTGGTGATAATTGCTACGCCACATAAGCCGCTGATGAGAGGCCTTGAGGGCCAGAAAGGCTACCTTGGTCCAGGGCAACTGTCTCGGCGGAGTCGGAGGAACTCGTCCAATTGTGCTAACAACACATGGGTCGTCATGTATTCGGCACACGAGGCGGTGAATAGATGTAGGGAAATGAAAGGTAATATCAAGGAAAGGTGCACCACACGGATGTTATCATCTGAGCAAGTGGCAAGTGCATAGGCGCACAATATCCACACCTTCTGAAGCCTAGTCCCGTCTCGAGTGTATAACTCAGGATTCTATACATAATCTGGATGAAATGAAGGCCCGTGGAAGGGTGCTCGTGCCCATGATCATGAAGAAAGCTTACCTTATTTCAAGGGGGTTCCTATAGTACCTCCATGGGCCAAATACTGCTGAGCGGGTAAGTAGGTTGGTGTCAGCACATCGTTAAGCTGCGCAGCTAGCTGGGGTTCTGAGAGAAGCTTTCGCAACGGTGTCTGCCTGTTTCGTTCCTGATGATCCCGGCGTTCCGCCTTTTGGAGAAGCAAATCCCGGGCGGCTCTACATGTCCTATTGCTAGACATCTTGAGAACCTGGCGGAGTTCACAACCTGTTCTTCAAGGGTACCTCAGGTGAGTAAATGTTTCCTTGAGGAAGCTAAATCCGGAATGGAAGGGGTCGATTTCTGTTGCCGTTGCTTCCACTTACATAGCACGATGGAGGGCGAGCCGGTGGTAGTCAATGATAACGGAAAACTCCGTGTGTCTTATGGGTCGCAAGGTGCTCGTCTTGCCAGGATGAGGATAATTCTCCGAGAACATGGGAGAAGGTCAAGCAACGGAAGTCGCCATATACATCTCCCTTTCGCGGTTGCTAATTCGCCGGGGGTAGTGGGGCACTCAGCGTGGCATGGAATGCACACTTTCGTTGACTGTGTTGCGTCACGGCGAGCTTCGTGGGCTTCCCAACCTTGCGCCACCTCTTTAAGATCAAAGGGAACCTGTAAGCATAGGAAGTTGCGAAGACTGGAAGCGAGTGAATGTGGGTGAACTTTCATAACGTGCCCATCCTCGAAACTGCTCAACAATTTGTCCGCTCCAATTGTGATGCTCCATACGATGGAGACATTTCATTAACCTGGCTCGGTGGTCGTTGGACATTCGACATCTGGGGTAGTGAACCTGGAAGTATACTAAGGGTCAGCAGCATCGACAAGTGAAATAAATATATTTACCCGAATCATCTAGCAAGCTTATCTGGGTAAAATAAGAAATATTGAATCGGGCTGCATCGGGCATATCATCGGGAGATTCTTTCCCGATTTCGCATGGTCCTGTGACTACGTGCGATCGGCCAGGGGACGGCTTCAGCCCCAGGGACCTGCGATGTTGTGAGACTTCAGTGAGAGTTTGCAGACAAGAATACGCGGTGCCACACCGTATGGTCACCTGGCTAAATCCGCCGCTGGTACACACGCAGAAGAGCTTGTCCAGAAAAGCAATGAGGGGCGAAGCAGCTTTGTCGGAGGGTCGCGAACAATTCTGGCTTCAATTCGACTTCCGCATCTCAGCCGACAGTGGGACTAGAACAAGCACCGCACTATCTAGAATATTAAATGCAGGAGTGGGACACCACAGGAAAGGAAGGCTGCAAGGACACTACAGTGACGATGCGGCTATTTCAGAGGCACGCTGTATGTTACCCTGACGCGCCCAATCGATGATGGTGATTATCATGGTGATATGTACACAGCACTACGTGATGAGCTTTAGTCCTTTTGGCTGCTTTCCGTACGAGCAACTGCCCGCCGGATTCAACTGATATCAGCTTACGGTCGTATCCCGCCATACCAACGGTACTCTTGTGAACCGCGACCGTTTGTAGGATTCAAAGGGTACTGGTACTGGACTACGAAGTACCGAATCAGCGCAGTTTGACCACTCTACATCAACCAGGAGATACTCATCTTCTATGTAGCTTCTTTGTGGGCAGCTATCTATCGTTGAGGGTCCGATTTTGGAGTCGCTAATGCCCGCTTCCCCATAGCCTGCCTCCGAGGCGCGGTGTCGAGCCCGGGCTCCGCTCCGAGCGCTGTCGTAAAAATATGAATAGAAAGTGGGTGACGAGGGCCGTTGTTGCACTGGTTGCCAAGAGAAGGGCGGTCAGCGCCCCTATGGCGAGTTAGTTTCTGGCGTGCAACCAACGATGCAGGAACTCGAAGCTTCATTCTGTATTGCTCAACCCGAAACACCCTCGCGGCGACTGTTCGTTAGAAAATTGCACCGGCGGAACCTTTGATCCTGTCGGTATTCAAATCGCCAATTCACTTGGCCGTTGAGCCCCTGGGGTCTGAGAATTCTCCCATATGAGCCTGGCCTCCAATGCAGAGCGCGAATACATCGGACGCCGGTGCTGAAGCAGAGGCATCAACGGATCCGGCGTCTGCGAGAAGGGAACCGGCCTGAAGGAGTTTTTTCACGAAGTTTGAGGCTGCTTCTGAATTGAAGCCCTTGACATATGGCACGCACTGTCCTCATTTGCTTGTATCCTAAGGGCCCGGTCTGCTCGTCGAGATGTCAGTCCCTCGGGCCTGGGGTTGGCGGAGATTGAACTTGACAAAACCTAGCGCTGGAGTCTGCTCAGGGCGCTTGGGAATCGTCACAAATAAGTCACAGACATCATGGTGGGAAAGCGGCAATAGATACAAAGTAAATACATGCAAACTTCTGCTTTCGGTATTTCTTGTATTTCTTGTCGGCGACCTGAAGTATCCCGGCTCAGTAGGTGATATACTAGTCCAAAAGAGTTTAACATGTGGTACGTTGGTTTAGCGGTTTGCGCGCTTGAGTACTACTTTTTAGCACGGAAAGGTTGCGGGTTCGAGCCACGGATTGTCCTTTTTTCACTTCTTCGTCCTGCTATCTCACCACTAACATTCATTAATAAATAAACACCACAAGCTGTAGTACTGTTTATTGGAGGGAATAGATAATGCAGTTGATACAAGGTGCCACCAGGTATATTAACGCTGACATAATAATGTGACAGGAAGGTCCTAACCCACCCGCAAACCCCCTGGTACAGCAGACCAAACTGTCGGTTTGGAGTAGGTTTGGGCCAGGTTTGGTCCAACCGTGGGAGCCAAATTTGGCAGGTAGGGACTAACATCTCGACGAGCAGACCGGGCCCTAAAGGGTAAACTGACACTCTCCCATACCCTGGTCGCGTCAACCAATTGTCCCCGGTTGACCAGCGCCACCCTCAGTGCTTCGATCATACCCTTCCCTCTAATGTGACTTTATCGCTGGCCTGCCCTTGCCGCTCCTTCGGACCGTCGTTTTCTGAGGTTTTCAGCTCGCGGGAATACGTGGATCGTCACGGGAACTCGCGTCCCAGCATCTTTGATCAGGAAATAAATCCTCTTGGTGACATCTACGCTCAAAGCGTAGATTCCCTATAAAAGGCCATCTATGACAACTGAAATCTCTCTGTCCACATACCGCCCAGTTCTAATATCATGACATCCCTCTTCTACTCGCCAGGCGAAGCATGGATATCCACATTGCAATCCCCCGTCTCATGGGCAATCCTCATACTGCTCGTGGTCTCTAGCATCTATATCACGAGCTGCCATTCACCCCCACGACATTATCCCCCAGGTCCAAAATCAGACCCCCTCATCGGCAACCTACGCCAAATACCACTCGAACACCAGGAGCGGACATTTTCGGATTGGGGGACCAGATATGGTAAGCCCGAGCACTCTGAAACGTTGGCGATAGCTTCTCATACAACGCCTAGGCGACGTGGTCTACGCACGTCTATTAGGGAAAGAAATGATCATCCTAAATACCTTGCAAGCAGCGCGTGACTTGCTGGAGAAGCGAAGTGCCATATACTCAGATCGGCCACGTTCCGTATTACTGGAAGAATTGTACGTCTTCCAATCTATGGTCGCTACCACAGCTGAGTTGTGGCCAGAATGGGTTGGCAAGATGCTACGACGAACATGCGGTATGGTCCCCGGTTTCGAAAGCATCGTCGCTTTGCGCAGCAAACTTTCAATCGGGGTGCCGTGAGGTCGTATCAACCTTTACAGCACCAGGAAATGGGTATCCTTCTCAACAGCTTTGCAAGCGACCCGACTTCTTTTGTGCAACACTTTAGAAGGTGAGGGCGTCCTCGGGCAACGTGCGGTGTTGACGTTGTTGACAACCGCCGGACACGTTCAAGGTACGGCGCGGCTACCATCATGAAAATCACATATGGGCACGACGTCAAGTCGTACGATGACAAGTTTGTCCAACTAGGTGCGACGATACTTACAAATATTCTCATCATTGCCACTAAGGCCCCAGTCACTTAGCTGAGAAGGCTGGAACGGCCACGATTGAGGTCGGGACCCCGGCTGCCACATTGGTAGACTTTATCCCACTGTTGAAGTGCGTGGATTTCACGTTCCTGGATGTAATGATCACCGAATACCTTGTTAGACACCTTCCAAGTTGGATGCCTGGAGGCGGTTTCAAACGTGAGGCTCGAAAATGCCAAGCATTGGTGCAAGCCATGATTGACATACCGTTTGAAAGTGTTCGCGATAGTGTGGTAAGTGGCACAATTATGCAAGGTATCGTGACCACTTCACAAAGTTTGTACTAATTGCAGATTAACGGCAATGCTCCACCCTCTTTCACATCCTCTATACTCGAGTCATATTGTAAATCAGGGGACTTTAAGCTTCCTATCGAAGACGAGAGGGATATCAAAGGGGCTGCTGGGACGCTCTACGCAGGTGAATTTACTTCTAACGCCGTTCATGTGTGTTTCTGAATGTTTCCGATAAGCTGCCGAAGATACAGTAAGATACCGTCTCCTAAGCTCGAGTCTTGCATGCTTAATGAATGGCGCTAGACTGTTTCTACTCTAACAACATTTATCCTTGCTATGGTATTATATCCGGAGGTCTTCAAGAAGGCACAGCGGGAGATTGATGCGGTTATTGGCCGACAGCGCCTTCCTACCTTCCAAGACGTTGGATCACTCCCGTATCTGGATTGCCTGGTCAAGGAGGTATACAGGTATGTCATTGCCATGAATCTAAACCACTTTATTAATAAGCGTTCTAGATGGCATCCCCCAGTCCCTCTCGGTAAGCCCACTCAATTTTGCGAGTACACAAAGACCCTCAATTTGCTCTATCTTTAGGCCTACCGCACCGGCTTATGGCAGATGACATTTATGATGGGCACCATATACCCAAAGGTAAGTTCGACTTCGATTGTACGGAGCTTAGAACTGACCGATAACTCCAGGCGCTACGGTGTTGGCTAACATATGGTTCGTCGTTGCTCTAACTTTGCCTCGTCCTTAATTAAACCTAACCTTGCGACCCAGGGGAATGGCGAAAAATTGTCAATCTCCAGATACCTTCTATCCAGAGAGATATTTAGAGGATCCTGAACTTCCAGACCCTCATTCCTTTGTCTTCGGTTTCGGACGAAGGTATGTCCTAAAATCTATCAATCATCACGTCTTGCCGTACGTATCTGACGTTTTCGCTTTCTTCGGTGTAGAATATGCCCCGGAAGACATTTTGCCCATTCTAGTGTCTGGTTGGTCGCCGCTAATATAATCGCCACTATGGAGCTATCACCTGCAGTTGATTCCGATGGGAACCCGACCCCAGTTTTGCCAGAATTCAGCTCTGGCTTCGTCAGGTGAGCTTCCGGTTACCACTTTTACGAGATTAAACATTAATGCGTGCCGAGAAGACATCCCAAGCCATTCAGCTGTTCCATCAAACCACGATCAGAAGAAAGTCTCAGATTAATCCACGAGTGTAATCCATCATATACATAAGTCCTAGACTTCAGTGTCCAAGCGAACTTTTCCATTATGCATATTCGCCATTTTCCTTGTCATCAATACGCATCTCTATGGGTCCATCGTATTTATATCATTAGTACTTGTACTTGTATGTAGAGATGGTGCATGATATTACGAAGTCCGGTCTGATTTCTACTCCCGTGTTCTCGCATTTTCGGTGGGCTTCGATTACGGAGGTTTAAAACACAGACTTCGATAGAACCATTTACCAGCATCGTGTTATGGTCGACATCAGCGCCATCGAAGCTCAGAATCAGACAGCTCGGCTTGCTCTCCCAGCCCCGAATGACCCTGGCGCTACTACTCAAGCAGCAGTCGGGTCCACTGCCGTGAAGTTAGACGAACTGGGGCCGATGGTGGTCAACAGCGATGGCGTAAGTATGCCAAACTATCTCCATCGTTTGCTGATAGCTAAAGTCACGGCTCTTATCATCATAATGAAGACCCTATCCCGAATAGCAAACTGGGGCAGTATGACAGAGGCGGAGAAAGAAAGAACACTCCGCATTTTGCTCGCCAGGAATAAGTACGGTCTCTTTCGGGGCTATTATGATAATCCTAACCTTCGTGGGTTTAGGGTGAGACTTGCCAACGAAGAGAATGCACGCAAAAGTAACGGTGGGAGCCCCGATGAAGACGATGATGCCACGCTGCTTTCCTTATCGACCCCATCGACGAAGAAGGAATAAGAATACATGCTTACCATGCTGACGATGGAGACATCCACCTGGTCCTTCCGGTGAAAAGACTCGACTATCTTGATGTATGTAACAACAATGTAAGAAGGATTACCGAAAGCTGTGCTCATCTATCCCATGGAAGTACTACTACAGGTACTTTCCTCACAGAGATGACGCTCGTGTCGGCTTCTTGGGTATACCATCGCACCTAAGGGTGGCGTGGATTCAGTAGAGCGTACAGCAGGAAAGAGTAAGCAAGACCGCCACGGAGCCGATCCCCTTACCTCCCAGGTAGTATGATCGACGCTCAATCGGCGCAGACTCTTGGGGGCGTCTTGAAAAGCGCGGGAAATGAAACTGTCATTAAAGTTGCAAAGGCTCCTCCGGGCGTTTCGTACGTATAATTCCAGCGTGTGGAGACGGGTTAGGCCTTGAGAAACCATCCCAAATTTAGTCTACCAGTGGTAAGCACGACACCTTTGTCACTGTTGTCGACGTACCAGGGTATCTAAGGACAGCGCGATTCGTAGCAGCTCCAATTTAGGGCAACATTGGCAAAGTTGTTGCAAAGAAGGTAGACCTAGAAAAGCAGAGCCGAGATTGAGGTGCCTTATGGTCGGGCCGTGCCTCTTTGAGATGTGCTCCCCAAGGCCGTCAAAACTGACGCTTGCGCCACAAGCAAACGGCGACGCATCACCGATAAGATGCAAGCTCTCCAACTTCGAGGATGAGATGATCCGTCTAATCCACACACAAAAGCGGTCAACATCCTGTCGTGTATCAAGAATGGGATGCTTGACGGAGAGACTCCTCAACCGGGGAAAAGGTGGTACGCTCCTGGGCGTGTTAAATTGCTAACCGGTGGTCAATCAAGAACTAGCAACATTGGGAAACGATGTACTCACTAAGTAGTACTGCAACTGGACGTGTGTCAAAGAGGGTAGGAGATCGAGAAAGTGCAAGACGTCAGCGTCCGCTAGAGAATACGAAAGCCCTAGGCTGAAGGATTCGATGCCTTGCAGATATGGTATGAGAGAACGGAGTACGCCTGGGGTAATCGAGCCACAATTGCCCTAGAGAGGTTCCATACGCCTCTCATGACGACGATAATCACAGACGAACCTTGAGGTGAAAGCATAGCAGACTTTCTTTCAGCAGCCTAAGCCATTCAGGAAGTAGTTGCAAGATGGCGCGAGGGGGGTCCCGTAACGTCAATTTGGTCAGACGGGGATGCCTGCGAGGAGTGGGGCTCTCTGTTCATCGGCACAAGAAGCATTGACTTCCACTTCTTCTAGGCATGGAAGACCCTGTAATTTAACGAGCGCTTCGGTAAACGTATTAGGGCAATATGAAGCTGGGGTGAATACGACCGCCCGTAAGTTTCGATACGCATGGATTGCAATCGGTAACTTCTCCTGTAGTTGATTAAACGGAGGGGTACGCGTAGGTATATCGCCTATACGTGGAAGTTAGCAAACTTATATCATAGGAGCCAGCAACAAGGCGTACCATGGATCTCAAGCCGTTGAACATGGATCGCGTTGTGAGGCAACATGGACGACACAAAAGCAGATGGTTCCTACAGCGCTTCCTCAGCGATAGATAGCGAGGCATGGTAAAGAGATATACTGATAATCTCCCTCTGTCTCTCAGCGACAGCGTTCGTTCGTCGCTGCGAGGCGAATAAACGATGCGTGTATAAAGTACTTTGGACGCAGCCATGTTGAATTGGCGATTCACAAGGGTACAGTTGTACAGAGTGGAGTAATCGGGTATGAGTGCTTCAAATATTTCTAGTAGTATTTCGTGGGGGTGAACCCCCGCCGCTCCTGTAAATTCAGGCATCAGGATGCGATAAGTTTGCGACCACTGTTGATCATAAATGGTCATTACTATCTTGAACTTCTCACGGTTATGAATAAGTTCCCGCGGTAACATCGTCCCTGAGTTGCTACCAAGACATTATACTCAAGTACGCACTCAAGATTCAGGTAATATAACCAAGCCGCGTTCGCGATCTTTGGTGTAGCCACCAGAAGCATTTTATCCCCTCTTGCTCCCTTTCTTCACCCATCATGTCAATTCGGGCCCCGACCAAAGGCGAGAACTACGAGCTCAGGATTGACCTCAATAGCGAGTATCGCGAGAAGAGAAAGGATGCTATCAAAAGGGTGATAGCGTCGATGACCGTTGGGAAGGGTGAATGCGCACATCTACAGTCCGTGTCTCGTACTTATCAAGGCCAGATGTCAGCGGCCTGTTTCCTGACGTGCTCAAGAACATGCAGACGGACGACCTGGAGCAGAAGAAGCTGGTGTATCTATACCTCATGAATTACGCGAAGACCCAGCCAGAGCTCGTTATTCTCGCAGTCAACACATTCGTTAAGGACACAGATGACCCAAATCCTCTGGTCCGGGCTCTGGCCATCAGAACCATGGGTTGCTTGCGCGCAGAGAAGATCATTGATTACCTCTGCGACCCTCTTCAAAAGTGCCTACGTGACGAGAATCCATACGTACGGAAGACCGCCGCGCTCTGCGTAGCTAAACTCTACGATCTGAAACCCGAGCTTGTAATAGAGAATGGATTTTTGGAGCAGTTGCACGAGATGATAGCAGATGCCAATCCGATGGTACGTCTATTGGACATCTTTGCTTTTGGTAATAAACTGCTGTCATAGGTTGTGGCCAACACCGTTACAGCTCTATCTGACATCCACGCCGCTGCCGTAGCCCAGCCATCATCATCTACTTCAGAACAAGCTGTCTTCACGATCACGTCCTCTATCCTGAGCAAACTGCTTATTGCCTTAAACGAATGCTCCGAATGGGGTCGCGTCGCGATACTGAACGCCCTCGCAAGATATGAAGCTCAAGACGATAAAGAAAGCGAGCATATTTGCGAACGAGTTGTTCCCCAATTCCAACATGTCAACGGGAGTGTGGTTCTGGCGGCTGTTAAGGTATGGCCCGCGCCGTTCTTTTTGTCCTTGAAGTCAACTCCCGGCCCAGGTCATCATGATCCATATGCGTGGTGTCCGACGAGAAGAGCTAACCAAGCAGCTCATCCGTAAAATGGCTCCCCCATTGGTTACGTTGCTGTCGTCTCCGCCGGAGGTTCAATGGGTGGCCCTGCGAAATATAAATCTACTACTCCAGAAGCGGTCCGACCTCCTGACTAACGAAATGCGCGTCTTCTTCTGTAAATACAACGATCCGCTATACGTCAAGGTAGAGAAGTTGGATATTATGGTCCGGTTAGCAAACGAGAATAATGTAGATCCCCTCCTCAGCGAGCTGAAAGAGTAAGTCTTCTCGTATGTGATCTGGCGTGGTTCGACTAACCAATGCGGTTCAGGTATTCATCCGAAGTCGATGTCGACTTTGTGCGCAAGAGTATTAAGGCGATTGGTCAGACAGCGGTGAAAATAGACGCCGCCGCAGAACGTTGCGTCAACGTACTGCTAGAACTTATTGCGACTCGCGTGAGCTATGTGGTTCAGGAGGCTGTTGTTGTTATGAAAGTCAGTGTGCTCTGTTTCTTCTTGAATCTCAATCTTAACAAAGCCATTGTCTCACCATTGTCAGGATATCTTCCGGAAATATCCATCAACATATGAAGGGGTCATCCCGATTCTATGTTCCAACTTAGATGAATTAGATGAGCCCGAAGCCAAAGCATCACTTATCTGGATCATCGGTGAATATGCGAACAAAATCGACAATGCGGACGAATTGCTGGGTATTTTCGTTGACACGTTCACGGAAGAATCTTATCCTGTTGGTATCACTTCTGAAGCCGTCTCGAGCCACCACTAACATGAGGCGGTCAGGTGCAACTGCAAACCTTGACAGCGGTCGTCAAGCTGTTCCTTACGAAACCGGATTCCTCACAAGGAATCGTCCAACGGATACTCGATACCGCTACCAAGGACTGTGACTCGCCTGATGTCCGCGACCGAGCATACATATACTGGCGACTACTCTCAACAGATCCGGGCGCTGCAAAAGTATATCACATCCTATGTTGGCCTAACGCCACTGACCCTCTAATGTGCGCAGGCTGTCGTCCTAGCTCATCGACCACCTATTTCAATACCCCAAACGACCGTTTCTCCTGCCCTTTTGGAAGAACTACTTGGTGAAATATCCAGCCTCGCCAGCGTTTATCACAAACCGGAAGAAACATTTATTGGAGGAGGCCGAGTGGGCGCAGATTCCGTGCAACGCAAGGAAAACGAGTCAGTACTTCATAGTTACTTCTTCTCAAGGTTGTTTCTTTGGTAACATCACTCGCAGACTCTCGGATGATAAGTTCTCGACGCAAAAGGCGTTGCAAACGGTTGCTGCCGGTCAGCAAGCTGAGAACCTCCTCGGTGAGTGTCTAAGGTTTCGACATGCTTAATTGCTCGGCTAATACTTCGCGAATCAGACTTTGACGACGCACCAGCTTACGAGGGCCAATCATCTGGCCTTGCAGCAACCGAAGTTCTGACGTCAACACCAGCTGCTGCAAGTCTCCTCGCCGGCACATCGACAAATCCGCTAGACGACTTAGTCTCAATATTTGGTGGCAGTGGCGGCGGCATGGCTCCTACGCCCCCGGTCAACGCCTTTGCAGGCCTGTCGTTGGGCGCGACCAATTCGTTGATGACACCGACAAATCAAGTCATGAGTCCAGTCGTTCGAGGCGTACCCTCACCCGCTATCCCAGCTCAACCTCAAACACCGGCGCAACCGCAAAACCCCGAAGAGGATTTGTTGGGCTTGTTTTAGTATCCACAGTAAACTTTACTTCGTATGTCTTTGTTCAATAGAAAACCATTGATGTTAATTCCTCCACGGAGATGGATCCAGCGGAAGGTTTTACGTTCACGCATGTGTTATTCAGTCCGAATAGCATCAGGCATGGTCGACTGGTTCCCCAGATGCATGAATCTTTCGTTCGCTAGAGAATTCCAGATGTCTTCTATGTGAATCATGTATATCAATGCCCTCTGGCCCGCTAATTGACCCGCTTATTCAAGTGCTGACCACATTTTCCACTTGTCGGATGTCGCCCATCAGGAACCTACCCAAGTCTAGCTTGGTTCCTCCAGCAGAACTTCGAAGCGCCCACGAATGGCCATTGCTTAAAGTTTCGACGATACCATACTGTTATCGTTATATTGGTGACATTATACCATTTTACATGCGGCTTTGTTCGACATAAGCGCTGATTATATATTTCGAATATGACATAGGATATAGGTAAAGCATCCAAACGCGAATCGCAGTAATCACTCTGTAGCGAGGTGCTTGTACTTGGCGCTGATGGGCCGGGGCTTTTCACCTAAAACAGCCAGGAAGTTCTCGAACGTCAAGCACCCTCCCAATGTTTCGAAGTCAATCTCATCGAGAGGGAGAGGTTCGACCAGGGTAGGAGATTCGAGATGAGGGCTCGACTCAACAACAGGAAGCTCTCCATCGTCACTACCCTCTGGCAAGACCAGGTCTACATTCCTCACGGCTCTGCCTGCATTAGGGGCAACATTGGCATGGCTGCGTCTTCGGGGTCGTAATGCAAGGGAGACCGAGTTGTTATGGGCCTTGTGAAATAATCCCCAAAGGCCATACAAACGACCACGAAGCAGATTGAATGCAGGCTGTATACCCTCAAACACTGGCAGCGGATCGCAAAGGAAGGCTGCCTTCGCTTGACGGGCATTGGCATACGTACCAGTCCATCTCAGTATTGATGCATTGGGTTTGCTCGAAAACGGCTGTTGCTTATCGAGGGTATAGAGTACCGCCGCCCAAACAAGGAGGTAGAATAGTGATTCGAGATCATGTCGATAGAGGTGAGTCGGTGGTTCAGAGCCGCCAGCGAGGAGATCGCGTGCCATGAATGGGCCAGTTCCCGTTCGGTACTTCAGAGGCCCCTGTGGAATAATATCAGATGCCTGATCCCAGTCATTGAGGACGCCGACACAGCGCGACTTTGGCACGCTACGCCATAACACATTGCCAGCGCTTATGTCGCGATGAAGAACTTTCCCGAATTTCATCGCAGCGTGGTGGCCTAGTAATAATGTCAGAGCGTGATAGGGTTGCATGATATGGACAGAACGAACATTCGACTATATCAAGATACACTGGCATGAAATCCTCGGATGTTGGAACCTCCCATAGATGTTTGTACTGATCGGCAACCATGAGAGTGAGATAGCGCTGTTCAAGTTTGTGGGTTGTCGTCATGGAGCGAAACAGGTTTCCAGGGAGGCCGATAGACCTTCCCTTGAGCACCATCGCAAAGTGAACTTTGGGGAGGAAAGGCTTGATCCAAGGCACACTCTCACGGAGTGATTGGACTACTTCTGCTTCGAGTTTTGGACGCACAGCCAAGGGCCAGCTGAGCTTCGCCGCCATAGTGACTTGAGAAGGGGCCTCCTTCGTCGTTCCAGTGGCCACGTTTCCATTTTTGCCGCCATGGTTCGGAATAATAGGGTCAGTATCGTCAGCTGCTACCTGCTCTGTCTGGGTGCCCTCTTCTTTGACTGCTGCAACGAGATGACCGGGAAGAATGTGTGAGCCTCGGCCAGAAACACCCCGAAACACATATAGTGGATCACCAGTAATCTCAAAGTCTGAGTAGAGGCCCTGCCCGAGGTCCTTTACGAACGTAGCTCCTGCACTATCGCACGTAGGTAACCGGAGAACCGTATCCTTCATTGAAGAGGGCGGAGCGGAGAGAGGGAGCCCGAGGCGGGGGCCAGAAGAGATGAGTGGTTCGAATCCAGCATGAGCCATGTCGCACTTGGCCAGAGCTAACGCCAGCATCGCCAGCTTGCTTGGTTCTTCAGCGAAATTGAACTTCTTGGTGACGATGGTGCCTATCCGATCATAGTAGTGCACCCGTACGTCTTTATCCGTGATCACCAGACCGGTTGACCAACGTCTACAAGCAAATGTCATCATCGCCAGGGCATATCCAGTTGCTTGTGATTCTTTCCGAGCAATTTGTTTGAACCGCTTCGAAGGACCTTGTTCTTCAAGTTCGAGGACGTCGGAGCTTGATCGCTTAGAGCCAGACGACGTCGAGGACGGTGCCGAGTCCGGCGCGGAGACAGTGACACAGGCTTCAGTCTCGTTCATTTGCTCCTGTGGGGTAACGGCGAATTCCAGAAAGGCCTTAGAGAGTGACCAAGACAACTTGTCGACCTTGGGGTTGAACGATTTAAAAAAGAAAAGTCCATCAGGGGTCCAAGGTGCGCCAGTGCTATCCAATTGCTCGTCGCCTGGAGGGACCAGATTTAAATCTAGCTTGTAGCCATCGTCGCTGAATTTCTTGAATAGATCGTCTATGATAGTCTTGAACGGTATATATAGCTCCTCTTCAGGCCGGTCTTTGCTGAGCACGGTGTTGTATTCCTGCAAACCGCCAGAGTGTAGCGTCCACACGTTCGACTTGTTGATGTAATCCACGTCGTCGTCAGTGAAGCCATATACATTTTTCACGAAGTCTTCAATTGAGACATTGCTTAGCGGTTGGCAGAGGAGGAGCTTCGCCAAGGCGACATCCGCCTTCCAGGCAGCATCCGTCTCTGTGCCTAATCCAAAGTAAGTGAGCGAAGGGTGGGAACCGTGAAGGAGTCATGCTTACTGGAGTCTGAGTAGTAATCGCTAGAGTATTCATCGGAGGAATAGTGGCAGTGAGGGGATGAGGAAGGAGCGGCGCCAAACATGCTGCAGGTTCATTTCGCGATGCTGGGCTAGTTGCGAATCAATGAAACGAACACACTTGGTGGCACGGAGTCAAGATGTGGCGGCGACTTTACTGCCTGGATGCGTTGCCTCTTTCGTGCAACAACAAAGGAAAACACCATGTGACTGTTCTCCTATTCTCATACCTCCGGCCTCAGGGGCCTTCAGTATCATTTTCAATACCATAGCGACTTATGAATCCCTGGAGTTTGCTTGAGATTTATAGCCGGTTAGCCTTAGAGTAGATTTGATATGTATCTTATATTTCTTGGTGTTCCTTTGGAGGGACAATGTGACACTGAGGAAATGATACGCTAAGGGATTCGAAGACATATGCAGGGGTTCTTTCTCACGGACCGGACGCGCATAGGCTCAGGGTGCAGCGGATTCAAAAACTTTCCAAATCCCTTCATGTTGGTTCGACTGAGAACGGTTCAGAGATGTCGTTTGCCTCCCATTCGACGATTTTTGTCTAATCCTGCCTTTGCGACGAACCCCGTTCCCCATCCCGACTACCCTCCTTTCATCGCACGCGTTCAGCAAACCCCGGGAACGCTTCAAGGGACGACTCGTTTCACGGTACTCCCGACCCCCCTTCCTCAAGATTCCTCGTCGCCTGCGAACGATGTCTGGTTCACCGACTCGACCACGCAAGAGCTTATTGCCGTGATCGACGCTTGTTTGCACAACTTATATGACGTGCCGCGTGCAAAGCAGATTTTCGACCGGCTAAGAAAACGGTCGTCAAATGTGCTGGAGCCGAGAATATACAATAGTATGCTAGAGTCTTATGTTGCCATGGCCTCGGCAACAGACGACGCGGCCAAACCCAAGTACTGGTTAGAGGAAGCCTGGCGACTGTACCAAACGATGGAGAGTTCGACGGTGGATAAAATCGCTCCTACAGCCTCTACATACGCTCTAATGCTACTTGCATGGCTAAGGTGTGTGTATATCTCTACCCTTCGAACCCTTAATCATAATACTTCCTAGATTTAATCCGGACTCGGCCAATCCAGTGTCCTGCGACAGGGCCCAAACGCCTCTCGCTCTGCTCTCCAATCTCATTGACCGAGAGATATCAGTCCCATCTATTGTCTCGGACCGTGTATTTGAGTCCGATGAAGAGGCAGCGCAAGTCATCAAAATGTTGTCCAAAGCTGCCGTAGACCTCAATCTCTCAAAGGTAGTGTCGGAACTCGGGCAGGCAGAAGCCATCGGGTCAACATATCAAGATCCTCTCGAGAACGTCCCGGACGTGAGGCCAGTGTTGGCCTTCAAGATGAAGGATAAGGTACGTCATGCCACATCGCATCCTCTTGAATATGTGGCTAATTGCTCCCACAAGTCCGGCACCCCAGCTGACCCAGAGATTCCATTCAATCTGACGAACCTGCGGAACCACCTGGCGGACGTGGTGCTCGCTAGACGCGTCCTCCCTTCTGAACTCACAGCGCGTCAAAAGCTCCTCGAAGAATCCGTGTATGATGTTGCTGTCACACGACTGAAGCACCAAGCCGAGAGATTTGCAGAGTTGGGGATCACCAGCCAGGCACTCAAAACCCATGACTTGCAAAAGTGGATGTGGGAATGGCATCTTAAATTGCAGGAAAGATTGGCGGTAGCTATCAAAGATATCCTCGAGGTCGAATCCAACCCAGTGAAGAAGAGGGGGAGAGTAGCGACAACCATCCCACTTTCTCCATTCTTGCAACTTGTCAAGCCTGAGAAGTTGTCCCTAATCACTATCCTCGAGATCATGCGGTTGCAGGGAACGGGTGGCGTAAGCGACGGGATGAAGACAGCCCGTGCACTGATTGGAGTGGGCCAATGCGTGGAGATGGAGTATAAGGCGCAGATGTGCAAAAAGAACACTACGTCTCTTCCGTCGAGCATCCCTACCTCGGATATCGGGTCGAATCAGAGCACGGATGCCGCTCCTGCGGTCCCTGGCGCGCCAGCGGCTCAAATCTTCTCGAAGTATCAGTACTGGGACTTGCACGCTCGCCGGGTGGCCGCGAAGCAATTTGTGGAAGATGGCGAAGGGTGGACGGCGGATTGGACGCAGGCAGTCAGGCTTAAGGTCGGAAGTATCCTGGTAGAATGTCTGATGGATGTTGCTGAGGTTGAGAGGACCGGTGTGCATCCCAAGACTGGTGCTATCGTGTGAGTACCCCCCATACAGGCATATGACTCTCCTAATATGTGATTGTAGCTCGGAAGTTCAACCAGCCTTCTTCCATTCCTACGAGTACATCCGTGGCCAGAAACTCGGTGTCATTCGGCTAAATCCAGTTGTTGCTGAACGCATTGCGAAAGATGGGTTAAGGGAAACGCTGCATCCACGTCATCTTCCCATGTTAGTGCGACCCAAGCCATGGCTGAATCACGATCAAGGAGGATATTTCTACAACAAGAGTATGTTCCATTGACTTCGTAAGTTTATTTCGTTCTTACTCACACTGCTCCTAGCATCGGCAATGCGTTTCAAAGATTCTGTTGAGCAACTCGCATACCTCAAGCACGCATCTCAGCTAGGCAACGTCGAGCTCGTGTACGCTGGTCTGGACGTCCTCGGGTCTACTCCGTGGAGAATAAACAGGCCCGTGTTTGACGTTGTCCTCGCCGTGTGGAATTCCGGCCTTCGTCTAGGGAAAATGCCTCCAGCGACATACGATGAGCAGGAACCCGAACGACCCGACAACTACGAAACTGATCTCAGGGCCAGGAACTCGTATCTGCAGCGCCAGCGTGCTTACGCGCAAGGCAAGGCAAATAACCACAGTGATCGATGCAGCGTCAACTATAAGATTGAGATCGCTCGAGCGGTAAGCCAAGATTTTTGTGTGACTATCCGTAATCATGCTTCAACTATCTCTTTAGTTCCTTGGTGACACGATCTATCTACCCCACAATCTCGACTTCCGTGGCCGCGCCTACCCTATCCCTCCCCATCTGAATCACATTGGAGATGATCTGTCTCGTGGCCTTCTCAAGTTCTCTGAAGCTAAGCCCTTGGGTGAACGTGGTCTTCGATGGCTCAAGATTCACCTTGCCAATTTGTATGGATTTGACAAGGCCAGCTTCGATGAACGCGTCGAATTCGTTATGGATCGCCTAGATGACGTCTTTGATAGCGCGACTCGACCCCTGGAGGTTTGTTATAGTCACCGTAAACGAAACGCGTCTAACTTCCAGTTTACAGGGCCGTCGATGGTGGACTCAAGCTGATGACCCGTGGCAATGCCTGGCATGCTGTATAGAACTACATGCTGCGCTAACCTCCCCGGATCCCCCAGCATTTATGTCGTCGATCCCGGTCCACCAGGATGGTACTTGTAACGGTCTGCAACATTACGCCGCCCTCGGTGGGGATGCGCGTGGTGCCGCCCAGGTCAATCTCAGCGCCTCAGAACGTCCATCGGATGTCTACACATATGTCGGCAACATGGTAGAAAAACTCCTGGAGGAAGATGCTCAGAAAGGCGAGAAATACGCTATTCTACTCCAGGGCAAAATCACCAGGAAGGTCGTCAAGCAGACCGTCAGTCTTTTTGTGTATGTATCTTCCATGGGTGCTTGGCTTACCAGCACTTATTGTAGGTCATGACAACCGTGTACGGCGTGACTTATGTTGGTGCTCGTGACCAAATCGAGAAACAGCTAAAGGACCGAAAGGATATTCCTGATGAAGATACTTGGGGCGCCTCTGCCTACCTAGCTAAGAAGGTATTCATCATTTCATTTCTGCTCCGCTCTTCAGGTACTAAGCTCCTGAAATCAAGGTCCTTGCTTGTATTGGTGACCTTTTCACCGGTGCACAGCATATACAGAATTGGCTCAATCTCTGCGCGCGGCTTATATCGAAATCCATCCCCGCTGACAGATTACCTGAAGTCTTGACGGATCATTCGAAATCAAAGGGTGGCTCCCGCAAGAGCACCCTCCCTCAGGACCGGATACGCAAAGAGCAGATGACCTCCGTCGTTTGGACTACCCCGTTGGGCTTGCCCATTGTTCAGCCGTACAGGAAGCCCAAACGAAAGCAGATTATGACCTCTTTGCAAACGGTGTTTATCTCGGACCCGAATTCACCGGCTGAAGGTGAGATGTGGTGCACATGCTAGCGTTTCTGCTCTCAGCCTGACCGTTCTACCCAGTGAACACGATGAAACAAGCTTCCGCGTTCCCGCCTAACTTCATCCATAGTTTAGATGCTACGCACATGATGTTGACCGCTCTTGAATGCAGAGTAAGCACCGTGGATTTGATGCTATGCCGACGCGGAAATGCTGACCCACGTTTCTTTTTGCAGGCTCAAGGCCTTACATTTGCTTCCGTTCATGACTCTTATTGGACACACGCGTGTAGCATCGACAAGATGTCCGAAGTAATCCGTGATACCTTTATTACATTGCATTCCTCCGACGTCTTAGTAAAACTCCAAGAAGAGGTTCGTACCCCACAACCACCCACATGCGATCCGGTTCCATACTTATTACATCACGCATATGTAGTTCCTAGAGCGGTATCGGGGATACAAGGTCCCTCTAATGAACCTCCGTTCCCCTCGGCTCGTGAAGCACCTCAAAGAAGCTGGAGCGAGAGTCGTGGCTACTCCGGAGCAAGCTAAGACGCTGGACGCCATCAAAGAACTCCTGGTCATCTCGGACACAGAGAAGCCAACCGTTGAAGAGACCGACGACCCCGCCGCCCTCGCTGATCTCCAGAATATGCTTGAACAACTACAAAAAGAAGAACCGACACCGGTTGCTACTCCCGAAAAATCTGACGATCCCTCGAAATCTCTCGTTGAGATGCTTCTCGAAGAGGACGAATCAGAAGTGGATGAGGAGGAAGAGGACGAACAATTTAGTCCTCGTGCGAAAGCCGCTAAGAAGAGGAAGGCGAAGGAGGACGCAGCTACCATCACTCTCCTGGGCAAATTCGTTGACTTGACTGACATCCTGCCGCCGTTGCCTGCTAAGGGCGACTTTAAAGTCGAGGCTATAAAGTCTTCGCAGTACTTCTTCTCTTAATCGTTCTAGTCGTTGTCCTTTTGTTGTCGAATTCACTCATCATCTCATCGCATCTAGAAGCACATATCGTCCCACCTCCGCATTTGCATAATATATATTCATATGTAGCACATAATAATACATTTATTGGTCCCAAGGCGAACTTATGCGAACACTCTGCAGTCTCAAGACGTTCAAGCGATTTGTATAGTTGTGGCGTAGAAATCTCTTGTATCTTGTGCAGGTGAAGCGTTGGTTTGTTCGCTCGGATAGGATCAACGTTCAGCAGTGTCGTAGACGCTAAGTGCCCCAGCTAAATCAGCATAGAGAAGAGATATTGACCCTCGAGTAGCTAGTCTTGAGTTGCGGGACTCGCAGTTTACATCACAAAAAGCAATTTACATCACAAACTGAGATCGTCGGGTGGCCGACGCAAGGCAGCTATGTCACTATGACACTACCGGGTGAGGTACGTTGCCGCGCATTAGGTTATGCGCGACAATAACTAACCGTTGTACAACACGACGTTGGGAGCATCGATGCCTACGTTCACCGCCGCTAATGCAGCTATTGCGCTAGCCTCGTCACTGGTGTCGATCGAAAGTAACCCTCTTTCGAAACGCATCTACATCTGGGGTGCGGGGACCCACGGCGACAGAGTAACCTTCCTCCTTGAAAAAGCGGCGACAAATTTCCCAACGGTAGGCCCAGCACCGATGATGAATGCTAGCAGATGTAGGGACGATCGAGGGCAAGTATCTAGCATATCTTCGACCTTTTGACCGACAGAGCGGCTACAGGGCTTTCGGTTTCTAGAACTTACATTGATAATCCACCCAGCGCGAGTGTTCGCAATATGGGTCGAAACGAATGTATGGCTCGGGGGTGGTGGCTTGCTCGCGGCTCGCGGAGGTGCACCCCACGACCTGAGCTAGCCGAGAAACGTTTGCCCAAAGGTAGGGTGGACTCACGTAGAGCCAGGGTGACCTCACTGCTGCCTTGCTTACCCCGAGCTAACGGTATAGAGTTTCTAGATTCAGCACGAACTTGGCTGGCTTCAGTCTCGGATGATTGGGCGTTCACTGCTACAATTGCTTTGTCCATTTTCAGCAGGAAGAAGGGATAGCAGATAGAGTTTGTATTGATGATTCATATTGGCCATGAGCTGCGACACAAAACGACATCTTTCTGTTGAATTCTGGGGAATGTTGAGACACATCTCAACGTGCAGGGGAAGCAACATACCCAATAGAGGCGCATTACTGCTTTACTCGGACTTCGCCTTGGCAAGCTCCTCCTGGTGCTCTTTCTCAAGAGCGGCCTAGGAATGATGAGTATGTGTACCATTCTTCCCCGATAAAATAACCTTACCAGTTCGGCCTTCTTGGCCTCAATCTAACAAAAATAACTCAGCCCTATGGGCCAACCACATAAGAACGAACATACGTTGTCTCTCAGCTTCTGCAATAGCTGCTGCTCGTGTTGACGAATATATTGGTCTACAGACAATTCAACTTCTTCACCCCCGAACAGCCGCAACAATCTGACCTTCATGGGCCTTCTCTTTTTTGCTATTAGGGCGTTTTAATTATGGATGCGGTCATGTGGATATGCGCAGAATCGTACCTAAATTCCCTGGATTGGGCGACCGAGCCCTCCTTCAAGCTCGAGGAGAACCGCACGGAGGCGACGGCAACTCTGGGGACACGGCGAACAGCAAGTCTGGCGAGCATTGTTTGTGGTTGGTGGTGTAGAATTGAGAGGTGGTTCAACGTAGGCGGGAGACGGAGTTGATTGGGCGCCTCAGTCTCACGGTTTGTGACCTTCCTCCGAGTCACGTCACACTTTTCTTTCCTCACCCACCATGTCCACATTCCTCAGGCAGGCCACTACCGCTGTACGTCCAGCCTCCAAACCGCAGCGTCGGTGTACTGATGAGATCTAGGCTCGCGCCGTCTCGCGCTCACTGTCCTCGACGGCCGTCGCTCGCAAGGGTAAGAAACAGTGATTGCATGCAGGACAACCCGCTAAATTCCGAGTACGTCCGCAGACCTAGTACAGGACCTCTACCTCAGGGAATTGAAGGCATACAAGCCTACGCCTGTGGTGAGCCGTTACACTACTGTTTCGAGCAAGCCGAGCTTATACGACTTAATTGCAGGCTAAAGACGCCCATGTTGGAAACGTGAAGCAGTATACTTTGCCGCCAGCACCCAAAGCACCTGCACTTCCAGCCGATTTGGCGGGGGAGCTCACCGCATACGATGCTGCTGAACCCACCGCGGCAGAGGTCACAAAACCCGTATCCACGTCGAGTGAAGAGACCATCACTGGTGCCGACGCGTACCTTAGCTTCCTCGAGCAGGATCTCCCGAAAGAAGAGGACCATCATTAGAGAGAGATAGCGTAATGGCAGTAGATTGATTTGGCATACCTCCGAACCTTGCCATTCAATGGATACCAGTTGAATTCTATCCGACCGTTAACATCTATATTGAAACCCCAAGCAATGGTTAGCCTTCGTCAGACAAGTCCATGGTTGTGTCAAGTTCAATAGCAGCGGGTCCATCTGCATTGGTACACGTGAGCGAATACCCAGCATCTCTATCGCCTCTCTCGAGCTTGCCGTTGTTCAACCTGTTGGACAGATGCATGTATTACGATTCTTCTCTTCCGGGATGGCCGCACTCTTGCATCACTATATGGAGATGACCTCAAGCGCGTAAGAGCAACCAGGCAAAGACCCGTCAATATGTCACCTGAAGCGTAAAATGCCTCTGCCAATTCGCCCTCACCTTCTGATGGGTGAACCCTGGTATTACAGCGCTGCGCGAGCACCACGATGGCCATTTCATGGCCGTCTGTTAGCGATATTCCGGGCGACCGGATATCGGGGTATGACTATTGCTTGCAATCCCAAGCGTCCAACACTTCCAGGTTCAAACCCCAGACATCACTCCAACATATAAAATGGTCTACTAATAGGCAAGTAACTCGACAGCTTCATCACCGCAGCACTAGCCCAGCCCACTCCTCTCATCACACACAACCAATATTTTCTAGCCGCACCATGCCTTCCTCAACGCCACTCGTCGCGTTCATCATCGGGTTCGGGCCCAATATCGGGGGCTCAGTAGCCTCCCTTCTGAAGGAGCAAGGATACACTGTCGCAGTGGGGTCCCGTAAACCCGACGTCGACAAAGTCAAGAAAGAAGGGTACTTTCCGGTCCAAGTCGACGCGACGCAGCAAGCGAGCATCTCAGCGGCGTTCGCAGCCGTGAATGCTGAACTCGGACCGCCCAGTGTTGTTGTGTATAACCGTCAGTTTCCTCCTGCTGTCCGTACATTAGGAGAGTCTGCTGATCGTGATTGCTTGTGTTCTAGCCGTGATCCATCGAGAGCCTACCGATGTCTCTGACCCTTCCACGCTCCCCCTTGAAGCTTTCAACGATGTCATTGCGATAGGCAGCAATGTCTTCGTTGCTATCCAAGAGGCATTGAAAGGATTCCGCTCAAGCAAACACGAGGATACGCCGAAGGCATTCATCGTCACAGGCAACGTCCTGCCCGCCGACAAAGCTCTGTCACCCTTCTATTTCTCTTTGGATATACAGAAAATCATCGAGTCGCGTATCGTCGGCCAGCTTGCCCGCGCAAACGAAAAGACCGGTATACAGTACGTTCCTCAGCTCTTGACCTGCTTCTTCGGCCTTGAGCGATTGATGGCCATGTAGATTCGCTTATGCTACTCTGGTTGCGGACGATGGAGGAATACCTCCGTATGATCTATTCCTCAAGAGCGGAGACGTACACGCGAAAGTGTATTGGGAATTAATCAATCGCAAGGAAGGGCCTTGGGATTACAGGTCAGTTGAGACACCGGCCACCATTTTCACCATTGACCGTTCATTAGGTTCACGTTGGATGGAAAGAAGCTGGCCAACTACGAGTCGTTATGATTGATAATTGTCAATGAACCTAGGCCCTTGAGCTTGAGGCCTCCTCATCAAGTCATCTTGGTCATGGCGCGAAGAGAACTGAGATATTCCTACCCTCGCTGCGTACATAGTCCCGCTGTGGGTTTATCAGCAACTCTGTACTGCTTACTACGATGTACTCCTAGAATACCCCCTGACTCCTGATGTTCTTTCGGATGCGAATCTTAGGGATGTGCTCTTACTATACTACTGTATTAAGAGTACCTCAGACCATTATCAAGTCAGAAGACTTCGCGCCCAGCAATCCGCTTTATCGACCTGCGATAAGCACGCCATGGCTATCAATCGGCCTACTATTGGCAGATTCCGCTTGGGTGCGCCATATTCGACTAGAACGGCGTTAATGCCTTCAATCCATGGGAACGCCCCGCAATCCAGGATGCGGTACGGATACTGCAATATTGTTCATGTAAGCGTACAATGTCGCCATCAACTTTATTTACTGAAGTCTGACTAAAGACCTTGCTTTCAAAGCCTATCGAATAGGGCCCGTATCAATGGTGCTAATGACACCTATTATTAGGGATAGGGAGTGCTACAGTCGTGGGTGCGCGTGGATCTGGATAAAAGGCGGGTCGGTGGTAGGGAGGTATATACTTCATTCTCAACGGCAATCAACCCGTCTGCACGCACATCTTATCCTCATACTACAACTCGACACACACAGAACTCAGGAGATTGAAGCATGTCGTCCCCGCTTGTCGCATTCATCATTGGCGCTGGGTCCAATGTCGGCGGCTCTGTCGCCGCCCTCTTGAAAGAGAAGGGTTATGCTGTCGCGCTTGGGTCTCGTAACCCCGACACCCAGAAGGTCAAGCAAGACGGATACTACCCGGTAAAGATCGACGCGACTGAGAAAGACAGCATCAAAGCCGCTTTCGCAGCCGTCAACACCGATCTTGGCCCGCCCAATGTTGTTGTGTACAACGGTAAGACTTTGTTTGCACCCGGGGACGGAGATCGGTTGGTAACAGTGCATAAATTCGTTATAGCTGCTTTCCATCAGTCACCGACTGATGCTTCTGACCCCTCGACATTGCCGCTCGATGCTTTCGATAAGGGCGCGTCAATTGGAAGCAATGTGTTCGTCGCGATCCAAGAGGCGTTAGTTGGATTCCGGTCAAGCAAACATGAGAACAACCCGAAGGCCTTCATCGTCACCGGCAACAGGCTTCCAACAGTCAAGGCCCCGACGCCCGGCTATTTGGCCTTAGATCTTCAGAAGGTCATCGAGCAGCGAATTATCGGCCAATTCGCCCGCGCCGACAGGATCGGTATACAGTACGTTCATTGCCCCTTTGTTCGCTTGCCAAGTGCATTCCTGATGTTGACATGAATGTTGGGTAGATTCGCTTTCGCGTTCTTGGTTTCAGAGAGTGGCGAAGCCCCGCCGTATGATGTTTTCCTAAAGAGCGGTCCTACGCACGCAAAGGTTTACTGGGAATTGATTAATCGGAAGGAAGGTCCTTGGGACTACAGGTACGCCATAATTCCTTCCGCTACTCGCCTTGAAGGCGAGTAATGGCGCACAATAACTAATCATCGGCCACGACAGGTTCACACCGGATGGAAAGAAGCTGGCCGGATACGAGTCCCTATGATAAGTGGCGAAGGATGACTGGGCCTCGAATTTGATGTACCTGGTAGAACCTGTCGATGGTAGCGTAAAGGCGTGGCGAACTGTACAGCCCAATTGTTGAATGATCCAGGCTTAGACTGAAATTTTAGTTTGCTTCCTATAGTCTACTCAAAGCGACGTGGCAGCGCAATCGGCATGCCCCCTCCAGCCTTGCTTCGTATCAAAACGTTGTCTCGACGGCTATCAGCGAGTCCGCCATGCAGCGCAGGCTGATCAAGAGTATTCGACACCATGATCCATTGACCTGAGACAGCATTTGACGCCAGAACATTGACATGCCATTTCCACGTGGGGTGGAAGGGGCCAATCCTGAATCAGGGTCCAATGATGCTCGGTTCCATTGCTCGTAGACTATTTTAGAATCCGGGCCTTTATATCTCGAACCACCAGCGAAAAAGTTTTCCTGCCCCACTTTGCTGCTGTTCTGGTCCCAGATTTTCAGCAATGTCCCGCATATTCTGCATCCCCGGGATTATCTTCCTCCTCTGCGCGTTCGTGCTGAGCTTCCTGACGTCGATCTCGCTGCCCTACCTGACCGCCCTCGACATCACGCGAGTGCATTTCGGAAATGCTGGGACTGCAGGGACTTTGGATCAAGGCGTGACGGAGCTGAGGGTGAGTGCTCAGTGCAAGCTAGTTTTACCAATGGCGATATCTAAACTCGCGTCATGATCTGCGTTGTCCTGGGATAGCTCGGCGTCTGGTGAGTCGCGTTGTCCTGATTGCCTGACTCCCGTCAACTAACCGCAAATTTTCAGGGCGTATTGCTCGTACGATGTGAATGATAGCCGTACTTGCAGCAAAGCAGGTGCGATATATTTGGTGTGGTCAGAGGGCATCGCTTACATCGGCTCCAGGACATGGATACAACGTTGGCATCGGCAGTGTCGTGGATAAAAACACCAGCGTGATCATTGGATCATCCTGGACCCGTGGACTGGCTGTCCACCCCGTCGGTAAGCTCACTTCTTCCCCCCTCAAATCGTTTAGACTCATGGCCGGAATACGTCAGCCACCGCAATCACCTTCGTGGCTCTCCTCCTCTCCTTCTCGCAGCACATCACGGTCACCCTAGTGTCCTCGATTGTGTCCTTCTTCGCCGCGCTTCTCACCCTAATTGCCTTCGCTATCGATATCGCGCTCTTCGTATACGTACGCCATCAGGTCAAGAAGATTAATGGAATCGACCCCAACACAAACGCTGGTCCAGGTGCGTCTATCGAGTAACTTAAATTCCATCACCGTGGTTCTAACGTGTGCCTGCGAAGGCTTCTGGCTGACCCTTGTCACCTTCATCCTCCTGCTGTTGGCTGGCGGGACAGTCTGCTTTGGCCGCCGCAAAGATAGGCTGTCAGGTGCTACCACCACCACGTATACCACGTCTGAGAAGAAGCCTTTCTGGTCTAGGTTCAAGAGAAAGAACTAAACTAGGCTTCTCTTACGAGCATCTTACTAGCACGTATACCCCCATCTTTTTCGTTCGTAACCAACAATCCCCTCGTATGACGATGCCACGAACCATTTCCTTACTTCCAGTGAACCCCACGTAAAACATACACGATACGATACGGTCCCCTTATACCTGTAATAGAGTCTGTCATACGATTACACGCTCCCAGTCGACGATGTCTGGCCGCCACAACGTGCCTAATGCTTTTGCCCTAATGCGGAAGCGATGACCTCAGTGCCTTCCAGCATCCCCTTGCGATAATCACTATTTGTGCCCTGGACTCCCATATAGGCAAAAGAACGCAGAAGATACCACTCATAAGGACCCATATCCTGACGGTGTACAATGATAAGCGACTTCGCTGAAGAAGAGGAAGAGGAGAAGCGGGCTTACATGCTCACGGAAATCCAGAACCCAAAGAATTGCACGCTGAAGACGTAGTTGCTGAAGAACATGGGGATGGGCACTTCGGGGCAGGAGGTAAGTAAACTAGTGCGAAGAGACTACGGGTGAGACTCGACGAACCAATGATGGTGACAATGGCGGTCAGACTCGAGGAGTATATAGCCGCACGTTTGAATGATGCTCGAAGGGTAGTGATGTCGACAGGTTTGTCACGCTCATCTTGCTCTGATGGTGCACTTTCTTTCACTTGGATTGACCCCGCTTCTACATCGACTTTCCCTGCTTTCCTCTCAGATGGACTGAAGTCGCCCCTGACAGTGAGAGGGGGGCTATCAGGGGGAATTGAGGCAACTTTGTCTAGATCTTCTATCGCCCTAGTACCATGGAAGCTGTAATCATCTGGACCTTAAAGCGAGAAGAAATTGAATGTTCCAATGAAGTGCGTTTGCGTTGTAAGTGAGAAAAGACGCACTGAGAAGGGAAACGGCCACGGTAATTAGCCCCGAGAACAGAAGTCCCGTCAAACCGCTGCATACGGCAGAGTATGGGTTCGCGAGGTTGGCGACGTTAATCACGCCTATTAAGTGATGATATTACTCACTTAGTAGCCAATACCCTGGAGAAGATGGAAAGGCGTACCATATATTTTCCAACAACCTATCATCCATGCTGCCATACCAAGTGTTGCGCCAATGAGGGCACCGGACAGCACCCCTGCCCGAGTAAGCTTACTCCAGGACACCGTCAAAGCAATTGGTATGACAGCGGGGCTCAGAACTACTCCCCTATAAGACATTTGATAAGGCAATGAACGAACGTCCGGGCGTAAATTACTCACTGGACATAAAACAGCTTTGATTTAGCGACAAAGTATCAGTAACAATAATTTCAAGAGCAATGGTAGAACGGTTCACCCATCCTAGATCTATACTAGCTTTGTGTAGCTAGGAACGATGTGATTAGTGGGTGCGATGTGATTAGTGGATGGGGGAAGGAGAGATGCTCACGATCACTGCCCAACATCCCATCCACACTGCCCAGAAGCAGATGAAATAATGTGATGCTCGAACAATTTCGGGTCCCCGCGCGGTGGGTCGGAAGTAGGTCCGATAAATGCTGTTTACGGAGATGATGTGTGAAGGATGTGAATGGTCGCAGGGAATGACAGCTTCGGCTGCGGGATGTAAACGTGCTCACTCATATGAACTGCATAACCGGGATCAGTTAGCGAGCTGGAGGTACGTGGAAGCCAGAAAGAAACACGAACAAGAGACTAGAAACACCTATTAATTCCGCACTGACGGCAGATGTTACGGCCATGCTATTCAAATCAAATCAAATGATCTGGATGGGGTCGTTTGGCATATTCCACGCACAAGACAACCAGTAAGATTGCCGCTGCTCCGCCTTTGCCCATGATCACCGATGCGGCCGCTGGTGCCGCCAATCCTGCGCTAGTTTGCGCTGGGGATAAAGGCGCCGGGTAAGTGGGGAACCTGGGCTGCGTCGAAATGTCTCACAATAAGGACACTGATAGCCATACAGCGAGGAAACTTACATCGTTGACGAGGGCACGAGCAGCCAGTCCCAGGCACGAGGCGAATGCAAATGGGACCGCGAACCAGGATAACCCACCGAGCATCTATCCACAAATATCAGTATAGGTACGAGGAACCGCCATTCCAACTTTACATATGCTTTTGTGGTCGTCTTCGGGTCACTTGCGATAGCCTGTGTCAACACAAATGAAATCAGCATCAATCGGCTGTGCTCGACAAACGGCTTTAAGGATGATACCCTTTGCCAGTAACCTATGGAAGAACCAATTGATGTTAATATGATGCGAACGGCGTATGGACAGGAGCCTCGCCTTGATCACAGAAGATTCCTGAAAATCCACTGAGAATCGTGGCCGCACCAAATACAAGGCCCTGATTGCTCTTCATTGTGAGGTAACTGCCTTGCGCATTCCCTGTGACAGGAACCTCATTCCCTGCCTCGGTTAGTAGATCGTGCATGCCGTGCAAGCCTCCCGTCACGGGTGAGGTTCCACTACAGCTATGTAAGTTATAGCTTCCAGTAACATCGTCATACTCACAAGACACTGAAGATGACTAGTATTCGTGATGGATTAGGGTTTCGAAACAAGAATAGCAGTATAGCATCTTACATATGTAGATTATGGTGAAGAGGATGATGGTATGGCTCCAATCGCAGATGAATGTAGCCCGAAGTCCTCCCCAGAGCACATACACCGCAATACCTATGGGGAGAAGCATGCAGGCGGCTATCTGTTGTTTTGTTGATAATCAAAACCGGAGACAGTGGTGAGATTATCAACGAACAGTATTCATTCCTGTCAGAGCGTTGACTGTTGCTGCGCCTCCTACTGAGCCGAGTTAGCCTTCGACCAATGTGCACCGCCAGACAGCTCACATAGAAGAGATCCACAAACGACCATGATGCATAAAAAGGCGTAGAATGTGAACAAAAGATGGGGTCCTGTCCCGAACCGTACTTGGACGATCTGTGACATCATGGAATCAGCGAACATATCACAGAAGCTCGTGGAGGTATGCATCACCTCGAGGAAGGTGTGAGCTCCGTTTGCGTTCATTTTAACTTTGGCAGCGACCATTCCGAATATCGCAAGCTGTATAGTCCCCCCAACACCATACCACCTAACCACCGGAAGAACTGAAATCAAAAGTACTGCGCTGCACAGGAAGCAGATTACACACACCATGGACCGCTGACGCCAAAGGTATAGGCAGCTGTACTAGACTGTAACAGTGTCGCACTCCATGTCCAAGCGCTGACACTGTTGGGGAACGGTATCAGCACCATCAAAAGACCAGACGAAGCCGTATGGGTACTTACATACCGCAGCACACGAGTCCCGGCTGCAGAAATTGGGCCGAGCTCCTTAGCATATCCGCATACTGTATATGAAATTACGAACCTTTACACTTCTAGAGGCACTCTGAGAATAGCACCCGTTAGTCGCTGTTCTACGCTCAATACTGATGGTGACTGACGGTGAATTCTTCTGATGAACTCGGCGATACTGTTGTGAATTTAGACTGTAAATAGGTCAAGAAGACCATGACCAAAGCAAAGAAAAACCCAATGCCTAATATCTGCGTCAACAAAGCATAAAAAAATCAAGTGAAAGGGACGCACCGACAACTACGCCGTATCCAATACTTTGGTCTGTCGAATCAAAGTTAGCCCCGGATACTATCAAAAAAAATGTGCTGAGTATTTGCCCAATAATGGCCGGAACTGTGGTGTATTGGACTCGGAGGACATCGTTGACAATGGTAGATGTGCTGCGTCAAACCTTTGGTTGACTGTTGAACAAAAGGGAGAAGTGAGTCAGGCTATCAAGTCACCCTATACCATCGAGATAAAGGTGCGTTATCTCGACCGTAATTAGCACACGATTCCCATCGTATCCGCATGATGTTCTACGCCGCATTTCAACATTTGGTGAATGGCTGCCTCAAGTTAGCGGCGGAGTCGAAATTTCCCTTTTTTGGATGTAAATTCGGCTGGCACTGGTCACGTTTAAGCTTCACAACCGCTTTCCGCTTCTTCGACTCGTAAATGCTTGATTCCTCGACGTCAGTTCGGATGCACAAAGCTTACTCGGGCATCATTTGGCGCATCATCGCCAACATAGGGCTCCTCGGGTATCATACAAATACAATGCCGTGGAAAGGCTGTTGCGGACCAAAAGTTGAGTATGGCTCGAGTTGCCATCAATGCATCAACAGCAGTGATATCTAGAGAAGTGCCACACATCTACAGAACTCAGAAACAAAGACTGCTAACTACGTCAGTGATTGATCCATAGAAATTGCCCTGTATTCGGGCGTGTTTCTAGAGAGCGCTCAGCGGCTCAGGCATCCATGGAAGAGAGGAAAGCACGGAACCTTTACCATTGGAAGGCAAAGTCTTTATTGGACGTCGTCAGTTTGGAGAGAAATCCGCCTTCATTGTTGTTTCATCGTTGATAGGAAGTCCTCTAGTCTCCCGATGCTCAATGGCGTCGAGGCTCTCTCACTGATCCAAAGAGAATCAATATTATCCGGGGAAGTAAGAATATTCAGGACGACAGTCAAAGTCTGAGTAAATACACATTGATGGTGTAAGGCTGTGGCTAACAGCCGAGCATTATTTATTTAAAGCACCGTCCCCGGCCCATATCCTCGTCACCACCATGAGCTTTAACACTAGTCGTCAACCCCAGCCTTCAGACTCACTAGAGTTCAGCCATATCTCGCCATGGGAGCAGCACCCATGCCCTCCCTACGCTGCCTCGGTCTGTCTTGCACCAATTGCCTCGCATGCCAACAGCATTAACACACTGCATAGGGTCGGGGAGCTGGAGGCAGCATCAACTCTGCCTTCTCGTCCCGCGCGGAAGTGAACACACCGCCCCCCGTGTATTTCTCTCGTACGTGTTTAACTGCCTTGCGTCAGAGTCGCGCTTACCACAGCGGCGTAGCACACAACTCCGGGGCCGTTCTCTTGCCTTCGTACTCTCCTCAGGCTCCTGGGCAGGACCTAGAGCATGGCCAAATTCGACGCGGGAATCTCAGCGAGGTAGGCCCCGCAGCTGGTTGGCCCGTCACTCGCATGAAGATTTTAAAAGGACTGGGAGCCTTGGGGCTTGTCGTCGGCCTATTGACCACGGCTGTGGTCGTTGCCAAATTTGTCCACGAGCCTGACCCTCCCCGATAATCACCACTCCGCATTCACTAGACCCATTCGACAATCCTCCGCCGTCGAAGTGATGGCCTGAAGAAGTCATTCACTCTATACCTGCCCGGAGTTCGCCTCTGCTGCCAAAGGGAGGTACAAGAGTAGTGTCAGGAGCCCATAGCTCTAGATGTGGCCCGGGAAATACTCGTTTCTATCCTTCCTGCATGTTTCACGTCTTCGAGTACTATATACCCCGCAATCTCGGGACAATTCATGACAGCTGAGCCGATGTCAAAGAATTGGCGTTCAGGGAGATAGATGGTGGGCTGTGGTGGGATTAATGGAAGACGTGGCAAACGTGAAGCGCTAGTGACCTAGGGAACATCGATTGAGTGATCGTCTGGATATGGTGCTACGTATGCGCTGGTCCACGGTTGTCAAACAAACTTCGAGGACCTTTCGGCATGCTGTGTTTTCCACCGCATTCCTCGTAAGTCTTTGGATTAGTTCATGGAAAATAAAACAGCCTACCACTCGACGCGTGGTTTTACGTAAGGCCCAAAATCCATTTAATTCATATATCGTGGACAAGCCATTACACAGTAAAGCCGGACAATAGAGTGCTGATATCGACTATTCGTTTCTGAGAAATCGGTGTGCGGTGATTCAAGACGTACGTGCCAGCGGACTTGCGGACGCCCAAACCGGCGTGCGCTGAGTATAATATTTGAGCAAGGGTCATTGTACGGGCAGGCGCACATGAAAAAGGGTCCAGCGTACCGCCAAAGAACGAAGAGGACTTGGCAACTATCGTTAAAAGCATCAGAGCAAACCAGCGAACACAAAGTAGGCTAGTCCGACACAAGCGGACAACCAATTTCCATGTCCTACGCCGCCCGCAACACTTCTCGACCCGCTGTTCGGCTTTGCGTCTCCATCTGGAGGAGTAGTGGTGGTATTTGATGAAGGGGGCGTGATGCTTCAGTTCACGGTCGGTTAGCCGAGTGATACATCACAGGCAGCTCACTTACTCGAAACCGTTGAGAAGGTCAACGGCGCGGAGGCCTTCTCCGCGATTGACAAAGTCGAGCAGAATGAAGTTCGGCGCCCGGTCACCTGCCAATGGCGCACAAAGGTCCACATTCGCCTGAATCCTACATGGACATCGTTAGTTCCTTTGCACCGCACATGTCCGAGCGGCTATCACTTACGAAGTGACACTATTGGTGGTGCTCGCCTCGAAGGGATCGCTAATGATCACGCCCTCGCCAATGGGGATGATATTGACGTTCAACGAGTGGTTGATCAAGTACATGTGGTCTTCAACTGGGAGTGGACCGTGTATTCGGTTGACGGAGCACGGGAACGCGGGATCCGTTACGCTGAACGGCGTCTCCCAAATCTGCGGTTTGGCGAGTCAGCAACACGGCTGCTACGCGTCCAGGAGGCGTACCATGGCGAATTCGGGGAGGATCGTCGCTATTTGCGTAGGATCGGCACCGGCGTCGAGAAAGACCACGAGGCGACGTCCGCTTGCGATCATACTTCCCAGCGTAGGCCAATCGTCGCGTTTTATAGGCACGTCAGCTGGGCTCGGAGTATATATGAGTTCCGTCAATCCTGCGCTATCCTCGTCAAGCAAAGGAACGGTACAGGGGAGAAGGAACCCTGCCTGCATTGTTAAATACATCCTTCCATGGCCCTGCAACGGATACGCCCTCAGGGTTTGTGAAAAGGAGGGTAAGTACCTCGTTCGGGTGACCGTCGAGGAACGCTTTGACGGTTTTCAAGTAGGAAAGGACGGTTCCGCCGTCGAATAACGTCTAAGGTGTTTGGTGAATCTCTTTAGTAGGCAGATTAACTGGGCTCGATGATTACGCAGGCTACACATATATAAGTCCTTCAACGTGAGATTCAGATGAAGGGCAAAGGAATACTGACAAGTGTGACAGAAATGTAATGTTCCATTTTTCCTACCAGAGATTGAGTGCGTGCACGGAGTATTCGTATTACGCTAGGACTCACATATGGGACTGAGCCTGAAGAAGGCGCACCCCAAGTTCAAGTTGCGCGGTGATGTTGACTTCCTGGTCCCTTGCCACTGGTACATGCAAGCATGGGTATCCGGCGCGGAATCGGCTTTGAAGAGATACATACACGCCAAAGGGTCCCTACTGCTTGCGAACGAATCATGAGCCCCCAGAAAAGTGATGTTTCCGTAACTTCTATTGCAGAGTTCTTCATGACCATTGCATTGCGTGGCCCTGTTCCAATTCTCGTCAACATCGTTGGCGCTTCAACCAAGTTCGATGCTCACCGTTTCACGACATCTTTCAGTGTGACCGGCCACGCAAAGCTAACGTCTTCCAGCCACGATATCAGCAGAACAATGGCAAACAGGGTCGAAGACACGGATGATAGTCTGGGCTTCATGAGATGATGGACAGACAAGCCAAGAGCATGCTGTGCTCTGAAATAGATTCATGGCAGATGTGAAATGGATGAGCCCGAAGCTCTATCATCAACAAGATCCAAATATGGATCTGTGGGACGCGCCAGCGATACACTCGCTTCGCAGTGCAAGGGTACGCGAACAAGCAAGGCATGATGCATGACCTGTGAGCTGATTATTAGAAAATGGCGTCGAACTCGTCGTCATCTGCAGCTTCCAACCACAGTAAGCCCGACTTCGTCTTGAGCGCCGCGAGATCACTACACCTTCACACGAGCACGAGCACGTAGGCGCCAATGGGTCAGACTTGTGTTGAGAATACCGCTGTCGCCCGTACACTTTTATAGAAACTCAACGTCGGCCTAGTGCGCACACCAGCACATCCCTAATGGTGCAAAATCAAGGACAACAACCGACCCTTATGCACGGAGAGACTGCCTGGCAGCATCCGCATCGAGACGACAGCGCACTGTGCGCAACAGAGCATGCAAGAGGCGTCCAGAGGGTAGTATAACGTCTGACGTGGCGGTGTTTCTTCATCCTGCTGTAACGAGAGCAACTTTCTCTTTCGCTTTTACGACAGGAAGCGGTGCCATCGTGCCGCACAAGGGACGAACAAGAGAGAAGGCCGAACAAAGCGCACATTGCTTGAAGTTTGAGCTTGAAGAGGGGGGACGCCAATAGTGAGTGTTGACTTTGCGTGCCTTCTGCAGTACGTTCTGACGCCAGACCAGCGCATATGATGATACACCGCGAGTGGAACCCCAGTAACGTTTTGGAACACACGGGGAAACACGCGCACACCCCACGCATACGGCACTTACCAGTGGATGCAAGAAGGAAAATGAGACCGAGGCGACACATACCAAAGAGATCCAGCCATCCAACAAAACTGAGTGCTCCAACTATGAAATCCGGTGAAAGCCTCTGAATTTTGACGCGAATCGGAAGCCATGCTAGCGAAGCGTCCAACAGATGCGTCAAAACGATGCGCAAAGAGAGGAAATACCAAAAAATAAATAACGGAGGAATAGGAATAGGAATAGGAGAACCTGAGGGGCTACCCCCTGAATGAATTCCCTTCCCTGTCGCCGTCGCAGAGTCGACCACAGTATTCCGTGAAACTATGCAGAGTCGGAGGCCAGATTATGCGGCCAGGGATGTCTCGACGTTGCAAGTATCAGCATGACGGATACTGCACTTCGTCGTAAAGTTCTACGACCAATGTCATGTCAACGATATATGATCCAAGGTGGTGGCGAGGCCGCTATCACTAACTTTTTACTTTTGATGCGATGCGATATGAATTTTTCGGACTCAAGAGTCAAACCAACGATGGTGGTTTCCGGCCCACTACGATTAAGGCACGCGACGGGCCCGCCCACTCCAGTGCCTCCTGGCAACTCATGGCAACCGCCCAGTGCCAGATGCCTGCGTCCGACCGTGATAGCATGGCCATATGCGCCCTTCTTCCCTCTTTATAAAAGGCGGGATGTTCTTCGGTCCTGTCACCCATTCCAACCCTACTACCCACCATGTGCAGGCACGAAATGTGAGTGCGCGGCGCCGTTGCCTATTCGATATCGTTCACTAACGGTTCAATTCAGTATAGGAGACTATTATAGAGGATGCGGGGTGCGCCGTTCATCTACTCAGACATCCGACAGCGATAACCTTTGAAATCATAGCATTTTCATGGTCGGTACTATACGGGTGAGATACACGATTGCCTAAGGGACACATGCAAGTCCAGCGTAAAGCATAAACACAAGACCGCAAGAAATTGCGGTTGCCCCGAGGTATGTTCACATGAAATCCATCTCGAAGGTGTTTTTCATCTCAAAGTCTCTTTTCACAAGATCGTGACGGATGACAACCAAGTCCAGAATATGTTTCAAGCAAATCATCCAGAATGTCCACGCATTACCCGCTGATATCATCAAATTTTTATAGACACCACATTTAGATTTTGGATGCACTAACAGTTATAATCACCCTCCATCGCTACTTAGAATGTCATTTGATATTGTACATCATCATAATCTGTAACGGCCGCGTCTTGCACTTTCAAATGCTCATAGTTGCTACATCTTCCGGGGCCTTGGCCGCCAGTTCACATCCCATATAGTCCTTCATACCGATCGGCCGGTAAATCCACATCTCTCCTTCTTCAAACGCGTTCAGGTCGTACTCCTTTCTATCGGGGGGACTCCCGACACTCTGCTCGACGACCTCTAAACTCCCCAAGTCGCCTGGCTTGACCGAATCACCATCGCGCACCGTTCGTCCACCTGCTATTGTGGAATCACGTACAATAACAGCAGTATGATCAGGATCACCGAGGATAGCCCAGCTTCCGGGTGCGCCGCCAACAAGTCCGATCTTAACCTTCCGCCATTCCACGATATCTCCTCTACGCACACGATCATCGCCGCCTCGCCATCGACCCACGGTTTTGTGTACCCCATTTGCTTTGCCTTCGAATATTAGATGGCCATGTGTACGACTGATGCTCGGTACAGGTTTCGGAACGTAATCGAACTGATCAAAGTATTTGAGCGCTTCACTGGCGAGATCCCAGCATTCTCCTCGCGAGCAGTATTGCCCCGTTCCAACGAAAGATTCGGCAAACGCCGCAATAGTCTCGCCGTATGTTTCGTGAGCCCGCACCAAAGGTTCTCGTTCCAGTGCTTTGGGTCGCGGGAGGTATTGAGCTTGTCGACGAACCAGGAGGGTATCATTCGGGTCCGCATGGATTTTGGTGGAGTAGTCGACGACGCCCCAGCACAAGCTAAGATCTGCGAACAATAGGCCAACAAAGACTTGCTTGTCGGCGTTCCGAGATTGCCAGGAGCCCGCGAACCGGTGGTCGCTGTTGCCGTGTAGTGGCGGAGGGAGGATATTATCGGCATCGTACCAAGGGGAGGACCAATGTGCTGATGGGTGAAAGAAATAGGCAAGGTCAAGTGCCGAAGAGCCATGGACTGTAGGCGGAGGATGAGAAAGTGGGAAGTCTGATGGCGCTGCGATGTATACACAATCAAACGTGAGATAGTCCATGCTGTGGATGGGCCTTACAGTTATTCGAGGTGGGTGTGGTATTTGGACGCGACCACGTTGCGACTTTGGGCTTCACTCTCTGTCAATAAGAGGTGTCATTTCCATGACGCGAAGAGTACTCACAGGAGGCCCTACGCCTGATTTAACCGTAGAAGCGGGCGAAGTGGCTGCTCGAGGCTGATGAACGGGCGGCAAGCGAACCCCCGGGTTCTGGGGCTGTATCCCGACCTTGAATAATCGCTCAAAATACTCATCAAGCCAGCTGAAGAAAGCCTCCTTGTCATCGGGCGATAAGTTGGCCCAATCAATCTCATCACTTCCCACTGGATGAAGCCCTGTGGGGCGATTCGCTATATTCACTCGGGGAGGAGGAGGGGTGCTCGATGACGGTCGTCCTTGGTCGTTTGCTGCCGCAGATCTAGATGGCGGCGGTGGTGGCGGAGCTTTCTTGGAATAAGGATCCCAGTTCGTGCTCTTCATAGGAACGCTGCGATAGTTCCTATCTGCTCACCGACGCGTCTGACATGTACTGAACGCTCACCTGGTATTCCTGTCAACGGTGTCGTTGAATTTGTGTCTTCCCGCATCTGCAGCTTTGGCGGCCCTTTCCCGCAATTCTGCAACTAAAATGAGTTATAGGTGCTGGGTGATGGTCATGATATCTGCGGAGCACAAACAGCTAGGCATCTTGGTGGATCGTAGGATGTTCCAAGTTATTAGCGCTTGTTTGAAATGCCAGAGCGTTAGAGTCTGCCAAGGGGATCCACACTGAAACTACTCTCCCTCGCCAGTCCACATCAGTCCATTGGGGCACGAACACACCCCTTTGAGAACCGTTAAATCGGCACGAATGTCGCAGGGACATTATCTTTTCATCCTATCCTTGTCTACGCAGTGATGACTCGACTGACACTATTGTACTAGATTATTGACCATCTCTCCCTTTGCCTTCGAGGCATGATGATTGCCACCGATGAACTGCTTTGATTTCGTTTCATCCAAGGTCCGTTGTCAAGTAGTTATGGAGACTCAAGTACTTAAGAAGTAGAAAACAGTTCTGCACGGCCAAGGTTGTGCATAAAAGCAGGCTAACTTGCATTTACCGCGCAGGGGATAGGTCGGCATGCTACGAACGCAGTGACTACATAGATCACTGTATTTTAACAACGCTATAGATATGAATCAAGTCGCAATCGACACCCTTAGGCGAAGTGTATCCCGGCATCGTGGAACGCAGATAGCAGCCTAGCGCGGGATCAGTGACTACAGTATCAAATTCGTCCAAGGACTTACTTGAGCAAATCGTCTACGTCCATTTTAGCAGGGCGTTGTTCCGTATTCTCCGTTTCCTCCAATATTTTCTCTATTTTAGCCTTCATATCCACATCGTCTTCAATCATCTATTGAGTGGTGAGCAATGTTCAGTCGGATTTTGCGATATTGCTTACCTTCCCAGTCTCCGCGCACCACGTTCGCCAATTCTTCTCCAGCATGTCTATTACACCCTTTGCCATGAAGTTGCCGTGTACTGTCTTGTTCCGTCGGCTGAATAGTATTCGATTCAAGCCATCGAATTCTTCAAACTTGACTGGTGGCGGTGGATCTATAGGCACCAATCGTATGACGCTCGACTCAACCTGGGGAGCAGGTCTGAAGTTGTTCTTCCCAACTTTCATTATATGGTCCACCTTGGCGTACAATTGCACATTTGCAGAGAGCCGACTCCATAGATTCGTTCCCGGACGGGCGACCAACCGGAGGGCGAATTCGCGCTGGAACATGAGGATGGCGATGCGAGGAATCGGGCGGTGAGACAGCAGACGGAAGATAAGGGGTGAAGATATCTGGTACGGCGTATTTGATATGCAGACATCGAAGTAGGGTAGGGTTGCTTTGACAAAATCACCGATGATAATATCGAGTTTTCTTTGCTCTGGCCTGAATGAAGACCTTCGTAAAGATCCTGAAGCCCACGAGGGTTGTCGCATACGCACTTTCCTTGGACACGTTTTGTCAGTTCAGCGGCCATGCGAGGATCCATCTCCACAGCTGTCACACTCTTGGCTTTTTCCAGTATCCTCATCGTCAAGTTCCCCGTACCAGGGCCGACTTCAAGTACTCTGTCCGTAGGCCGTAAATTTGCCTGAAGATATCAATAAGTTAACTGTTGATCAGATATCTAAGTCGAATACCTTGTCAACGATCCTAATGCATTGGCTCAACGATGATTCGAGCGCAGTTCACTGATGGCTACTCACGCCTGGGCAACCAGTGGATTTTTGAGGATATGTTGGCCGAAGCGTTCAGTGTTGAAAAGGGGATTTCGGCCAGACGAAGATGGTCCGGCCTCTGCATTCTTTTCTTGAGCCTTCGCTGATGGCTGGTGTGCTCGGGAAAATCGCTCGGTCGTTGCTCGAGGCATTTTGGGAGATCGAAGCCGCCTATAGCAAATTGTTAACGCTTCATAACAACATAGGCAAACAACGCCTCGTCTCACCGCGAGAAGTGGCGCACTCCTTCGTTGCACCTTGACTTCGTCACAAATCATCATGTTCAAGAAACCTCTGTCCAATCTTAAGACCTCGGGTACGGGGAACGGCCCAAAGTTCACATGAAGTTCAATATTCATTCGCAAATTAGCACCCTTGCGTGGTTCAGATCGCCGCAAGCTTCGTCAAAAGGTGGTCCAAGCGTATCAGATATCCAACGAAGAAGGGGATCTGTTGGTGCCAGATGGCCTGCAATCAGTCAAATTTCTAACCCATCTAGAGGAGCCAGGAGTACGTCTTCGACTCGATGGCACAGTCCGATCTAGAGAAAATGAAAACCTTCATAGACCGCGTATCTTGCCCCCGACGGCCGAGATCCATTGTGGTTCTCCATCGGTAAAGACTCAGATGAATTGATTCCTACAGGTATGTCGCGATCCAACTTGTTTCCACTTGTCCACTGAGATTCTGAGACGAGCTGGATAGTGTACACTTTGTGGAAGCGTCCTGGACTCTTGCCATGGGTTTCGACTCCAGAAGCTGTGATTCCGAAGCTCATCGGTGGAGCAGATCTTATGATTCCAGGCGGTACGTCGATTTCAAGGATTCGTTACCTAACTCATATTTTCTTGGGCCTCGCAAGCCAGTCGTGCAGTGGTCACCGGCTATTGCAGAGGGGCAGCTCGTTGCTATCGTACAATACACTCCGGACGAGTCAAAGCGAGGATATCCGTTAGCCGTTGGACACATGTCTGTTGATAAAGGAACTCTGCATCAAGATGGCAAGGGGAAAGCAGTCTACGTTAAACACACCTGGAGGGATACGCTATGGGATATGGGGCGCGGTGGAGAGATCCCAGATCCTATGACGATTGACTTGCCGGCCTCGCCACAAGACAGTTCGTCTCAGGTGGAGGGTAATCCTACGGCACCTGTCATTGGGGCGTCGAATGATCGATCGCCCAATCCCGAGTCCGGCGGTGCCAGCAGTGATAATGCTCAAGCCGTCGAGCTGACTCCTGATGGTTGGTTGTCTACCGTCCAAAACCAAGTCAGTGCGGATGATACTTTTAATTAGATGTGTCCGCCGTACTACGGAGTAGTCTGCTCCAAGCCATACAGACGACACTGTCTAAAACCCCTCAGTCATCTTTCCCCATCATCGCCACTACGCTCTACACAAACAGTGTCCTTCCATCTCGCCCAGCGTTTCCTTCCCCATACTCCGAAACACCCGTCGACGTCAAACACTCATCCCACAAATCTCTGACTGCGTTTCTGAAGGCGATGGAAAAAGAAGGTCTGATAACTCTTAAAGTGCCGAAGGGCAAAGCTGGGGGCGACGTAGTCGTCACTGCCGTAAACGCCAAGCATCCAGACGTTGAGTCTCATTCGTCTTATACCACCATCGCAGACATCGAGGCAAGGAAAGAGAAACGAGAGCAACGAGAAGTGAAGGAACGAAGCAAAGTAAAAGAACATGCGGTTACCGAGAAGTACAAACCGATGGGATCTGGAAGCGTGCGCTTCTTCGAAGACTGTGGAAAGAAGTAAGCCCGTTCAGCTTTCTCCTGGAAATACTCATCAAGTAGGACTATTCAAGCACCAGCGCTTTGTACACCGCCCCCGAGATCCGAGCCATCATCAACCAGTATGTTCAGGACAAACAACTGGTAAACGTACGAGAGCAACAATACATAAATATCGACGAAACACTACAAAAGGCGATGCAAGGTTGTGACCCCGATACCCAATTCTTGAAAAGGGATGACTTAGTGCGCTTCGTTATTGGTATGGGCAATATCGCTCCTTTTCTCCGCCTGCTCACCCCTTATCTTAGGCAAAATGCAAAGCTGGCATGAAATCACCCCGGATGGTAAAGATCCCATCCTGAAGTAAGCCGATCTTGCGCTACCATAATAGCAAGAAGCTTACCAGAGGCCGTGATGCAGAAAAGGGGCCTTAAAGCCGATCTCTGTTGCAGTGAAAATCAGACAAGGTCGAAAGGCTGCTACCTTGATCACAGGCTTTGAGCCTTTTCTTCTTGTTGCGGAAGACTTAGCCGATGAGCTGAGGAAACTGTGTGCTTCCGCTACCTCAGGTATATCATATTTCGTCTTTTCAGTGTCACTAGCCGTGCGTGCTCATCACGGATGTGCAGTGTCTCCCGCCCCTGGGAAGTCGTCCGGACAAGAGGTGCTGGTCCAGGGGAAACAAGCGCAAGTTGTTACAGATCTACTGCTTGGGAAGGGGGTACCAAAGAAGTGGATTGAAGTACATGACCTGTTGGACGGGAAGAAGAAGTGAATTGCGTCAGTTACATCTTCTCCTGCCTTTCACCGATGTCTGGGGTGGTACGTAAAAATGATAATGTTTTGCTCCACAACCTCCGCTGAAGCGTCCCGGATCGTCCACTCTTCCCAAATCTTTCTCCTTGGAAGTGATTTACTCTCCCCGGCTAGATTCTTGGATGTGCGGCGTTTACTAGGCCAAGCTTCCGGCGGCCCGCTGTGTGCCAGCCAAGCGCCCACTCTACCAAAGGAACAATTTCGGAGACGTTTCTCATTCCCCACAATTCGTAGGTGTATAGGCGATACCCGTTGCAACTTGTTACAGTATGAACTATAGCCGGCCCGTTGGTCTGCTGACCACTCGTGTGATCCTCCGACGACTTGACGAGCTGGCGAAGAATGTAACGAGGAAAAGCACGCATACTGAGTCCGAAGCTTCTTTCGATAAAATGGCAGAAATTGGGGCATCTTCAGAGCTACCGCACCCCCCAGGCAACGCTGTTCGATCCGACCATGGGACGCTTTTCGACGCTGGCTCTCCTCGTTTCTCTGTCTTCAATCGCATCCGTTCATGCCGCAGAATGCACGGTGAAACACAGCGACAATGGAACAGACGACAGCCCTTCCATACTTCAGGCCTTCCAAGAATGCGCAATTGATAGCACGATTACATTCGAGAGTGCTAACTACAGTGCTCACACACCTCTCTCCCTAACCGGCCTACGTAAGGCTGCAACTCTCTTCCTCTGCAGTATCTCATACTTCTGCAGGAAATGTCACCGTTTTCTTGAACGGAAACTTAAATCTACCCAATAATATATCGCAAGTACAGCATGAAATCAACATCACACAGAACACCCCAAGTGTACGTTCAGGTTATGGCCCACATCCCAGCCCCAGACTGACTTCGTATTTTAGACCTATGCGACACCTTGGTTTTACATTCAGGGATCGGATGTCCAAATTATAGGTTCTGACGATTTTGAGTGGGGAAGATTCCACGGATTTGGGCAACAGTGGTGGGATATCGGCAACAGGGTCAGCTTGCGGTTGATGTGTACATGGAGAGGCGCTTATCGTCTTCCCAACACAGATTCTCCGTCCACAACTGGCGACATTCAATGTAACGAATGGTTTGCTTCGCAAGCTCAAGGTGATCAAGCCCGTTGCTTGGGGTTGGAATCTTCCTGGCCAGAATATTCGCGTGGAAGATCATTTCGTTGATGCCGCTCCAGATAACAGCACAAGAGACAGCACAGTCGTATGTTTTTCCTTGTCTAACTCTAACACAGACGGATGCTCACCTATGTCGTGCCAGAGTTTCCCTTTCAACACGTACGTCCTCTACACCCTCTTTCTGAGAATATTGACTCATCAATTGAAATAGGGATGGTAAGGCATTCAGTCACCAGTGGTGAGCCATTGACTCAGATAGCCTTTCAAACGTAGGCTTCAACCTTTCAGGTCAAAACATAACGATCGACGGATATTATGGACATAATGGCGACGACTGTGTCTCGGTGGTGAATGGTGCCCGAAATATCCTCGCTCAAAATGGCTTCTGCGGTTTCTCTTCCCATGGGCTATCCATAGGCTCACTCGGCCGGAATGGTGCGAACCAGACCGTAAAAGATGTAGTGTTTAAGAATTGGACGATGGAGGGCGCAGTTTATGGAGCTCGCGTCAGTATCTGATCTCTCGTACTTGACTCTCGTGTACTGACTTTGTTCATAGTTCAAATCCTGGACCGGAGGACAAGGTTTTGCCGACAACATTACTTGGCAAGATATTCACGTGGTCAATGTATCGACTGCCATCTTCATTACTCAGAAGTATATATTTACTTGTATCTTGTTTGCAATACAACTGACCGAGCACCTTCAGTTACTTCGACCAGGTTCGTGTTTCCTTGGTACGAGGCGCTCAAAGCTGATGCTCTTCTAGGACAAAGGTCCTCGACCGGATAACATCAATAAAACCAGCACTAAGATCTCCAATTTCCTGTTCCAAAATTTCACAGGTACTTTGGGCTCGAATTGGAGTACGTATTTTCGACATAGCTAGAGTAAACTTCGCCCTCATCTATGTTACAGCCGACGGGACCTGCATTAGCAACCCTTGCTGGAATTTCGTTGAGGGCGGTGACACTACCCAAGCTATCATTTTCGATCTGTTCCCGGACACTGGTAAGCCGGCTGAGCTTGCTTCTATCAGAGTGCGACCTTATTTTCGTGTCATAGCCCTCAACCTGACATTCCGCGACATCAATGTGCGTCCATTCGAGAAACCAGAGAATGCTACCACCGTCATTTGCGATCCCACGACTCTTGTCCCCGGAGAACAAGATACGCTAGGATTCAAGTGCACTAGAGGACCTCTTGAGACAACCGAAATCAAAAGCACTGGCAACAGCGCCATTTCTGCAACGCCGTCTCTAACCCTATGGCCATGCATTGCCTTGTTGATTCTACTGGCACACTACTAACGAAAGTGTGTCAATAACTTCGTTATCGTTTTATTTATGTGTTCTATCATACCCCGCGTGTTTCCCTACAGTATACTAGGACAAGTCAAAATGGGAAGCATCTTCGTTACAAGCAAAGTCAAAGTCAGGGCGTCTACATCTGCTTTCGTTTCGGCATCGAAGGCAGTAATGGTGGCCAAGCACCCAGAGTTCACCGTCGTGGCCTCGTCGGGTATATGAAGGCTCAGAGGGCAAGGCAATAGGTCAATTTGGTTTGGTCTGGCTTCGAACCTAGTGAGCCTGAAAGGTATGGTCGCTGACGTACAATTCGATAGGGCAGGGAAGTTGACGTTGAGACCAACTCCCGCAGGTAACGCCGGCGGTAGTAGCGTGAGAGTATTGACAAGCCTCATCATCGATGATGTGTAGGCCTGCGCAGCGAGGGTCGACTGGGAAGTAGGATCGGACTGCAAAGTTGTGAACGATACAGGACTACCCGTTGCGCCAGAAAATGCGATAGCCGGGGTACCTGCATTGATAGCTACTATTGCTGCGCCACTTCAAGCCGAATCAGGTCGCGAGGTCGTGCAAAGATAGAAGAGAGAGGCAACCTACAGAGTTTCTGAGCTATTGATGGCTGCGCCAAATGTATCTAGGGATATCGATCAGGGGCTTAGGGGGAGAGGGATCCGAACAAGCACTTACTGCCAAAATGAGGGCCGACGATCACTAAGTTTGGTTGGGATCCGAAAATGGTTGGAGACGACTTATTCAAACCATCATTAAGCGCATCGGATCTGAAATCCACGGTGAGCCATCAGCGAGGTAACAAACGGAAACACCGACAGATGACCAGTGAGGAAATGGAGGCGCGCTATGAAGGAGACGTAAGAGCCCCAAGGATAATGCTCAAAGTGGTATTACTCACCATCAGTCGCATTTGATCCACTGACTGGAAATCCCAACGGTATGCCTAAGAGATCCAGTAAAGGAGGGCAAGTGTTGAATTGACACGGGAGCAGGCGAGTATTTATGCCCAGAAGAGGAAGACTGAGCACCGGCGATACGATTCCGCTGGTGGTATCGTCTGCAGGAGCGTCAAGGAGCACCTAGGATACCACATCAAATACGATACGCAGAGACAGTCCCAAGGAACAACGTACATCATAATTGGCGGCCTTCAGCGCGTTGTACTGAGCACGAATCTGAGCAGTCGCCCATCCACTGTCGGCTGTAAGAAGAACTTTCCGTTGGGCAGCAGAGGGCCAGGGAGATAGACACAGGATCCATAACGCTCCGATGTGATTCCTAGTCCAACGCATGAATGTGGTTCGGTGCGGGTGCCTTCTTCCACGACGTTTGATGAAAGAGTCTTTGTAATAAGGATCGCCGTAAGACCAAAGTCTCCCTGCGCAGATCGATGACTCTGGGTTGGGCTTTTTAATAAGAAAGATCCGAGAAAGATTACCCGGCTGGTGTTTTCGCAAGGTACATTTGCCGACATCCGTTGGGCTTCGCAAGCTATCTATACGGTTCCTTGGAAAGGCAGGGGTATATTACGTCGTACTTGGTAGCGTGATTTCTACACAAATCGTCGTCCACACAGAGCACTTTGCACTCGCCACCTCTGGGGATTGCCACGTTCAAGAGAGAAGCCATAGAGCACATGTAGACATTACGTAGAATGGTTAAACGAGTTATTTGGGCCCGAGGTCGGGGCTGTTTCCGTACAAGTGAGGAGGCTCTAGACGAGATAGTAGCACATCTTGACAGATGCCAGGAACCGTTCACACCTTTGCCGGGTACTAGGAGGTGCCCCCATAGGGTCGGCGGAAGAAGACAGCACTTTTGGCCAGATGTACGTAGGGTAACGGATGCGGGAATTTCCCACTGATGAGAGCATTCAGCCACCAATTACGACAGATTAGGGCATGTCAGAATGTCCAGCAACTTGAACATCACCGCGGCCTGAGCCAAAGGATCCGCATCTTCCTTCGTTGACACGTCCCAAACACTTATGCTAGCCAAACAACTGCTACCGCCGTTGGCATTCAACACAACCGACTCCAAGGGTAAGCGGAGATTGGTGCAGGATTCGTCATTCGCGTTGGGATCTGCAGCGAGTCTGCTTAAGACGAACTTCACGCTGGAAGCGGTCGCGCAGTTGGTTGCAGGAGGGAAGTTGACGCTGAGGCCGACATTGGGAGGGAGGATGGGGCCGGGCGGTGCTGTGAGTTTGTTGGCTAAACGCACGACTAGAGAGGCGTAGGTACGGGCTGCAATGGATGTGGAAGAATTTGGATCCGAGTCGAGGGTGGTGTAGGATACTTGTGAGCCTGTTGCGCCAGAGAAGACGACCGCTGGTATTCCTTGACTAATAGCTGCAGCGGCGGCAGTGCTGAGATTTTGTGAGGGCTTGTGTGACGGGAATAAAATTCATCTTACACAATGCCAGAAGACTTTATTGACGTGCCCTTGATATCTAACGAGGACTGTGATGAAGGCCCCCACACACACGAGTGAGGAAGCGGGACTTACTACCAACGTGGACACCGATAAGAACAAGATCAGGAGGCGAGTTGAAGGCGGTGGGAGATAAATCTTGTAAGCCTTTCTGAACTGCGTCTGCGCTGGAATCAATATATCAGGCAATGAAGCGGGTCGATGCTGATTATACGAACGTAAGGCCAGTGATGTAATTGAGCCGATCTACGAAGACACGATGTTAGAACTAGCGGGGATGTCGTCTTGGAATGCCTTACTATCAGTCGAATTGTAACCTGACGCCGGAAAGAGGCCCAGGGGAAGCCCTAGAGGGTCTAATAGCCCGGGGCATGTGTTGAACTGGCATTGTAGCAGTCGTTGATTGAGAATAGGTATAAATGGCGGGAAGAGACCCGACGACACGTCGTCAGCAGGGGCGACGAGCAAGACCTAAGACTTTCATTAAATATCGATAGAAATGAAAAATATCGAGAAAAAGCCTACATCGTAATTTTCGGCCTTTAATGCAGTATACGGCGCACGAACGTGGGCTACTGCCCAGCCGTTGTCGTCAGAAAGAAGAACCTTCCTTTGAGCATTCACGAAACTTGTCGGGGCAATAAGTAGCACCAAGACGTAGAGTACAGAGATCATCGAGATCATCGAGAAACGATTGAATGGCTACATCCGTTGGGATGGTTTACACTTTTATATGAGGTCCCGATCCCGGCTACTGTGAGCTCTAGACCACCTCCAATCTTCCCTCGAACTGTCAAACTGCGTCTAATCGAAGCCATTCATCAGAGGGTGGCAAAAGGGGGGAGTCGGTTTCCGTGTCTTCCTGCTCTTCACATACGAAGGGATCGCCCAGGTACACCCTCCAAAATCGGGCGTTAGTACAAAATAGCTATCGTCCTCGCTTCATCTCAGGTGCAAAGCTGCCACACAGAGAAACAAATTTTTATCCTCCGTAGCCTTGAGGCCAGGAATTGTCATCCCAGGGGACACCATCCGAGTGGATTCCAGAAGTTGGGCAGGCGAAATCTGGAGGAACATACCTATGTACGTCGGTATTTGAACTGTTTCCCCGCAGGCCGACATTTCCTGTTATCCTCTCTATGACACGCGAGATCTCTTGCAGTCTATGTTTGTCTAATAGCGACCCGTGTGGTGAGATCAACTGGCGCGCCCCTGGGCGAGTTGGTAGGAGTACGAGATGAAGATAAGCAGGAGGGTGTTCGAATGAGCCTGCCAGTAGCGATGATATAGCCGCTCTCCTGGTTCCTCTGACTTCAACTTGGCAGCCGGAGTGTGTTATCAAACTTCATGCGAGGCTCCAAGTAGCGGTGTCTTTTGATATTGTGTTTGGGATTGGAGGCTCCTCGTTGTTGCAGGCGGCGACAGACATATGGGGGCCAGAGAGCGCGTTGTTTATTATTTGGTCGCACGCGCACATCTTTGTCTCTGTCCGCCACATTCGTTATATTCAGTGAAGAACCAAGATGCTAGGCCGTCAGCAGTCGTTCTGATCTATGATCAAGGGCAAATCAAGGACGAGTATCAGACTCACTTTCTGACTGCAACTGCGTCTCCCGCTGAGGGAACATCGTCACGACGTTATCACCTCCGTAGTAGAAGAAATCTTCGAGTCGAATAGTCGGATAGCCCGTTGGACAACGTATAATGTGGCTTCAATCCTAGCTGGCCGTTTCAACCATTTCATGTGTACTAGCTTGTGCAGAACGCTAAAGGACCCTGATAAGTCTTCAAAACGTGAACTTCGTCCACGACCATTGTTTGCTTCAAACTTGCCACAACGCCTGGTCTAGAATGGACCCCTCCACCACGAGTCGCTGCTCTTCCACAGAGTCACTTCACGACCACTATTACGACTACTACAACTTCTACCTCTCAGCTGAATCCTTCTCCAACGACTCCAGTAAGCGTCGACCTTACTACTTGCTTACCTATCTTGACCTAGGCATGTCCACGCCAAGTAAGCAAGGGGCAACTGGCGTGTACGTCCGGAACCACACCAACATGGACGCTGCCTTGAGGGCAGATCTTGCTGGGCTCATCACGAAAGACGTGGATATAGAAGAATATGTGCGACATGTATACGGCGTATCAACAGACGACATCGAGGTAATAAAGGTTAAAGAATGGAAGCTTAACGGTCTGGCTACCTATGTGAAACTGCTTGGCAGCGGCGCTCGAGAAGAGAAGCTTTATGCGCCATTCAAGGCGATTATGACCCACTTATTCGGCATTCTCAATGGCGAGGAACGCAAGATTGATGTGCACCATGCATCACTGGGGAAGACTGCACTGCAAAGCGTTGGGAACGTTCGAAAACCAGATCAACTTTTCTTCTTCGGCTCGCACGACGACAAGTCACCGATAACCTGGCCACTCGCTAAAGCCTTTGTCGAGCTCGCCGTGACGTCTAGCGCACAACGTATCATGTCCAGTGCCTCAGCCATTGCAACAATCAACGAGGATGAACAATCTATACATGCTCTAGCTGTGTCAGCGCCCGACTTCATGCCATCCGCAACGATCCCAACACCGTCCAGGGGGACCAAGCGGCGCCGGAGCACAGATCCTACAGACAGACCGAAGCCCCCGAAACTTCCGAAACTCAATGTCTTGAGTAAGGAAGAACCACAAGCTGCAGGCTACGCTTTGGAGCTCCTGGCTTCTACTTGCAGACGATGGGCCACCGGCATGGTCATCACAGACACGCAAGTGGTGTTGCATTACTACGATCGTATGGGCGCTATCTTCACCAAGCCTTTCAAATTCGACGAAGAGCCTTGGAAGCTAGCGTTATTCGCCCTGGCCGTCGGACGGTGCGACCTTGTACAAGCAGGATTCGAACCACTGATTGCACCCAACGTCGACGCCGCGCTTTCCCAGCCATTAGGCTCGTTGAAAGGCGCTGTCCTCAATGTGCCCAAAGAAACCAGAAACGAGGGTAGTGTAACCCAAGGCGGTGACAGCGACGGTATCAAATTCGTGAATAATCTTGGTCGGGGGGTCTATTCGCACTTCCAGATCACTGGTGACCCACTATATATTTATGGGGGTCTTACTGGTAGGGGGTCGCATGTCTTGCCTGGTGATCTCATCAGGATGGAGGATAATGGAGCCACGGACGATCAAAGAGAGGAGCCGACCGTACCAGTAAACGCAAAGGGGTCTATGGTTGTGAAGCTCAGTTGGCCAATGGAGAAGCGGCCGTTCCTAGAAGCCCAAACCATCGACACGCTCGCGAACAAGATTCCCTGGATAAAACGACACCTCCCCAGGATCCATTGCGCTTTGACAATCAGGGGTAAATCGATGGGGCTCCCTCGACATCTCTTTCATAACATGACTACGGCCCATAAACTCGAGCAGCGTTATTTTACTCTCTTATTCACCGACCGCTATAAACACCTTTGGGACATCAAGACGTTGGATGACTTCCAGGTGGCATACGTTGGCATTGTTGAATGTGCGTGTAGATGCGTCCTACGAATCTGCGGTACTAATGGTAATGTTGTTCTTTAGGCCACTACAACGTGTCGAGGTACGGCAAGATGTTGCATCGGGATATCAGCGAGAACAACCTACTGTGGACACGCAAAGAGAAAGAGGTCGTAGGTGTACTTAACGACTGGGATCTATCCACACGCGTCGATGTGGTCGGCAACAGTACTAACCACAGAACGGGTACGGGCCCATTCATGGCCCTGGACCTCCTCGGCAAGGAACCTCCTGTCCATCTCTATCGCCACGACCTCGAATCACTATTCTACGTACTTATATGGGCGGCGGTCCACTATGACATCGGTGGCAAGGTGCCTTACTCTCACACTGTCGATCCCGCACTGGAGAAGTGGAACGGGGACTTCGAAGAGGCGCGCGTGGCAAAGCTTGCCTTCTTCTCGGATGCCGAGTCCGTGCTGGAACATCTACAGCCAGCGTTCGAGCCATTGCGCGAAGCTTGGATTGAACCACTCCTCGACTTATTCCGGAAGGCACGCGCCAACGCTAACCTCCTTGCTAGAGCCAAGAAAGGCGGCCAGAGCAGCAAACAACTAGCCCGGAAACCAAGGAAACTACCAAAATATAGCGACGATGAAAGTGATGAGGAAAGAATCGATGGGAAGGAACACCCATTACCACCACCTGCACCTACTGCGCACTCTCTTGCGGTTAATGTCGACTTCGAAACTTTAGGGGGGTACCTAACCTTCGAGAACTTCATGAAGGCTCTTGATGGGTGGGAGCCCAGCGGGGTGCCCAAGAAGTATCGCGAGTATGCAGAACGGCTCCTTGAGGAGGAACCTGTCACTTCTACCACTCCCAACAGTACAGCTAATTCTCCTCGATGCTAAAACCAGGTTAGTCTATGTCTTCTGTATAGCATATAATATATATATAAACTCTGTTGTTTTTGACGTCAACCTCGAACCTTCGGCCGCAGCACTGCTAAATTCGACTGTTATTCGTGCGCTGCGAAAATAGTTGTGACGGACACGGTCCCAGAATCCAGCACCCCCAGATTTTATATCCACTGATGTCAGGCTTGCTATCGAAGAACTTCGGAGCCAGCATCTGGAAGGGAGATCGCGATTCGTCATTGACAAGCGGGAGCAGTATATAGGTAACCTTTGGGTACTCACGGAAAAGCATTCACAAAGTTTAGACGTGCTGGGCTGCGAATCAGTCATCACATCAAACCGTGTAAAGCTGAATACCGAAGGTCCGTCTCGTTGAACCCTACAGCCGGTGATCCTGCTGGAAAACTATCAAACTCGCAAGGATCTTTACCGGGCGTAGGCACCTCCGATTGCGGGTTAGTCCCTGATCTATTTTCTGCGGGCGCAGACAAGATAACCTTCCTCCGTTCTGATAAACAGACGCACGCAACTAGTCATTGATGCCCTTACATCAAACCCAGCTTCATTCAGAACTTCGTCCTCGGCACGAATCTGCGCCTCGGCCCAGCCGTCGTTTGTCAAGATGACTTTGCGCTGTGCCGATACCCCGCGCAAGCAGAAATTTAGGACGGTGAATAGATGAAGTACATGATAGGGTCTCATGTTTTTTCAGTGGGTGCGAGGCTAGCGACCGATATTTATATCCATAGCCATACACACGTTTATTGTCCATGGGATCATGCAGTCAGCATGGATATGTAGATGGTCGCCAATCAGTGAGAGAATGCATACATGGGGAGAGAAAGTTTGGCAATTCCACCATCTGTATTGCAGAAGGCATGTTCCGCAACGTCCATAACGTCCTGTGAAAGCATATACGATTACTGGCCACTCTCAGAAACGAAGCCTCACCAGAGCAGAGATTAAAACTTGCAAACGTGCTGATCCAAAAGACTATGCGGCCTCATACGCGATAAATGGTGCCAATAAACACCCTAACATCTGCAAGACGAAGGCTCCATCTGCGGGATCTACACTGTATCCTTCATGGTCGCATTCAGACGGACACCACTGATGATAGATGTCCCATTGATAGGATGATGAATGCGGGCAACAAACTTAGGGTAGCCAGACGCGCAAGTATTGGCGACAGGGAGCATGCCCCTAGTGACAATAGGAGTGCTGAGCTCTCTCGATAGAGAGGTATGCGTAAGCATGCAACTATCGGTGAATTGACTCCTAATACGGGCAGTAAACAAAACAAAGAGACAGGCTTGTGACTGTACAACCAAAGCCTACCGTTGCAGAAGCCCGTCAAAGTGCAAGACAGCTTCTTGCACACAAGTGCTCGAGTTGCGGTGTTTGCATCGCCCTTGGGTGCGGCATTCATCAACATTCATCGCGCTGGTGCTAATAAAGCATCCTGGACATCCGGCGGTAAGATGCACTGTCACACAAGCAGGTGCACCCATCACATTGTCGTTCGCAGCAATAATCTGAAAACCTCAGCAGACGTACAGTGGGGGGGTGGGTGGAAAGTTGACATTCACTGAGATCCGGCGTGAAGGTGGAGGTGAGATGAGCATAGATGCGTGCGCTATTGGAGAGTGTGTATCGAGAGTGGCGAACGAGGATTTGGCCCGCTGTGGAAGCCGAAAACGCAGTCCATGGTATCAGCATGCGTCGCACTTTGCACCGCGATGAGACTGTTATTTTCAACGACGGATATAACCTGCCAAAACATATACTGTTAGCACTATGGCAAGCCAGAGTGATCCGCCCTCGTTAGACGTCGAGCTGACGAGAATCGTCACGAGATGTCTGGAAGGAGGAATTTAGCGCCCAGATTACTCCAGCTACTACCCGACTCAGGACGTAGCGGAAAATATACACGCCTCCGAAATTCCTCTCATTCGCAGCAACGACGACAGCGACGGTATAAGAATTAGTGGGTGACTCCCTTTCCTGTGCATAGGAATATAGCAGGAGAACGCAGGAAGACGAAATTATGCGCAAACGGTGGATTCCAGCATGAAGCGAAAGCGATACCCGCCTAGGACGCCCAATGGGAGCGACGGTGGGCACACCATCGACAGTGAGGACTTGAGGCGGCTGCGAGTCAGAGTTGGAGGATCTCATCCATCTATGAGGCCCCTTTTACAAAAAAAAACCAGCATTCCTACAATCATCCACGTAAGAGCCGTCAATATAACAGAACCGTCCTCCGCTCACATATAACTTGACGTACGTTTACGCGGGAAAAGCAATAACACGAAGCGTGTCCATTACATCCTCTGAGCTCTCACCGTCTCACTGTCTCTTCTTCCTGTCAATGAGCTACAATGATGGAGATGCAGGATAGATAAGGTCAACGAACTTTACTCTGGCAGGTAACGCTCCGTACAGGTATACCGCCGTGGCCACCAGGTATCTCGTCAGGTGGACCACTGTTGACCATTGTTTTCGAAAGAAACTAATCTAAGTGGTAAGCCCAAATTGGGCCTCGCCCAAACCTGAACTTCATCCACTGCCTTTGTTTCGTTCAGCCTTGCCTTAACCTATCCGCCACAACTTCTGCCTTAGAATGGACCCCTCCACGAACGGCTATTCTTCTAACGACTCCCTTCATCATTACGATTATTACAACTTCTACTCTTCGACCGAGTCGTTCTCCGAAGACGACTGCAGTAAGTGGCGACCGTTCTATTTCACAATCTTGCTCACGCGTCTTGATGTAGGCACGGACGATGCATTACGAGCAGAGCTTTTCGGCCGCATCTCCAGAGATGTAGATATAGAGGATTACGTGCAGTACGTGTATGGCGTATCGAAGGCCGATATCGAGTACATACGCAGCAAAGAATGGAAGGTCGAGGGCTTGCCTACCTATACGAAGTTGCTTAATGAAGGCGCGCAAAAAGAGGACCTTTACGAACCATTCCAATCAATTATAGCCGATCTCTTCGACACTTTCACCAACGACGGGCGCAAGCTTGATGTACACCACACGTCCCTTGACGAGACAACACTGAAAGGCGTCTGGAACGTCGGAAACCCTGACCAGCTTTTCTTCTTTGGCTCACACGACGAGGAGGCACCCATAGCCTGGTCACTCGCCAAAGCCTTTGTCGAGTTCGCCGTGACACCTCGCAGACAGCGCACCGCAGCCAGTGACTCAACTATAGGTACATTTAACGAAGAGGGGACAGCTGCTACAGCTGCTCTAGCTGTGTCATCGCCCGGCCTAGTGCCCACCCCGACACTCACGACGCGATCTAGTACCAAACGCAAACATTCTAGCACAGATACCCTCGACGGACCGATGCCAGCTGCAAAACGCCCGAAACTCGTAGTTTTCACTCGGAAAGAAATGCAAGCGGCTGGATACGCCTTGGAGCTCTTGGCTTCCACCTGCAGACGATGGGCCACCGGTGTGGTCATCATAGACACACAAGTGGCATTGCATTATTACGATCGTATGGGTGCTATCTACACTCAACCTTTCAAATTCGACGAGGAGCCATGGAAGCTAGCGTTGTTCGCTTTAGCCATTGGACAGTGCGACCTTGTACAAGCAGGATTCGAGCCACTCGTCGCACCCAACACCGATACCCTGCTCTCTCAGCCGCTCTTCTCGGTGAAAAACGCCATTCTTAGGCTGCCCAAATATAACAGCAACAAGGATAGTGCTTACGAGGGCGACGACGACAAAGTTATTGGCAATAAAGTGAAAGGCGAAGCCGCCGTTGATAAGGTCTGGTCCCACTTCAAAATCATTGGTGATCCGCTATACGTATCTGGTAGCCTCACTGGACGAGGATCGCATGTCTTGCCTGGAGATCTAGTCGAAGAATCACCTGCCCAGGATCGCTCAGAAGGTGTGGCCAGCAAGGAGAAACAGGGTGCTGAATCAGGACAAGAGGGCACCATGGTTGCCAAGCTCAGTTGGCCAATGGAAAAACGTCCGTATCTCGAGGCGGATACAGTCAAAGATCTCGTCGAGAAGATTCCATGGATGTCGCGTCACCTACCTCGGATTCACTGCGCTATATCACTCAAGGGTGAATCTATGGGACTACCAAGGCGTCTCTTCCACGACATGACCATAGCATATGGATTGGAGCAGCGGTACTTCACCCTCCTATTCTCGGATCGCTATAAACACCTTTGGGAAGTCAAAACGTTGATTGGGTTTCAAATGGCATTCATTGACATTGTTGAGTGTACGTGGTGCGGTTCATCATTTAGACCTCACTAACGCTTCGAAATTCACAGGCCACCGCACCGTGACGAGGTACGGAAAGGTGCTTCATAGGGATATAAGCGAGAACAACCTACTATGGACTAATGATAAGCGCGTCGTTGGTGTCCTCAATGACTGGGATCTAGCCACACCCGTCGATGCGGTTGGCAATAGCACCAACCACCGAACTGGGACGGGCCCGTTCATGGCCTACGACCTACTCGGGCCCGAACCGCCTGTCCATCTGTATCGGCACGATCTCGAATCGCTCTTTTATGTGCTTATATGGGCGGCGGTACATTACAACCTCGGCAGTGACGTCCCTTACTCCGGCGCTGTCAATCCAGTGCTGAAAACATGGACTGGGGATTACGGAGAAGCTCGTAATGCGAAGCATGCTTTCTTGGGGGATCCAGAGCCCGTACTCCGCAATATACAGCCTGTGTTCAAGTCGTTGCGAGCGTTGTGGATTCAACCACTCTGCGACCTTTTCCAAGAGGCTCAGATGAATCGAGACAAGCATGCGAGAGCGAGAAGAGCAAGACAAGAGGTCATCGGACGGGACGTTCTGACGGGAAGCCAAGGATCTGCACTCATGACCACTGGCGACGACAGTGATGACGAGGACAATGCAAACAACTTAGCGCTTCCTGAGCCTGCTGTCAAAAGCGCTCCGGCTCATGATATCGATTTCGAAACCCTAGGATGCTTAACCTTTGAAAGCTTTATGGCTGCTCTCGCTCACTGGAAACCTCGTTCGATACCAAAGGAATACCGCGAGTATGCAAAACGACTTGTCAAAGAGGACAAGTGAATCACTAGTGGGCTGACAATAGGTCACGAAATTCGGAATGTCTACTCACTGTTTGTACAATCCCAACGAGGATACCCTCAGCTGCCGATGTTTGCCAACGACACGCAGACAAATCGCACTCGCAATATAAATAAATTATAAATACAAATTGAACGTCCTAAAGTGAATGCTAAATAGAAACGACGGCCTACTGCCGATGCACAGGCCCGCCACATCCGAAAAGGACTTACGTTCGACTTCGCCCCAACCATCTTTTATACCTCGCGGGGCAGTACACAAGGCATGTAGCCTTCATGTCCTTCTAAGATACCTCTCTCGGAAAGGACCTTCGACGAATCCATTCTCGTTTGCAAGCCATATGTCCGAGTCAAATAGGATTCTACAACTTTCGCTCGCCATCGTCGTAGAACGGCCCAAATCCATGGATCAATTACGACGCCAAGGTACAGATCGCTAGAAACAAAGCAAGAGCGGACTTCGTAAAGACAAACGAGATGGGAATTGGTGTCAAATGATTTCCCTATACATCAGGCGCTCGAGTGAGCAACTGAGCTTTCTGGAAAGCTTTGCTTCGGATCTGTGTCGTCCTCCATCTGGGTAGTGATATCTACTTTGATGTGCTTCATCGGCATGCACCCGATCGTCTGGACGGGGTCGGACCTCGAGAACGCCGTGGAGTTGGCGCGAAGCTTGACGGGAATAGTGATAGCGTTGAAAGTGATCCCCTGCTCGTATATCAAACTCATGGCATGACCAGACAGCCAAGGAGAGACGCGCCACTGTAGGCGTCATCAGCTCCAGCAACTTGGAAGAAGTACTGCCCGTTCACCGCGCGCGAGTAGAGCGCGAGCAGCAGGATCTCCACGACAAGCTGTAGCGCCGCAGACTCGATGAGGATGCGTGCTACCGGGAGGAGGTAGCTCCCGGTTTTGTACTGGGCGGATCTGGCGGATGTGTGCCAGATGCGGAAGGCCATGAGGGGTTGTGATGACGTTTTGGACCACGGCGATGGAGTAGAAGGCTTGGATCCACGCGTTCAGCCGATCCGTGCAGACGCTTACCGTGGGGTCGATTTGGACGAAGAGGGCGGATGCTACGGGACCAAGGCGAGTTAGAGAAGTATCGACCCAACTGATGTTGGTTACTCACGAACGCACAGAACATCACTCTCATCTACAAAAGGCCAAACAATCTGGGGGTTCCTAGTCCCTGATTTGATACCAAAGTTCGCGGGCAAGTTCTTCACCGAGGTACCCACCCTCTCCGCCCAAGGAAAGATAAGGAGCCAGGAGGCCATTGTCCAGGGTTTGGAGAATGCTCCCGAGGCTGCTCCCGAGGCTGCTCTCTTGGATATGTTGAAAGAAGGAGGGAAGGTTGGCAAAGTCGTTGTCATCGTCGCTAAGGAGTGAACTCGTTAACGCCGATGCAAAGTATGTACATAGGTACAGGATGAATCACCCGTTTCCCATGCCCCTTAGAGGGAATAGTGCACACCTAGTATATTCTAGTTGACTCGGGGGTAGAGCGCCCTACTCGTATGCAAGCATACAGAATGAGGGAGTAAGTCGTTCAGATCGGTCGTCGCACAAAGCAACTTGTGCATGAGGAAGGTTTTGTTAGTAAGCCTAATAAGATGGCTTTGTCGGGGCGCAAGCGATCTAGTTCGTCTGCCCGCCCTTGAAGTTTCGCGTGTGGGTCCAAAGGACAATAGAATGGAAAAGCCACAAAGTACCAACCTCACGACTCCGCAAGCCGCCCGATACCCCTTCGTTGGGCACCCCTTCATCATGTGTGCTTTACTGGCAAATTGCAGAGGACGTTGTGTTGATTCAATATACCACCCTTGCTGCCGAGTCTGTCCACGTCCGCCTGTGGAACTGGATGACCGGCGATCTATGGCTCGTAAGTGACCCGCATTCCACTCTGATTGATATCTCATTCTTGTTTCGGTAGACCGAGGACTATTCTATGACTTGCGGTGGTTGCGGGCTTCTGTCTGCACGATCCTTCATGCTCCCCTCACTCAAAGGGTGTGGTTCAATACAAATCTATACCCTTGAGTTCTCCAATGACTCTCGAACCCCACGCCCCGAGCTCAAGGCTACGCTACCCCTCCCCTCCTTGACTCCCGGCATCTCGCTGCGCTTCTTCACCTCTCATTCACCGCCCATCGTTGCACGGCCCCTTCAATCCAAAACGGCTTCCCCCACAGCGGAAATCTCACATCCACGTTATGTCAGTAGCATACAACGCGCAGTTTGGGATTAGATTCCGTTTGTTTGTCCCCAATCGCGTCCTGCTTTCTTACGCCGCCATGGCTCCTGGTCATGCACCCATGCTGGTTCCTTGGGACACCTGGGGCCCGGACGGGGCGGACAACAACATGAGATGAATAGTTGACTGGAGGGCGCAGTCGTATTGGCACGGGGACGAGGGCGCTCATCACCGTCGCACTTGGAGGTAGAAGCGTGGACAAGGCTGCCTTTGGATTCAGTGCAGGTCATCAGACGTGGGGGATTGTGTTGGGTACACTGATGTTTCTGACGACCAAGTAGTAATCAACCCTAGTTCTATAGCCGGCGAACAAATACGACATATACGGCTATACGATAAACAACGCTTTGCTCTCCGCTTGCGCACGTTGGGCCCATCCTTGTGGTGAAAGTCGAAGCTGACTTGGGGGAAGGTGCTTCTCCGCAGGTAAACAGCTCCTGCCATCCCCCACCCAATGGTACGCGATATTTTGGCAGTCCATGCCGTCAGAGGAGGGTGTTCTTGTGAGCCTGCTTCTTCGTCGCGATGACATGGGGATATGGTTTTCTAGCGTTGCTCGCTCAGGAGTGTGCATAAAGTTACTTTTCGATCTTTCGACCTTACTGTGCGAACTTTTTCCCACACAGTAAAAGTAACTTTCGTCGCTCGCTCAGTTCTGACAATCTGAAATTGCGGACACGCCCTGTTTATCGATACGTCGGCCAGCGGAGCTCCCGGCCACGATGATCTCGTTCTGTAGTTAAATATCTGAGTTATCGTACCGGTCCATGTTCGTCAATATTCCTGGAACCCTACGTGAGCGCCAAATAATGAGACACCAGGACCACTGCGCGTGTGTGGAACAGTACAGAGTCCACAATCTAGCCACGGCCCACCGACTCACACTTAGGGGGTGGCTAAACCATTGTTGTCTGTTGTTACTTATTGCTGTTAGTGGCCAAAAGAAGCAACCAATCTAAGTAGTAAGCCTAAATTGGCAATCGTCCAAACCTGAACTTCATCCACCACCATTCAGTCTTGCCACCTTGCCACCACGCTTGATTTAAAATGGACCATCCCACCATGAGTCGCTGCTCCTCCACAGAATCACTTCACGACTACCACTACGACTACTACAACTTCTACCATATCTACCCTTCAACTGAATCGTTCTCCTCCAACGACTCCAGTAAGTGTCGACCTTACTATCCCATACTCTTGCTCACATATCTTAACTTAGGCATGTCTACGCCGAGTAAGCAAGGGGCAACTGGCGTGTACGCTCGAAACCGCACCAATATGGACGCTGCCTTGAAGGCAGATCTTGCTGGCCTCATCACGAAAGACGTGGAATTAGAAGAATTTGTGCGACATGTATACGGCGTATCGAAAGACGACATCAAGGCAATAAAGTCCAAAGAATGGAAGCTTGAGGGCTTGGATACCTACATGAAGCTGCTTGGCGAAGGTGCTCGAGAAGAGAAGTTCTATGCACCATTCAAGGCAATTATGGCCAACTTATTCGGCATTTTCGAGAGCGAGAAACGCAAGATTGACGTACATCATGCATCCCTTGGCAAGACCGCACTGAAAAGTGTCGGGAACGTTCGAAAACCAGACCAACTTTTCTTCTTCGGCTCGCACGACGACAAGTCACCCATAACCTGGTCACTCGCTAAAGCCTTTGTCGAGCTCGCCGTGACATCTAGCGCGCAACGCATCATCACGTCCAGTAGCTCGGCTATAGCCACAATCAATGAAGAGGAAGCTGTATTTGGTCTAGCTGCGTCAGCGCCCGACTTGATGCTACCCGCAACAATCACAACACCGTCCGGGGGGACGAAGCGCCGGAGCACAGATCCCACAGACAGACCGAAGCCCCCGAAGATCCCCAAAATCAGCATCTTGAATAAGAAAGAACCACAAGCTGCAGGGTACGCTTTGGAGCTCCTGGCTTCGACTTGCCGACGGTGGGCCACTGGTCTTGTCATCACAGACACGCAAGTGGCTTTGCATTACTACGATCGTGTGGGTGCCATCTTCACCAAGCCTTTCAAATTCGACGAAGAGCCATGGAAGTTAGCGTTGGTCGCCTTGGCCATTGGAGGATGCGACCTTGTACAAGCAGGATTCGAACCACTCGTTGCGTCCAGCCTCGACACCGCGCTCTCGCAGCCGCTTCTTTCACTAAAGAATGCGATTCTTAGATTGCCAAAAGATGACAGCAATAAGGACGGCAGCGACAAAGTGATTGGCGATAAAGTGAAAGGTGAAACTGTCATCGAGAAAGTCTGGTCGCACTTCAAAATCACTGGTGAACCGCTATACGTATATGGCGGTCTTACTGGACGCGGGTCACATGTCTTACCTGGAGATCTAGTCGAAGAAGCCCCTGCCCAGGATCGCGCAGAAGGTGTGGCCAGCAAGGGAAAGCAGGTTGCTGAAGCCTCAGAGGCACCAGAGGGCGCCATGGTTGTCAAGCTCAGTTGGCCGATGGAGAAACGTCCGTATCTCGAGGCGGATACAATCAAGGATCTCGTCGAGAAGATTCCATGGATGTCGCGTCACCTACCTCGGATTCACTGCGCTATATCACTCAAGGGTGAATTTATGGGACTACCACGGCGCCTCTTCCACGACATGACCATAGCATATGGATTGGAGCAGCGGTACTTCACCCTCCTATTCTCGGATCGCTATAAACACCTTTGGGATGTCAAAACATTGATTGGGTTCCAAATGGCATATATTGACATCGTTGAGTGTACGTAGCAATGTCACTTCGTCATTGAGACATTACTAATGCTTCGAAATCAACAGGCCACCACACCGTGACGAAGTACGGAAAAGTGCTTCATAGGGATATAAGCGAGAACAACCTATTGTGGACTAATGATAAGCGCGTCGTTGGGGTCCTCAATGACTGGGATCTAGCCACACCCGTCGATGCGGTTGGCAATAGCACCAACCACCGAACCGGGACGGGCCCGTTCATGGCCTACGACCTACTCGGGCCCAAACCGCCTGTCCATCTGTATCGGCACGATCTCGAATCGCTCTTTTATGTGCTTATATGGGCGGTAGTGCATTATAAGATCGGCAGTGACGTCCCTTACTCCCGCGTTGTCAATCCAGTGCTGAAAACATGGACTGGGGATTATGGAGAAGCTCGTAATGCGAAGCGTGCTTTCTTGGGGGACCCTGAGCCCGTGCTACTCGAGGTACAGCCTGTGTTCAAGCCATTGCAAGCTACATGGATCGAACCACTCTGCGACCTTTTTCAAGAGGCTCAGACGAATCGAGACAAGCATGCGAGAACGAGAAGAGCAAGAGAAGAAGTCATCGGACAGGACGTTCTGACGGGAAGCCAAGGATCTGCCACAGAGACGGACCTGTTCGCTATGAGACTGTGGGACGAAGACCAGGATGATGACGAGGGCTCAGCCCCTTCTCCGACCGTTCCACAGGCTGTCCCTCCTTCTCCTGCTCCACGAAGCGACGACATCGACTTCGAGACTCTGGGAGACTGTTTGACGTTTGAGAAATTCATGGCTGCCTTGGGTGGAAGCCGGCCCGTTGGGATACCGAAGAAATACCGCGCCTACGCGGAATCCCTCCTTGCAGTGCCCAAGTGAGACTCAATAATCGAGTCTGCTACTACATTTAATATAGTTTGCTTATCGAGGTTCTCGGTCATGTTTTGTCCTCAGTATGTATCTTTCATGCGCTTAACATAATAACTCGTATAAATTTCTGTTGTAGGTGCGAAGGGGAATTCGCGCTTGTGTGAATGCGAGGACTGGGAATGGTGTGTTTCCACCAAAAGACGAAGTAAGAAAGAGTGAAGTGAAACTGAACGTCACGTGACGAACGGAACGGAGGACCTGTTATTCGGTCTGCCCGATTGCCTGTGTACGAAACTCCAATGCATAGGAGGGCGGCGAAGATTGAATACTTCATGGCATGATTTGTCCGCTGAGGAAGGTAGATGACTTGGTCGACATCGCTTATACGCCCTAGGATAAACTGCCAAAAGGTCTCGGTGGGTATGGCTCCCAAACGTGCTGGTGAGAGAAAAACAACACGCCATGCATTCTCATCAATAGCTCTCGAGAACGCTCCAGATTGATGGGAGGTCACATCATTATTTCACTTGAATGGAGTGTGCTCATGTGTGTCTGTCTGTCAACGGCTCAGCGATGGACCAGCTGTATAGCAGCGTGCGAGCAGCGGGTACCAGAGCCTGGAGGACCCAGGGGGTTGGAGACTGGTACGCATGCTCCAGAAGAAAGATATATAGGCATGAAGGGCACCATCTGAATGGACGGTTCTTCAGGAAGACAGCCACGCGAGGAGGTACGGGGGCACGTGCCAACCGCTCTTGGACTCGAACCATCACCATCTCTGGGTTTCCCACGGTTGATTTTCAGTTCTCGAGGCCCGTCGTCAGCCACGTACAGGCTTCTACAGCCATTCTCGCACTACGACGACGAGGGAAGGCAGCACGGTTCCTGCCAGAGGGTGCTCCTTCTTTAAGGAGCTTAAATGAGTGTTCACGCCCTCTGAGTCCTGGAAAGACTGGAAACTTCCCAGTGCCAGCCACTGTCGGTGCTCCCTTGGTAAAGGAGCTTAAAGTGGATGTAGCCACGCCCTCCAGTCCTGGAATGACTTTAAACTTCCCTCTCTATGGCTAATATGCCCTATGCTAAACACCACCCGACCAACCATTATCCTGCTCAAAGTCGCTGCATAACACCGGGAACTACTCCAAACACGGCCCAACCCCAATTTGACCAACCCTACTCGTAACAACCGGGTGCAGCGTTAATTCGTTGTACTCAACCCACACCGCGTCTTAGTAGCTTTAGCTTGCTTGTTGCGGTATATAAATGCAGACATTAAAAAAAAAAAAAAATACGGGGGCACGTGCTTGCTGGGTCGCTCCCCTACTCATCGCTTGGGCGCCTCCCCGAGTCGGCGAGGACACTGGGCTTGATATCTTCGACTTCAACGGTGATGGACACACATCTGTCCATATGTGCGACCTGAAGAACTCGGCCTTTTGCAACCACAACCTTTGCAGTTTGGCTGTAGTGGTCACAGACTTGTTCCGTCGTTGGCGCTGAGCTTCTGTGACATGGGGGGCTCACATTTCAACATTGCAGGCAATGCTCGGTGCATATCTACTTTGCCGTAGTGGATCTTCAACGTTGACCACTGTTGACCATTGTTTTTGTGCGTGGTAAGCTTGGGGTGGTAATCTCACTACCATTACTGCCACAACCTTGCCCTGGAATAGACCCGCTATGAATACCTGCCCCACGACTACTACTACGACTATTACAACTTCTACCCTTCAACTGAACCGTACTACTCCAACTCGGACTCCAGTAAGTGGCAACCTTACTATTTCTCATTCTCGCTCACTCGTCTTCATTTCAGGCATGGACAGTGGTTTGCAGGCTGAGCTTTTCGGCCTCGTATCAGAAGATGTGGATATGGAAGAATATGTGCAGCATGTGTATGGTGTATCAAACGCCGATGTCGAGTACATACGCAACAAAGAATGGAAGCTCGAAGGCTTGCCTACCTATACTAAGTTGCTCGATGAAGCCGCGCCCGAAGAAGACCTTTACGAACCATTCAAAACGATCATGGCCGCCCTCTTCGACACCTTCATCGACAGCGGGCGCAAGCTTGACGTGCACCACGCGTCCCTTGGCAAGACGCCACTGAAGGGTATCTGGAACGTCCGAAAGCCGGAACAGTTATTCCTCTTCGGCTCGCACGACGATGAGTCGCCCGTAGCCTGGTCACTCGCCAAAGCCTTTGTCGAGTTCGCCGTGACACCTCGCACACAGCGCGTCGCAGGTGGTGACTCAACTATAATATCAACTATAATAAGCACAACTAACGAGGAGGGGACCGCTGCTGCCGCTGCTCCAGCTTCATCCACGTCTGACCTAGCACTCGCTACAAGCTCTAGTACCAAGCGCAAACACTGCAGCGCTGATACCCCCGACGAGCCAAAGCCAGCGCCGAAACGCCCGAGACTCGCAGCCTACGCTAAGAAAGAACCGCAAGCTGCTGGATATGCTTTGGAGCTCTTGGCTTCGACTTGCAGACGATGGGCCACCGGTGTGGTCATCACGGACACGCAAGTGACGTTACATTACTACGATCGCATGGGTGCTATCCTCACGCAGCCTTTCAAATTCGACGAGGAGCCGTGGAAGCTAGCGTTAGTTGCCTTGGCCATTGGACAGTGTAACCTTGCACATGCAGGGTTTGAGCCACTCGTTGCGTCCAACCTGGACACCGCCCTCTCGCAGCCGCTATACTCATTGCAAAACGCGATCCTCAAGATTCCCAACGATAATAGCAACAGGATCAACAACGACTCGATTGAAGTTGTGGATAACCTTGGGCGAGGGATCTATTCGCACTTTCAAATCACCGGCAACCCACTATACATTTACGGCGGGCTTACGGGTAAGGGATCACACGTCTTGCCTGGATATATGGTCAAGATGATTGGAGAAGCTCCTTCGCAGGACGACGGAGATTTTCGCGACGCAGCGAAGGAACTGGCGTTGCAAGCCAACTCAAAGGATACAATGGTCGTCAAGCTCAGTTGGCCATTAGAGAAGCGTCCATGCCTAGAAGCCCGTACGATCAATGCCCTTGTTAACAAGATTCCTTGGATGAAGCGGCACCTCCCCAAGGTTCACTGCGCCTTGACATTCAAGGGCAAATCCACGGGACTTCCGCGACATCTCTTCCATGACATGAGCGTAGCACATGGATTGGAGCAACGGTACTTCACCCTCCTATTCTCGGATCGTTATAAACACCTTTGGGAAGTCAAAACGTTGATTGGGTTTCAAATGGCATTCATTGACATTGTTGAGTGTACGTGGTGCGGTTCATCATTTAGACCTCACTAACGCTTCGAAATTCACAGGCCACCGCACCGTGACGAGGTACGGAAAAGTGCTTCATAGGGATATAAGCGAAAACAACCTACTATGGACTAATGATAAGCGCGTCGTTGGGGTCCTCAATGACTGGGATCTAGCCACACCCGTCGATGCGGTTGGCAATAGCACCAACCACCGAACCGGGACGGGCCCGTTCATGGCCTACGACCTACTCGGGCCCGAACCGCCTGTCCATCTGTATCGGCACGATCTCGAATCGCTCTTTTATGTCCTTATATGGGCGGCGGTACATTACAACCTCGGCAGTGACGTCCCTTACTCCGGCGCTGTCAATCCAGTGCTGAAAACATGGACTGGGGATTATGGAGAAGCTCGTAATGCGAAGCATGCTTTCTTGGGGGATCCAGAGCCCGTACTCCGCAATACACAGCCTGTGTTCAAGTCGTTGCGAGCGTTGTGGATTCAACCACTCTGCAACCTATTCCGACAAGCACAAGTCAACCGGGACAATCTTGCGAACTTGGCCCACCAAGCACAAGAAGAAGTCATCGGACGGGACGTTTTGTCAGGAGCACTATTGTCTAGATTGGATTGCGACGAAGACGAGGCCTCAACGACTCCCGCTCCTCTTCCGCCTGTCCCATCAGCAAACATTGATTTCGAAACTCTGGGCGAATGTTTGACGTACGAAAAGTTCCTGGCTGCTCTCAATGGCGGGACGCCTCGTCCAATACCTAAGGAGTACCGCGAGTATGCAGAACGACTTCTGGCAGAGGAATGATTATGTATTTCATCTCCAGCACGTAGCACAGCCAATCTCCAGCCTTTCACTGGTGTATAATATTGTACCCTATCTATTTACTTGTACGGCTTAGTGAGGCGACTCATTACCCCTTAACTTTTGGCCCTCGATGGACTTACCATTCAAGTAAACTGATATACTTAAAGCTGCTGATCTTTCCCCGCAGTCCAACCTGTTAAAAAATAGGCTGGAACCGTCACAAGCCCATTCGCAACATAAATACAAAACGAAGGTCTGGAAGTAAACGCTAACTATATACAACGTCCTACTGCCGATACGACGCGTGGTCGTAGCTCGGCGGGGATTCCTCCATGTCCGGCACGGCGGAATAGGGAGTCTGGTCGGCGGTATGAGAGAGCTGGACCATAGAACGCTTGCTATCCGGGGGATGGTAGGCGTGGGTACTCACACTTGCGGGGTACGACCTTTCTCGAGGCGAGTCGGGCTCGGAGGGGTTCGCGGTGTATGGAGGGCGGCTGCCACCAGCACTGGACACCTGCGACATGCTGCTCCGCGGGTATATCTACGAAAAGGTGAGTCGTTGTATACAGAGGGGCCATACGAGTAGACGTGACGCACGGAATTAGAAGGTCGCTCTGAAGCTGACGGGGCACCAGGGCGTTCGCTTGGGGGTAGGAGTTCAGATTGGGTGGTGGAGCCCATGGTGAATGGCGTATAGACGAGGCTGCTGGGAGGGAGAGGGCGGTCTTCGATCACCATCGATGCGCGCTTGGACCGCCCTGCTGTCTTCCGCCAGAAAAAGAAGGCAACAACGAATGAAGCCAGCAGCGCCACGGCGCCCACAGCAATGCCCGCGATGACCCCCGAGCTCATTCTACAAATGAGGGTCAGCAATGCGTCGCAGAAGAAAGAACAGGGGCACCCACCCTCCCGAACTCGTATCTGCGGTCGTCGGAGTCTCCGAGCTTACGTCGCAAGTCTTGTCAGCGATCATCACGAAACATTAGCAGGAGACACACGCACCCCCCGTCAACGACCAGAGCATAATCGAGGAGCAGGCCTTGCCCTTCTGCAGCCGGCAAGTTCACCAGTTTTAGGGTGTGGCTCCCAGGCCCCAGGTTGTCCGCGAAGTACAGCATCGTCTGCGGTGTGTATTCGTTCACTCGACCGTCAAAATTCTGCGCGGGCTGATTATCCAATTGCACCGAGTACGGCGCCGTCGTGCCGCTTACAGCACCGAACACAGAGATAGCGCTGCCCTACTCGTAGCTTTTATCACTACAGGCAACGGGGTGGGGTAGGTGTGAACGTACGGTGAACGTCAACGATGCCTCGGCGTTTGTCGTGGTTGTGAAGCTGCGAACGGTTTGCCATGGGTTGAGAGTCCTGACTAAAGGCAGACTTACTGTGCCGTTGTGCTGTTGAACCCAGCAGAGACAGGTTGGTTCCAGGCTGACGCCGGTTCGTATTGAAAGGCGCCGGCTGTGTGAGGTATAACAACTTGGCTCGCCGACGCATTTTGTACCTCCGCCGTCCAAGTGATCTGCGCAGCCATTCAATTAGAGACACGATGCCAGCAGAGGGCGTCAACGCAACAACGCAACAACGTACGAAGTCGATGTCTAGGTATGGTCTTGCATCGCTGGTATCGCGGCGATTGGTGATCGAGATGGTGTGGAGCCCGTTGAACAGGTTGTCTGCGGAAAAGAGCGGCGTGGTGAAGTCTTCTACGGCCTGAAACCCATCAAACCTCTTCACGTCGTTATCGAGGTTTATCTCGTATGGGCCTAGTAAGCAGAGGACAGAGAGACAGAAGACAGATTGTTGTGCAGCTGTCAGAACTTGCTTTTGTCCATTGTACAGCGAGATAGACGTACCGTGATTGTTTCGCCTGGCACCGTGGATCCAGATCCCTGTGCCGTTGAAGGTAAACGTCGCCGACGCCCCCGCAGTAGTGCAAAGCGTGAACGTTCCGTTGTTGCTATACCTAGTAATTCAAATGTGCCAGTTCGTCAGCTCCCACTCGACGTCATTCTTGCACCAGCAAGAAGCCGGGCAGACTTTGCGACGTGCAGACGCACCGCGACGCTAGGGGGTCGAGGGTTCTGCTCCCAAGCGACCAAGTGCCCGCGGGCGCATAACGGATCAAGGGGCTGCGGTCGTCGATGGTGTGGTTCACACGCGGCATCTATGGCGGGAGGTGAGGCTCAGTAGGTGTCTTGTGCAATGCAGCACGGTCGTGGTATGCTAGAGAGCAGGGCGCGCCACACGCCGTCGGGAAGGAGAAAAAACGTCAAAAAGAGCAGAGGATGTGGATGATAATGAGGAGTCTCCGCGCGGCACTGGGCGCTCTCACTCTGTGCAGGGCTGTTGTAACCACGGAGGTAATAATTTGCAAATGAGGTAACCAGTAAGCTAGGATCGATACGAGCGTCGGGCGGCTGGCGGGACTCCTTGCTTGAGATGTTGAGACGACGCCCGCCTGAGACTTCGTGCAGATGTTGGATGAGATGACCATTTCCTGCCGGGTGACTTGAACGGTAATGCAGATTCTGTCAAAAGGTGGGGATGTGGTCAGGGTCGGATGGAGGTAACACGCCACATCATTATCAGGAGGTTCTCCAAGTTGCCACCGCCAGGCAGGTAGTCACTGTACTATGCATATCGTTTCAAGGAGCATAAACCAGTACATAGAGCACAGGCTGTACGCACCTTCGCACCCCGGCGGCTGGCCTAAGCAGCAGCGCAACATATAGACAGTCGGCAGTGCGCACCGTGACATCCCAAACCCAATATGTTTCAGGTCTGCAAGTCCAACAGAACTACAGAGTGTCACTGATGTGCATTGTGCATTGTGCCAACATTGATATTGAGGACGTGCGCATAGTACGCAGTCCCGTGTGTCTAAGCTCTAGCATGATCCTGGCGGGCGAATACACGTCGGACTTTGATCGTAGCAGTAGGTGAGCAACGCGACTACGCGCAGCGCTATTTATCGTGTACGCCGTGACAGTGATGTATGGGATTTGTCTGGCTACTAACTACTAACCACTAACCACTAAGGTATGCATCCATGTACGGAAAATCTTGGAAAACGCTACGCAACTAAGGTCCTGCATATCTATAACTTAGCACGCCTGCACCTGCGCCAAACAGCCAACTTCCAAGCATGCTGCAGCGCTCTTCTCTACGCTCTACGCATTGTGGTGTTCAACGGACTGTAGGCGCGAAGGGGAATTCGCGGGTGTGGACAGGGAATGGTATGTAGGAATGAATGACACCGAATGCCACGTGACGAACGGAACGGGCGCCGCGTGCAACTGCCAGTTGCTTGGACTCGCTTTCGCAATGCAACTAAGGGGAAACTAAGATAATACCTAAGAAATAATGTGGCGGCGCAGCAACTCATGTTCAGTTGCGGACCGAAACAAGTAGTAAACGAAGCGATAGCAAGCGTACAACATACCATGTGTGCGGGTTCGAACAGGGAGCCAACCCTACAGGACTTGGCAAGGGTATGAGGGAAGGTGGTGCAGTAGTGTGTCGCGCGGACCACTGGAGGTGTCGTATCAATGTCCAAGGTGTTTGAATCCGGATTCGCCGTTTGTCGTCTTGCTGAGTATTCTGAGGCATTATGGCGTTGCATGGATAGGGCAGGGATACGAGGGATAACGACTCTGCAGGGAAATCATCATCTCATCATTCGCTTTGATATCAGACTTCCCAAGCTTAGTGATCAAGTCATCATTAATTCGTTGCGCGGGCTCTGTACACCGGCAATGCGGTTGCATGGATGAGTAAGTCTGTCAACAGAGGGAATGTGCGGATTTGTTTGTTTGAAGGGATGGGATTTTGAAGGGATCGCGGGAAGGGGTGCGTGGTTGGGTGCGTGTGTATAAGGAACCTAGAACAGAACAAGTGGCTACCGATCGAATGATCCGTTAATAATCAGCTCGTCCTTCGTGCTGACCTCCATCCGCGCCTGCGTCCCAAAGGCCTAAAGCTGGAGGTCTAAAGCCGAGGGCCGACGGGCAGGACCGCGTCTCTTTCTCTGCAAGCAGTTCTCTGTACGTAGTTCTGTCTCTGTGCGCAGTTCTCTGTAAGTGTCCTACCCGAGACTCCACTGAAGAGCGAGCAATTCGCTGGGTAAGCTGGGATAAAGCGTGTCCTTTCAGATGGATACGGCGTGTAGTCGATGCGCGGTCGAAGAGTTGAAGGGGCTCTGAAGGGGTGCTGGGGTTTGAACTCTAAGTTGTGTGGAATTGCAGTGGAAGTGTGGGAGGTATGCCAGGTCCGTCGAGATCCTGAAGAATGGGCAGGGCTGAGTAGGTAGGAGTCGGGAGAGACGCAGCGCAGTAGGGGATGGCATTACTTTGAGAAACGGGTTGGTGCTAAGCGAGGTCGACGAGGGATTCAAGGTGATCAGAGACTCGAGAGGATTACCCTCTGATGGCGTGTCCGTCACTGCACCGCCGGCTAGTATCTACGAAGGGAGAGCGCCAGGAACGCCCTCACGCGCGGGTGGCTGCCACCCATTCAGTGTTCAACATTCAGTGTCCAGCGCTGCAGCGTTCCGTACGTGATGGAGTCCCATGAAACTCGAAACTCACGGCCTGAAGGAAGTATATCATCTGCGCCTGGGGGCTAGAACGGTAGCATTGATGGCGTGCCAGGCATTCCGGGTATTTGGGCAAAGCGTGCGCTCTGCTGGACGACGACGATCAAGTGCCTATCTGGGTTTTGATGTGAGTGCTACAACGTCGTTGTGATCGGCTCTGAATATTATAGAGCGGGTAGCAGACGCCGGTTGATGGACGAATTACAGCGAGGACTTGCATCGTCGCTTCGTTAGCGTTCAGGAACACCAATCGAAGATATCATTGATCACGACCAGCGCAACGAACGGGTATTCTGTTGATGCAATGCATCAGCATCAATACATCACAGTCATGTCATGGGAAGCATTTTGTGGCCACCGCATGCTGGTTGACCGGGGGCACTGACTGATGCTCGCTGCCCGGGGTGCTGTCTACTCCGAGAGTGTCCCCTCATCTGGTTCACCGCAAAGTGTGTTCGCTAAAAGGACATTACTGGTGCTAATGCGGCCGCCATGTGCTCGGTCCAAATAAGAACGGAGCTTTTGCGGATGGCAACGCCCACTGCCGATGTGATGGAGACCGGCCAGCGAGAACTTGCAGCAGATTCGCGAGCCTGTATCGAAGGAGTTTGTGGCCGCATGAAATGATTTCTCTGCAGAATGCACACGCAGGATCAGCATCAGTCTGCACGATGATGAGTCTCTGGATGGTGAGCAGGGAGCTGGATGGTCGGAACTGCCGACAGAGCAATCAATATCAATGTCGGAGTCATATATATAGACGCACCTAGCAACGGTGTATTTCTGCACTGTTCGAGGTGCAAAAAGGTCCTAAAATCGCAGAATATTGTGCAGCTGAGCTCGCAGCGAGTAGCGAGGTCCCTCGCCGGCACCCACTCTCATATGTTCGTGCTTACCAAGTGGCAACGAACGCGAGCAACGCACTGTATCACGGAAGAGCAATTGATGGACCGTGACAAGGGAGCCGAGGTGCCGGGGGCAACAATGATAGTGTGACAGGCTGTGTGACCGAGCAAGTGAGCAGGCGTAGATATAAGCAAATGATCTGGATGAGTTCAGGTACCTTTTTTCCTTCCCCCCTTCTTTCGCCTGAATCAACCTGCTCTACGGCAAGCCGCCTAGTGCGACTCCCAAAGACTGCGCACGCCCGGCACTGGTGTCGTTTTCTTCACAGTTCATTTCTGAAGTCACTTGCAAGGACTCCGTATATTCTTCAAGCTCTCAAAGCACCCTCGTTCGCTTCTACCACACAAATTTCTACCAGTTTCAACCTTTCTTCCTAATAACGACACTATGTTCGCGAAGACTCTCTGCTTCGTCTGGCTCTCCATCTATCTGGCCGGCTTTACCGCCCAGGCTATGCCGACTGCTCGCCAGTTCAATAACCAGAATTGTGACGTACGTGCCAAGCGGTGATCGACATTGAATGGTATAAATAATGTTCACTTTCTAGCTGCCCCAAGTGAAGACCCGGTTTGTAACCGTTACCGCGACCGTGACGGCAGCGCAGAGCCAGAATACCAAGGTTGGCAACAACGGTAACACTGGTAACAACGCCGGTAACAATAACAACACTGGTGAGTTGGATATAACGTTCGTCTCGTGAAAACATATCTAATCCGCCTTCCCCCTCTTTAGGCAACAACAACAACGGTTAGATCGTTCATTCAGCGGCGTACGTTTCATTCTGATTATATTCCAGGCAACAACAACAACAACAACACTGGCGGTGGAAAGGGAACCGTGACCACTACGGCTCGTGGTTCGGTGAGTTTCGCTCTTCTATTGCGCTGGATGCGTTCTTACTTCGTGCAGACCAACACTGGCAAGGCTGGAAACAACGGCAACACCAATACTGGCAACAACGGCAATAACAACGCTGGGAACAACGGGAACACTGGTAACAACGGCAATAACAACACCGGCAACAATGGTAATAACAACACTGGCGGCGGAAAGGGCACTGTGACCACTACCGCCCGTGGCTCGGTGAGTTTACTTGGCACCATAGAGAGTGTCGTACTTATCATTATCGATGCTCTCACTAGACGAACACTGGCAACGCTGGCAACAACAACAACAACAACGGGAACACCCGCAATAACAACACTGGGAACACCGGTAACAACAACAACGGGAACACTGGCAATAACGGCAACAACACAGGAAACAACGGCAACAACAATGCCGGGAACAATGGTGGCAACACTGGAAACAACGGAGGGAATACTGGAAACAATGGAGGGAATACTGGAAACAACGGAGGGAATACCGGGAACACTGGCGGGAACACTGGAAACAACGGTGGCAACAACGGCGGAAACAATGGCGGAAACGCCAACGCCGCACAGACGTCACTCAGTGAGTTTCTTACCGCCCTTTCTTTGGCTGGGCCAACCTGATGTATCTCCGCAGCGCTCGACCCCAAAGTCATCGCTCAAGGCTTTGCCAATGACGGACAAGACGTTCCTGCCGCCGGCCAAGTTTCTTCGCTCACGTCGACCAACAACTTCATCAACTTCTGCCTTACCGTCCCCAATCTCCCCATCACCAACGGCCAGCAAATCACCACTGGCTCGTGCAACCCCGCTCCCATTGGCACCATCCCCTCGACCGACAACATGCCGTCGTCCAAATTCCAGTTCCCTCCCAACTTCGGCACCGTCAAGGCCGACACCCCTTTCACGATCGCGATGGCGGTCAGAAATTTCGATACGGGCTTCTTCGTCAATGCGCAGAAGAACTACTTCTCCGCGCCCCAGCAACTCAACGCCCAAGGTCAAATCCAAGGACACTCCCACGTTGTCGTTGAGCAGATTGCCTCCCTTCAGGACACCAAGGTCACGGATCCCAAGAAGTTCGCGTTCTTCAAGGGGCTCAACGGAAAGGCCATCAACAACGTCCTCACTGCTACCGTCGACAACGGTCTCCCTGTTGGTGTTTACCGCCTTTCTTCGATCAACTCTGCCGCCAACCATCAGCCCGCCATCGCTCCAGTTGCTCAGCACGGTTCTTTGGACGATGTGATCTACGTAAGCGCCGCCCATAATATGGTCTGTTCAACGCTTACTGGATTGTTCACTTCTTAGTTCACTGTCACCGCTGATGGTGTGCCCGTTGCCGCGCCTGGTGCCACTACCGGTGGAAACACCGGCGCGAATACCGGTGCGAATACTGGTGCGAACACTGGTGCCTCGAATTCTACTGCCTCTGCCTCCGTTACTGCCTCGGGTATCGCTACCAACGCCACAGCCATCGCTACAGGTATTGCTAACAATGGAACTGCCGTCCTTTCCAACATTGCCTCCGCCACCGCGCTTCCTTCAGCAGTCGTCAGCGGATCTGTCAAAGCCTCTGGCGTCCTTAGCTCTGCCGCCGCCGCCCAATCGACCGTAGGCATCCGTGGTGGAAAGGGCCCCAAGGTTGGCGGTGGTGCCGCTGGTGGTGCCGTTTCTGCGGTTCCCGATCCCGCCGCCGCCGCCTCGTCAACAGCAGCAGCCGTAGCACAACCTACCGTCTCATTGCGTGGCGGTAAGAAAGGCAACACAGCGGCAGCTCCTTCCTCCGCCGCCGCTCCCGTTGCGTCATCAGTAGCAGCAGCCGAACCCACCGTGTCGTTGCGTGGCAAGAACGCTGCTGCTGTCCCTGCTGCTGGTGCCGCCAATGGCAACACGAACGCAAATGCGAACGCGAACGCCAAAGCTGCTGCCTCAGCGTCTGTAGCGTCAGCTGCAACTGAGCCTTCAGCACCAGCAACCAAGGGAAAGACCGGAGCTGCTGCTGCTGCTGCCGCTGACGCCGCCCGCAGATAGTCAAGTGTCTTATTTCTCCTCCTCCCCCCGTGGTATTTTCAAGTATCGACGAGATTGATTCCCCCCACTTACTCGATAGACCACACTCCTCACTCACGACCTTATTTTCTTAATTGTCCTGGTAGACTCCTTTGTAGCCACTGCTTGCTTTCGTTCTTTTTTATCTCGCTGTCATCCCTATGGAGCAGATGAGGGCCGTTTATATCGTATGTCCTTGCAATTTGTAGTCTTTCTTTCATCTATACCTCGCCCAACAGAGCATTTTGATTCAGGCAATACATAGACGGAGATAGGCTCCAGTGTATTTTTATCCATCAAACTGACTGCTTGAAACATTAGATGAGGAAACTGGTGAAATGCACCTCCTGTCCGACCCCTTCAACGTTCCGCATCGAGACTTACAGAAACTTCGACAGAGATGACAGTGCCGTCTGGTACGTAACTACGTTGTCTACTTCTTTGACATTTTTCTGTTCACCATGTGTGGTTTCAGCTGCAAGGTTAGGGCATCAGAAGGTCGACCGCATTGATTCCGTGAAGGCACCGTTTGTGAGAAAAGAAGTCTCCTGAAGCATGCGTTCGAAGGTTGCACGTCCCCAATCCACTGGGTCCCCAGTACCCGCTGCTCGCGCCGTTGCACAGCTGCTCCTTCGCTAAGCTGTTGGCAGGCAGATACTGATGAGCGCAATCCATTCAAGCGAAACAATGCTGACCTGCCATCGACTTGGAGCAATCGCGAGGGATATCGATTAATAGTAATGGTGCGTTGTTTTTCTCTCACCAGCACGATTGGAAGCCATGCTCACCTAGAGCTTTTGGCAGTTCATCCTACATGGTGCATGACCTGGCATCCAATGCGTACGCCAACGTGTGCGGCGTCCATATGACTTCATGAAGATTCTATTTCGAAGTATAGACATATAAGCCATGTCGACAAAGTCATTGTCTACGACTTACTCTCCCAACGAACAAACAACGCTATGAAGTATCCACTCTTCTCCGCCTTCCTTTGTAGTGGATTCGGTTTCGTCAGTGGACAGACGGGCAGACCGAATAATATAGTAGTCACCAATGACGACGGGTGGGCAACAGCCCAAATTCGTGCGCAATTTGATGCCCTGGAAGCCGCCGGATTTAATGTTCGTATATACATGGCATCCAGAACGCATTGCCCCCAGATTGCTGACTATACGGTTTGGTGCAGCTGATACTCTCATGCCCTGCAATCAATAGGTCTGGGACAGGATCTTCGACGGCCCCACCTACCACGCTGACCGCACCTTGCGAATTCAACACTTGCGCAACAGGCTCTCCACCGGAAGGTTCTGATCCAGAGGACCGTAAGGAGGGGCAATGTATGCGTAAACTAGGAGAGCTAATTCTGAGATCCTCTAGCTCGCCTGAATTATGTCAATTCGTTCCCGTGTGTATCTACTCCATTCTCTCTATGACTCCGACGCTCGAACCGCTGGCTTACGAACTTCTTCAGTGTTGATTCAGTCCGCTTCGGAATTCAGACTCTGAGCCCGCAGTTTTTTGGGGGGTTGCCCGACTTCGTGGTCAGTGGACCGAATGTTGGGAGTGAGTATCGTACCACACTTCGACGCCGCTAAAGTTGACCCCGATTGGCACCAGCAAATCTCGGCCCAAACATCAACGGATCGGGTACAGTGTGAGTCTTTACTTCTTGGTATGCGTAGTGTCGCAAATAATTCAGTAACAGTGGCGCCGCGTGCGAGGCAGCCCTTGAAGGAATACCATCAGCTGCGTTTTCGGCCTCCACGGCTAGCCAAATCTCATTCACCACTCTCACTACCGACCCGGATTCTGCGCTCTCCATTAGCGCACGTATCTATGCTGATCTCACCACCACGTTCACGACAACACTGCTTGCCGCTGGGAGACCCGTCCTCCCACCTGGCATCTCAGTGAATGTCAACTTCTCGCCCACCCCCAACTGCTTGTCCGCTGGGGCTTTCAGATTCGTGCCGACACGTATTGCTGCGAACAACAATGTGATAGATGCACCTGTTTGTGCGACAGAGCATCTTCCTGCTGAGAGAGGAGTTGTCACCGGCCCAGGATGCTTCGTTAGTGTCAGCGTGATGAATGCTGCATCCAAGGGTGATGTAGATGCCGCAACACAGGCGATTGTGTTCGAGAAACTGTCTCCCATTTTGACGTGCTTTTGAGGCGATATGCCTTGGTAGTATGCATAGTCATGGATCCGAATTGTCTTTTTTCCGTTTACTGCCCCTTGTATTAGAAGTTGATTCATCATATCTGCCGGCCGCATGTGCTGCATTTTCCACCGAACTGCACCCCTAGTACCCCTAGTATTGTTCATAGGGATGTCTACTCCCGCGCCTATGCGACCACAAAGGTTACGACGCCAGAGTCCGTATGTGACGAGGAGATTCCCGAAAGGGAAAATAGTCTCGGCACACGGAATAGGAAGGTTTTGAGGTCGCTCGAAAGGTGACAGGAATAACCGTCGATTCAAGAAACGCTATTGAATACAAAGTATCTATAGGGTTTTTATAGGTAGAGTAGGAGTAGACAGACATATGATAAGGAATAGTCGGGGATCCGAGATTGGAAATGACGGAGGGCCGACTGGGAGTTAACGTAGCCGAAACAATATCATGGATGAGGTGGAGTTGAGGGAATTGGAATTGGGGATGGTCGAGGAAGTCTCGACGGGACCAGGCGCCAATTGCCCGGTCGTTACACTCGCCCTTCCGGACTCGTGTCGACGAGTGCGCTCAGGCCTTGCTAGAGGATGCGACAGGTCCACCTTCGAGATCCTCGCAATAGTCGACGATCATTTCATCGGCAGCACCTTCTTCGACAGCGGTGGTCACTTTGCCAGCAACCCTTTTCTTCCGCAAGTTCTTCTTCTTCGAATTCCCCGTAGGGGATTCACCACCGCTAGTCGTGTTGATGGTCGCTGTCACAGAGTTACCGAGGACGGCAGTGGAGGCAGCAGCGCTAACCACAGGGACAGAGGCAGCTGCCGCAGGCACTAGCGTTCTCAAAAAGGTGCCTTGGGGCCGACTCCTGGTGGCGACCGGATTGTGTCGATGAGACCCTCGAGCCTTGTTCTTCGACGCTGTTGTTACGATTGTTGGTGTGGTTGTTACGATAGTTCGTGTGATGTTGAACGGGCAGCAGTGCTGAGAATGCCTGGGTCAGGCTATCGTCTTCTAATCCGAAGTTGCGGGTACGGGGGTCGCGGTCGGACACGATGAGAGAGCCGTTCGCGTTGGGCATCGCGAACTTTGCCCAAATGTTAGGCTCCTGGTTGTAGGCGCGGGCGAACTGCAGGTAGTCGGACGGCAAACCACCGGCAAAGGGTATGTTCTCAGATTTTGCCTGATGATGAATGACAATGTAGTTGCGGATCTCCGCAGCCGTACGAGTGATGACCTCGTTGGAGGTAGGATTGGAAATCACGAACTGGTCAAGGGCAGGTGACGTCGTGAGAACATGGTGATGGAAAAGTTTGTTTCCGACCGGGGCAGCCATTTGTGGGCGATGGGAGCGAGGCGAGTTCGGTAGAGAAAATGAAGACAATGTTGCAAGATGCTGAGTACGCTTTGCAGGTACTACTCCCAAGAGACGGCGAGGCAAAGGCTGTCGGCATTGGGAGCAAAGCTCACGGTTAAATACCTTTCTAATAGGGGCAGTATGAATTCCCCCTATAAACACTTGAGGATCACCTTCAGGAGGGGTGCCCGAACCTCTAGGCAGCTTGGCAATGTTCTGAACACCCAGAGCCTCCAAGTAACGTTCCAGAGCCTGTAAGTGAGCAATCTGATCATATTCCATCCAGGTTTTATCACCTGAGGCCCACAGGATCTCGAACATTGCCCCTTCTCTGGCACCGTGGTGGGAGATGATCTCCTTAACTGCCCACTCCTTACTGCCAATCCCAGGATTCGAGACCTGATCCAATGACCGACCTGGGAACAGTCTGTCATCATTCGCAATATGCATCCTTAGCAATGAAGCATGGAAGACATTGTGTACTCCGCGCTGAAGCAGCTCACTTGGCAACCGAACCTCAAATGAATTGTTCTTGAAATCTCTCGTAATACGGTAAGGTCCCACAAACTTCGGCAGGAGCTTCCTCGCTAATCCCTTAGGGAACGTGATATTCTTGGTAGAAACATACACCAGGTCCCCGTTCTTGAAAGGGGCAGGCCACCGCTTCCTATTTGCGTCTCGTGTCTGTTTAACTCGCGCGGCTAGAACAGAATCATGTGCGGACATAAGCGCATGTTTTATACGTTGCGCAAAGACACGAACTCCGGGGAATTCGTCCTTACTAGGAGAATCCCACAATAACGATCTAGGCATGCAACCATTGTTCAGGAAGAAGGGCGCATACCCTGTTGACTCAGATCGTGCCGAGTTGATTGCAAATTCAATAGCGGGTAAGCGCAAAACCCAGTCCTTTTGGCTAGGTTCAATGCACTGACGGATCATCTGAGTGACTGTGCGATTAGCGCGTTCAGTGGCGCCGTCGGATTCTGGGTGATACGCGCTCGACATTCGTAATTTCGTGCGCAGCAGACGATGTAGCTCGCGCCAGAACTGGGAAGTGAACAGGACATCTCGGTCACTGACAATAGCGGAGGGTAATCCATGCAGTTTCCAGACACGGTCGTACATTAATTCCGCTACATTCTTCGCTGTGTAATTTGTACGACTGGGAATCAAGTGAACCATCGCCGACATCAAATCAATAACCACAGTAATCAAGTCAAAGGTCGCGTCGCGATCACTCGACTCAGGTAGCGGACCGACGAAGTCAACGCCCACAACTTCCCAGGGCTTACGTGGCATTGGCAGTGGATTCAGGAGGCCATAAGGTCGCTGATTATTAGGTTTTGAACGCAGGCAGACAGTACACGATGCGCAATACGCCTGGGTGTCCTTGACTATCTCCCGCCACCACACATGGTCCCGAAGGTATGCCAACGTCTTAGCATGTCCAAGATGCGCCAACAACGAATGGGCCTCATTCAGGACTATTTCCCGTATGTTCCGACCATCAATTACGACATTCGGGATGCACAACAACTCATTGCCGCGCTCCCTCATGTAAACCAAACCTTCGCGCACCACGAAGTTCTTATAATGCTTCGGGTTCTCCAGAATCAAACGAAAAAAAGAGTCGCCGTGGTATTTCCCCACAAGAGCCCTTCGGAGGTCAATTCCATCATGCCTCAATGTCAGTACACCGAGCAGTGACACGTCCTCCGTGGTGCCTTCTTCCTGCGATGTACTTGAGTATTGCTTGGCAGGACCCGGTTTGCTTCCGCTTACATCCTTGTTGTGAAACTCAGCGGAACCCTGAGTTGGCGCCTTCGCCACATTACCACCACCACCACCACGCTTGTCAATACGTGGGATACGAAGGGTAAGTTTTTTCTCTGACAAGCCTGCCGTTGGCGACGTTGCGCGATGAGCACCATGCGCGGTACTCCTTCAAGGTCCGTGTAGCACAAACGGTTTGGCTGCCATGCGCCGAGCGAACTCCTTCACCTGCTTGGGAGTATCATCATCGACATCCAGCATGTTTACACACAGGGCGTTGTTCGCGCCCCCGGGAGCCGTTCCAGCCATACGACCCTCGTCTGCCACCAGTACTGGCGCCGAATAAGAGCCGACTCCCTTTGTCACTAGTAGGCCGTCATCGAAGGAGGTGTACTCAGAAGCAGAACACACTGTTCCAGGTGCGTCGTTCGAGTAGATTCGAGACAACGCATCGCTCAGCACATTGTCCGTCCCAGCGATGTACATGGGCTCGAAATCAAATTCGCTCATCTTCTCCATCCATCGAGCTTGACGGCCCGTCAATCCCTTCTGATTCAGCAGATGAATTAAGCCCCGATGGTCAGTCAGCCATTTGAACTTCATGCCCTGCAGAATCTCACGATGTCGCATCATTGTCTCCAGCCCGGCCAGCATCTCAATTTCATGTGTCGCGTAGTTCTGCTGAGGCGCGCTCAATTTCGCGGAATAGAAGGCAGCCACACGCGCGGATTTCCAGTCCTTACCCTGAAGTACCGCGCCTGCGATTCCAGAAACACAACCGTCAGTTGCGATCCAAACAGGAGGTGCGTCCTTCCCATAGTCCAACGGTTTGCGACGATGCTCACTGAACTGAGCAATACAGGCCTTGATTTCGTCAAATGCGCGTTGATGGGTATGCTCCCACCGAAACGCCACGCGATCCCCAGTCAACGCAGCCAGAACTCCCATGGGAATGCGAATACGTGCTGCGTCGTCGGCTAGATAACCCACCGCACCCAAGAAACCTCGCAGCAAGTCTCGGTTCGTGGGCACTTTCCACTTCAACACTGAATCCACCTTATGGGGGTCCATCCGAATGCCGTCGTTGTCAACGATACGACCCAGGATCTTAAGCTCTCGCTGCAGAAAGTGAAGCTTAGCCTCGGAAAGGTACAGCTTCTCTCGTTTAAGGATATCAATAACCTGCTTAACATGCCGAACATGATCAGCCAATGTGTCCGAATAGACAATAATATCATCAAGATAAACGTCTACAAACTGTCCTAAGTGTGCGCCGAAGATGTGATTCATCAGCGCTTGGTATGTTGCCGGCGCATTACAATCCCCCTGCTGCATTACTAACGAGACCATATTTCCGTTAGGTGTCGTTACGGTGGTGCGCGCAACATGTTCAGGCACAATCCTGATTTGCTCATAAGCATCTTTGCCGTCCATTGTAGAACGATAGCGGCGACAAGCCACACACCTCAATATTCCCTCAATATCAGGCATCGGCGTCGCCATCTTGCGAGTATTCTTATTCCGTTCTCGCAGGTCAAACACCGTCCGCAGTTGCTTTGTCCCTGGCTTGTATATCAACAGCATGGGGCAGGCATTACCCGAGTTAGTGACCTTCCACCGCCCGGACTTTAGGTACGCATTACGCATCGCTACCCATTGAGCACGCAAGGCCTCAGGACACTTCGCGGGCCGCCAAGGATAGATTTTGCCCTCATCTATCAGAGGAATAGTGTGGTTAATTGCGCGCAGAGGAGGCAACGGGGTGTCTTCCACCGTTAGACACAGCGGTTTTGCGTATCGAAGCAGCTCCTCCCTGGCGCGCTCCACTGTTTCGTCGTGCATCTCCATCGCTCGCGAGGCAAGCTTGCTTACACCATCGCCCTTCAGCGGTAGCGGACTTGTACTTCCAATAACCACGCTAGCTGGGTTCACCCCAAGTTTTACTTGATGTTGGAACATCCAAGGTGTGCCGAGGATAACATCATAGTTGGAGAGGTTAATTATATCAAAGTAATGCTCCTCCTTCACCGTCTGATACTCTATCCTAGCCCGGCAGCCAAAATTAATTTTCGCGCGAGACCCTTGCACGGCTAATTGCAACGGTAACGGTTTCTCAAGTTCTACTCGGTCCAGTTTCAATTGTTCGGCCAGTGTGGACGACACAAAATCCCCGAGCGAACCCGAATCCAGCAAAGCCCTTGCCGGTTTCCCGTTCACGTTCACCATTACAACCACTGGTCGTGGAATTAATCGTACAAAGTCCTTTGCGATCGCTGCATTTCGTTGAATTGCAGGGTACGTTCCTGGGGGAACTTGCTGACCAAACATTTCCACCACCTGTAGCTCGTCCTCCCAGTCATCGAAACGTACACGCGACAAGGTCGTCATCATCAGAGCAAGGCTATCCAATGCACGCTCCTCCCTGCCCTTGTCAGGATTGTACAGTGCTCGTAGGTCAGCTGTTCCGTCATTACCAGTAACAGCCAATTCCACATCACGGTACGACTGTTGGATCCTCTTTTCATACCAATCTTCGAGGTTAAACAAGGCATTCTCCAGTAACGACACCTTAATCTTTGACTCGAGCCTTAGCAGTCGGTCGCCAATCGTGCACCATTCACGGGCGTCGTCAAAATCCAGCCACCACCGGCCATTATCCTTCACAAAAGCCTCCCTGCCCTCAGTTAGGGCTGCACGGATTTCCATTGCGCCCAGGTGCGCAAACACGTTTTCATCTAAGGCATCAACGACAAACGGCTGCCATTCCATCAAGGACACGCAGCGCTCCGCGTGATCAATCCCATTCACGTCTGCCAAGTACTTTGCATACCACCACGCTAGGTTGAATTCCTCAGCCTGCAGTAGCTCCTTGTTGATGAGCACAATTTCTCCTTTCCGTAGGCTATCCCTTAGCGCGTAGTCTTGGGAAGAAATTGACCAGAACGTGAACCGCGGTTCCCATTTGTTAACGGGCGCGAACTTGTCATCGCCAGGAAACCCCAATTCCTTGACCGTTTCCATGTACATCGTTTGTGCATTCGCCACGCTGTCACCCATACGTCCGCCTGGAAAATAATACGCTGAGTACCATTCCCAGTGGGTGCGCTCGTTCCACTGAGTAGGTGACATGTTAGCCCATTCCTTTATGTCCACCTCAGGTGTCATCACGAGTTCGCCATCCACGTCCTCGAAAGGATCGGCAGTCACAGTTTTCTCGACCGGGATGTGCACATAATCGTCGATGACCCGAACCTCAGCCAGCATTTCCGAGGCGAAGAGCCCCCAGTTCATTACGTATATGGACTGTGGGTCAATTTGGGCTCCATCCTCCGCCTCCGGGCTTTCCATACCAGAGGCAAGGATGCCAGACCCATTACCGTTGTTATCGTCCCAATCGTCAAAGTATCGTTGGAAAGTGTTCCCCACATCTTCAGGGATCGGCACACCGCTTTCGCCTTCATCGTCCGAGTTGTCGTTGTTGACAGGAATCAGACCTGGCATCTCGGGATCGGTGTCATAACCCATACCCTCGTCCTCAGTTCTGTCGTCTACAGGGCCGGTTAAGGTCACGGCCTCAACCAATTGGCTGCTCACATTGATCATACCAATTTCAATGGTATGCAAGGTATTGTCATCTTCAATTGACGTTCTTAGGTCTTCAGCGTTCTCAAAGCTGATCTCCACATTATTGCTACGAACACCAGGAGGGCGCCGTCCTCCCGCTGAAGATGTTACACTGTTAACGCGAGGACATTGACGGGCTACATGCCCAGCTTCCTTACACAGGAAGCATTTTTTCGCCGCACGCAAGTCGTTCATCTCTTGTTTGGAGAGGTTAAACTTATTAGACTTCGGTTTAGCATTCCCGTTACTAGGTTTAAAGTCACGCCGACTGCCCTTACTCGAACCTCCATTGCTCTGTGGCATTGAATGCCCCTTACGGGAAAGAAAACCGCCATTTGTGCGTTCGTTGCGGCCGCCGTCTGGCTTCGCTGACGATTGCCTCTTTTCACGAGGACGCTCGCCGTTACCAGCAATACTCGCTGCCACCTCATAGGTTTCTGCCTGTCGAACCATACGTTCCCAAGAGCATTGAAGGCCCGTGAAGCCGTTTTCCCACAGCTTGCTCTTCAACGACTTTCGGAAACCCTGCCACAGCCGGACAACCTTATCTTGTTTGTCGTTCGTCCCGATAGCCATGTAAATTTCCGCAAGCTCGGCTGCGTATTCCTTTACTGATCTATCGTTCTGATAGCATCGGTTCAAACGCATACGCTGGCGTTCACGGAAGTCACTCGGGAAAAAATGGTTGAACAATTCTGTAAACAAGCGATCTAGCGTCCAGTTCTCGATGTCAAACAGAATAACCTGCGACGCGAATACATGGGCTCACCCTTCGAGGAAGCGCAACGCTGTGCGTACCTCATTGACTCGCGGCACCTGCCCGTCCTCCAAGTATGCTACAACCTCCATCATGAATCTATGGAAATCAGGCAGGTAAGCCTCACCATTGTAAGCTTTTGGTTGCACAGGCTTAATTTTAGACTCTCTAACTGCCTTTCTTTTCTTTGCCCGTCGTCGCGATGCAGAATGCGACCTAGACAGCCGCGAGTGCCTACCCTTAGGTCTCTGCTTGTTCCTTCGCCCGCCGTTGGAGCTTGATCTTCCCGAGGAATCACTGTGGTGAGACGAGTCATCGTCACTACTAGAATCGGAGGGATCCGATGGTGCATTACTTCGAGCTCTAACTTGCGCGAAGAATTTTCCCAATGCCGAATTTTTGGCAACCTGCCGTATGGGGAGGACATCATTATCGCGGTCCTCACCGCTCTCAATCTCGCTTGCGCTGCTATCGGCCCTCGCTTTCGGGGACTTCTTGGATTTCCCCTTCTTGGTCCTCAAGAACGGCTTGTTCGCAAGTTCTCCCTTGAGTCTTTCCACCTCGTCCACCAAACTCTGAAGTTTCAACTGGTCGAGACTTGGACCGCGCTCAATCTTCGGGTCCACTTTGGTGATGTCGACCGTTCGGTGCTCCGTCGGCGGTACCTTCCCTGTATAGGCGGCCTGACTATTGGACGGTCCCGCGCCACCGATATCCTTGGTATGCGCGCCACGCTTCAAGTCCTGGTAGCTCTTCATGACCTTTTTTTGTAGCTCGACATCCTGGATCTCATCATCCGAGTGGAACTCTCCCCAGTTTGCGGGATCAGCTCCCTTGCCTTTGTCACGACTTTCGTGCTCAGGTACTCGTTCTTTAATTGTTAATGCTTTGTTTCGTCTAGCTAATACATCGCGCTGCTCTGCCGACAGTTTATCTTCGGCCGCTCTAATGGCCTCGACTTGAACCTTCGTCAAGTGTGCATCGACGGTGTCAGCACCTGGCGTGGAACGCCCTTCGCTTTGTCCCTTATCCATCCTGGATACTGCGGGATCAGGGTCCGAGTTACCCTTCGGACCTTCGCTCACGCTTTCAATGGCGTCTTGAGCGGCGTCGACGCTATGGTCAGACGAGTCAACCCGAGGCGACTGCAGGCGCGCTCGGGCCGGGCCAGCCACTACCTCGCTGTACGATAACGCACGCAAGCGCGGGATAGGTGACTCTTGGCCAATCTCTTCGGTGTCCGACACCGAACTTCTATTAGTAGGAATAAGACTAAGGGGGGAGGACTCAGCTAGATGCCCGGGGACCGTAGGAGATGTGTCCTGAACGGGGCCGCGGCTTCGAAGGTGCATCGAGCGAGACATGTTTTGTTTTGTAGTAGTGTTGAAAGGAGCGCCGAAAATGAAATATTTTGAAGGTTTTCCTAGTCGGTGGTCCAGTTGATCAGACTGGGTGGTCCCGAGATTTTTTAGAAGGATGAGAGCGAAAAAGAAGGAGGAGAGTTGAAGTCGGATAGGTTGGTTGGTACTGTCAAAAAAATGTGACGAGGAGATTCCCGAAAGGGAAAATAGTCTCGGCACACGGAATAGGAAGGTTTTGAGGTCGCTCGAAAGGTGACAGGAATAACCGTCGATTCAAGAAACGCTATTGAATACAAAGTATCTATAGGGTTTTTATAGGTAGAGTAGGAGTAGACAGACATATGATAAGGAATAGTCGGGGATCCGAGATTGGAAATGACGGAGGGCCGACTGGGAGTTAACGTAGCCGAAACAATATCATGGATGAGGTGGAGTTGAGGGAATTGGAATTGGGGATGGTCGAGGAAGTCTCGACGGGACCAGGCGCCAATTGCCCGGTCGTTACACCGTACCTTGGTCTTGCAGAAGTTGGGGAATCCACTGGCTGGCTCTTGAAGAATGTGTATAAGCACATTTGGCTGCCTAGTCTTCGCTAGCACGTTTGTAAGCTACAAGCTGAGGCTCTTGGTGAGTGCTCGTTGCTGAAATTGGCTGGTAGTCACACAGGACCTCATGGACCTCATTTCTATACTACAGCACTGAATGTCGAAATATATTGACCCCGAATTCATGTACATAGTTTCTCACTGGCTCACGCTTCTCCGTCGACATATCCTTGCTGACTCCATCGTTCCATGCGGAGTAAGCTCAGAAACGTGCGTGTTTATGGATATAAATATATGTCACTGACATCGTACTCCCCAGGAAAACATGAAATATCTCCACGCGCTTCATCTGTTTACTGTCCTAGTGCTCTGCCGCCTGCCTGTGGTATTCTCGCAGCACAAAGTTATCCTGACAAACGACGATGGCTGGGCGGAGGCGCAGATTCGTGCCGAGTACGAAGCTCTGAATGAAGCTGGGTTTGATGTAAGTATATCAATGATTAGTTCCGTGCGTCTGCTTATCAGTATGGAGGAAGGTTGTCTTGTCTGCCCCCGCAGAAAATATGTCAGGGACTGGCTCGCGATCTGAGGATCCAACGCCTCGTACAGAGCCTTGCGAGTTTGATAGTTGCCCAGCAGGGTCCCCAGCTGTTGGCTTCAACGAGACGGACCGTAGGCATCCAGCTTCACATTACTTGCTGTAACGAGTGACGCGTAACTTAGCACGCCTAAACTACGTGAATGCTTTCCCGTGAGTACTTAACGTTTCCTATGTCCTCGCCTTCTCAATGTCCTTGCAGTGTGGACTCCGTGCGCTTCGGCATCCAAACGTTGGCTCCAAAGTTCTTCAACGGCAAGCCTGACATTGTTATCAGCGGATCTAATGTTGGGAGTGCGTATCACCGAGACACTCAAGTCGCTTCGCTTCACTCACCAACCCAATTAGACAACCTTAATTTGGGAGTTCTGGGCTCTGGGACGGTGTGCGTCGCAACTCTTTCCTTAGTTTTCCGTAACGCACTAATATCGATTGAATTTAGCGGAGCTGCGGCCGAAGGCTCTAAAGAAGGCATATCATCCATCGCCTTTTCTGGGGCGACCGCCTCGCATATATCATACACCTCGCTTGAATCCGACCCAACCTCCCAGGATAGCGTCGCAGCGCGAATTTACAGCTCGTTGATCCTTACCTTCGTCAACAAACTATTGGACGGCCCGGGCGACATACTCCCATCACATACGTTCTTGAACGTGAACTTCGCGCCGACAGATAATTGCCCCACAGCGGAGAGCTTCAAGTTCATATTCACGCGATTAATCCCGAACCCATTCGTCAAAGACGTGAATACTTGTGGGAAGGATCACTTACCTGATGAAACAACGACAGTGGCGAGAGGTTGCTTCGCCAGCGTAACGGCGTTGGATGATAGGTTGAAATTAGACGTAGGAAAAGAAAAACAAGCGCAAGTATTGGGTCGATTGAATGGCTTGGTATCTTGCTTGTAAGCAGAGCACCAAAGAGTAACGATACTGTAGACCATACTATAGCTAGAGGAATTGATTGGACACGTTGTGGAAAAGTAAGGTCTTACTTGGATGCTTCCCCTGCTCCACGAAAACGTACTGTGCCATCATGGCATGCATACGCCGCAATAGGACAGACTTTTGGCTACACGATACTTACATAGTTATTCCCACAAAAAGAACAGCGATACCCCGCCTCCAACATCTCTTCCACGATCCAACCCATCGATGAATGGCCCAAGGCAGCCGAAGGCGGCAGCAACGCCTTACGCGTGCACCCAACACACGTTCTTACTGATGTTGTCGACAAGATGAAGGACGTGACGGAGCATCTGCCTGCACAAATTCAGTACGAGTTGACCAAGCGCCGATGAAGCAGCTTCACTCACTCCAGCTGTGTCCGTTTTCGCATTGCGCAGTAATGATGTCCTGGAAAGGGATGTTCGACCCACACGCGGGGCAACTTTCGTTGAGCGATGTCGGAGTTAGGGCTTCTGAGGAGATGGGCATCCCGAGGCCGTTGAGCTTCTCAGCAAGATGTCGGACACTGAGCAATAAGTCTGGGGGACAGCGAGGGAGGTTGGACTGTACGACAAGGCGACGGATGAACGGTATGTCGTCGGCTATAGAAATCCGGCTGGGTACGTATATGAGTTATACGTAGAAACGACGAACGAACCTTGGAGGATCGGAGCAACTGCCGTTAGATGCTGGACCACGGCCCTCAAAATGTGGTGAGATATGTTGTCTAAAAGTGTTTGTGCAATGCGGCCACAGGCTTCCTGCTTCTCGGGGTCCTGGTAGATTTTCTAGAAGCCATATCAGCGTCAGCGGAAACGCAGAGTGTGTATTACAGGCCTACCCAAGCGTAATCTGCTATGGCTAGCCGGAGGCGATAGGAAAGTACACGATCCGAACCAAATAGCTGCTCTCTCAAACACCGCCTAAAGCAGATGCGAAAGTCCTCGCAAAGCACTCCGTCGTACGGATCGGGGGCGAATGTGAGAGGAGGGTCGCCGGACGGCCGAATTATGTTCAGGATATTCGAGTGGAGTTTGTCGAGAGTACCTGGTCCGTTCAACCGGCGGAATACAGCGCGAAGCAAGTCGTGCGGTGATGCCCCATCGGCTGGTGGCATGCTAGCGTGAGGGTCACCGATGGCGAAGAAAGAGCCACGAGCTTACAAACTTTGCAATTCTTCAACAAGTCATCCAGCCCGGCAAGGAAGGCGTCATCGTCAGATTCCGGGAACAACTGCGCAACTACGAGCATGCTTGTGTGCTTCGCCTCGTGCTTGTAGCTGAAGTCTGCTGGCCGACATGACCTAGCAGAAGCCTATCAATTGCGCAGAGGAAGAAATAAACTAGTAGATTTACTCGTGTACCCAAACGGCAGCGGAAGAGTCGTAGCAGCACATTCCGCAAATTCGACCAACGTCTTCAAACGTGGAGTTGGGTTCATAGGCTTCAAAGATTGAGCGCACCAACTTGCTGGTGTGTCCGGTGGCGAGGCTGGTGCAATCTTCGGCAGGTGGGTCCCAGGAGGGACCCCCCGTTATATTGTGAACGATATGGGCTGACCCATCGAACAGGGAAATGAGGAGGATGTCCCATCGACCTAGGTATTGGATGCCTGAGGGCGGATAGAGGGCGGAAGACCCAACAGACATGCGCTGGGTTGTCAATTTCAAGGAACGCAATCCTACCCAGTCGGACGAATCGCTTCTATTGAGAGGCGACCATAGATGGAGTACCCCTGGGGACCCAAAGACAAGGATTGGCTATGGCGAACTAATGAGTTCTTTGCTTGTCACGAGTGGAAACCTGCTTCTACCTGTCTGCTTGGGGGAGATATCCAAGACAATTCTCCAAAAACTACGAGTGCGTCGGTGACAATCACTTTCTCGGATGCGACCTCGACGTCTAGTGCGTATTGTCGAGATAGTGATGATGGTGAGCCCAGTATATTCAACGTTTGCTTGATGGCCAGGGCGATAACTTGGCCGCTAGAGTCGTTGATAGCCAGGCGTGCTTCACCTGCAGCGGTGTGGGTCAGAGGGGTTTTCGGAATCCGACAACCAACGTACATGTACTCTCCCCAGAGGCAACCCACGGAGAGACAGCAATTTGTGATACCCAATAATCGCTGACCTTTACGGTATTGATGCGTTCAACGGATTTTCCGTCGAACCTATGCAGACCGCGGTCAGCTGAAAGGGTGCGTTACCTATGAGTGGGACTCAACCGGAATAGCAACACTGTCCCCGCGCGAGTGCCAGCTATCAGCAACGATGCGTCGACCAGTGGCGATGGGGAAAGGCCAAAGGCAGCTTGCCCTGTCCATGTAATACCTATATGGCTATTTCTGAATACAGAGCTATAGGTGAGACAGGCCACGAACTCATGATCTGGTACTCTTGGACTTCATGTCCAGCAATTTGTCGCCCAGCTGTATAATGGTGGATCTGATCTTCGTTGCCCGACGTCAGGCAAGAGTGAGCTATATGCATACCATATTCCATTCGCCCTTCAATATGTTCTTACTGGGCGCCCATATCGACAGGTCCATATTGGAGGTCAGAACAGCCAAAACGCATCTGAGAGGGGGATCAGCGAAGTCTCGAGACGTAGATGAACTACATACGTTGCACTCGGGGAAACATCAGTAGGAGACGAGCATATCGCTTTGAGACTGATATCCAAAGAGCCAAGCGAGAGAGCGCCCCAGTCTAGTGCCGTTTCAGTCGCTTGCTCCACAGAAATCGGGACGACTCGCCTTGGGAAATCTCTGGCCATTTGGTTGGGCTCAGCGCGTCCAGGTCAATCAAGTTGCGATACCAGTTCAATTGTGCGTCGGGGGAGCCAGTCGAGGTCCTGATGACAGAGGCTACATCAAAGTTTAAACCTAGATGCGGGGTCTACATGTCCGTCGAAATGGGCACCAGGGAAGCCTGTCAAACGTAGTTCTTTACCAAAATGTAAATGGAGGACTTCATCATCAGGAGCAATTGCCCGTCGCGCGACCATTGCACGCAGCGAATAGAAGGATAGGCATTCGCTGTTGGGACATTCAGAGTCGAAATTGCATTCGAGTTTACCATTCGTGTTGACGAGACGATGAACAGAAAGAAACACCGAACTATTTCCCGATTTAGAAATGGGGCGGAGGTGGCGCTGCGCTCACTCTCTGCGTATGTTCGGTTGGTGATGGCCTTCTCGATATAAGCCTGTTGTGAAGCGCCGAGCACCATACGGGTCATCGAAATGTTTCCTTGTTTACCCGCCAAGCAGCTATATAATATTTTCGGAGGCTAGTCTACGGATTTACATCAAGGTGCTGCTGCTGAGGTATATGATGCACTACAAAGGTACGTACAACACGGGGGTAAGGCGAGCGGGATATTGACGAGCAAATTTACATGGATGACCAGGCAGGACAGCAGGACTTAAGCGAACAGAGGCCAGACAATAAACATGAATGTACGAAAAAATGATGAGGAGAGAGAGAGCAAGAGGAAAGTGTAGCCGGCTGGGGTGGGGGAGTGAGTACGAGTACAGAGAATGAGCGACAGGAGAAAAAGATGGAAGTGATTAATCCCAGCGTCATGAAGGCAACAGCGTCCCAGCAGGTATAAGAACATCCGACGGACAGTGAACGAGTGTATATTTAATCGTCGTCCTCGTCGTCCTCGTCTTTCGCTTCTTCTTTCTCTTCGCTCTTCTTGCGATCCTGTTGGACAATAGTGATGAGAGAACGTTGATGAGAAACGAGAGAAAAGTACGAACATCGTAAGCGTTCTTTTCCTCTTCGGCCCGTGTCTTATCTTTGTTAGCTTGCTCAACATATGGCTGTATGTGGGACGTCAGCAGGAGCGTTATCAGAAATAAAGCGAAAGCTGCACCTTCTTGTCCTCATCGTCCATCTCCTTCCACTTAGCTCCAAGGAGTTTGCCAACTTCACCTAAGTACGAGGCATAGTGTTAGGAAGGAAACAACAGACAACGAGAAGCCGTTGTCACTCACCGAACCCAGCATCGGGATTCTCAGCCTTGATTCTCTCTCGCCAGTCTTGGCTGAAGAACATGTATGCGGAGAGGGCGCGCTTGGGTGCCTTCGGGTCTTTCTTGCCCTTCCTAGGTGCTTTCTCAGCCTTATCGGCGGCCTTGCGGGACTAGAGACGGGAAGGGGATGTCAGCGGAGTGCACGGAATCGTAAGGTAGGATCGGAAGTGAAAGGGAGAGAAGGCTCGGAGCTCGTTGAGGACGACGACGAGCTGCAACCATGCCGCCAGCGATGGTAGCAGCGCTAAGGTCGTCAGAAGAGTGATCGGCAACGAAGAGGCATCACGGATCGGACGAGAGCCCAGAACACAAGTATATGCGCCCTAAAACGAGCCAAAGTTGAAAATTTTCAAGTTCAACAGCATTGTACAGCATGGCGTCCGACCCGAAACAGCGCAACAAAGGTCCTGAAAGCTGATCTGAACATACCTTGGACTTTGTGGCAGCCTTGGGCATCTAGAAGTGCAAGGGCAGAAGCCAGTCAGCCAACGATCATTCAACAGACACCATCACCACAAATGACACGTCGAGCGAAGTTCCAGCGGCGCCAGGAGGTCGCCTTCGAGCGATGTGGCCGATGAGCGAGGGCGGAGGGAGAGCGCGACGCGTCCGTGTGACCAAACAAACAACGCGCTCTCTGCCATCCCCCTTTCCTGCTCGTCGCCGTCTACAACGACGAGGAACCCCCAAACAACGGCAAAAACACCGCCAGCAGTGTCGAATGAACCATAGCAACATACCTTGGCGACTAAGTTTGAGGAAAAGAGGGAGTATTGGAGACTTGGATTTTAGAGGAGAGCGCAGGCAGGCCAGGCGTATACAGCTAAAATCGCAGTAGGGGCAATCACTGTGTTGGGTTGCAGAGGGGGCGCTGGCTGCCTCTTAGGTGGAGTGCTGGGCTTTTTGGTGCTGGGAATCTGCTTCAAGCCCCGCGCTGATGCCGTTCGGCCGAGGTTTGTCCAATACGCACAGACCGTTACTTTACATCTCCGCTTCAATTTCTACCCTAAGCGCTATCTAACTTAGGATGATAAGATAACTCGTTCGCAAATTAATGCCTTTGGGCTCGGAAGGTATGAAATCCTAGCACCGCTACTTCAGATTGACTGATTGAAAATTTGACGGACTACATAGTATCAACATGTCGCTACTAACGACAGGAGCGGCAACTGAGGTTCGACGTTGCCTTGTTGTCCTTGAACGGGGTATTGTGGGTGCGCTACCATGAGTACTAGCACGAACCAACTAGCAGCGAGCAGAAGCACATACATGTAAACCTGTGCCCACGATAATAGGGTCTGCAAACATCAGGTGTTGCAAGTCTTTCCCATTCCACCGCCACCTCTCGAAATGCTGCAGGGTCACTCGTACACGGATGCATAACTTCTCTGATGCATTTGTAATCAACCTACGATACCTGTGTGTCGCCTCTTCTCCCTTGGTTCTTCCGAAAGAAGGATCGCATTCCATCCTCTAAGAAGAACGACCAGCGATGTGAGTCGGCAAGCATCTCGAATTCCGTCGATCCAGCCAACGAGGACATTGTACCTACACTCGAACCAGCACTAGCTGTTGGGGGAAAATCTTCCAATTCGACAGCATTCTTGGAGGTAGGGACTGTAGCGAAGCCACGGGGGTCGTTCAGAATTCGCAGTAAAGCAGGGTGGAGGAAGTGCTCGTCTAGCCTATCATCCCCCTTGCAGAGATTAGGGGGACAGGGAAGAGACGAAGCAGAGGGTATCGGGCGGCTTGCGGAGTCGTGAGGTTGGTACTTTGTGGCTTTTCCATTCTATTGTCCTTTGGACCCACACGCGAAACTTCAAGGGCGGGCCGACGAACTAGATCGCTTGCGCCCCGACAAAGCCATCTTATTAGGCTTACTAACAAAACCTTCCTCATGCACAAGTTGCTTTGTGCGACGACCGATCTGAACGACTTACTCCCTCATTCTGTATGCTTGCATACGAGTAGGGCGCTCTGCCACCGAGTCAATTAGAATATACTAGGTGTGCACTATTCCCTCTAAGGGGCATGGGAAACGGGTGATTCATCCTGTACCTATGTACATACTTTGCATCGGCGTTAACGAGTTCACTCCTTAGCGACGATGACAACGACTTTGCCAACCTTCCCTCCTCCTTTCAACATATCCAAGAGAGCAGCCTCGGGAGCATTCTCCCAACCCTGGACAATGGCCTCCTGGCTCCTTATCTTTCCTTGGGCGGAGCGGGCGGGTACCTCGGCGAAGAACTTGCCCGCGAACTTTGGTATCAAATCAGGGACTAGGAACCCCCAGATTGTTTGGCCTTTTGTAGATGAGAGTGATGTTCTGTGCGTTCGTGAGTAACCAACATCAGTTGGGTCGATATCTCTCTAACTCGCCTTGGTCCTGTAGCATGCGCCCTCTTCGTCCAAATCGACCCCACGGTAAGCGTCTGCACGGATCGGCTGAACGCGTGGATCCAACCCTTGTGCTCCATCGCCGTGGTCCAAAACGTCGTCACAACCTCCCTCATGGCCTTCCGCATCTGGCACACATCCGCCAGATCCGCCCAGTACAAAACCGGGAGCTACCTCCTCCCGGTAGCACGCATCCTCATCGAGTCTGCGGCGCTACAGCTTGTCGTGGAGATCCTGCTGCTCGCGCTCTACTCGCGCACGGTGAACGGGCAGTACTTCTTCCGAGTTGCTGGAGCTGATGACGCCTACAGTGGCGCGTCTCTCCTTGGCTGTCTGGTCATGCCATGGGTTTGATATACGAGCAGGGGATCACTTTCAACGCTATCACTATTCGCATCAAGCTTCGCGCCAACTCCACTGCGTTCTCGAGGTCCGACCCCGTCCAGACGATCGGGTGCATGCCGATGAAGCGCATCAAAGTAGATATCACTACCCAGATGGAGGACGACACAGATCCGAAGCAAAGCTTTCCAGAAAGCTCAGTTGCTCACTCGAGCGCCTGATGTATAGGGAAATCATTTGACACCAATTCCCATCTCGTTTGTCTTTACGAAGTCCGCTCTTGCTTTGTTTCTAGGATCTGTACCTTGGCGTCGTAATTGATCCATGGATTTGGGCCGTTCTACGACGATGGCGAGCGAAAGCTGTAGAATCCTATTTGACTCGGACATATGGCTTGCAAACGAGAATGGATTCGTCGAAGGTCCTTTCCGAGAGAGGTATTTTAGAAGGACATGAAGGCTACATGCGCCCCGCGAGGTATAAAAGATGGTTGGGGCGAAGTCGAACGTAAGTCCTTTTCGGATGTGGCGGGCCTATCTCCGAATGGCTGTGCATCGGCAGTAGGCCGTCGTTTATATTTAGCATTCACTTCAGGACGTTCAATTTGTATTTATATTGCGAGTGCGATTTGTCTGCATGACGTTGGCAAACATCGGCAGCTGAGGGTATCCTCGTTTAGATTGTACAAATAGTGAGTAGACATTCCGAATTTCGTGACCTATTTTCAGCCCACTAGTGATTCACTAACTACTGGCGGTTTGTCCTCTTTGAGAAGTCGTTTTGCATACTCGCGGTATTCCTTTGGTATCGAACGAGGTTTCCAGTGATCGAGAGCAGCCATAAAGCTTTCAAAGGTTAAGCATCCTAGGGTTTCGAAATCGATATCATGAGCCGGAGCGCTTTTGACAGCAGGCTCAGGAAGCGCTAAGTTGTTTGCATTGTCCTCGTCATCGCTGTCGTCGCCAGTGGTCATGAGTGCAGATCCTTGGCTTCCCGTCAGAACGTCCTGTCCGATGACTTCTACTCTTGCTCTTCTCGTTCTCGCATGCTTGTCTCGATTCGTCTGAGCCTCTTGAAAAAGGTCGCAGAGTGGTTCGATCCATGTAGCTTGCAATGGCTTGAACACAGGCTGTACCTCGTGTAGCACGGGCTCAGGGTCCCCCAAGAAAGCACGCTTCGCATTACGAGCTTCTCCATAATCCCCAGTCCATGTTTTCAGCACTGGATTGACAACGCGGGAGTAAGGGACGTCACTGCCGATCTTATAATGCACTACCGCCCATATAAGCACATAAAAGAGCGATTCGAGATCGTGCCGATACAGATGGACAGGCGGTTTGGGCCCGAGTAGGTCGTAGGCCATGAACGGGCCCGTCCCGGTTCGGTGGTTGGTGCTATTGCCAACCGCATCGACGGGTGTGGCTAGATCCCAGTCATTGAGGACACCAACGACGCGCTTATCATTAGTCCATAGTAGGTTGTTTTCGCTTATATCCCTATGAAGCACCATTCCGTACCTCGTCACGGTGCGGTGGCCTGTGAATTTCGAAGCGTTAGTGAGGTCTAAATGATGAACCGCACCACGTACACTCAACAATGTCAATGAATGCCATTTGGAACCCAATCAACGTTTTGACTTCCCAAAGGTGTTTATAACGATCCGAGAATAGGAGGGTGAAGTACCGTTGCTCCAATCCATGTGCTACGTTCATGTCATGGAAGAGATGTCGCGGAAGTCCCGTGGATTTGCCCTTGAATGTCAAGGCGCAGTGAACCTTGGGGAGGTGCCGCTTCATCCAAGGAATCTTGTTAACAAGGGCATTGATCGTACGGGCTTCTAGGCATGGACGCCTCTCTAATGGCCAACTGAGCTTGACGACCATTGTATCCTTTGAGTTGACTTGCAACGCCAGTTCCTTCGCTGCGTCGCGAAAGTCTCCGTCGTCCTGCGAAGGAGCCCCACCAATCATCTTGACCATATATCCAGGCAAGACGTGTGATCCCTTACCCGTAAGTCCGCCGTAAATGTATAGAGGGTTGCCGGTAATTTGGAAGTGCGAATAGATCCCTCGCCCAAGGTTATCCACAACTTCAATCGAGTCGTTGTTGATCCTGTTGCTATTATCGTTGGGAATCTTGAGGATCGCGTTTTGCAATGAGTATAGCGGCTGCGAGAGGGCGGTGTCCAGGTTGGACGCAACGAGTGGCTCAAACCCTGCATGTGCAAGGTTACACTGTCCAATGGCCAAGGCAACTAACGCTAGCTTCCACGGCTCCTCGTCGAATTTGAAAGGCTGCGTGAGGATAGCACCCATGCGATCGTAGTAATGTAACGTCACTTGCGTGTCCGTGATGACCACACCGGTGGCCCATCGTCTGCAAGTCGAAGCCAAGAGCTCCAAAGCACATCCAGCAGCTTGCGGTTCTTTCTTAGCGTAGGCTGCGAGTCTCGGGCGTTTCGGCGCTGGCTTTGGCTCGTCGGGGGTATCAGCGCTGCAGTGTTTGCGCTTGGTACTAGAGCTTGCAGCGAGTGCTAGGTCAGACGTGGATGAAGCTGGAGCAGCCGCAGCAGCGGTCCCCTCCTCGTTAGTTGTGCTTATAGTTGAGTCACCACCTGCGACGCGCTGTGTGCGAGGTGTCACGGCGAACTCGACAAAGGCTTTGGCGAGTGACCAGGCTACGGGCGACTCATGGTCGTGCGAGCCGAAGAGGAATAACTGTTCCGGCTTTCGGACGTTCCAGATACCCTTCAGTGGCGTCTTGCCAAGCGACGCGTGGTGCACGTCAAGCTTGCGCCCGCTGTCGATGAAGGTGTCGAAGAGGGCGGCCATGATCGTTTTGAATGGTTCGTAGAGGTCTTCTTCGGGCGCGGCTTCATCGAGCAACTTAGTATAGGTAGGCAAGCCTTCGAGCTTCCATTCTTTGTTGCGTATGTACTCGACATCGGCCTTTGATACACCATACACATGCTGCACATATTCTTCCATATCCACATCTTCTGATACGAGGCCGAAAAGCTCTGCCTGCAAACCACTGTCCATGCCTGAAATGAAGACGAGTGAGCGAGAATGAGAAATAGTAAGGTTGCCACTTACTGGAGTCCGAGTTGGAGTAGTACGGTTCAGTTGAAGGGTAGAAGTTGTAATAGTCGTAGTGGTAGTCGTGAAGTGATTCAGCGGAGGGGCAGGTATTCATAGCGGGTCTATTCCAGGGCAAGGTTGTGGCAGTAATGGTAGTGAGATTACCACCCCAAGCTTACCACGCACAAAAACAATGGTCAACAGTGGTCAACGTTGAAGATCCACTACGGCAAAGTAGATATGCACCGAGCATTGCCTGCAATGTTGAAATGCCCATGTCACAGAAGCTCAGCGCCAACGACGGAACAAGTCTGTGACCACTACAGCCAAACTGCAAAGGTTGTGGTTGCAAAAGGCCGAGTTCTTCAGGTCGCACATATGGACAGATGTGTGTGTCCATCACCGTTGAAGTCGAAGATATCAAGCCCAGTGTCCTCGCCGACTCGGGGAGGCGCCCAAGCGATAGCGACTCAGCCAGCACGTGCCCCCGTACCTCCTCACGTGCCTGTCTTCCTGAAGAACCGTCCATTCAGATGGTGCCCTTCATGCCGCGTACCAGTCTCCAACCTTCTCCAACCCCCTGGGTCCTCCAGGCTCCAGTACCCGCTGCTCGCACGCTGCTATACAGCTGGTCCATCGCTGAGCCGTTGACAGACAGACACACATGAGCACACTCCATTCAAGTGAAATAATGATGTGACCTCCCATCAATCTGGAGCGTTCTCGAGAGCTAGTCACTTGATTAGAATCCATGGCGTGTTGTTTTTCTCTCACCAGCACGTTTGGGAGCCATACCCACCGAGACCTTTTGGCAGTTTATCCTAGGGCGTATAAGCGATGTCGACCAAGTCATCTACCTTCCTCAGCGGACAAATCATGCCATGAAGTATTCAATCTTCGCCGCCCTCCTATGCATTGGATTTGGTTTCGTACACAGGCAATCGGACAGACCGAATAACATTGTAGTCGCCAATGACGACGGATGGGCAACAGCCCAAACTCGTGCGCAATTCAAAGCCCTAGAAGCCGCTGGATTCAATGTACGTACATATATATACGCGGTACCGTTTGCGTTTTCCCAAAATCACTGAATGTGCATGTATTCGTTTTAGCTAGTACTTTCCTGCCCCGCGATCAATAAGTCAGGAACAGGATCTTCGACGGCTCCGCCGACGACATTGACCGCACCTTGCGAATTCAACACTTGCACGACAGGATCTCCTCCCGAAGGTTCCGACCCTGAAGACCGTAAGAAAACACAATGCACCCGCAGCTTGCGCAAGCTAACTACGAGATTATCCAGCTCGCCTGAACTATGTTAATTCCGAGTCGTCCCCGCATGTATCTTCCTTATCCTCGCAATGAAACCAGCTTACAACTTCTCCAGCGTCAATTCAGTTCGCTTCCGAATTCAGACTCTAAGACCACAGTTCTTTGGGGGGTTGCCTGATCTCGTGGTCAGTGGACCGAATGTTGGGGGTCAGTACATTTCTGTGCGCGCTGTTATCAAAGTTGGCCCAATTGGCACCAGCGAACCTCTGGTACGGTGTGAGTCTTTATATATATGCATGTGTGACGTTGGAAATAAATATCTCGTAGCGGAGCAGCGTTCGAGGCAGCCCCCGAAGGAATACCCTCAGCTGCGTTTTCGGCCAGCCGAATCTCCTTCACCACTCTCGAGTCTCGATACCGATCCAAATTCTGCGCTCTCTATTAGCGCTCGCATCTATGCTGATCTCACCACCACCTTCACAACGACGTTGCTTGCTGCTGGATAACCTATCCTTCGACCTGGCATTTCAGTGAATGTCAATTTCTCCCCTACGTCCAGCTGCACGCCCGTTGAGGTTTTCAGAATCGTGCCGAGTACAAAGCTCTGAACGAAGCCCGGTTTGATATATGTAGGTGCATTGATGCCTAGTCGCGTGTGTCTACTCCGTGAAGACTTTGATCTACTCTGCAGAGAAACAGAGCAGAAGATCCAACGGATGTGCGCTGAGTCGTTTATTTCAAAGACGCAGCAGTTGGATGAATTGGTTTTATTGGGTGGCGACCATAGATATAGTACCCTGGAGATCCAAAGACAAGGATTGGCTACGGAGAACCATTTGCTGGGCATAATGGGACACCGCTTCGACCTGTCTGTTCGGGGGAAATTGTAGAACGAGCGAGTTAGCGTATGTTCTCAGTCGTACCAGGATGTGGTGCGAAGCTCAATTATATTATAGTAAATATAACTACCTGTAGAACGAGCGAGTTAGCGTATGTTCTACAATGGTGTGTGTGAGTAACGCTAGATTATAACCGGGCAAGTCGAGGGATTACATACCTCAGTCGTACCAGGATGTGGTGCGAAGCTGAGGTATGGGAATAGGGGGCGACACCTAAATAGTAGGCGCTGGGACTAAAGCGGAAAGGGGATGTATATAAAAGGAAGGAAGAGAATGAATAAAGATGAAGGCATTGCACGATCCATTCTTTACAGAAATATCCAGGTCAATTCTCCGAACACTGCGAGTGAGCCAGTGGCGATCACTTTCTCAGATGCGACGTCGACGTCGACCGTGTGTTGTCGGGTGAGAGACGTTGGTGAACCCAGAGTATTCTGATGGTCATGACGATAACTTTGCCGCTAGCGTCATTGATAGCTAGGCTAGCTTCACCTGTAGCAGCGAGAGGAGAGAGCAATTTCAATGATATCCAATGATCACTGAGCTTTACGGTATTGACGCGCACAGTGGAGGACCCATCGAACCTACGCGGACCGTGGTCAGCTGGAAGGATGTATTTCCCAGGGAAACATCGACAACTGAAGGTATCAGTTCGTTTGGATGATATCTTTCAAGTCAATGGAGGCAAAAGGTAATAGTTGTCGTGATTGAGTAGCCTCAGTTGCGTTGCGAAAGCGAGTCCAAGCAGTTGCAGGTCCTCCGTTCCGTTCGTCACGTGACATTCAGTTTCACTTCACTCTTTCTTACTTCGTCTTTTGGTGGAAACACACCATTCCCAGTCCTCGCATTCACACAAGCGCGAATTCCCCTTCGCACCTACAACAGAAATTTATACGAGTTACTATGTTAAGCGCATGAAAGATACATACTGAGGACAAAACATGACTGAGAACCTCGATAAGCAAACTATATTAAATGTAGTAGCAGACTCGATTATTGAGTCTCACTTGGGCACTGCAAGGAGGGATTCCGCGTAGGCGCGGTATTTCTTCGGTATCCCAACGGGCCGGCTTCCACCCAAGGCAGCCATGAATTTCTCAAACGTCAAACAGTCTCCCAGAGTCTCGAAGTCGATGTCGTCGCTTCGTGGAGCAGGAGAAGGAGCGACAGCCTGTGGAACGGTCGGAGAAGGGGCTGAGCCCTCGTCATCATCCTGGTCTTCGTCCCACAGTCTCATAGCGAACAGGTCCGTTCCGATGACTTCTTCTTGTGCTTGGTGGGCCAAGTTCGCAAGATTGTCCCGGTTGACTTGTGCTTGTCGGAATAGGTTGCAGAGTGGTTGAATCCACAACGCTCGCAACGACTTGAACACAGGCTGTATATTGCGGAGTACGGGCTCTGGATCCCCCAAGAAAGCATGCTTCGCATTACGAGCTTCTCCGTAATCCCCAGTCCATGTTTTCAGCACTGGATTGACAGCGCCGGAGTAAGGGATGTCACTGCCGATGTTATAATGCACTACCGCCCATATAAGCACATAGAAGAGCGATTCGAGATCGTGCCGATACAGATGGACAGGCGGTTCGGGCCCGAGTAGGTCGTAGGCCATGAACGGGCCCGTCCCGGTTCGGTGGTTGGTGCTATTGCCAACCGCATCGACGGGTGTGGCTAGATCCCAGTCATTGAGGACCCCAACGACGCGCTTATCATTAGTCCACAATAGGTTGTTCTCGCTTATATCCCTATGAAGCACTTTTCCGTACTTCGTCACGGTGCGGTGGCCTGTTGGTTTCGAAGCATTAGTAATGTCTAAATTACGAAGTGACATCGCCACATACACTCAACGATGTCAATGTATGCCATTTGGAACCCAATCAATGTTTTGACTTCCCAAAGGTGTTTATAGCGATCCGAGAATAGGAGGGTGAAGTACCGCTGCTCCAATCCATACGCTATGGTCATGTCGTGGAAGAGACGCCGTGGTAGTCCCATAGATTCACTCTTGAGTGATATAGCGCAGTGAATACGAGGTAGATGACGTGTCATCCATGGAATCTTGTCGACGAGATCTTTGACTGTATCCGCCTCGAAATACGGACGTTTTTCCATTGGCCAACTGAGCTTGGCAACCATGGTGCCCTCTTGTCCTGATTCAGCACCCTGTTTCTCCTTGCTGGCCACACCTTCTGAGTGATCCTGGGCAGGTGATTCTTCGACTAGATCTCCAGGCAAGACATGCGATCCTCGTCCAGTGAGACTACCAGATACGTATAGCGGATCACCAGTGATTTTGAAGTGGGACCAGACCTTCTCAACGGCGGCTTCGCCTTTCACTTTATTGCCAATAACTTTGTCGTCGTCGCCCTCGTAAGCACTATCCTTGCTGCTGTTATATTTGGGCAGCCTAAGAATGGCGTTTTTCACCGAGAAGAGCGGCTGAGAGAGCAGGGTATCGGTGTTGGGTGCGACGAGTGGCTCGAATCCTGCTTGTGCAGGGTCGCACTGTCCAATGGCTAAAGCGAACAACGCTAGCTTCCATGGCTCCTCGTCGAATTTGAAAGGTTGAGTGTAGATAGCACCCATACGATCGTAATAATGCAATGCCACTTGTGTGTCTATGATGACCACACCAGTGGCCCATCGTCTGCAGGCGGAAGCCAAGAGCTCCAAGGCGTATCCAGCCGCTTGCATTTCTTTCCGAGTGAAAACTACGAGTTTCGGGCGTTTTGAAGCTGGCATCGGTCCGTCGAGGGTATCCGTGCTAGAATGTTTGCGTTTGGTACTAGATCGCGTCGTGAGTGTCGGGGTGGGCACTAGGCCGGGCGATGACACAGCTAGAGCAGCTGTAGCAGTTGTTCCCTCTTCGTTAAATATACCTATGGTTGAGTCACTGGCTGCGGTGCGCTGTGTGCGAGGTGTCACGGCGAACTCGACAAAGGCTTTGGCGAGTGACCAGGCTATGGGTGCCTCCTCGTCGTGTGAGCCGAAGAAGAAAAGCTGGTCAGGGTTTCCGACGTTCCAGACGCCTTTCAGTGTTGTCTCGTCAAGGGACGTGTGGTGTACATCAAGCTTGCGCCCGTCGTTGGTGAAAGTGTCGAAGAGATCGGCTATAATTGATTGGAATGGTTCGTAAAGATCCTCTTTTTGCGCGCCTTCATTAAGCAACTTCGTATAGGTAGGCAAGCCCTCGACCTTCCATTCTTTGCTGCGTATGTACTCGATATCGGCCTTCGATACGCCATACACGTACTGCACGTAATCCTCCATATCTACATCTCTGGAGATGCGGCCGAAAAGCTCTGCTCGTAATGCATCGTCAGTGCCTACATCAAGACGCGTGAGCAAGATTGTGAAATAGAACGGCCGCCACTTACTGCAGTCGTCTTCGGAGAACGACTCGGTCGAAGAGTAGAAGTTGTAATAATTGTAGTGATGAAGGGAGTCGGTAGAAGAATAGCCGTTCGTGGAGGGGTCCATTCTAAGGCAGAAGTTGTGGCGGATAGGGTTAAGGCAAGGCTGAACGAAACAAAGGCAGTGGATGAAGTTTGGGCGAGGCCCAATTTGGGCGAGGCCCAATTTGGGCTTACCAGTGACTTAGATTAGTTTCTTTCGAAAACAATGGTCAACAGTGGTCCACCTGACGAGATACCTGGTGGCATACCTGTACGGAGCGTTACCTGCCAGAGTAAAGTTCGTTGACCTTATCTATCCTCCATCTCCATCATTGTAGCTCATTGACAGGAAGAAGAGACAATGAGACGATGAGAGCTCAGAGGATGTAACGGACACGCTTCGTGTTATTGCTTTTCCCGCGTCAAGTTATATGTGAGCGGAGGACGGTTCTGTTATATTGACAGCTCTTACGTGGATGATTGTAGGAATGCTACATCGGCCAGCGTACTGTGTTTTTTTTGTAAAAGGGGGCCCCATAGATGGATGAGATCCTCCAACTCTGACTGGCAGTCGACTCAAGTCCTCACTGTCGATGGTGTGCCCACCGTCGCTCCCATTGGGCGTCCTAGGCGGGTATCGCTTTCGCTTCATGCTGGAATCCACCGTTTGCGCATAATTTCGTCTTCCTGCGTTCTCCTGCTATATTCCTATGCACAGGAGAGGGAGTCACCCACTAATTCTTACACCGTCGCTGCCGTCGTTGCTGCGAATGAGAGGAATTTCGGAGGCGTGTATATTTTCCGTTACGTCCTGAGTCGGGTAGCTGGAGTAATCTGGGCGCTTGGTGCGGCGCTAAATTTCCTCCTTCCAGACGTCTCGTGACGATTCTCGTCAGCTCGACGTCTAACGAGCGGATCACTCTGGCTTGCCATAGTGCTAACAGTATATGTTTTGGCAGGTTATATCCGACATTGGAAATAACAGTCTCATCGTGGTGCAAAGTGCGACACATCCTAATACCATCGACTGCGTTTTCGGCTTCCATGGCGGGCCAAATCCTCGTTCGCCACTCTCGATACACACTCTCCAATAGCGCACGCATCTATGCTCGTCTCACCTCCACCTTCACGCCGGATCTCAGTGAATGTCAACTTTCCACCCACCCCCCCACTGTACGTCTGCTGAGGTTTTCAGATTATTGCTGCGAACGACAATGTGATGGGTGCACCTGCTTGTGTGACAGTGCATCTTACCGCCGGATGTCCAGGATGCTTTATTAGCACCAGCGCAATGAATGTTGATGAATGCCGCACCCAAGGGCGATGCAAACACCACAACTCGAGCACTTGTGTGCAAGAAGCTGTCTTGCACTTTGACGGGCTTCTGCAATGGTAGGCTTTGGTTGTACAGTCACAAGCCTGTCTCTTTGTTTTGTTTACTGCCCGTATTAGGAGTCAATTCACCGATAGTTGCATGCTTACGCATACCTCTCTATCGAGAGAGCTCAGCACTCCTATTGTCACTAGGGGCATGCTCCCTGTTGCCAATACTTGCGCGTCTGGCTACCCTAAGTTTGTTGCCCGCTGTCATGAACCATGTCTGTAGACATGGTAAATGAGTATATTCAGCATTGTACTCCCTCAAGCAATTCTCTCTCCATTTCCCCAAGCTCCTATTTCCCCTATACCCCTATTTCTCCTAAAACTCTTCCTTCTCAAAAACTCTACCATTCCCCAAACATTTTAGCATCTCTCACAAAAATTACATAAGTGCTGCTACCCTTTCCCTTGAGGCTTCTTACAAAAGCACCAAGTTTCCTTCTCCATTCCTGAAAACTTCCTCACTTTTAAATTTTTCCCTTCCATTCTAAATTTTCCCCTCCATTCTAAAATCTTCCTGCTGAGTCACCAAGACACAATAGCATGGCTTGTATCCATATGATTTCCTTTGTTCCAGCTTACTACTCCCATTCCATTGGAGCCCATTTTTCCAAACTTGTCCTTTTACATTCATAACTTAAAATTTTAGAATGCAAACTAAATTCTTCCCCTTCTTTTATTTTGTTTCAGAATGCAACTCTGCATTCCTCCTCACCATTTATGACTCAGTGCTTACATTACATAGCCATGCAAGACTAGTATATAAAGCCTTGTATTATATAGAATAGGACAAGTTTTTACCCCCTAAGAAAGGTTCACCTAAGATCTGCAAGGATTTAGGAACTGATCTAGCTGTACCTAGAGGATCTAAAGAGTAGGTCTGATCTAGTACTGCCTAGAGGTTCTTAACACCAGTAAAATCTAAGGTGAGTAAGTCAAATCATCAATTTAAAACTCAAAAAGCAGTATTACCTTGTTTCCCTGTTTTTCAAATACCTACCTATTTCTTTATACTTTCACAACTTTGATAAGAAACCCCTAAAAACTTCGAAACCCCTTTTCCAACCAAATAAAATAAATACTTACAATTCTCCCTGTTTCTTCATAAAACTTATAAAACCCCTCTCTTTCTCTCTCTTTCTTTTGGAACCAATATTCCATATAGAACATCTGTGTTGCTTGAAAATCTTGTATTTCTCTTGCACACTTGCCCCTTTTACATACTAGAATCTCTGTTTGTGATTGCTAACCTCTTTAGTTAACAACCTTCACCTCAAAATACAAAACATAGACTATACCTCGCCATTATCTGCATATACGTTATCTCTACCCACCAAATATAAACAAATATGTACCTTCTCCTGTGACGACCCCTATTGGTGAAACAAATACAAAGAAACACTCCTAGAACAACCGGGCCAACACTTGATCTTCTATCAAGGAACCAGTGACCCCAGACACCTACTTACAAAAAGGGTGTGACACCGCATACATCATCCTATCAATGGGACATCTATCATCAGTGGTGTCCATCTGAATGCGACCATGAAGGATACGGTGTAGACCCCACAGATGGAGCCTTTGTCTTGCAGAAGTTAGGGTGTTTATTGGCACCATTTATTGTGTATGAGGCCGCATAGTCTTTGGGATCAGCACATTTGCAAGTTTCAATCTCTGTTCTGGTAAGGCTTTGTTTCTGAGAGTGGCCAGTAATTGTACATGCTCTCACAGGACCTTATGGACGTTACGGAACATAGTCACGACGACGCCTGGGCCCAGGTGCAGATTCGTGCTGAGTACACTGCGGGCAAATGCCCATAAAAGCATGAGTGATACGGAGATGGTACTGTGAGGGTAAAACAACACACTTCTGCTTATTCCCACTGTAGATACTGTAGAGTAATCTATTATATCTATCTATCTATGTATCTATCTATGTATCTATCTATTATATTAAGTCTCAATCCGTGTGAACTTTGAACTTAGGTAATCTTAGGTAAGCAGCAAATGGCCAACTGTTGCACGTGCTTCTTCTGTGTGAGGATAGAGGAATAGAAGATAGGAGAGGATGTCTTGCAAGTCAGATTCTGATGAGAAGGGGGGAATATATAAGCCATAGAGTATAAATATGGGTAGTCCCTTATACAAGCCTCTGAATGAGCTGAACAGGGTCTGTGAAGGCTTGAGGTTTGTCTGATGGGTGCTATATAGAATGATAGTACAGATGTAAATCTCATCATGAAATGAATTCAGTGTATGTAGATTAATATATACTTCAGAACTAATTACATGAGATGTAGTATGATATATTCAATTGATTACCACAATAATGAAGCTGAAATAATGGAGTAAAGGTTGGGGCAACCAGAGAGGGTAGCTAAAGCTACTCAACTTCCATGCCCTAAGCACTGAGTTTGGCTTTGGGCTCAGCATAGCATAGATAATATGAGATTGCATGATTATAGCTGTAGCAGAATAAATCTCATTTGTCAGGCTTGAATGACAAACTCATAAACCAAAGCATTTCAAGTTCAGGGTGACAGGGGATACACAGTAGGAGATAGGAGGCACAGTAACTAAACTCAGTTGTTGTGGGACAAATGGGGGGTACTTGAACATAGAATGTTAAATAGAATGGGGGGTGTAAGCAACTACATTGAGCACTTTGACAAGTGCTGATATCAATAGCCAAGACTCCTCAGCACAAATTAAGAGGGAATGATGGCGGGAAGTGGTATATATGATGGCCAAATCCTTCAAGAGTCAATCCAGTAAGTGGTTAGCAGACTGAGTGCACAGCAATGGTGAAGCAATAAGTAAACTGTACTCTAATGACTTCTAAGCACCATATTTTCCATGAGATACACTTACCAGAATGCATCTAATCTAAGAGAAACAAGAATGTTTCCTTAGTTGTTAATGTAAGGGCAACCTCAAGATAGCCGCACAGTGCAAGCCTAGCAGAGGGAGAATCCAAAGAGATGAATAAGACTAACTGCAATACATGAGAGAGCTGCTCACCTAGCAGAGGGAGAATCCAAAGAGAACAGGATAAGGATTCTCCATGCTAGGAAGCGAAGTATATACTGTAGTAGCGTGGGAGGAATGAAGGGTAACTGTACAGTACACCAGCCACAGGTACGAACAAATATCACGAGGTACGAAGGGGCATGTGATAATGAAGTGGAAGGGGAATGTACAGGAGTCGTGCCAGCGACCTGGGGAAGTGGGGACAAGGAATGACGAAGTGGGAAAGGAGAGTGGAGGTAGCCCGGACGAGTCCCGAAGTGTATCTACGAGTCCGAGCGAGTCCGAAGTGTCCGAGCGAGTCCGAGGCGAGTCCGAAGCGCGGGAAGACTTCGGAGTCACCGGACGGGGCTCGGATGCGAAGGGAGTGAACGGAAGGGAAGCGGAAAGGTAAGGGGGCGAGAGGGAAGGAAAGGGAATGAAGGGAATGTAGATAATAGTCCATGGGATGAAGGAAGGGAGAAAGGAAACGAAGGAGGAAGGGAGAGGGACAGGGGAATAGGAGAAAATAGGAGTGTCCCCTTACAGCCGTGGATTACTACGTGGCAAGAGACGCAGACGGAGGGACCAGGTACCTACCAACCACGCCCGTAATTTTCCAATCCGGGGATATTGTCGAACTCCAGGCGTCGATGACGTGTATCCCGACGAAAGGAAGCTTCACGGTGAAGCTGATACTGAGGAGCGTCATGTTGCTCAACAGCGAGTTCACCACGGTAAGCCAAGGCAAGCCCGGGTTTCAGCACATACTAACAACCGGGATACCGGGACCAAAGGACGCAACTACCGCCAGAACCTTGATTGCCATTGCACCCACCGCAGTGCCGAAGCATCTGAAGCGCCGCAACCCGTACATGAGCGGCTTCGATGCAAGGAAGAGCGGCCCCCACAAGCCGTATGACAGAGCTCTTGCAAATGCCAACACAGATGGGAATGGCTGTGCAGGGATGAGCCAGACCGCCGCCGACGACCTCTACTCATATGCCAGGATCGACCACAATAATGACAGCAACGGCGATGCACAGGCTGAGGGCTTTGGGCCAGGAGCAGACCAGCAGGCGGGAGACATGCCCATGGAGGGCTGATCAATATTTGTAGGTACAGACAAGAGTACAGACACAGGTAAAGATAGCTAGGTAGCCTTTGCGAATAAAGACACAAGTGAAGCTGCTCAGGAATGCAAGTAGTGGCAGATGGACTCTGTAAGAGAACCTCAGAGTGAGAGCACGTCACAAGATTGAAGGGCCCACTCACCAAGGGCAACTGTAAGGGGACACTCCTATTTTCTCCTATTCCCCTGTCCCCCTCCCTTCCTCCTCGTTCCTTTCTCCCTTCCTTCATCCCACGGACTATTACTTACATTCCCTTTGTTCCCCTTTGTTCCTTTTCGCTTCCTTTCCTTTCCACTTCCTTTCCGCCCATTCCTTTCGCATCCGAGCTACATCCGGTGACTCCGAAGTCTTCCCGCACTTCGGACTCGCCTCGGACGCTTCGGACTCGCATATACACCTCGGGGCTCGTCCGGGCTACCTCCATCCTCCTCTCCCACTTCGTTATCCCTTGTCCCCACTTCCCCAGGTCGCTGGCACGACTCCTGTACATTCCCCTTCCACTTCATTATCACATGCCCCCTCGTACCTTGTGATATTCGTTCGTACCTGTGGCTGATGTACTGTACAGTTACCCTTCATCCCTCCCACGCTACTACAGTATATACTTCGCTTCCTAGCATGGAGAATCCTTATCCTGTTCTCTTTGGATTCTCCCTCTGCTAGGTGAGCAGTTCTCTCATGTATTGTAGTTAGTCTTATTCATTACTTTGGATTCTCCCTCTGCTAGGCTTGCACTGTGCGGCCATCTTGAGGTTGCCCTTACAGTAAGTAAGTACCCACCCTCTTGTGCAAGCGCCCATCGATTCCCCAGGAGTAAAACAGATCCTTTCATTTCATTTCATTTCATTACAGGACCCGTAATTGTACTACATACTAAATACATCATTTATAAGTCTTTTTTTCTGTTTTCACAATAAATGGATGGAGTGTTCATGGGGTGCCTTCCCATCTATGTACTGCTGGTAGTAAGTTTCCCACATTGATTTTTTCCCTTCACTTCATCTTCCTTCTTTCCAGATCTCAGTAGCAGTATTGAGATTGAATTGTGTGCTATCCCCTCCCCTGTTTACCATGACCTATTTGGAGAAGTGAGGAACAGGGGACCCGTACATGCCATGCTGTGCAGTGGCTGCAGCCCCAAGTAGTTGCTCCATTATTTAGTGTTTTGTGCAAAAGTGACCAACATTGCAAGGGTTTTTTTAGTCACTGTATACTACCTATCTACCTACATAGGAAGTTAGTTTCCCCCTCCCTCAGTTGCGTTGCGAAAGCGAGTCCAAGCAGTTGCAGGTCCTCCGTTCCGTTCGTCATGTGACGTTCAGTTTCACTTCACTCTTTCTTACTTCGTCTTTTGGTGGAAACACACCATTAATGACGTTCAGAGTAGAATTGAAACTGAAACTGAAAGTCGTAAGCGCTCGAAAGTCGCAACCGCCCGTAGCCAAACAGTGCGAAGCCGTTAGCTGTTGCCGGCGGAGATCGAATCATCAGTACCCCTGGGTACCCCTGTTGCCTGCACAGTTATCACTGCGCACCATCTGCTATGCCTCCAGAAACATATAGAGAGCAGATCCGGCGTACTTTTCTAACTGGTCTTGTTCTAACTCACCTTCTTACTATTCCAACCCTTTCTCCTGATGAAAATGAGCTAGATCACTTAACAGATCAGCTTTTTGCAAATCTTCCGGTGCTTCAAGCCATCAATGAAACACGGTATCTTCGTGCTCGAACTCCAGTGCCCAAGAGCTCACAGATCAATCTGTTGTGGCAATACATGTCTAATCCTGATCATTACCACCGCTTCAAAGACATTACTGGGGTTTCTCCGCTAGTCTTTGACATTATCCATGATCTGATTAAAGATCATGCTGTATTCCAGAACAGCTCAAATGTACCACAAGAGCCAGTGGATATTCAGTTGGCTGTGATGCTCTACCGTATGCGCCACTATGGAAATGCAGCATCTATTGAGGCTGTTGCCCGATGGGCAGGTTGTGCAGAGGGAACTGTAGAAGCCTATACATACCGGTGCTTTGATGCTATAGAGGAACTCCATGATATATTTGTACGCCCCCTTACAGCTGAGGAAAAAGAACACGAGAAGTGTTGGATTGAAGAGCAATCTGGTTTTAAGGGTGGTATATGGCGTGAGGGTTGGCTAATGTATGATGGCACTATTGTTGTCCTCTACCGAAGGCCTGGCATGCATGGAGAAGCATACTTCACACGTAAATCAACATATGGACTTAATGTTCAGGTATACTCACCCAATTATGGTTTTATTTCATTACTAATATATATCTCAGATTGGAAATACTCCATCTAATCTTCGCATTGTAGACTATGCACATGGATTCACTGGATCTGCACATGATGCATCTGCATTTGAACATACTGCAGCAGCAAAGCACCCTGATTGGTTGTTTAGTGGACAAGAATTTGCCTGGGCTGATTCTGCCTACACACTTACCACACGGATGATACCAGTACACAAAGAACCTGCATCAAGCATTTGGTACAACCAGAAGTTTGACAAAGCAGTTTCTCATCTACGTGTGAGGTCAGAGCACTGTATGGGGGTGCTTAAGGGGCGGTTCCAGTGTCTTCGTGGCCTCAGAGTCCATATTAATACCTCTGCTGACCATGTCAGAGCCTGCCGATGGATCACAGTAGCAATAATCCTTCATAATCTGATTATCGACATCGAAGGAACCCAAGATATCTCAGAATTTACTGCAGAAGATGACCAGGAGAGAGAGACTGAGGATGACACAGACATACCTGATGATTCGGAATTTGGTCCAGCAGGGAATGAGGCAGAGGCCAAACGAATGCAATTAGTTGTAGAGCTACTAGCATATAAGTATGGACATCAACTGGAGGATGAAGGGATGTAGTATGAAATGAATGACAAATATTAAATGACTGTAGGCTAAATGAGTGACAAGGTAAATGAGGGCTATGTAAATCCTAGACATCATCATCGGAATCTTCAATATTATACCGCTTACGCAAAGATTGAACCTTTTTCTTCACTTTCTTTGGGGAGTAGCCACAAAGCTGTGCCTCTTTCAAGGTTTCCCTGTATTCCTCAACATAAAGACGGGTTTCGTCCAATCTGAACTTACGCCTGTCACGTTCCTCAGCTTGGGAAGCATGTCGGCTATCAATGAATTAGCTTCCTTATCTCTGAGTTTAATAAAAGCCTACCCAAGGTGGTCAGCAAGAACTTCTTCAATGCCTCGCTTTGCAGGTATGCGCTGCACTTTTTCCTTGGCCTTGGCCACAGCAGCATCAAGTGAAGGCGGTGTCCCAAATGAAAAAGAGGACGATTTTGGTTTATGACCAGCTCGGGGTTTTGCTGATGTTGAGGGAGGAGGAGGAGGAGGAGGAGTTGGGGAGTGTTGGGCGGTGGGTGGTAGACTCGGAGAGTGCCGAGTCAGTGGAGGTGGACTTGGAGAGTGCCAGTTGGCGGGCGGTAGAGTAGGAACAGTGAGAGACGGATCAACCAAAGACTCAAGCACTAAGGGATCAAAGGCAGAGGGGAAAAGATCAAATGTACCAGTGAACGGCTCATGTTCTGCGGTGGACGTGGTAGGTGGACCATCAGCCAGTGATGCTTCGGGTTGAGCAGTTTCGTTATAAATGATTGAGCGGCCATGTGGGCCAGTGCCGGTGATAATGAGGGGTGGGGTGATGTTGGGGCGGGTAGAGAGTATACGGTGAAGGCGTTCAAAGTAGGGAAACTCTTGCAGAATTTCCTCTGTTAATACAGCTCATGAGCCCTGTACATCCATGGGCAAAAACATATAACCTTACCCCAGATATTGTGCGCCTTTGCAGAGGTTGTGTTGGTTGGTCCATCGGGGCCAACAAGGAGACGGAGTGTCTGCTCGTTTGGGGCCTGTTCATCATCACAGACACCATCCCCAGTCGCACGTAATCGCTTGACATGGAGATGGTACTTGGAAACGAGGCCCCTACAAAAATGTGCAATAAGAGATAGAAATTCAAAGTATTGGGAGGACTTACTGCTCAATCTTCCCCTTGACACGCTCCCCTAGTGTCTTGACAAACTTGGGATTACCGGCGTACTGGGGAAACAGTTCTCGAGCAATGGATTGATGGATCTTTGTTTTTGATTCCTTGCCGGTGCGCTATGATTAATTAGAAACGGTCAAAAAAGCGGAGTCTGGGTCACGTACATCGTCCTTGTCCTGTTTCCCAAACAGTACTCTGAAATTCTCGGGCTTCTCCATTTGCGAGATCAGCGCGAAGGTAAGTTCCTGGGTCCAGGTGATCTTGGTGAGCGAGGCTGGAATTGGCAAGGGAGAAGCTGAGCGGAGGGAGGGAGGTTGGGCCATGGTGAATAGGAGGGAGCGATGTGAATGCTCTGTATGCGTACTACATCTTATAACGCAGCTGCAATGCGTTGACCATGCATTTACAACAAGGTTGGTGAAGGTTTGCTGTGGCGTTGCCGACTCGTTGCCGATCACTTATGTCATCTATTTGGCTACGGGCGGTTGCGACTTTCGCGCGCTTACGACTTTCAGTTTCAGTTTCAGTTTCACTTTCAGGTCTACTCTGAACGTCACTATTCCCAGTCCTCGCATTCACACAAGCGCGAATTCCCCTTCGCACCTACAACAGAAATTTATACGAGTTATTATGTTAAGCGCATGAAAGATACATACTGAGGACAAAACATGACCGAGAACTTCGATAAGCAAACTATATTAAATGTAGTAGCAGACTCGATTATTGAGTCTCACTTGGGCACTGCAAGGAGGGATTCCGCGTAGGCGCGGTATTTCTTCGGTATCCCAACGGGCCGGCTTCCACCCAAGGCAGCCATGAATTTCTCAAACGTCAAACAGTCTCCCAGAGTCTCGAAGTCGATGTCGTCGCTTCGTGGAGCAGGAGAAGGAGCGACAGCCTGTGGAACGGTCGGAGAAGGGGCTGAGCCCTCGTCATCATCCTGGTCTTCGTCCCACAGTCTCATACCGAACAGGTCCGTCTCTGTGGCAGATCCTTGGCTTCCCGTCAGAACGTCCTGTCCGATGACTTCTTCTCTTGCTCTTCTCGTTCTCGCATGCTTGTCTCGATTCGTCTGAGCCTCTTGAAAAAGGTCGCAGAGTGGTTCGATCCATGTAGCTTGCAATGGCTTGAACACAGGCTGTACCTCGAGTAGCACGGGCTCAGGGTCCCCCAAGAAAGCATGCTTCGCATTACGAGCTTCTCCATAATCCCCAGTCCATGTTTTCAGCACTGGATTGACAACGCGGGAGTAAGGGACGTCACTGCCAATGTTATAATGCACTACCGCCCATATAAGCACATAAAAGAGCGATTCGAGATCGTGCCGATACAGATGGACAGGCGGTTTGGGCCCGAGTAGGTCGTAGGCCATGAACGGGCCCGTCCCGGTTCGGTGGTTGGTGCTATTGCCAACCGCATCGACGGGTGTGGCTAGATCCCAGTCATTGAGGACCCCAACGACGCGCTTATCATTAGTCCACAATAGGTTGTTCTCGCTTATATCCCTATGAAGCACTTTTCCGTACTTCGTCACGGTGTGGTGGCCTGTTGATTTTGAAGCATTAGTAATGTCTCAATGACGAAGTGACATTGCTACGTACACTCAACGATGTCAATATATGCCATTTGGAACCCAATCAATGTTTTGACATCCCAAAGGTGTTTATAGCGATCCGAGAATAGGAGGGTGAAGTACCGCTGCTCCAATCCATATGCTATGGTCATGTCGTGGAAGAGGCGCCGTGGTAGTCCCATAAATTCACCCTTGAGTGATATAGCGCAGTGAATCCGAGGTAGGTGACGCGACATCCATGGAATCTTCTCGACGAGATCCTTGATTGTATCCGCCTCGAGATACGGACGTTTCTCCATCGGCCAACTGAGCTTGACAACCATGGCGCCCTCTGGTGCCTCTGAGGCTTCAGCAACCTGCTTTCCCTTGCTGGCCACACCTTCTGCGCGATCCTGGGCAGGGGCTTCTTCGACTAGATCTCCAGGTAAGACATGTGACCCGCGTCCAGTAAGACCGCCATATACGTATAGCGGTTCACCAGTGATTTTGAAGTGCGACCAGACTTTCTCGATGACAGTTTCACCTTTCACTTTATCGCCAATCACTTTGTCGCTGCCGTCCTTATTGCTGTCATCTTTTGGCAATCTAAGAATCGCATTATTTAGTGAAAGAAGCGGCTGCGAGAGCGCGGTGTCGAGGCTGGACGCAACGAGTGGTTCGAATCCTGCTTGTACAAGGTCGCATCCTCCAATGGCCAAGGCGACCAACGCTAACTTCCATGGCTCTTCGTCGAATTTGAAAGGCTTGGTGAAGATGGCACCCACACGATCGTAGTAATGCAAAGCCACTTGCGTGTCTGTGATGACCATGCCGGTGGCCCATCGTCTGCAAGTCGAAGCCAGGAGCTCCAAAGCGTACCCTGCAGCTTGTGGTTCTTTCTTATTCAAGATGCTGATTTTGGGGATCTTCGGGGGCTTCGGTCTGTCTGTGGGATCTGTGCTCCGGCGCTTCGTCCCCCCGGACGGTGTTGTGATTGTTGCGGGTAGCATCAAGTCGGGCGCTGACGCAGCTAGACCAAATACAGCTTCCTCTTCATTGATTGTGGCTATAGCCGAGCTACTGGACGTGATGATGCGTTGCGCGCTAGATGTCACGGCGAGCTCGACAAAGGCTTTAGCGAGTGACCAGGTTATGGGTGACTTGTCGTCGTGCGAGCCGAAGAAGAAAAGTTGGTCTGGTTTTCGAACGTTCCCGACACTTTTCAGTGCGGTCTTGCCAAGGGATGCATGATGTACGTCAATCTTGCGTTTCTCGCTCTCGAAAATGCCGAATAAGTTGGCCATAATTGCCTTGAATGGTGCATAGAACTTCTCTTCTCGAGCACCTTCGCCAAGCAGCTTCATGTAGGTATCCAAGCCCTCAAGCTTCCATTCTTTGGACTTTATTGCCTTGATGTCGTCTTTCGATACGCCGTATACATGTCGCACAAATTCTTCTAATTCCACGTCTTTCGTGATGAGGCCAGCAAGATCTGCCTTCAAGGCAGCGTCCATATTGGTGCGGTTTCGAGCGTACACGCCAGTTGCCCCTTGCTTACTTGGCGTAGACATGCCTAAGTTAAGATATGTGAGCAAGAGTATGGGATAGTAAGGTCGACACTTACTGGAGTCGTTGGAGGAGAACGATTCAGTTGAAGGGTAGATATGGTAGAAGTTGTAGTAGTCGTAGTGGTAGTCGTGAAGTGATTCTGTGGAGGAGCAGCGACTCATGGTGGGATGGTCCATTTTAAATCAAGCGTGGTGGCAAGGTGGCAAGACTGAATGGTGGTGGATGAAGTTCAGGTTTGGACGATTGCCAATTTAGGCTTACTACTTAGATTGGTTGCTTCTTTTGGCCACTAACAGCAATAAGTAACAACAGACAACAATGGTTTAGCCACCCCCTAAGTGTAAGTCGGTGGGCCGTGGCTAGATTGTGGACTCTGTACTGTTCCACACACGCACAGTGGTCCTGGCCACAGATGTCTCATTATTTGGCGCTCACGTAGGGTTCCAGGAATATTGACGAACATGGACCGGTACGATAACTCAGATATTTAACTACAGAAAGCGACGAAAGTTACTTTTACTGTGTGGGAAAAAGTTCGCACAGTAAGGTCGAAAGGTCGAAAAGTAACTTTATGCACACTCCTGAGCGAGCAACACTAGAAAACCATATCCCCATGTCATCGCGACGAAGAAGCAGGCTCACAAGAACACCCTCCTCTGACGGCATGGACTGCCAAAATATCGCGTACCATTGGGTGGGGGATGGCAGGAGCTGTTTACCTGCGGAGAAGCACCTTCCCCCAAGTCAGCTTCGACTTTCACCACAAGGATGGGCCCAACGTGCGCAAGCGGAGAGCAAAGCGTTGTTTATCGTATAGCCGTATATGTCGTATTTGTTCGCCGGCTATAGAACTAGGGTTGATTACTACTTGGTCGTCAGAAACATCAGTGTACCCAACACAATCCCCCACGTCTGATGACCTGCACTGAATCCAAAGGCAGCCTTGTCCACGCTTCTACCTCCAAGTGCGACGGTGATGAGCGCCCTCGTCCCCGTGCCAATACGACTGCGCCCTCCATTCAACTATTCATCTCATGTTGTTGTCCGCCCCGTCCGGGCCCCAGGTGTCCCAAGGAACCAGCATGAGTGCATGACCAGGAGCCATGGCGGCGTAAGAAAGCAGGACGCGATTGGGGACAAACAAACGGAATCTAACCCCAAACTGCGCGTTGTATGTTGCTGACATAACGTGGATGTGAGATTTCCGCTGTGGGGGAAGCCGTTTTGGATTGAAGGGGCCGTGCAACGATGGGCGGTGAATGAGAGGTGAAGAAGCGCAGCGAGATGCCCGGAGTCAAGGAGGGGAGGAGTAGCGTAGCCTTGAGCTCGGAACGTGGGATTCGAGAGTCGTTGGAGAACTCAAGGGTATAGATTTGTATTGAACCACACCCTTTGAGTGAGGGGAGCATGAAGGATCGTGCAGACAGAAGCTCGCAACCACCGCAAGTCACAGAATAGTCCTCGGTCTACCGAAACAAGAATGAGATATCAATCAGTGTGGAATGCGGGTCACTTACGAGCCATAGATCGCCGGTCATCCAGTTCCACAGGCGGATGTGGTCAGACTCGGCAGCAAGGGTGGTATATTGAATCAACACAACGTCCTCTGCAATTTGCAGTAAAGCACATATGATGAAGGGGTGCCCAACGAAGGGGTGGACCAAGGACTTTGATTCTGAGCCGTTGATCACTAGGCACGGGGATTGCGCAAGTTGGTGCGGCTCTTTGGTCGCCATGGAGTAAATGTACAAATGCGTATTTCTTGACTTCTCCGACGCGACGGGACTAAATAACAAGCCTCGTAGGTCAATATTAGAACGACCGCGAATTGAGCGAATTATACACACATCCGAGTATCTTCTAAGAATATGACAAGGTCCTGGGTAGGATCCATAGCGAAGTCTCTGGCGGCGAAAGGAAGATCCCAGGTGTCGATAGAACTGGCATCCATCTGACCCGTATCTGCGGCTCTGGGCATGGATGGCAGCTCGACGCATACAAACTCGTGCGCTTCTGTCAGCTTGGCAAGCACATCCGCCACAAGCTCATATGCTAAACACTCTCCTGGAAGATGTGCAGATACGGCGTCATTCCATTCCATCGCCGCCCAAGCGTGGCGCCGCCGAATGATAGTGGCCAATCGGTCCGAGTACGGGGTTGACGAAGCCGCTCAAGTGCATATGTTGTAAAATGAGAACCAAGCCTCTTCCCTAGTGACCAGCTTCAAGCAGATTGTGCGAGTCGCAGGCGCTTACCGATTCAGGGGCCGGCGGCAGTAACGTGCCATGCCAACCGAGTTCCCACGCCCGCACTCGCATGCCATTGTTCGCCTTTTATGGTAGTCCTTTTGTCCGCTCAACAATGAACAAGCAACAATGGCCAGAGCAGAAGAATAGAAGAATACGCGATGGATGACAATGGCGCGGGGCGATACTAAAGCCTTGTGCGGCGCGGATGGTGGGATCTAAGGTTCTTTCTGACCACCACCGCCAACGCCCCATAGCGAACGCTTTACGCTAACGACCGACTACTACGAAGACTACGAAAGTATGAACAACACTCTGCTATCTACTTGTGAGTGCTCTCGTTCCTGCTCTCTGAGGTTGGATATCGATACTGATGTTGGCTGCGAAAAGGCCTGCGGAGGCAAGCGCGCACGCGCACGCGCAGACTCCACGCCCAACCACACATCGCCACTCTGCAGATGATCCCCGAGCTCGAGGAGGACGCCGCCTCCAGCTCAGGCTCCCGGGCATCGTCGCCCGCGCCGCGCTCCGTCAAGGCCAGCCGCCGGCAGGGGAACGTCAAGCTGTCGGACATACGCATTGTGAGGGATATCGACGTGTCGTGTGGGAGCGGGGAGGAGAGGTGGGTGTCGTGGGCGCTGGAGGGGTACGGGGAGCTCGATTTGTGTTCGCCGCGCCCGGCGCCGTCGCCCCCTTCGTCGCCGTCCTCGCATTCCTCGTTGTCGCCCCCGTCGTCGCCACCGTCTGCATCTGATGAAGAGGACTTTTTCGCGAGTCAGCAGCTCCAGCGCATCCTCCCGCTTTCTATCACGAAAATCAACAGGCCCCTTCCCCAGGAGCCACAATCCGTCACAGAGCAGCAACGAGAGTCAGACGACGCGGATGAAGACGAGTTTGACGTTTCCGCCTACTACTCGTCGCCATCTTCCGACGATGAAAGCAGCGACGACGAGGCAGGGTACTACACACGCGAGCTGCAAGATATCCTCACTCTATTCCCCCTCTCCTCTGCTTCCATGCCCTCGCCAACTACGATTGCACGCCCCGAATCTATGATTTTCCCTTCGTCTACAAGTACTAATGAAAAGCGGGCGAGTCGACCCCTGCCCACGCCTCCCCGCTCTTCCTCTTCCACACCATCATCCTCTCCTTCGCCGTCGCCTACGACATCCAAACGTTCAAGCACGGGCAGGACTTACGTCATCCCATCGCGCCCTCCTCCTCCACCCCCAACCCACCAGCGACGCCGCCCGCCGCCCCGCGTATCCGTCCCCTCCGACTTTGACCTCGACTCCAACACCTACGAATTCGAGTTCGATGACGCAACGTCTCCCTTCCCCCCATCGCCGCTCTCCATCGTCACCCCGCCCTCGCCCTCGCCTTCCGACCAGTCCGACGTCGACGTCGACTTCCCGCTCGCCGACATGGACATCCGTTTCGAGCTCGACGTGGATATCGATCTGGACGTGGACATGGACCACCCGCTGTGCTTCCCCGAGTCCCTGCCCGTCACCCCCATGTCCCCCGCCACCTTCGACGCCTACCACAACGACGAGTACGCCCTCGACAGCACGCACCACGATTCTGACCTCCTCCCGCCCTCGCAGACGCTCAAATCCCGCTGGAGCTCGTCCACGCTCTCGTCGACCTACTCCCAGCACTCCCCCGCCTCCCCCAAGCACAAGAAGAAGCACTCGCGCTCAGGGTCTGTGCTCTCCGCGTCCAAGCTGAAGTTGTACTTCAGCGGTGGAGGGCGGAAGAGCCTGGACGCGATGCCCTCCACCCCGCGCACGCCCTCGACGCCACGCACCCCGATGTCGCCCAGGATGGCGTCGGCCTCGCGGGTCCCGTCGACGCCGAGCACACCCATGACGCCCAGGACCCCGCTTTCGTACAGGTACGAAAGCCCCCCGCCTACCACGCACCGTCCTGCCCATGCGCACACGCACACACACGAGTACGCCACCCGCAAGATCCGCCGGAGCGCCTCCGTGACGTCGCACCACTCCCTCTCGTCGTCGTCGTCCTGCTCCTCGAGCGGGTGCAGCGACGTGAGCAGCGCGAGCAGCAGCGGGAGTGGGCTGCGGAGGAAGCCGATCCCTGTCGAGATGTTCTTGAGGAACTGAGTCTTGCCAGGTTGAACGAGGCTTTTGAGCGCAGCTGTGTTCGTATTCGCCTTGATGTTTCGCTGTTTCGATGTTTCGATCGTCCCGACTTGCCATCTTTTTTACGCACCCCCGAGCCCCGCGATCCCTCCTCCTCCCTCCCCGCTAGTGGGTCGTTGAGTCGAGTCGAGTCGAGCACCGGGCATCGTGGCTTCATCCCATCCCCCTTCCCTCCTCCTCCTCCTCCTCCTCCATCATACGGAGTCGAGTCGAGTCGATGAGTCACGGAGGGCGCCGAAAAGCATATATGAATATATCTATCCCTTTCGTTTGATTATCACTTTCGTTGCCCATTTCACCCATTTGCCATCTTCAATCCATTCGTATCCATTCGTTAGTGTACATACCCTTCCCCTGCATGCTCGCACATTCGCGCTTCGATTACCCGCTGTATCCACCACATCTCGTATCCGCATACTACTATATCACGTACCATATACTACTTAGACTGCCTCACTCACTCTTACACTTACACTCTCACTCTCACAACGCATAACGCATACAAACGAAGCAATGTATTTTTAGGTTTAGCTAGTGCTGTCCGATCAAACATCCATTATCCATTATCCATTATCTATAGTTGAAATTGTGAAAATTTGAACGTGAGTCTCGAATGTTCAATGAATGAACAGATGAATCGACTCTGGATTGGAACCGGTGAATTGGAATCGGTGACGTTCGGGCAGAAGTCACTAATTAAGACTGAAGAGACGCCACACTCCAAGGACCGGCTTTCCCATTCCTGGCCAACTCATTACTCGTTGCTGCGTTACTGCGTTACTACTCGCCCCGAAGGCGGTTCAGACGCCATTTGGTGAGCTGATAGTCTGTAGTCAATGATACATGTTATGTTGGATATATGTTGGATATATGATATAGATATGTGGTGTAGGACACAGCGATTGTCGTGGGCGCTAGAGCATTGGCGGGGCGGGGCGGGGCTGGGCACTGGCCATGTTTTATGCGTCTCTTCCTTCTCCTCTTCCTCCTCGTTGTGCTCTCAATTTACATAGCAAGTTCAAACACCAAACCTCTTCCGCGCTCCGCATCCCAGCCCTGAGGCTTGGTGCCGAGCGCTCACAGAGCATCTCTCTTACTTCGGACTCGACTTCGGACTCAGAGCCCTATCCCTTATTTCCTTATTTTCAGGGGCCCATTCGTCCGCTACTAGCCACTGAGCGACCTCTTCCACCGTGTATATTAAGTCATGTATTAAGATTCAGGAAGAAAGGCAGAGTCCGGAACAAGGGAACACAAACACAAACACAGACGCAAGACAAACACGAAACGAACACGAACACGCAACAGCACGCCCGGTACTGCGTACTGTACTAGCCAGTGATTCAAGATGCGCGCGCGGCCACGAGTGTCCTTAGGCACCGGATACAGGCGCCGTCTTCGGCCAGTTGTCCAGAAATACGTAGGCGTCCTCCGTGGGCGGTTGGATCTTGGCTAACGCGCCGAGACGCTCGTCTGGTGCATGCACGAAGCAGATTTATGTCGGTTGACGATCAGGGATCAATTTCAGAATGTGAACGTGAATGTGGGTGTGATGGGCGTGTAGAAAGATGATTGTTAGAAGGACGTAAAAATATGATAAACACACGAAACTCACAAACGGGATCACTAGCAATCGGCGTGAAATGCTTCAGCGCCCACGACGTCCCGGCGGCGACCTCGTCCCGTCTACGCTGTCTCTGTTCATTCTGCGTGTTCCAAGCGAGTCGTAAAATCACCACGACAACAACACAAACCCCGGTCAGCACCAAGAACGAAGCGACAGAACAACAAACAACCCCACCTCGATCCTCCCCTTCTCCCGGCTCGCGCTCTCAAAATCGCCTTCCCGGATCCCCTTCGCGACCAGCCTCCACAGCTTCCTCGTCTCGAACTCGCCCATCTCGCCCTCCGGCGCGCCGTCCCCGCCCCCAGCGACGACCGTCACCTCCTCCTTCGGCCCGTTCACATCGTGGAAGTCGCCCTTCCCGCTGACGCCCCCCTTCACGAACTTGCTCGTCGTGTGCCACAGCCCCTCGACGACGTGCTCCCGCCCCGGCGCGCCCGGGGCAGGCGAGACCGTCGCCTTGAACGAGTGGCTCTTCCCGGAGAAGTACCCCTTGCCCTTGTACTCGACCGTCGAAACGAAGCCCCCGCCGACGATGTAGGACGTTTCGCAGAGCTCTATGTAGGGCGAGCCGTACCAGAGGCCGTCGATGCGCAGCCGCGGGAGGGTGATGAGGTATTCGGTGACGGGTGGGGCGCCGGAGGCAGAGGAGGCAGAGAGATTCTTGACGGTGAGGATCGCGTGTCCGATTTGTTTGACGATTATAGAGCCGCCTGTTGTGCCAATAGCGGTTCATTCACGGCGCGGCGTACGCAAATAAGTAAGCACTGACCGCTGAAACTCGTCTTCTGCGCGTTGTGTCCAACCAGCTTCAGCCCTTTGGCCTTGTTCTCGATGACGTAGGCTGTTATGGGCGGGTGGTGGGATACTTGTTCTACGAGGAGGTCGGTTTGACCGCGCCCGCCTTTGTCAGGCCACATTCCGTAAAATAGCCTAAACAGGGGAGACAGATGTTGAGCAACGAGGAGACGTGGATAGATGCAGAGATACCCACTCTCCTAGAACTGGATTTAATGGCCTGGTGAGAGGTGGGGTTAGTAAGTTCGCGTGTCTTCAGACGAGCCCAAGGATTTGCTTACTTCTTCTCTGATCCCATAGTATCGTTTCGCGAGGTATATTGCCCTTTGAGCGTACTCTAAAGAAGGGTGGATGTATCAGTAGGTTGTAATAAACGAGAGAAAATAGAGAACGTACAATAAACCATTTGAGGACCGCTAACGCTCTATCTTCGTCAGACTTTGCATCTGCTATTGCGGCGAAGAGTTCTGGTCGTTCGCACCAGTACGCTGCAGACGTAGGGGGAGTGCATCAGTCGCTTTGAACACTTTCCCGATGAGACACGGATGTAATCATAATCGTACCAGGAAATTCCGTAAGCGAAACTGGGGATAAGATGAAGGGTGGGGCCGTCATTGATGATAGATCTCCAGAGAATGATGCGATGCTATTTTGGTCGTGAATTCGTGATTGCGCAGGCGATGGAGGATGCATGGGCGCGGGCACATCGTGATAAATTCGTGGTTCGGTACAGCGCCAGCCCGTCCCCGTCGTAGAAGGTTTCATGGTCGCCGCCATCCAGTCAACATCGGCATCGGGGGCGAGAACAGCGTGTGTAGGGTATAAAATACGCAGAAGGTCGTCAGAAATCATCAGGAAGGATTGTGGAAGCTGGTTCCCAGATCCACGGTGATAGAAGCACCACCCAGTCCAGCCTGGTAATGCAGAACACGTACGATTTCAAGAACGACGTCCAGCTCCCTCTCTGCGACGCAGGAACCGCCTGCCATGATCAAACGCGAATGAACGAGCGGATCCCATGGATTCTGGAGAACAACACACCTCTCCGACTTGTTCAGTCATCGTGGAACTGTGTATTGATGATTACTTGGAGGAATGCGAGCAGCAATGCGGGGAACGAGGCTGAATCGATCAAGGTTGGGAAGCGGCGCAGTAGGTGGGTGGAGTAGAGGAAGATTAGCCGCCCAACCTGGCACTGTCACGATATACCCATTTGTCTGCTACAGGCTAAATTTGGAACCTCAAAGTCACTGGCAACCCAACTCTCTCTTATTCCATTCGAAATCTGGAAGACTTATTGGAATGAGAAGGGAAAGGGGGACGAGCTCACAGCTGGGGATTCCCATTCCAGCGACATCTGTATTATCCTCGACTTGGTCGTCTATTCCCTCAGCTCACTCTGTTAACTTCTGGACGTTTGTCACCAGACTCCGTCGTTCTCACACTTGTTTCACCTCAGCGCGATTTTCCACCTCTTGATGCCTTCTACCTCGAAGTGGACACCAAGCGCGACGTGTCGAAGCCGTCGTCCTCCAAATGACGATAAATTTCACGCGCAAAGAATCACCCAAGGGCTTCACGTTTTTGGAACGGTTAAATGGTCTGCTGCAGTCTCGACGCGACAAGAGACTCGGCCCAGTTGAAAAGACACAAAAGCTATCTGTGTAGCGCGTCCTAAGAACGCTGGACTCACTAATGCTCCAGTGGTCGTTGAACACCATCCTTCGACCCCGGTTCCCATATTTGCGCCGCCCATATGTCCCATCACTTCTCAAGCACAACTGGAAGAGCACATAGCCTTGAGGGCGTCTGCTGAAATTTGACACGCAAAAGCAAACGCATGGCACATATGGCAACACGACAATACAACGATAAATATACAAGAGCGAACATCTTTTCGACCGACCTCGTTGCGAGGACTCACCTCCACGGACACGAAGTCTCATTCCAAGAGTGTCCTCACGAAGAAAAATTGCCACCAGGAAGATACAAGTCTTGCATGAATTATCATACTACATCATAGCTTCCGAAACATACCGTAAAGTAAATATGTATCTATCGAGAGCAATAGTCCCAGTCGCAATGCCCAGAGCGATCATAACTAAACCAACAACATCGAAGATTGTAAGTAACATAAAACAAAAGCGAGGATGGACGCAACCCTTCAGCACGACCACCGCATATAGATATCTGACATGCACCCCAACATGCCTCACTTATCCTCCGATATAATCCCCTCGATGCTAAGAACATTTTTCCTTTGTCCTTCCCCACCTACCCCGCCACCGCCACCGCCACCGCTTCCACCCGCAATCGAGCTAGAACTCCCCGATCGCTGGCGTCCATGCTCGCTTTTATCCTCATCCTGACCCCTGCCATAGCCGCGACTGCTGCTCCTCAACTGTATGGTCTGATATCCCCCGCCGTTGCCCCCACCGTTCCCGTCCCCGCCCGAGCTTGCATGCTGAGAAGTCAGCGGCATGGTCAACAATGACGCTGGGCCTAACCCTCCTCCGCCCTGACTATGCCCCGCCGAGGTCTTCATCGGGGGCAACTGAATCCGATCGCCTCCCCCGCCGTACTCTCCGCCAGGACCTGCCCCTCCCCATCCACCGCCACCACTCATCGCCGGCGTACCCCACGCCGTCACTCCCTGCGCTCCTCCTCCGCCTGCACTCGTCTCGCCCTGCTGTTGCTGTACGGGCGTCGGCCCACTCATTCCAGGATGCACGCCGTGTGGGGGTCCATACGGCCCAGGCCCGTACCCATACGCAGGATGTTGCTGATGTGGATGGTAATACGACTGCACGTAACTCGGTGTTCTCCCCATACCCATATTGGGCGGCCCTCCGTGAATAGGCGGCGGTGCAGGTGACGACCCTCCGAGCGTCGTGCTTCCCGTCGTCGTCGCTGCAGTAGTGGAAGAAGATGCAGAAGCGTTGGCGTTCGCACCAGGTGCCACGGGAGAACCCGAAGTCCCCACATTCGGAGCCACCGACTGCGGCTGTGACTGGCCTTGTGAGGGTTGCTGTTGCTGTTGCTGCTGCTGTTGAGGAGGCAGAGGTGCGTACCCAGTCGATTGTTGTTGCTGTTGTTGGCCGGGTGTCGTAGATCCTTGACTAGGCGGCGGTACACCCTGCTGGTGTTGTTGACTCTGATCGTAATACCCATACCCGCCCCCATAATCGTACCTATGCATCGGCGGTGGCGGATGGACATATCCACCATGCATCTGCCCACCCATCGCATGCGGCGGCGGAGGTACGCCGTAATGCTGAGGAGGCATCCCAGGATGGCCAGCATAATGCGGGGGCGGTGGAGCGTGATGAGGATCGTACATGGGCGGAGGTGCACCCCATCCTCCGGGATACTGCATGTACCCTGGCGTATGGTGCATAGGATGTGGAGGCCCAACCCCTACTCCTACACCTGGAACGCCAGGCGGCGGCATCCCCATATGCATTGGCTGGTGTCCCGCATAAGCTTGCGGAGGACCGTAGCCTTGATGCCCAGGGTGCATTCCATACGGAGGGGGGACATACGATCCCGGCGTAGTAGGTCCTTGCATGTATCCTGGTTGGCCCATATCATACGAAGCATATCCTCGAGGATCGTAGATACCTCCAGGCGTCCCCGTAGGCGTCATGCCCATCGCTTGGGGTTGTTGTTGAGGTTGTTGCTGCTGCCCGGGCGCTGGTGTATTGCCGCTTGTCGCGCCTTCGTTAGTTTGCTGGCCCGAATTCGAATTCGCATTTGCGGTCCCATCATGCGCATGTTGTTGAGGAGGCGGTAAAGAATACAATGAAGGTGGCGGAGGCTGTAAAACACCTATCGAATACGAATCAGCTCAACAATCGGCCCGTGGTGTACAACCTCGCGACTATAAAAGCACGCTGAAACATAAAAGAAACGTCGCTCTTACCTGGTTGCGAATACGCATGCATAGGCTGCATCATACCCATATGACCTTGCATCCCTGGATACATGACTTGCTGTTGCCCATGCTGCACGAGTGGCTGTTGACCAAGCTGCTGACCGAGTGGGGGTTGCTGCTGCTGACCCTGTTGCGATGATGGTGATGGCTGCGACTGTTGGCCAGCTATCTGCGCACCAGGCGGGGGTGGAATGTTCACCTGATTCTGGTTCTGCTGTTGATTTGGCGGTTGCTGGATACCAACCATAGGACCAGGACCATTGCTTGCTCCTGTATTTGATGATGTGCTTCCAGTAACATGCGTCGCGCCAGGAGGAGGAGGTATAACTTGTCCACTACTGCCACCATTGCCAGTACCCGCATTTCCGCCCCCACCCCCTGCAGTCACATTTCCAACAACTCTCTGCGCGCCAGGAGGCGGAGGGATGACTTGAGTCGTCGAAGCTCCAGGATCTAGCTGCCCAACAGGCGGCCAAGCAGTATGAATAGCCGGGCCCACGACCACGCCGGGTCCAATCGATTGGCTCGCCGCTCCCGTAGCTACGCCGCCAGTGGCGGCAGCAGGGCCTCCCATAGGTGGAGGAGGCGGTATACTCGGAGGCGGAGGAATGGCGTTATCAGGTCCGACAGGCGGGATACTTGTATCGTGCGTGTGAATCTCTACATCGCCCCCTTCACCGCTACCACCAACATTTGATGAGGGAGGATCGTTCATTCGCATACGTTTGGGCTCCCGTTCGCCGGACTTGGCCCCGTTGCCATTCCCAGCACTCCCGTGCGTGTTCGCGTTCGAGGTGTTGGTGGCAGGGTTTCGTCGCTCGTCTTCGTCTTCATCAGCTGCCCGGGGAGGATAAAACCCAGCTTGCTGCTGTTGATATCCTCCCATCCCCCCAGCGTGAGGTGTAGCGATGTTCGTCGTACTAAGATGCGTGATTGTTCCATGCTGTAAACTGGGACTCCCGATTGGGTGCTCCAAATGGGGGTTCGGGCGCTTCCTGACACGAATGTCTTTGCGTATCCGGATTTTTATACCCTGATCTGCGAGGGAGCATGACAGCGGTGTGGACTCTATAGATTAATGGGCAAGGAAGTAGGTCAGTAACAGCAACATTAAAGCAATGGCAAGCGAGGATAGGAATGAAATAGTCTAACATCTAGGTTCATCTCGTCAAGAACCTCCAGGGGCACAGACATAGTGATGGGTCGACAAAAGTAGAGCGTAATTACTCACCCTCCATGCCCGGGAACTTCTTCGCGGTGTACACATAAAACGGGGCTGAAAAGATCGACTTGCAATGTCTCACCGTGCTCCTATATGCCACGCAATCACAGAGAACAGTCCCGGTTATTATAGTTCTACTTAGAAGGGGTGTCACAGCTTACCCAACAACTTCATATAAACTCAGCTTCAGCCTATAACTCCCCTCGGTTCGAACGCTCAAATCCGGGAACACGAAAAATCCGGCGTCTTGGTTCTGGTTCTCCGTATCCTTGAGGTGGTAGAGTGAAGATACGACAGAGCCTGTTGTACAGCGCGTGCGACCGTCCTAGTAGGTTGAACGTAGTTAATAGTAGGTCAGTGACATGTTATTAGATAGAGCAAGGAGAGAGGAAAGGAGAGGGAACAGAAAGAAGGTAAGAAGAAAATGTGTATTCACTTTCAGCCAATGCAACTCCGTATCATCATCCGGTTTCGCTAGACTCGCAAACATAAAATAATACGGATTCTGTAAAAATGAAGAAGCAAGGCCAGCGCTCCCTCCTCCTGTCCCCATTATCGTTGACGTTGATGATCCTTGCGCTGAAGTTGAGATATTTGCTGAAGATGTGGTAGGTGTAGAGGTAGATGCGGAGGAGGGGTGTGCAGTAGCCGAAGATGATATGGATGCCGTAGATGAGTGTGGTTGTGTTTGATGTGAGGAATGGTGCGATGAATGCATGTATTCGTCTTCGTGTCTGTGTAGTCCGGAAATTTGGCGGGAAAAGCCAAAAAAAGATGACCAAGGCGGGGAAAGAGCGAATGTGGAGAGGCCAAGAACCACAATTACATCCAAGAAGTAAGCCGAAAATTTGCCAAGCCACGAGGCAACAAGCGCCAGACAAGGACACCGCCACGGGAGGCAACCAATACCACGGATGGTGCCATAGGAAAGGAAGATAGACGCAAAGCACGTCAGAGAGGCGTATTTGGACAGCGGGATGTCGGCGACGACAGCAAGAACAATAAGAAGTAAAGTATGCAAAAAGGTATCCAGTTTGGCAAGGGTTCACATCGTTGCCGATAGTCCATAATGACGACAGACCAACGATCCAAGACAAGGGTTGATGTGATCGGCAGCATCCAGGTTCCAGGTTTCAGGGAGCGTACGTAGGGGAATAAACCGAAAAGAGAGATAGTCAGTGATCGATCCACAATCCATACTGATTGAAAGGAGGTGGAAGACAGAAGACAGAATAGCTGCAGAGTGTAAAAGGACTCACCGTCCGCTCATATCATGATCGTCGTCGAGCATGCCGCCCTCTGCTCCTCGTCCCCTACTATTTCGTCTGCCACCCCTTCTGCTCGTACTCCGCCGCGCGTCCGCGCGGTCATCCCCTTCGTTGCCTTCGTCGTCTTCGTCTCCCTCGTCATCGCGTTCATCGTCACTACGCAGTCCACCTCGCCCACCGGCCCCATAGGCCGCAGAAGATGTTGTCGCGTGGGAAGGAGAGGCTATATGTATAGCCTTCCTCCGCTGATGAGGCGGGATATTTGAATTTTGGGCAGGCGGCGACGAATGTTGCTGCAACTGTGTCGATTGGCTGGATTGACTAGAATATGAATGAAGTCCATGAGGTGGAGGTGGAGCTTGAAGATTCCTTCTCCGATGAGATGGATCTATAACCCTGAGCTGGACGATTGGAGGAGGGTCAATTGGTCTTCTATCGGCTGTCGTCGAGTAGATACAATGAATACGGTGAATAGTGACAATCCAGGCAAGAGATTAAACACCTTTTCCGCCGATACCACACATTCTAGCTTGTTTCGGTTCTTGCCTAACGGTTAACTCGTATTCTCTATTTGGATGTGGAAGTGCGTCGCGATCGAGCGCATGGGTGTTGCCGTAGTATGAAGAATGGGAGTTGTAGGTCGAATGAGGGTGAGATGGGTAATTGTGGTAGGTCATTGGTTGTTGCGGTTGGGTAGGGGGAAAGAACGTGGTATACGGGGGAGGATGATCGGTGTCGGCGGCAGCGTTGTAGGGCGGTGGAAGGGGCATGGGGTAGGTCAATGGCAGGCCAAGTGTCAGCGACATCGAGGAGGAGGAGGATGAAGAGTTGTGAAGGAGGATGAGAGTCAGTGCATCCGTGCGTGCGAGAAATGTGATAGACTTACAAAGTACCACCTCCTCCCACACCCATTCCAGACGCTGTGCCGCCAATACCCATAGCCGACCCGACCCCAACTCCTGGTACAGCTACACCATACCCATGTCCGTGTCCGTGTCCTTGATGTCCATGAGGATGCGCTTCCATGTCGTTCCGTGCGTCGACCTGAGAGGTATTATACCCGGGTGGCCGAGTGAGTGCGCTAGTGGTGTCGCAGAGTACCGAGCAGGGAAGAAGGAGGAGGGAAAACCAGACTTCTGGAGTCTGGTCGTGGTGGTGGTAGAACTCTGACCGTGGAACAAGCGTCGACCTTCCTGTGGGTAACACTCAAATACTCTCACGCTCACAGTCCATCACAATCACAACGTTTTCGACTTCAAAAATAAAATCGAGGTGCTGCTCCGCATTAAAGTTCTGCTCCATCCAAGCAAGACTGGCATGCGAACTTTCCAGGAACTTGGCTCTGACACAGGCCGGTTGCTCGGCTCCATCCTTGTTCCCGTTCCCATTGCCCTATTCCTCTCCCATGCTGCATGCATGTGCAACACACCGGGACAAAGCTTCAGAACAAGTTTTTCTACGCCGGTTGATGGAGTCGACTCTCCACCAGATCCCCGTCTTTACATTAAGGTCCCCTTTCCACGCTCGCCCCAAGAGTCCAATGGCATTCATCAACGTTTCGTAAGGAGTTGAAAGTTATGCTTTCGGGCCTTGTTATACATAGACGGAGAACTCATTCAGAGCGGTCAAGTCACCCCATTTCTATGTATAGTGGATCAACATGGCTTCGCATCGAGTATGTAGTCTCATACATGAACCGCAGTACGCACCGACATTTCAGCGCCGAACCCCCGTTATTCGGCTCCCAGCAGATCATCACCTTCAAGTAGCTCATCACGCCCAACATCAACCAGCGCCCGGTCAAAAACAAACTAGTTTGACTTTTGGCACATAGGCACTGGCTCTATTGGGCACTGGCGGTCCAATGGGTGGAACAGTCCAGATACTAACAATACCTCCAGGTCGCGAACCATAGCATGAGGACTCCCGGAAGTTGCCACAACCCAGCGTTATCAACCACGGCGGGGGCATAAGGTGGGGAGATATAGGTATACGGCAGTCAACGCTTGAACGTTGAACAGTGATATGTGAGCCACAGCCCTCCAGCACTTACTCCCCTTGGCCCGCGGCTCTAAGTTTAACAAGGACATGGACACTTGTACCTTTTGAGAAATTCGGTGAAGTGGGTTGATCACGAGTTCACGCGGTTAGTGTTGGTATCGAATGTGGCTCCCCCGGGCTTTGTCTTCGAGATTGACTTACGTGCTGTTGGGAGCACATACGAGGTACTAGCCACTAAGTAACAGACCAAGTAGTCCAGCATTATGAGAAATGAATATAATCGCTCTCATACAAGGTCAATGGCGTGTTGTGGACGGTATCTCGTCGCAATTGGTTGATAAACGACAGCTGGTGGTCTCGATATCTGCCTACCTCACGAGCAGTATCGCCGTCACCGTCAATTGCTTCCTTCGGTTCCAATCGGAGGGAAAGCTGCTGGCTAAGATGTCAAGCATTCACTACGTGGAGCGAGTAGTCTTCCTTCGGTATCAGGAAGTAAATGTGACTGGATAACTTGAGGCTCTCCATTAACGTCGCTGGCAGTGGTGGAGCTCGAGACGCGCCCAATGGTTCATCTCGGGACTAATATGCTGATGCCGTAGATTGTGGTTTTGCCAATGCTGAATTGAGGGAGCATGATGAAAGTAGTTTGACGAGAAAATGGTATCAGGATGTGATGAATTCGACTTACAGTTCCCCTTTAGCTCTCCGCATTCCCTTCCCTACCCCCCCTCCTTCACGAAACTCATTGTGGAGGTGAAATCCAACGCCCCTTTGCCCCTGAATATAAATTTCCCAGGCGGAGTGCCCGCGGCCCGTGAATCCTCCAGCATGGAAACCAACATCGCAACGTGGCTTTCATTCCATGATGCTGCAATGCTCGGTAACAATTATGGGCACGCGCCACAGAGGCCGGCAGTGGGGAAGAAGACAACTGAGACTTGGAGGGCGTGTTCTTATCACCGTGACTGCGGTGAGCACTGGAATTGTGCCGGATCCATGTCGGTGTTGGGCTGGCAGGACGACGAGATTCAGTATATAATACGAGGTGGGTGTCCGATGTCGCTCTAGACGTGCCTGGGTTGTAACTAACGGAGTCATTAACCCCGTAGCGCTGTAGGAAACCCGGTCTCTCGCATTGGTTTCCTCCAAAACCACTCCATTCGCTCTCCTTGAGCCCACTGAGGAGCAACAGTGCGGGCACCAAGGCACGCACCGATCCTACTACATACTGGCAGTAGCGAACGAGAGGTGACAGCTAGCTGTCACTCTGGCATAAGTTGTAAAGGTGGGTATTCACATTCACAACTCAAAACACTAGATCCTAACGTCAAGGCCGAGTCGACAGGTTTCAATTTCAATCATAAAACTACGGAAGGGTCATTAGATCGAAGGACCCTTTTGTGTCTCTCCAAACAGCTTTTTTGCTATTCTGCATTCCCGGCGCAGGAGCGTCCGACTTTTCGTTCTTTCCCGGCGACTGGATCGTCCTTTCGTAGCCCAGTCTACTCGCGGGATGTCACCGTCTCTTCCCCCTCGCGCACCAGGCCGCTTCAGAAAGTTCTTACGGTATACCAAGCTCAAGCTTTTGGTAAGCACTTTCGCTACCTCGTGTACACGCAATACATCTAATTCGCAATACGAGTATGCACGCATTACAGCAACGCCATGCATCACTCTCTTTTCCATACTGTCCCTCGTCACATCCATTGTCCTCATCGTACTGCAAGGCATCACCTTCCGCGATAACACCATGGCCGTTACACTCACTTCTGCTATGCTCGCTGCGGGACGGGTTGATGGATTCCCCGTGTACGACGGGAAATCGCTCGAAATATGCACTGTCTCCAATGGCACCACAACGTGTTCGGTCGTACCTGCCATCAAAGACCCCGAGGAAGCACTGGAAAACAAGCTCTTCGGCGGTTTGAACGCAACTGAGCTTAACAAAGCGCTGGACGGGTTGATATCTTCGAGCCAGTCTCAGGTGCGTTGCTGTCCTCACGTTTAGTGGGTAACTAACATTGCTCATGCGTGCCCAGTTCTCAAAGAGGAGCGGCTTAGACATATCACCTGTGTTTGATCAGAATCGCTTGAACGGTGTCCGTGTAGGAGAAACGGTCCTATCGCTGAAGTGTGTGGAGTCCTTTGTATGGATAAACGATACGTGAGTACTTCGCCCTCGTTCCTGCCACCCCCGCTTCACGCGTTCAACGCTTCCTTTAGCCTCAAAGATGCGAAGCGTGAAGATCTGGTCACTCTGGCCTTTCACGCTTGGGTTTTTGTGATGATGGTATTGACGGTGAGTCACTGTCGTTAACACGCTTGCCGCATGTCTATTCAATACAAGATCTATTCTCAGGTTGTCAACGAGTCAATCCCCCATCTGTATGTCTTCCTATTTGATAATGGACCAACGTCGTTGACTTTCTGATCGTTACCAAGTGTTGCGTCGTTGGCCGCATGCATTTTGGGTACCGCTTGGGCAGGGGCCCGAATCCAGACGGCCAAAAGCTGGCACTGGATGTACCGCCGCTACATCATGCTTGGTTCCTGTGATGGCACGGACTTGCTGGGTGATTGGTTCAAGCTGCGAGCGAGACCTGCTGTCAGTTTCCTCTATTTCCATTTCCACCTTACTCCACGCAGGCTGACACGTTGAGGTAGATCCCTATTGTGTTTATAAACGCGCTCTCCACATTTGCTTTTTTGTATTTGTCCATCAGCATATACAAGGTGCGTTCTCAGCCAGTAGACCTGGCGACAACTAAATCCAGGCCCGCAGACTTATTCTAAGCGGACGATCGCCCGGGCTGGCGCGTCAAAAGAGGTTCAGCGTATCTACAAGGTGAGCGTCTCTGATGTCTATCACTGATCCCGGAGATCTAAATGATCCATGAACGTCTAGTTCGCTCTGTTATTCTCTGCCAGTTTGAATTTGGCGGCATTCTTCAACGTGGTGTCGGCTTCGATATGGATCGACAAGGTCTCCAGCAGCGCATTGAGGGGTGTTGCTGACCATATCCAAGTTTATCAAGCACTCTTCATCGTGTCTCTCCTGGTGCGTCGTCTACACGCAACGCTAAGCTCCATCTGATGATCATCTATCTGTAGCTAGAGTTGCCTTGGTTGATTTCCGTGAGTCCGCGTCCGAGTCTCGGCCCAGAGTCCATCGCTAATCAATGATGTCTGGTGGCTACTAGGGATGGATGTCTGTTCGCAAGGAGTCGAGACTCCTTTTCGTCTTTTTCATGGGTGTTGGCATCGTCCCATTCGCGATCGCAACTGTCATGTTCACTAGCGAGGTGTACGGGTTCATCTTCCACACCTGGACGTTCTTCGCAACCGTTACAATCACGTCCTACGCGTTCAGCATCACTACGCTATTCATTGGAGCGTTCTGTAGGACGCAGTTCGGCAAAGGCCTCGCCCATTTCCGTGAGTCCATCTCTCTTTAGCGCTGTTTTTCGGAGGTTAATGTATTTTGCGGTGCAGTGCAAGTCGAACAGGCGCTAGAGCAGCTCGACTTCACGCCGGTGTATCTTTCGAAGGATCTAGAGGCCAGGTCGACTGATGATAGGTTCTCCTTTTCTGGAGCTATGCCATTCCCCGACACGGATACGAAGCGCATACGCGCGGTTCCCTCACTTTCTATGATGTGGAACAACGACGCGAGAAGCGAGAAAAGTGCTTCAGGCGCTGAGTCCATCTTCACTGTCCCGGGCAGTCGACGGGGGTCGTCCCAAACCGTCCTCGATCTACGCGAACTACCGAGACATCCTAGCTACGCGTCGTCAACCTCCAGGCGGGCGCCCACTCTTTCCACTAGGCATGAGTCTGTCGCCAGCTCGATCCTTGAGGTGTCCGAGAAACCGCCCACGCTCGCTCCAATATCTCCCCTGTCGAGTTTCCATGACACTAAATCCGTCAGGCGAGGGCCGTCGAACTTATCCCAGCAAGTCACCGCTTCGAGTTATAGCAAGGCAGGCCCGGCGCGTCCCCCCGGACTGGGGTTACCAGTCAGTCCTGCACAGGCAGTGCGACCCGCTCTCTCCAGGCGATCGGCAGCACCTGTTAGACCACTCCCCTCCTCGTTTAGCCCTGAACCCCAGATGCCGTTACCCCCGCTCCCTTCTCCGCCTTCGTCTCAGCAGGGCTGATTCTTACGTTCTTTTCGTGTGCCTTATTTATCTTTGCCATTGTACGTATGTACGGAATTGGCGAGGGAATATCGAGAGTATTGAGATTTGCTGTCCCTCTGTAATTTATACACCACTCTGTAATATTAGTATATGGTTATTTTGCTGATGGTATCCGTTACATCGCTATGTTTGTCCGTACGCTACAACTAATGGATGCAAGGGCCTACCGGGTCCGCCTCTCTCACATAGTAACCCATCCGACAAGAAAAGGAATCAAGACATGACTACCATTACAAACATCTCCTATAGGTACAGCGTTGCGATACTACAGACTTAGAGTACATATCTCCACCCCATACATGGTAAATAGTTCATAAATTAGCTCTCACATTATTATCCCAGTTTTCCCTCCACCAAGAATCCACAGCTTCGTCCGCATCGTAGCCAAACTGTTCGTCGTTCTTCCGCTTATCAGCCCACATATTCGCGTTCCCCTCCTGCTCTCCCATCCGCGCGATCTCGCCCTCATACTCCTTCAACGCCTCCGCCATGGCCACCTTCATGGATGCGTCCCGCGCCCTTTGTGCAGGCCCGTCGTGGAAGTGGAATGTGTCCCGATTGCGCAGGGTCGCCTGTTGCGTGGCGGTAGTGCGTGGGTGGCGGATGCTCTGGTACGCGCGCGAGAGGGCACCTATTTCTGATTTGCACGATATGCGGGAGAAGAGGTTGCCTAGAACGGCTGCGTCCTCGATCTATATCGCGTTCGATGCGCCTGAGCCACCACGTCAAGGGGAGGAAGTGTGGAGAGGGTTACTTACGGCCATGGCAGCGCCCTGCGCACGATAGGGCTGCGTAGATAAAGGTGCTAAGACCGACGAACCAGGGAACGGATACGGAGAAATTACGCACAAGCATCGGATGGGCAGCGTCTCCCAAGAGAACGACTCGGCCACTTGGATCCACCCAAGTGTCTAGCGGAGCATGCGCCATGACTTTGCCGTTCAACGTCGATTTCGCTAACGTCATCAACTTCTGTATCCTTCGATGTCCAAACGCCATATAAACCCCCGGGAGTCGATGTTACAAATATAGACCCACCTGATTTCCCAATTCCCGAAATCCTTCTTCATATCCTCCACATCACCTTGCTTCGTCCACGATTCGACGGACCCGTTATCCGGATGTATCATGACAACATTGTATTCTTTCTGGGAACGCTGAAGGGTCCTCAGGGCTCAGCCTCTATCGAGACAAAGGCAAAGCCAAGTTAATGCGCAGGGACTCACCACGCAGTAAGCCACGACGTGCCTGTCGGGGCCCATCCAGCAATGCACCTTTGGCGTATCAACCAACGTTCTTAGATCGGGGTCCCTTTGCATATCCTCCACAGATACAATGAAACGATACGCCGCATCCCCAGTTGGGATCGGGGGGCCCACTGTGGGCGCGACGAAATCACGGATGCAGCTTTTGATCCCGTCAGCGCCTATTAGGGCCCGGTCTGCTCGTCGAGATGTTAGTCCCTACCTGCCAAATTTGGCTCCCACGGTTGGACCAAACCTGGCCCAAACCTACTCCAAACCGACAGTTTGGTCTGCTGTACCAGGGGGTTTGCGGGTGGGTTAGGACCTTCCTGTCACATTATTATGTCAGCGTTAATATACCTGGTGGCACCTTGTATCAACTGCATTATCTATTCCCTCCAATAAACAGTACTACAGCTTGTGGTGTTTATTTATTAATGAATGTTAGTGGTGAGATAGCAGGACGAAGAAGTGAAAAAAGGACAATCCGTGGCTCGAACCCGCAACCTTTCCGTGCTAAAAAGTAGTACTCAAGCGCGCAAACCGCTAAACCAACGTACCACATGTTAAACTCTTTTGGACTAGTATATCACCTACTGAGCCGGGATACTTCAGGTCGCCGACAAGAAATACAAGAAATACCGAAAGCAGAAGTTTGCATGTATTTACTTTGTATCTATTGCCGCTTTCCCACCATGATGTCTGTGACTTATTTGTGACGATTCCCAAGCGCCCTGAGCAGACTCCAGCGCTAGGTTTTGTCAAGTTCAATCTCCGCCAACCCCAGGCCCGAGGGACTGACATCTCGACGAGCAGACCGGGCCCTTACGAGGTCGGCCACGAGGGTTGCACCGGAGGACAGGAGCACCGCTGGGGATGCCGAGGACGCGTCGAGCGCCACAACACGCTGGCCAAGATGCAGGTCCATGTACGGCTTCGCCGCGGCGTACAGCATCTCGTGGAGGTCTGCTCGCTGGATTTATTTAGCGTCAGCCATCGTCAGGTTTTAGGTTGGGGATGTGAAGACGTGCTTACGTGGATATGGTAATACGGAGCCCCGTGTTCGCGCTCCATCTTGCCACCGAAGACAGCGAACCCGACCTGCTCGCCGCTGTTATCTAATCCGGGGTTAGGCCGATAAGACGAGGGCTGCAGCGGGGACGCATACGTACAACTGCAGAAAGCCAGCGTCGTAGGCTTTACGGCGACTCTTTCGAGCAGTGGTGAGAGGCCCCAGCGAACGAGCAAGCGAGAGACATCTAGATGTATCCCGAATGTGAGTACGGCTCACCAGCGATGTGGGCTGAACTTACTGGGCGTGAGTTGAATCCCTGCCCCAACCTCTCGAAGGGCAGACGCGGCTTCAACGACGGTGACGTGATGGCCGGCTCGTCCTAGGCAATATGCCGCTGCTAACCCGCCTATTCCACACCCGACAATGACCACTCGTAGCTGGACCCGGCTTGATGATGCCATGGATGAGGGAGGGGATGATGGAAGAAGTTCTGTATGAATTAGATGTCCACCAGAAACACGATGATTATATACTAGCAATCACTGGTGCTACGGTTCCTGGTGAATCCGAGAATAAGATGCTGAACAAGCCAAAAACAAATGGGGCTAGCCTTGATGAATGTGCTGCATTCGACCTAACAGAACATAAGGCCAGGCGGGGTGGAGAGGTATGGCGAATAAAGGCAGGGGCACGACGGGTGTATTTCGCACTCGTACACCGTACCTGGCCACCGACCGGGACCGGGACCAGAAGGTAAGCAGGTGACAAGGCGTTCAAGACCGTACGCATACCGCAAGTTCTGATGCTTCTCACCTCCCTGGCGTTTGGCTTGTGGATCGGGACGAGGCTGAACGTCCTCGTCTAAATAGAGCCCCAAATAGGCACGAAGCGGAGGAAGACAGATGATGGCCCAATCACAAGGTGGTTTTGGTATCTTGTCCAGGGCGTGCACATGGCTCAGTGGGAGAGTTTATCGCAGGTGTTGCCACAGAAGGCAACAAAGTGCACACGAGGCAACAGTTAAGGTCCAAATGATGATGAATACTGGCTTACATAGATAAATGACAAGGGCACCGGTCGATATTCGCTTCGAATCGGTAATCTTGGCTCGATAGGAGTCAAGTGTAAGCTAGAGTGGTATACATCGTCCCATTATGCAAGGTGGTAGGTATGGATTTGATAAAATCAAACAGCACTGTGGACAGTCAGAGAAGGTGGATTTCAAGACAATCGCAGACGGTGGAAGGCTCACTTACATTTGAAAACACTGCAAAAACACATTCTGGATAAAAACACATTGTGGGGAGCATCGTCGTTATGATAGCGACACTTTTGCAAGCTTACGGCTCGCTACATCCATTTCATGATCAGCGTCGAAATCGAGATCCGGCAAACATAGCTGTGCGAGCCCGAGATCGTGCAAGCGCGTCATGCGCACGAGCATGCTTAGGTATGCCTCCAAGTTGCCAGGGGACTTGCTGGCGCTGGGGTCCGGGGTATTGAGGAGTTCCCAGCTGGCATCGTCCATGTCGTCGCTCATGCGCCCCCAGGTGGACGTGATGGCATTGGGGTAGCTGAGCGACGCGGCAATGAAGCACAGCGGAGAGCCTGCCGCGAGCATCGATATTCAAGATCAACGGTCACGGAGAGGGGGAGAAGGGGGATGCAACGCACATAGACCGCTGATTTTCTGTTCTTTCGCGAGATGCGGGGATGCACCTTGATTCTCCCCCATGAGTGGAGGGAGCGTATCGCCCAGCCGATACAGGCGCTGACACGACGGACAGATCCTGCTCGTTGCGCGGCTCTTGTTGTACCAGAGCATCTGCAGGAATCTGTTAGGCACGCCCGGGTACAACACAGCACATACCAAAGCAAGGTCATCTGGCAGTACTGTCATCAGCATCTGCAACACCTCTTCCTGCGCAAACTCAGCGCATAGGGGGTCGTCCAAAGCAGGTTGTTGGGCGAAGTACGACGACGTCAGGAACGCGCGCGTGTCCCGCACGCGGGGACCATTGCCCGGGTCGTAGATATAGGGCTGTTTGAGGGCGATAGCCTGCCGTTCTCCGTGCTCATGGTCGTGACGAATTGAGGGGACGTCCCGTATTGGGCCAGGGCAGTCGTCCAAAGCCTCAAAGACAGCTAAAGTGGTGAATGCAGTCCCATTTGCTGCGAAATCTGCCCCTGCGAGAGGCGGCGTGACAACCTGCTGTGGTGATGGTGAGGAGGGCGCGCTGGTGTCATTCCCATCCTTGAGCGAGGGCGTGCGCGGCTTGCTTTCCTTCGGTGGCCTCTGTGGTTTCGAGCGTGATTTGCGCTGCTTCTTCGAGTTGCTTGGCCCTGGCATGACTCTGGCGAGGATGGACGCAGTGACAACGGTCGACGCGTAAAGAAGTGGCAGTCACAAATAGTCACGTGTGCGTTACTCAACGCGCCCCGCCCATGTCAGTCTCATCAGTTGTTCGGCGGCACCTACTCATATTCATCATGACTGCGACTGTCCCACCCACAGCCCACAACCCTCATGTTGAGTCCACCAATAATCTCTAGTATTAATTCTGCTCAACGATACAATTCATTCTAGGTCTACCAGTCGTACGATTCATACGACTAACGTGGCAGCGGCCCGACATCTTATCGACGAGGAAATCGCCCTTCACGAAGCTGCAATTCGCATTCTGAAAACTCGGCAGAATACCCATAGCGAAATTGCAGTACTCCCCTCTGAAATCCTTGCACTTGTCTTTCTCGAAATGAAGAACAGCGCCTCAAAAGGCCGGAAGTTGGATGAATGTCGCCGCAGTGTGTCGTGGGTGGCGGGATGTCGCACTTGCATCGCCTCAATTATGGTGTTCGTTTGGCCTTGCTGACCCAGATCGCGCCTTGGTACTGCTCAAACGATCTCGGCCTGCACCTCTCCACATTAGCTGCGGGAGCACCCCCTTCATCATCACAGAAGAAAACGAAGGTATGACCAAATCAGTCATGGCTGAGCTCCATAGAATACAAGAACTCGATCTCTTCGCCTTCATGGCCGATTGTATTCTCCTGATTCTGAATATGCATGGGACCGCGGGGGCGCCTTTGCTGCAGCGCCTTCGACTGAAGTCATTCCCATCACCCATCGCCACCTCGATGCCACCCGATATCTTGCGTCGGGAGATACCTTGTCTTCATCGCCTAGAACTCGAGGACATGAACTTTTCTCCTGCGCTACCTCCTTTCCCTCACCTCAGATATCTGAGCATTTCGCTCAGCACCTCTACCATCACCCCTTCATCCTTGCTCACTTCCATCCAGTATGCGCCAAACTTGAGACAGATCCATATCTCTGGCATGGCCAACGACCGTGACTCGGCCCCCACGACAGCACGCGTTCGTCTCCCCCACCTTGTGTCTATCTCCATCACATCCAACGACATGACATTGAATCCTCCGCCATCTTCGCCAGCCTTGAGTATCCCCCAGTGCCACCGTAGCATTCACGAGCAGACGGGCCCCATGATAATGCCAGATCTATCCAATTCCAATCTAATTTCAATTCTTCGTCACATCATCGTACCAGGTGCCGCATTGATTCAGAGAGTCGAACTAAGCACCAAGGATCCTGGCCAATTCCAGTTATCTACGTGGGGCCCAGGACCTCAGAGCCCCCCTTCGCTCGTCATCTCCCTAGCACTGGCTTTTGACGATCATTATCCCCTAGTCCGCTCGATACTATGCCACTATGCCAGGCGTTACCCCTCGAAAATCCTTGCCTTGGAAATCCAAGATTTCTCCCTGCCGTTGCACCCAGACTGGGAGAGCATTTTCAACCGCTGCAACGAGGTGGCTCGCCTGCGCTTTAGCCACGTCCGATCTGACCGAGTCGCCTTTCCCGAGATTGCAAGAGATTCACCTGGTGTCGTGCACCCATCCAGATCTATCTTTGGACATTTTTGTCGAGCGACAAAAACAGCTTGGAGTGGGAGTCCGGGCCGTGATCATCAAGATGTGCTCTGTCACTGAAGACACGATCGAGAATCTCAGCAAATACACAAAAGTCGACTGGGATGGCACGGAGTCGGTCTCGGAGGATGAGGAAGAGAAGGAGGGGGACTCTGAAGATGAATACGACTTTGAGTGTGGATTTGGAGCAGTCTGAGATTTGAGCGGAATCCCGGTCCCATTGGCTTTCTACCCACCAATGACCACTACCGTATCACACTCTCGAGTTTACTAGATTGTGCACATTTTATTATCGTCTTCTAACCCGCACCAAATGCTACGCCTCAGTTCCCTTACAACGTTGCAGCAAATTTGTACCTTTCACCATACATATTCCATTGTACGGCGTCGAACGGCGTACAAATTGTGCTAACTTACGAAACAGTGAACGCTCACAGCGGCCGTTGCAGTTTCACCCATCACTCCAATATGTGCTTACGGCGCGCTGACGACACGCTCAGCGCTGACCAGCGTCCCTCGATTCCGCGCGCATCTCGCCTTGGCAGATCCCCCCCCCCCCCACTGAATACTACCTACGCACTGAGATCTGAGAACGCGCCCAGTGCTAGGCTAGTGGATATATCCAAGGCGCTCATTCAATCTATTCAATCTGGTGCACGCAGCGTACGTGTCCCTTCCACCTTCCACGGGCGCGCTGATCATGACGCGCCGGTGAAGGCCGCAAGCTCCGATCCAGGCAAGCCGCAAGCGAGTCTGTTCGGCGTGTTCCTCGAGTTTAAGTACCCCAGGCTCCAGTAGCATATGCCATATGGTTCTGGTATAAATATAAAAGGGCCCGTCATCGCGCGCCTCGTTCGCTGAGAATCCCCCAAGCGCCGCACTATCGCACTAGCGGATCACTAGTCGCTATTCGCCATTCATCATTCGTCAGCAGCGTCCCCGTCCTTGAACGTTTGAACCATCAGCACGTCAGCACTTCAGCACTTCAACACGTCAGCGCTTCACCACCGCAAGCCCCGCGTCCAATCCACCATGTCACTCGCCCCGCCCGTCGCCGCCTGGGTCCAAAACGCGCTGTCAGAGATCCTCAACGCGACGATGCAGCCGGCCTTCGACCGCGCCTTCGACGCGTGCTTCGCCGCAGACGCCGCCGTCGTGCGCAACGGCGCGCCCGTCCCCCGCGACGCCTACAAAACGGCGCTGCAGGACATCAAGTTCCCGCAGCAGACGGCCGCGGTGCAGTTCCCCGGGGCGGTCAGCGCGAGAGAGGGGCCGGGGCGTGGGCCGCTGGAGGTATGTGTTACATATAATGTGTAATGTGTAATGTGTATGGCGAGGTGGTTTCTTGGGAGTGCAGTGAAGCGGGGGGGTGTTGTGGGGATTGTGGGTGGGGATTGTGATTGTGATTGTGGAGGCTGACGTGGTACCCCTACTTATTCAAAGACAGGGATCGTCGGGGGCTTCTTCGAGGCGCAGCTTCGACAAGGCGAGCCCGGCGGACGCCCGTGGCAGCTGAACATCCTCACCACCTCCTTCATCGCCAAGTGAGTATATATACATACTTCAATATCCACCATATCCACCATATGCTCTCAGATCTCAGGCTCCGGGCTGACATTCAAGTTGGTTCCTCTTTCCACAGCGTTGACAGCGACGCGTCCGTCGTGCCCGATCCTCCCATCACCGACTTCGATGCTCGCAGGATCTCTAAATTCACTATCGTCGACCGTGTTAGAGTGATTCCATTCTGAACAGCTAGACGATTCGCAGCCTTCTGTAGTAGTACCCAATACAGTACCAAACCCCTTGTCTTGCGTCATACGCTTGCTACTCGGATTGTCCTTGAACCGGCGCAGGTAAATGATACAATTGATTTAATCCCGTTCATAGAGTACTAGTAATACATTTGGTTATCATAGGCCAGAGCCCCGCCCCCTCGTGCAACGCGTGTTGAGTGATGTCGGCGAGACGCGAAGGTATTCAAGCCTCCAACACCCTCCCCGCCCCGTCCTGCTCATTCTTATTCCTATCCGCAACACTCCGTGCTGTCGGTGCAACGGTAACAGATTCAGGCAGGCGCCCCAGACGTCTGTGTTCTTCTGCGCAAAACAAGAATATTCAGCAGTGCATCAAGGCTCGGTCAGGCTCAGTACTAGTACTCAGTACTCAGTCCGCGTACCTTTCGATGTCGGTTCGTCGGAATGATCTTTCAGAATGGCCTTGGCCACAGGACCTAGGTCGGAGCCGGCGAATAGGACTCTGTTGCCAGCGTCGTTCTCGTTCTTGTCGGCTACGCTTTGGGCGATAGCAGCGACGGAGCCGGCTTCGGGGCGATGCCCGATACGCAGGTGTTCCTCGGATACGACTTCGGCAGCAATGTCTATGGCGAAGATGAAATGAATTCGATGGGGGAACAAGAGTGACCACTGAGTACTCACCTTTAGTCATTGGCTCGCTACCGTGCTCGTCTAGGATTGCTCTTGTTTCGGCTGGTAGCGACCTCACATCCTTACTTGACTCAAGACTCAGAATGATAGTCATAAATCACCGTAGTGACAACTCACGCGCCCTGCTCCGGCGACTCAGGCGGACTTCCTGACGAATTTGACTTGCTGCTGCCGCTTCTCTGCGATCTAGCCAGAGGTGAGGTTTCATCGGCAAATCAAGGAACGTTGAGAGCGCTTACGCGATGCGAGCAGCGTCTTTCAGTGCCTCTTGCGCGAGGACTTCCCTAGGCGGCTTGGGGACGCCTTCCAGGCCCTTGGGGTGTTTGGAAGCAGCGGCTTGGGCATCGGCGGCAAGCGAGCCGGGCGGCGGCCGATAGCCCAGTGCTTTGTGTTCCGCAGACATGAGTCTCCGTGCTTCCTCTGCCAACAGTGGTTTGGGTTTACTTTGTATGTATATATATATATTCCTTCAGTCAAAAGGAGACGTACCTACGCCGATGGCATCCAGGTTGATGCCAGAGGTGCTTGCGTCCGTTTCGGGTGAACCTGGGTGTGAGCGCTGTGCAGCTATCCTGGCTGCATCTTCGAGCGCGGCTCTGCGAAGGGTCTCTTCGTCGATGTGAAGGGTATTGGATTCGGGATTCGGGTGTTTAGAAGCGGCGGCTTGCGCTGCTGATGCGAGAGAGCCGTGAGGTGGGCGGTATCCGAGAGCTTTATGCTCTTCCGACATAATCCTTCGGGCCTCGGCTGTTACGAAGTTAGAGCGCGTTCACAAGGTAGGCATGGATCGGATTACGGATCACGAACCCAAGCCAATGTCCTTCAAGTCTATTCCTCTGTCGGCCCTAAGTGCGCCGAGATAATAGTCAGGCTCCTGCAGAAAACCCGATCAAGTGCGCAAGGCAACTCACGCAATACGCGAGGCGTCTTCGATATTATGGGTCAGCATTTTGCTGATGAAAGATGTGAGGTCGTAGTGGTGGTGGTGGGTGATTGGAATTGGAAGGGGATGTGGGATTGCGGTGGCGAGGAAGGGTTATATATGCTGGGAGCCGCGTCATGGGTGCTGTAAAGAAAGTGGAGCTCGACGTCGCCTGTGGTTGATTTGGAGCTGTTCGAGCAATTGAGTAAATCATTACCCGGCTGTTGCCATCCCTCCATTGCTGATATGTGATAGCACTGGATACAATCACATACTGAGAAGCACCGCAGTTCGGCCTGGAACGTAGCGAAAACATACGCGACATCTCTGCGAGAGCCATCGTCGAATCTCAAGAAAGCTTGATGCGTTTGGACTTTGGGGCCAGGACAGGGGCCTGCGAGGTACTCAGGGGATATTTTGCTTCCGAGTCGCGCGACTTGAAAGTTACGAGAACTGGTGCTGAGAGTGAGATAGTGAGAGTGAGATGGACGCCAAGACGCCAACGCTCCGGAAACTCTATTCTCGCTCCGTTGGTCGTCCGACATAGTTTCTGTGTGTGATGGGAAGATGCGTAAGCCAGGCCAGAGTGCTCTAGTTGTAGTTGTCTCGAGTTCGCATTTCTGGTTGCTTCATCGCCATGCCATGTTCCCGTATGTGCCGCTACCTGGAATGTGAGCCTAGACGTCCGACGGTCCACTCACGACTGTCTCCGCGCGGCGCGATGTGGCGAGGCTGAAGGACTTCCATCTGTACATACTATTTTCCACCTTCGCAGTCGCTTTAGACGCGCCCAAACAAGCACGGCCACTTACAACAGCCGGGCACTTCAAACAGCCTTATTCGGAACCGAAGTTGGTTTTGTTCGGTGATTATATGCCAACTCATAGCATAAGTATAGTATCGGAATCGAGGTTATTTTACTCAGAAGGTGGAGTCGCGAAGCCCACAACGATAGCAGAAGTCGATTCAGTGACCCCCATTCACTTCGCCGATAAGCTGTGGACGTACCCCTTGGTTCCAACATCGAATCCAATGGTGACTGTCCTCAGCAAACTTGAAGGTTGCTGACTGAGTCACGCGTTACGCGTCACAACAGCATTGATCGATGATGGGGACTCTGCGGCTAATTTTGTACTCCCATGGGTAAATGTTGCTGCTTGTATTTCCAACATTGACAGAATCTCTTATCGGCGACGAGGAACATGGGGCACCTTATCAGGCCGTACCGCATGCACTCCACCCCTTTCCCTGACACAAACGGCCGAAGGGCGCGTATAAGTATAGTAGAATCGGGGTCGCGGCTGGGCTCATTCCTAGCCCACGACACACTAGGCATCTTCCAAGTCGACGCATCGGACGGTCGATATGTCTGCGAAATGGTGGCACCCTTCTGCGTGGGCCCTTCACCCATCGGCGTCCAGCTTTGGGCCAAACAGTCGATGGAGCAACGAAGATATGGATCCTGTCCCTCCTCATAAGCGGACCTGGACGAGCTGGAGTTACGTCGCATATTGGGTGTCCGACGCGACGAATGTCGCCGTGTGGGGGCTCGCGGGGTCTATGCTTGCAGTTGGGCTTTCGTGGTACATAAGTGGTTTATTGAACATACGCAATCAAGTCTCACGTTCGCACATAGGAGACAGGCGTTGCCTGCTATAGCCCTAGGCCATATCATCATATCCGTGGTGATGGTGTTGAACGGAACAATTGGCGCGCGCCTTCATGTCGCCTTCCCGGTCCTCAACCGATCATCCTTCGGTTTCTGGTTCAGTTATTTCAGCATCATCAGCCGTATCGTTCTTGCCATGTTCTGGTTCGGCATTCAGGTGCGTTCATACTTTTGTGATTGTACATCTTGTGACGAAGTCTGAACGTGAAGACATACACCGGCTCGGAGTGCCTGTATCAAATGCTGAAAGCTATATGGCCAAGTGTAGCACGAGTTCCAAACCACTTATCACCAAACGCCAACATCACCACAGTCGGTACGACACTCAAGCAATATCGTTCCTGTCATTCAAACCTGCATAGCTGATTCCTTCGTTTCGTTTTAGGCGTCATGTGCTACTTCCTCTACTGGCTGCTCCAGTTCCCTTTCATGCTCATCTCACCCCAGCGGATCAGATACTTCTTCATGGTCAAATCCATCGTCGTCCCCATCTCGTGGATAGCCATCCTAGCCTGGAGCATCCATAAAGTACCCGTTTCAGTCAGCCTCGAGTCCAAGCACACCTCTTTGCAGGGGAGCGACCTGTCTTGGGCGTGGCTCAGCGCCCTCAACAGCGCCCTCGGCATCTACTCGACCCTCGCCGTCAATATCCCTGATTTTACGCGTTATGCTAAAACGGAGAGATCGTAAGCATCTTTCATTAACGCGCGTGAATCCATTGAGTAAATCCGTATGTGTAGCCAGTATATCCAGATCGCTATCATCCCCACAGTATTCACGTTCTGCGGGTTTATCGGGATCGCTGTTACTTCTGCAGGCGAAGTCTTATACGGCGAGACGCTATGGGACCCTACGCATATCATCGACCGCTGGGACAACCGCGCCGCGGCATTCTTCGCCGCCTTCAGCTTCTGCCTGACCACCATCGGCACGAACATCTCTGCGAATAGCTTGAGCGCCGCGAACGACATGACGGTCCTGTTCCCCCAGTTCATCAACATCCGCAGAGGACAGGTGCTGTGCGCCCTGCTCGGCGGGTGGGCGCTGTGTCCCTGGGAGATATTGGCCTCGGCCAGCGGGTTTCTGAATTTTATGAACGGGTACACGGTGTTCCTTGGGCCGTTTGCGGGGATTATGGTCGCGGATGTGAGTCGTTCGCGTTTGTTGCGGTTAGGGAACTCGATTGGATGCTTTGATAGTACTGGATCGTTCATCGCTGCAAAGTGGATGTCCCTGCCATGTATGACCCACATGGTCGGTATGCGTATTGGCACGGAACGGTACGTATCTATAACCAGTTCATATAGCAAGAACTCACATATCATGCAGAATTGGCGGGCGGTGTTGGCGCTGCTTCTTTCCGTACCCCCAAGCTTCCCCGGACTCATCTCGAGTATCAACCCCGACATCCAAGTGGGCGCTGTAAGGCATGTCTTCGACATAGCCTGGCTATACGGGGTTCGTTATCCCCCTTCCTCCCTCCGCGTAAATGGCGTTTCTGACAAACTCTCTCTCTCTCTCTGCGTAGTTCTTCATGTCGTTGATTGTGTATAGCGTGACGTCTACGATATGGCCGGCCCGGGAAACGTTTGTCGAGAAGAGCATCTATGGGTACGAAGACGACGATGACTTCAGTGTAGCCGAGGGCTCGCTGCCTGAGAAGACTGATGTCAAAGTGGATAAAATCGCTTGAACGTAGTCGATGCCCCAGTGCGGGTCGTTGGCAGCCGCTCTCTCTCTCTATCCTCTATCTCTTAGAGTTTATTGGATATGGACAACCTTAGAAACTTACTATGTAAATGTAAATAGGACAAATATGTACATTGGGCTCGAATTCAGCTCTTTCAAAAACTAAGTTAGCAACCACTCGAACAAGTGGCAGATCTGATCGCGACGCAGCTTTGCCTGATCGTGGGAGTATAAGTTTCCCAACTTGGCCTGCCTGAGGTCACTGACTACTCTTCAAGCTTCAGCCCTCCTTCGTTGACCTCTACCATCCAAAGCGTGCAGCGGAGTGGCCGCCTGGTAATACACAGCACGATGTCGGACGCATTCGATGTGATTCCCTATGAGGCGAGTCATACATCTCATGGCTTAGACAGCGCTCTAACTAACAGCTAACAGGACATCCAAGGATCATGGAAAAAACTAGGCTCCGGATCCTTTGGAAACGTTTACAAAGGTCCGCCATTTCCACTCTCCACATGTAGCTGCTCTACAACGCTCACACAGGCAGCTATCTCGGAATCGAGGTCGCGATCAAGGAGGTGCTGCCGTCCACGGAATACGACGTGGCCAAGTACTTCGAGCGCGAATGGCGGCTGATGAAGGAAGCGCGGCACCCGAACGTCGTGCTCTATCTCGGCCTGTCCCGCGCCCCCGATCCCGACGGGCGCATATTCATCATCTCCGAGTTCATCGAGAACGGCAATCTGCGAAGCTACATCTTCGACAAGACGAAGCCCTTCCCCTGGCGGCTGCGCATCTCCTTCGCCACCGACATCGCGCGCGCGCTCGCATATCTGCACGCCAGGAAGTGCATACACCGCGATCTCAAAGGCGAGAATCTGCTCGTCACGTCGAACGGCCGCCTGAAGATCACGGACTTTGGGTTCGCGCGCATCGCCGCGCGCAATGAAGACGAGCTGAAGCGCCTGACCTTCTGCGGCACGGACTCGTACATGTCCCCCGAGATTCTGCTCGGCGACGAGTTCGATTTGCCGACTGATATATTTTCTTTGGGCATTATTTTCTGCGAGATTGCAGCTCGGAAGCTCGCCGATGACTCGCATTTCAAACGGACCCCGCCATCCTTTGGGATCGATGAAGCAGAGGTCCGCGAGCGCGCGAGCCCTGGGTGCCCCGAGGGCTTCATTTCTCTCTGTCTCGATTGCTCTGCGACCGACCCGTCAAAGCGGCCGACTACTCGTAATATTTTGGAACGTCTTCGCGTTATCGAGGCCGAGGTTCTGGCGCGACCGGATGAGGCTGACACCATGCACCTGGGGAGTGTCAAATTCATGACTGGCGGGAAACGCACGGGTGCCGCCCCGCGCATTCCCAGCTTCGGTGTGGGGGTTGGTAAGGATATTAGGGGGAGCGGTAAGGATGATGAAAGCGACGAAAGCGATGATGAGTTGATGGAGGCCGTCATCGGTTTGTCGAAAGTGGATCTCAACCATAGTACCTGGGGTGGTTCGTCGATGGCGAACGAGCCCCTTCTGAACCGGCCTTCATCCTCGGAATACAGCACGACGGTGGTTAAATCCCACCCCAACGAAGGAACAAATACGCATCCACCGTCGCTGTCGTCGATTCTTACTATTCGACCCTCGCCTGACCCTAACGATACCCCTGCCCCAGTCCTTCCTGCTACTCCCTTGTCGGAGTCCGTTAGCTCTCTTAAAGATGGTGCGGACGCCCACCCGAAGGACACAACAGATATCCTGGGAACGAGCTCCATCATGTCTATCGCTACAATGGATTCGTACCGCACCGCACCGTCATATTATTCTCAACAATCCGCGATCTCGACGGCCTTGGCAACGGAGGGAGGCTCTACTATTCGTTCTTTATACCCCGCCTCTCTTAGTGCCACCAATGGTCAACACAACGCTCCGCTTGTGCATCGGTTTACGCTGCTGAAGCCTGGTGCTAAGCCCAAGCGCACCAGCGGCAGCTTCTCCCCGAATGGCAACACGTCGCCTAACGGAGGTACTTCGGAAGGTCCCAGCACCGTCAACGATGCTGCAGTCGGATGGAATCCCTTAGAGCTGTTCTTCGGTAGTGGTCTGCTTGTATCGAAGTGCGATCTATGTACGAAGCGGTTGGGCTGGAAACCTGTTTTGGAATGTGATGATTGTGGATTACGGTGCGTACGATGACCCCTTCGTGTATGATCATGTGGCTGACGTTTTTCAACAGGACACATGTCAAGTGCGGAGAGCTGGCTCCTCGCGACTGTGGTCTCCGGCCGATCCGCCCAGGCTTTGGGATGTCCCCGTCTTTGAACGCTATAGTATCTTCGGCGGGGAAGGGCAAGCAGGCGGCGGCCCCTGCTGTTGCTGTGAAATCCGCCAACAAGTCCCCGCCTAGATAAGCGACGAGTGCTTAATCTTCGAGCTACAAGGCGTATGGGACACGACACGATGTTACGACCTCAGAGCCATGACTTCATGACTTGGTTTAATGATGCATTTTCACGGACAAACAAGTACTTTTTAAATAATGCGCGCAATGATCACGATAATTATTATTCCTTCTGTACACTTTTGATTGCATAGGTAGTTGCCACTTTCTGTGTTCCAAGTAATTTATAACGAGGACCCTGTTGTTGTACTCTTGTACCTAGCACATATTGCATAACCAACGGTCAGCACTACTTGAGATGATTCCACTGGCCTTCATTCCAAGTTCAGCAAACACCAGTAGCATATTGCGAGCATTGAATTAGATTGGGTATAAGTAGGGATTCATTTACACGTCTGTATTCCCCTCATCTTGGTAAGAGGCTGCCTGCTCCGCGCAGTGCCATTTGCCCACCAAATCGTAGGGTCTGCGTTCCTCCAGGGAAGTATGCGGCGACGTAGGATAATAGAGCCAGCAATTGAACTATCGCTCCGAGCAGGGAGCCAAGATACGATCCTCGCTGGAAGGGTGTGCGTCAGCTTTCGATTCCGCGCGGACGGGAGGTGAGAAGCGTACACCGAGGGAGAAGTAAAGCGTCAGGCCAAGGCTTCCAAAATAAACAGCAGTGAACGGCAGGCGCTCTTTTGAGATGAGGTGCTTGATATGGTTAATGGGTCCAACGAGAACGGAAAAGCTATATAATGATCATCCAGCGCTCAGCGTCAGCAACTGGTGGTTTCTCGCGGCACATGAGTGATGACCCACCCAAGCATGAAGAGTAAGCTCCCCAGACTGAAATGACTATCAGCACCGCAGCGTGTCTTCACCGTGGATCCATATCTTACCTAAATGCTAGGGCGAACTTTGCTGGTCGTAGCGCAAGGAGAGGGAGTGTAATGAATGCCACGAAGAAGCACGCAGCTCCACCTAACAGGCAGGCTCCAAATCCCAGCAGTCTATAGAGTCAGAGAGATGCTCAGCATGCCGACGACCCAGTCGAGCTTGCTCACCTCTCCCATCTCGACAGCGCGAACCACGCCTCCTCCTCGTTTGACTGTTCGTTCGACCTTAACGGTATATAGTCTCCCGCAACTGCATTGTAGAACCGGGAGAAGGGATTGCTTGACCCAGACGACTGCGGGGGTGGCTGCGAATCATCGGTAACACCGCTTGCCCATCGAAATTGAGAGAGATTGGCTCGGAAGCTCTGTTCTGTGGTACTTGGCATTCGGTGCGTGAGGACGAGGAGGAAGGGTGGGTGTTAGACGCCGCGGGTAAACAAGTGCATACAGCCAATCCGCCTTTTCCACTGAAACCCGTTTCGCTTCTCAAAAGCTTCAGACTCGACCAAAATGCGGGCGTCGGCTGCACATTATCTTCGCATCGTTCCCCGGTCTTCGCTACGCGTGAAGCCGAGCGCAATTACGCCAGCACCAGCGCCGCAGGTCACAGAGCTTCACCAACCGACAATCATCGACGTCTTGACGAAACGCAGGGATGCGGCTGGATCGCAGTGGCCCCAAAACCTGCGAATAGAGCCTGTGCTTAAGAGGGAGGCGTTGCAAAACGTACGCGCTGAGGTGCGGTCGGACTTGAAGGCGTTGCTTCGAGAGAGATAGCTGTATGCTGGGTGAGTGCAGGCATTGTGAAGAGTCGGTAATGGACTAATTGAATGCTGCAGGTTTGCGGACAGACGCTCCTTGATTTTGGGGCTAATGTAGCGTTGGACGATAGCCCTCCACAACTCTTTTGGAGATAATTACTACCCATGCTCTACCTCCACCACGCTAAACGACCATAAACCTGCTACTCGTACTTGATTCTACCGGCTCTAGCTGTCGTTAGCGTTCAGGTAAAAGCGGTGAACAAAGGGGAGGGCTGTTTTCAGTCGCGAACGCACCTTCTAAAACAAAGCGTAAGTTGTGGGGTGCTGACGACTCGTTGAAGTAGTGCTACGCTGCAGGTATTGTGCGCTCTTGCTACTGGGGATTTCTTCTATGTAGCATAAAGCTCGGTTGGAATACGTGAATCGCTTGACTGACAAGATGCGTTGAGCGACGGAATATCACACATTCTGGCGTTGAATACTGGTATCATCCATACTCATAGCGATTGATAGGAACATTAAACCACACAACGTAAACGACAGGTGTATACATCAAGACGCATCCGACTCTATACTATCGCGCAGCCGTCGGCTCATGATCTCAATATACTGTTGGCTCGATTGGGATTCGTTATCATTGGTGAAGGCATACGCCTGTAGATAGGTTATAAAAAGCAGTCGTGGTTGATTAGGACACTCACCAACTCCAGGCTCTCTAGCCGTTGCAAGGCTCCGCCTAACTTCCTGCTGATCTCGTTGCGGAATACCTGTGGTTCGGGGGCGGAAACGAACCGTAGGGCATGTACGGTGATCGCGTCCCCGGCGACGGCGTGTCCTTCGGAATAATGCATTATGTGCCGCCACAGCAGGAGAAGCAGCATCTCCATTGTGCCTAGACGAACCATGGAATCAAATATACTTATATACCCCGTCAAAACTTACCGAGGAGCATTTTGGCTTCGTCCTTTGCTATTGTCTGTATACGGGAAAGCGCGCGATTCATTAAAGATCGCTTTTGAGCAACATCGAGGTCGGGCCAGACACTTCTGTCGACGTCGGGGAGGATCTGCATAAGAATGTCAGCGCGGTTTCTTGGGAGGATAAAGACGTGACCGACGTGCTGAAGCCTTTCCAAACCAACGTGCTCCCTGGAATCGATTTCAACAGCGATATCAGCGATCTGCTTCAGTATCTCTGATAGATCAGTGCAAATATCTTCCAGAGCCTCCAAAGCATCCCCGACTGTTGGGATGGTGGCTATGAATACAGGCTTTAGCAATCATGAGGCAAATATTGTTGGGACGGACTCACCGGTAAATGTTGACCGGCGATCTTCGCCTCGAGACGTTTTGGTTACGGGTGATAACATCGGGGAAATTTCTGGTTCTGCAAAATCCATACATAAACACCAGGCTCTTAGCAGGGGTGATCCGACGCACCAGTGAAGCCGTTGGCGGTGCCCAAGTAGGACACCGTGCTCTTCCGAAGGAGGTGTTCTTCATGCCGTACTGTGACATCGAACACAGACGAGTTCCTCTCTGTGCACCGTCATGACAAGCCGACGTCGTTACGGAGTAATAACATACCTGGGGCAGTAACACTAGCGCTTAGTATCTCTGTATCTGTATGGGGTCGGATATTCTTCGCCCACCACCCGTGAACCAAGCAACGAGTTGATAGACCGAGAATAGCTGCATGGATAGCACCAAATCCAGAGTGTGCAGAAGCCTTGTGTTCATTGAGTTATAGTAGATGCCAAGCTAAATGGTCTGTACTCACTAAATCGGCTCTCGGGACGCTGGGGAGCACTGAACCGCACAGGGTTACGATGAGTTGCAGCTCTTGAACTACCGCAAGGGATACATCCTCAACCTCGTTCTTGATCAAAATAACAATAGTGGCACTATGGTTGTTGAGGAAATCGAGAACCTGAAAAAGGTCAAAACATCATTGGACAAAGTGTATGGCGGTGGGTCTCACTTGGTTCGAGACGGCAGCATGCCTTGCGCCAAGGGTAGCGACGATGCCGTTGACCACTTGCAAGGCAGGCGTAAACAACTGATGATACCGCTGAACGGCGGACGGCAAAAATGTATCTTGGTCTAAAGGACGGTCTGAGTAAGAGCAGATACGTGCGGCTATACAACTTGCCCATGAACTGCTGGTCGGCTTCTGGTCTGGCGTCGACGAAATCACATTTCGACAACGTAGGGATTATTTGAGCGTCTAGTAGCCGTTCAGCCCCACCCTTGGTTTGGCTCATTCGGACGAAGAAAGACATCTTGGCCTCGTAGACGTAGAGGGGATTGAGGTCATCTGCAGTATTCTCAGCAGCAGTCGTAGCGATCAAAGAAAAGGTCAACTACCTGGATCGGGCTTCAGCACGGACTGGAGGATGAGATCTGAGTCCCTTATGCTCCGCACAAAGTTCGCCAGAATGCCGTGACGACCGAGCGAGTTTAACACTGTATTCTGTTTTTCCATACTTGACAACCTGACAAGCGAGTCCAACAGCATAAATGCCACAGTTTTCCAAACCTCAGCACCATCGATTGCATCCCGGGAAATGGTAGAAATGAGTCGGTCCATCGCATGCTTCATCAACGCCAAACTTCCAGCTTCGAGTGAGGTGGAAGGAGTCGACGACGGTCGACGACTGATAGCAAATGCATCTTCGTCAGATACCGACGCGGACAACGCTTTTGAACCAGAGGACGGAAGAAGGCCAGCAAATTGTGCCTTGAAGGAGGTTACCAGATACACATAATTGATCAGAGCTGCGTATAGATTTCCGCGGACCAACTCCAGGCGACCACCTTCGATGATACAGTCTAGAATTCCACGGACAATAACGAAGAGACGCTCCACGGGTAACGAGTTGGTTCCAGAGGCGCCAGATGTGTCGTTCTGCCGGTCTTCGCGCAGTTTGGTTATTGAAGACAAGACGGTCTCGGATAGTAAGACAGCGGTCGACTCTTGGATGTCTGGGGACCTGATGATATTGGGAAGCACTTGCATCAAATCAAAGAGGGTACTCTCGCGCTGCGTTGACGGAAGTCGATCAAAACACTTCGTTAGGACCATGCTCAGCAAGCGCCGCCAAGACTCGTAGCCAACTGCGGTAGCGTACGTTATTTGCAACCGATGGTTTTCGACCGCTGAACTTTCAAGAACATACTGTATTTCTGCGTTGAGTTGCTCGTTTTGTGCGGGAGATACGACGTGTCCTTGAGTATGGAGGGCATGGCGAGCGTCGTTGAGGAGAACCAACAAGGCCGATCGGTCAACGACCTCGCATCCATTAGTGTCCACACGCAAGCAGGACTTGAGATTGAGTTGACTGAGGAATCTAAGGTCGACAGGTTGCACATTCAATGTATCCGACCACTCGAACACGAGGCCACGAAGGAATTCGATGATCTTTAGATGTGATTGACCGATCTCTCTGAACGGCTGGGAAATATCGGTCTCCCAAGAAGGCGAGTCGTCGTAGGCGCCGCTTCCAAATAAGATGACGAGGAGTTCGTTCACACTCTTGAAATGACCTTTCTGCGTCAACAGGTGTAAGTCAAGAGCGACAAGGTCAAATATCCATGATCGAAGGCGAAGAAAAGAACCAAGGGCCGAAACCGTTGTGGCCACACTGGTGCCGTCATGGTAGAGCACTCGGATGTTGGGGTCTTGCCATGCATTGGGGATAGTGGGCGGCATCACGGCTAGCTGCCTAGCAAAGAAGTCTTCTCTCGTCCGCAAGTAACGCATGACGAAATCACACGTCCTTGAATGCGTGCACAACTGGAATATGACCCGATAACATCTTTCGGCAAGGGCAGGCAGGGTGACGAAGAGGGGGTCGACATGTTGCCGCCCCGCGACACGCCCATCTTCCTTTAAGCGAGGCACGCCAGAGTTCACCATATCCAGAAGAATGTGAATACAAGCGGCTTGCGCACCCAAAGCATGCGGATCTTGGATCTGTTGCTGATTACTGGAGCTTCCGAACAATAGAAAATGGGCAATGTTTGGGTGGGGTCGATTGGTTTGAGTGTTCTGGATGAACAAGTCGAGGACAGCTAATCGTACAGCTTGGGCAAGCGACGGGATTTCCGCGTCGCTGTCAGGCACACCAGCGCCCGTGTAATGCTCGGATGCCTCCTCTGCCTCCGCCGGGTCCTCGTCAGACTCCGAAATGAGAATGCGCTTGTATCCTTCGAGTATTCTCTCCGATTCGCTGCTTTGCTCCACCAAGGTTGTGAGATTGGTCAAAGCACCTGAGGTCGATAACATGGTCAATGTCTTGACAGAAAGGAGTGCAAGCTCAGAGTGGCCAGGATAAGCGACATAAGAGGCCAAAGCAGGAAGATATTCAGGCCCGAAGGAGAGAGCCTGATCCAGACGAATGAAGTATGAACGAGGTTGGACGACACCGACATACGGAGTACTATCGAACTCAGATAGCAGAGGGAGCAGCACATCAAGGAAGATATCTTGAATCTCCAAGACTCGATGGATAACTCGCAGGACCCTTACGATAGTGCTCTTGAAGTACGGTTCGTCTTCAGCAAGGCCTTTCTCGAAGCCGCCTCCTCCGTCCACAATGTACGACAACACTGCTGCCTGGAAGGGGGTCGTTGAGAGTAACCTCTTCATGATGTCGTAGCCTGGATGTACAAGGAGTGGCGTGATTGCGTCTTCCTTCAGTCGGAAATCGTCTGCGGTATTGACCAGGGCTTCCAAGTCATAGCTAGCCAAGACACGTTCTACGAAGCAAAGGCACAGGTCGTTGATCTGCCATCGGTCGGAAGGGATAGCGTAGTCGCGCTTTGGGATATTTAGGAAAACGTTGTCGATGACGAACGAAGTGAATGGTCCTATCCCAGGCAGACGGTACGGTTGTCCAAGTGCTTCTGGAATAGTGAGAATGGGTTCCATGTCAGCCATTCTGTCTTTCAGAGGGATCCGCTTAGGTGTGTGTATCAACGTGCTGAGCAACTTCAGGAAAGCAATCGTGGCTGGATACAACCCATGGGCTGTCTCGACCTCCTCAAGCTCTATCTCAACCCCCTTGACGGCATTCACGCTACGGAGCCCGAGGCCAAGGGATGGTCCGGTACCTCCCCGTACGTTGATAACCTCCATCCGCTCCATCAAAGTCCAAACCGCTTTGCAAATCTCAACTCCTTGACGTCCCGCCCCAGGCTCGCAGAATGCGGCCAAGGCCCCAAATGCAGCACCTTTCAATTCGAGAGGTATTCCCAGCGGTATCAAAGAAACGAGCGTTGGTATTGCTCGGAAGTGGGGGTGTCCTGATATGGTGATGCGTACGGCAACGGAGTACGTGACTACCGTAGAAAGAAAACGCAGGAATGCTTGTGCCAATCGAACTTCATTGGGACCAATGTTTGGCTGAGGGGGATGGTTGTGCGGTTGTGGGGGACGAGCACTGAGGCCAAAGGCGGAAGTTCCTAGGGGACCGGGCGGAGGGGGGGCTTTGATAGTATTGGTCACCGTCGTCCACGAGTCGAGTAAACCAAACACAAGGCTCCAAGATACCGCTTGTCCGCCCGCGGAAGACGGCAGGGTGCTCCCCGGGATGACTTCCCCTGTACCCCGAGCCATGAAGTTATGTGCCAATTCGCTGCATTGCTGCCCTTCGGATAGACCGCTGAGCATGTCGTAAAGGGCAGTGGAGAGTGTCAGATCGTGCACCTGAGTCGACCATACGGCCCACTGCAGGAAAGTGGGAAGCCTGCCGGCCGCTGACTCGGTGTACTCCAGGTATGTCGTGCGCTGATCGTGTGCCGACCCGGCACCCCAGAATTGAAGTGAGCGCTCAGGTGGCAAGGAAGAATAGAGAAGTCCAATGAAGGAGTAGAGCACGGCGATATCATTGCGTGGCGATGAGGGAGCTCTAGCTTCGGGTGACGTTGAGGATGCAAAGAGACCACTTGCTGTGCGAGTACGATCTCGAGCAAGGACCAAGTCTTCCTGGCGCTGTTTTATTTTGCGCAGTTCCGAGGATGCGTGGGTGATGAGCAAGCGTACAAGAGTTTCGAAGGCAGAAAGTACAAGAGGTTTGAAATCATCCGGCGGGACCTCTCGCTGATCTTGGGGTTCAGGTTGTGGAATGGGCAATGTTTGAAGAAACGAGGAAATTGGCGGGTTACTGTGACCCTTTCCGAATTGCATGACGACTTGGGCCAGGTACGTGAACGCGTCCCCTTGCACTGCATTCCATATTTGCGTCTCCAATTCTTCCGTTGTGAACCCGTCCTGGTGTTCGAGCTCGGGATTACGATGACGCGTGTCAGTCAGAAACAACGTCCATTGAAGTAGAACTGTCGCCTTCAAGCCATTGTCCTTCCATTCAGAAGTCGGAGCCAGCTTTCTCTTCATGTATGCTATGTTGGATTTATCTATCGCAAGCTTCCGGCGAAGCTGTCCACCGATGCTCTGTGGATCCACGGGATCGAAAGCCGAGAGAATGGAAGTCAGTAGGTAGAAGGTCATGCCATTATTTGCGTTGACGGAGAGCCAGTCGACGACGCTTTTCACTTCTGGCGCTGTGATGTAGCCAAGGCGGGCGATCGTGCTGAACGTGATCGCCAGTTGCCGCCTTTCATACCGTATCGAATCGTACCGGGCGGCAAGGATATCAGACCCCAGCGAGCCAGGGTTTCCTGGAAGGCGTGTGAGACGCCAATCATCACAAACAATCGCGGTGCCCACCTTGGCCATTCGGAGGAACAGTGTTACTCCCTGCATTCCGTCTTACTCCATCCACTTTCGTCAAAACACCTCCCAGACTGTCGACTTCCTTAAACACGCGCGATGGCAGCACCCCTATCATCTCGCTCCGTACGAACGCCTCGATGCGTCGGTACATGGGCAATGCATCCGACGCACTTGCCCCAACTTCCGCTGCCTCTAGCAAAAATCGCAACGTGTCCACGAGGTGTCTCCGTCGCTGATGGAACTCGTTCAGTGTAGCTTCAAGGTAGTCTGCCGGCCCGACGTTTGGGTTCTCAGACATGACTGAATGTAAGAGCTCTGCGACATATCTCTCCGAGCATTCGAGATGTTGCGACAGGAAAAGAACCTGGCGGGTGAAATCCACGTTGACAGCAACTGACTTGCCGTGTATGGTCACCTTGCCTGCGAAAACATCAGTCGCATTGAGAAGGAGTGTCAGAAACCAGACTCACCGGATTCAAGTTCCTTTTGTTGTTGCGGACTTCTGGGACCGACGTCAAATACTTGCAACAGGCGTGATTTATGAACCATGAGTTCATCGAATATGTCCTGCTCGCCGTGAGGTGCAATGCGTCCCGTCAATGCGTGTAAGAGAGCTTCGCGAAGGCGGGATATTGAGTCCATGATGCTGAAAGTCGGATTAAAACGCGTCCCAATCGAGCGTCGCGAGCCCGAGTATCTGTGCCTGTAGATGTTAGACGCCCCCTCGTACGTTTCGACGCTCCCAATGTCGAAGTTAGAGTTGAGGTCCGCGTAGACTTGTTAAACTTGTTCAATCAGATTCGGTTACCCAGTAAGTGATCATTTTCCCACCATAACAATTTCCATTGACCGTGGGATTGTGCGAACCCACGATCAAGTCAGAAACTCAGACCTTGCTCGCATATCGTAAATCAAAACGAATGTTGTAAGGGCTTTCTTTATATAAGTTAGGACGGTCGTGATCTACAACGATTGAATGCATATCCATCGAAATGTTACACTATACGTGCAGCCATAACCCTTAGCCATGAGCGGTAATGGTTGAGGAGGTAACTTTTCATATCGCGATCGAGCGGGAACTTCATTGCTTGAAGTTGATCATCGCATGCACTTAGACCTTAGACGGGAATGAGATACACATGCGAAATTGATGAGGCGACACAGTCAACTTTCAAGAAAAGTGATCATCGACCACGCGATATCCACGTTGCGATCGTGATCGATGGATGATCGAGGTTAAGTAGACAGATCCGGAACATATAGATGGTACCATCTGCTACCATGACCTTCGACATTACATACATAAATAAGGACTTGACATTATAAGAGATCAGAAAACAGATACAACACAAGGAATTGCCATTCGCTTTTAGCACCCCGGCTCCAGGTGCAATTTATTTTATCTCTCCCAAAGCTATGAAGCAATGGCGTCGTCAACCTTTGTTTTCTTAGCAGGTTGTATGGATGGAGGGGCCTGGGTACCACGAACGCCAACATCCGGGCCACCATCTGGCTCCACGGCCCGTTTTCGCTTGTCACCTGCCTGTTCCTCCGCTTCTGCCTTGGACTCACCGGCTGCAGCCCTCTCTCGGTTGCGAGACCCACCACGGCCACCACCATGAGGACCACCTCTCCCACCGCGTCCACCTCTTCCTCTGCCCCCACGGCCGCCACCACGGCCACCCCTGCCTCCGCCCCTTCCACCTTTGTTGTCTTGGGCATGTGTAAGGATACTTCGGGCGGCAAACTGTGCCCTCTCAATTTGCAGCGCCTTGTCTTCTTCCTCTGTAGGCGGTCAATCAGGGCAAAGGTGTATGGCAGGAGACAAAGCTAACCGGAGGCTACGGCCCAAGTGATCTCCTTGTCATTTAAGGTCTTGAGTGTCTCCTTGACGAAGTCGATTTCCTCCGTTGACAGGGCTTTGTCGAATCCAACTAAACCGTGGTTCTCGCCTTTATTGTACTTGATAAATGGGCTACGAGAGAACTTATCCTTGAGCGATTTCTATGGAGGCACAAGAGTTAATGTAGTTGAGCAAGGCGATAATGTGAAAACAAACCTTGATATGTTGGAAGTCCACTTGACCATCGCAGCCTTCGAACTTGAGCGAAGCCCCGCTGACGAACGGCACGTCCTCCTCTTTGACCGTACCATTTCCTTCTTCGTCTTGCTGAACACGAATCTTTTTGCCCATAAACTCAAGGAATACCTCCGCCTTCGCTGGCCTTCTTTCTGGTTCGTTATTTTCCTGGAAAGCGTTGAACCCTCGGCGATTGATCAATTCCTTGCGGTGGACAGCGGCCTTCCCAGTCAGACCTTTTTCTTTGATTTTCATGTCGCAGTAAGCTTGTCTAATTGACGATCAGCATCTTGGGCGAGCTTCCTATGCGATAGAGATATACTTCGACATGATGAGCAGTTCCTTGCCTTCCCATGTTGGCTTGGGTTCCGCATTGAGGAACGCGTCCACAGACTTGAAATCGGTGAATTCGACGAAAACAGAGCCCTGCCACGGCATTAGCTGACACTGTGGCAAGTGCTGTCCAGTGTCCACACACCTTGAAAGCCTTCTTCTCTCCCCGTCTCATGCGTACAGCGTTCGTCTTCCCGTACTTGTCGAAGAATGCTTCAAGCTTTCCTTGAAGTTCGCTGTCCTCATCCCCGAAGCCTTTCTGTAGATACAACTGAACTTCTCCCACCAGTCCCTAGACCCCGACCGACTCACCGCATAGATACTACGCTCAAACTGGTCTTTAGGCTCCTGGACCTCAGTCGTACGCCGCACATTGACGCCTTCTGCGTCCAATTCCAGTTCCTCACTTAACCGGACTGCCTTGACCACCCAATCAAGTCCCCGAGCAGTATGCTCCCGCATGCGCTTGAACGATGCGACGGTGCTTATCGGTACCCAATGTTCAGGGTTTTTGGTGTGTAGAGTCCACATAAATCTGCCAACGGAACATCAGAAATCCATGGGCACCAGATAGTACCAGAACAACTCGTTCGTACCGGTCGTATGGTAGGTTGGAGTCCGCGAAGTAGAACTCCACTATTTTTGCGGTCAGAGGAATCCAACGGATTCATCCAAGCCACGCACCTTGACGGCATGCCTTTAGCAGGTCTTTGCGCTCGTCGTCGCCCATCTCAACGTCCTTCTCGGTCGAGCCCTCCTTGGTTTTGGATATAGCATGGTCTTCTGTTGGCGCAGCGCTGCTCGATGTAGCCTCGGGCTTTTCTGTAGTAATATCGGTCGACATTATTTTGAGGTCGACTCCAGTAATCAACTGATAAATTAGGAGTCAAGTAAAAAGAGAATCAGCGATGATAAGATAAAGCTAGCTTTCTAAGTATCTCACGGTCAATGTAGTTTGGATGCACTCAAGGGACGGGGACAACGAGATTACACGAAACTAAGTACAGAACAAACAGGGACTACATGAGACGTTAGTATATAGAGAAGGATGACATCGGATAGCATTCTATTGTCCACTGAATCAAGTCCATGGAGACAGAGTTCACTGCTGGGCATAGATCTCCTGCGACACGAAAAAGCAGAAATGAGTGAAAACGCTAACATAAAGGATGAAGTAAAGAACAAACCTTGATGTCATGGTCGAATTTCTTCGCGATCTTACTTCTCTGAATCTTTTGGGCGGCAGTGACCAGCCCACTCTCTGGCGTCCACTCATCCGCAGTAAGGATGACGGCCTGCAGTGTCTCCATTGGCTTGAATCCACTCTTCTTCCCCTTTGCGTTACACTCTTTAAGCATAAGCTCCCTTACTCGAGAGTCGTGACACAAGACAGCAAGCTCGGCATTGGGATCGACTTGGTTGTTGGCACCTTTGTTAGATTTCGAGGACAAGGAGGAGATTGACGGTGCTGGGGATGTCGATGCAAGAGCATGTCGAAGATTGACCTCGTGCGGGATGATGATAGCGATGGGCTGCTTAGCATCAGGCGTGGCATGAACACAGATGTTGGCGACAAGTGGGCAAGATTTGTACGTCGCTTCCAGGCGCTCGAGAGCAATATACTGAAGTCCAGTTAGTAATAAACTTAAGTGGTAGAGCCAATTACACCAACCTCTCCTCCAGACAACTTGACGAGGT